>NC_092626.1:1244000-1866000 GCF_047663525.1 Anas platyrhynchos
TTTTGTGTGTATGTTTGTGATGGTCATTTAAGAATGATGGTGGCCTCCCGTACATCCTGTGTCATAGCTGCGTGAAGGTCTTGCACATCTAGGAAGCTGAAGAACAATTGATACCATCCTGAGGTCAACATGTACTGGGTGATGGGCTGGACCTGTCCTTGGGCTCTCTTAACTCGGGGTCACCCACGAAGGCATCCACACTCGAGGGGCCTTGCACTGACTGTTACCTCACCTGCCCTCCGTTGTGCTATAACCACTGGCTCTTACCAGGCCCAGCTGTTGACGACGAGAATCAGTTAAACTCAGCAAATGGTTCCAATCTTGCCAGTGACTGTGTAAGAGACAGCAGCTCATCAGCAAGCTGTTCAGTGTAGTTACTGGTTCTTTTTCTGTGGTCCTTATGTAACTTTTCCACGAGCTAACTCTCCATCACTCTGTTGGGTTGGTCCAGTCTCCTGGCAGATCCACATGCAATTAGAAACGAGGCAAAACCGTAATGGTTAATTTGTTAAAACATGAACTTCAAGCTGGTGTTCCTGACAGTCTTCATTTTCTGAGGTGACAGAGCTTTAGCTATAAAACAGAAATTTCTGAATGACAATAGCTGGTGAGACTTGATGCTGTGAGTGACTGATCACTTTGAGGGTAAATTTCAGATGAGTTCTGTCAACAGTGATAAATTGCTCATTGTTCATTACAGTCTACCAATGAAGTTAAGTTAATGTAACTACCAAATGCTGCAATTTTTTATGGCTCCTATGGGAGGCTTTTGCAGATTATTTAAAATTGTGTCAAATCCTGACCGGATAGATTCCAAGTTAGTTTTTCACAGTAGTTAATAAAAACAAAATCTGTGCAGAGATGATGCAGAAAAATATGTAAAAATACAGTTTTTATTCTTCTAGTTCATCAGATAGACAGGCATTTAAATTATATGCTTATTTTGTACATTTGTGATGATTTAAAATCTATTCTGCAAAAGCTTATTTGAAATGAATATATAAAATGAATAGATAAACAATGTAGGAAAAATCTCTTTAAATGCATGTCTTTATCAGTTTGCTTTCATGTGATTGAACTTTGTGAAACTTGAGGTATTATTTCCACTTTGGCTCTTCTGCTTTATGGTAAAATTCCCTCAGCGTATTTTTTATATTGTTTTATAAACCTCACAGTTAAAACATTTTACAGTGTATCTGTATGTATATGTGTGTGTATATATATTAATAAAGTTTTTTTAAGATACCTTAAGACCGGTATTTTTAATAATAAAATAATACAGTATTATTGAGACCAGTAAGAACAAGCCAGCAAAGAAATGCCCAAGTAAGCAGAATATGGTATTTGTTTACACCTACAAAAAGGAATTTAAGGCATTTTTAGATATTTAAGGATATTTATAGGAATAAATTGTAGGACCTCCTTCTTCTACAGTAAAAGTGGAATAATATTACAATAACTATTAATTTAATGGCATATTCTAAGTAACTATATCCTGGGGCATACCAAGTGTGTTTATACGCTAAGGGCAGAGTGCAGTGAATAGTGACTTGTTTTGTTGGATTCCTAACAAATGTGTTCAGTTCTGTGACCTATTAAATCGGTACTTATGTTCTTTATGGTGTTGCTCTAAATCAGTCTGTATTATTAGAATCAAGAGTGAAATAACACAAGGGAACAGATTTTACTTTATTCTGAATTGACTAAGTTTTGGGGAGCAGGATAAATAGAAAAGATTATACTATATGGCCATGTTTAAAAATTATCCAGCATTTTACAGGAATTGTTTTGATATTCAGGTGTTCTTATCCAACTCTGACCTCTCAATTACGATTCTGCCTGTCTTGAAACGGTACGGTGACAGTTTTGATAATGAAAAGCTGTCTAGTCATCAGTGTCTACATGTACTATTTCCGTACGTCATTTTGCAGCAGCTTAAAATATTTCCTTGTCAGTTTTTTTAGCATAGCTTAGTGTTCTCCTCATGTCATCATAAGAAAAGGAGCATTGAATAAACATGTTGAAGATGAGATTTTTTTATCTGAGTTTAAAATTGCTCAGTGTCCTGTTTTCCTTTGTTCTCAAGGGAATAGGCCTTGTTTTAATACCACAAGTGCTGGTAATATCAGAATTCTTAGGAACTTGGGTGAGTTTTGTTCGCGGTTTTACCTGATTTTTGCGTCACATGCCTAGAATATACCCAGTTAGTACATTGTTCTCATGGTTGCACAGCATGAGGCGCATATAAAACCCTCAAAAGCTATAAATCAATGATTTAGTTTTCCATGAGCCAAGTGCTGTGATTAAACTTTTTAACTATTTTCTTTTACAGTTTACTTAAAGATTTTCCTGGAAGACTGCAGTAATGAACGCTTTTTCCATACTTTGGCTGCATTGCTTCAGAATCGCGAGCTAGACATTTCGATTTTGGAAAGGATTTGTTTTATATTACAGAAACTCTCCGAAATAAAGTAATCCTTTACTACCGTTTTTCTGTTAATTGCCATTAGATCACTGAACTTGGGGACCTTTCTCTTTTTTTAAAAGCTCATCTCTGTTTTGACGTTCATTTGCTCCAATACAAATAATGCTGGACTTTCATTGTTAGCAATTATGTTTAAAATGTTTGTCACAGATATGTAAGATGAATCTCTCAATTTGCCTATATATCTGTGTAGTTCAGAATATGAACTAAAAAATAACTAGCCTAAAGAACATATATTCCTCATTTATTTAGATGACGAGAATGCTTAGAAGAAAACCCTTCTTTTCTTCCCCCTGACCTTCAGTTTTACTGAGTTACTTGGTAAAAATGTCCTCTGAAAATTGTTTTGTATGTGACTTAAATTTCAGTTTTGTCAATTTTCATCTCTATCAAAACAAACAAACAAAACAAACAAAAAAACAACACACGGTTTAAAGTCTTGAGCCATTTAAGACTTTGGGGGAATGTTAACCTTTACAGAATAGGTTTCTGTTGCTTACTGGTTACTAATTTATTATAACAAAGAGCTTCAGCATGTCAGTGGTAGAATGCTGCTGAGTTCCGTTGATGTGCATTATTTAATGGGATTGTTTCATTTATAAAAGCAGGTATTTACACTAAACTGTTGCTTACATTAGAGTTAGTTATTTACAAAACTGAGGGTTTTGTTTGATTTTTCTTAGGAACAAAATTGAACTCTGGGGGAAAAAAAAAAAAAAAAAAAAAAAAAAAAAACTTCCTGTAAAATACTCTAATTTAAATCATATTTTTCATCGGAAATAAACTAAAGGTGTACTCAGAAATCCAGATTTTTTAATTTGTTTAATTAAAAGACAACCTCACAGGTGGTGCCATAAATCTTAAGAAATGAACCTTGAAATATTCTTTAATTTTTTTATCCTTGGTTTTGTAGTAGTTCATTACTGTATTTGCCTTGATGTTATTGTGGATTTTCTGTACACATCCTGTTTCTGAAATCTTGCTTCTCACTGGGGAAATCTTTTTACAGGTTTTCCTTGATCTTCCACTGTACTACATGTAAATACCATTTAGTCAAGAGAAAGCATAGTTCTTGATGTGAGGAATGTTTTAACAATTCCAATTCGTGTCCATAAATTCGTGTCCATAAAGAATAATTCTGTTTGAATCCTGTCTGCCTCTGGGCCCTGCACTGGCAATTTAGTTCTTGAACCACAGATGCAGTGTGTCCCAGTCTCCCCCTCATTCTAGTCAATTTATCACGTCTTCAGAAAACACTCCTTAAATTTATGAACCTGTTTGCTTTTGTTATTCCTGACTTCTAGTTCTAACAGTTACAGGTTTTTTTTCTGTCTTCTTCGAGATTGATTTAACACTGCTATAGATGTTATGTAGATGACTGTAAATAGCTGGGAAAGAATGTTTTAATTGCTCATGAGTCGTCAACCTGTTTGGGAGTTTCAGAACAACTGATAATAACTGGTGACTGCTGGTGACTGTTATGAGATCCTTGGTATCTGGCCAGGGGGGCCAAGAGATTAAGAGGAAGAAAAAAGAAGCTGAAGGACGGTTGGGAGACAAGACCTGTGGAGAGTGTACAGAGAGTGTTCCATAAACTTGGAATAGTGCCGAGTAAGTACAAAGGGTGAGAGGAAGACTACCAGCCTTCAGCATGAAAGACCCCTAGAGACCCCCAGAGGAGACTGATGCGCATGCTCCAGTAGGAGGAACTGGACCCCGGAAGCTAATTATAATAATCTATTTTTTTTAGAAGTAGTAATGAATATGTATTAGTCTAGGCGCATAAAAATCAGCTGCTTGATGTAACTGGTGTGCGTCCTGGTGGAGCGGAGACTCCCGGTGCAGCCAGCGCTGTTTGCTTACCTCTATTCCTTTATATTCTTTTAATAAATCCTATTTTTTTTATTTAATCCTAATTTGAATCCTGAGCCATTTATAACAATTTGGGGGCTCGTCCGGGATGGTTATAGTTCCTGAATTCTGATTTAATCTAGGAGAGGCGCCCCACCATTTGGTGGCTCCTGTTTGAGTCAGATCGGGACTAATGCCATCCTGAACCTGAATAAAGGTAAGCAAAGAATTTGATTTTTTTTGAGCTCCCTTGTTGCCGGCTGTTTTTTGCCCGTAATTCTGCGCGCGAAGATCCGGATGAAGACGGCAGAGTCGTTTGGATACCGTTCGGTTGGATTCCGGTGCCCGGAATCGAACCGGATGAAGACGACAGTCGTTTGGATACCGTCTGGTTCGATCCCAGACGAAGACAGCAGAGACGCTGGTGGATACCGTCCGATTGGAGTCTGGACGAAGACGACTGATTCGTAAGATACCGTCCGGTTGGGTAAGGGTACGGTTGCCAGTTTTTGTGTGTGAGAGTGTAACTGAGACTTCTAAAGTCAGCGTGGAGGTCTTTTTGTTTTCTCACTGGTTCTAATCTCCTGTCGGGGGGGCTGGACTGGTGAGAAGAGGGATACGTGGGTGGGTGATAGGTCCTAAACCCCCTGCAAGACACTCTCACTGGGCAACCAAGGACTGTGGGAATTGCCAGTAGTAAAATTCCCGGATGGGTCAGATTCGAAGACCAAGGACCAGAAAGGGAGAAAATTACCAGATATATGACCAAAAAGTCCAATATGAATAATGATTAGAAATTGGAACAATAGGGGCCCCAGAAAATTAAAGAGTAAATTGAAAATGATCCAGTATTTTATGACAGAATGACCAAAAGAACCCTTAAGACCCCCTGTATTTTGATCCACGGAGGACGGGGTCTGTCAGGCTTTGAACACTAATAGTAGAATACCCGTGGATCCAGAAAAGAGCAAGCTGAAACATTGGAATTAGAAATTAGAGAGCAATTGATTAAGAATGAATATGTGCTCCATTTGTGCCTGTGCTGCGCTTATACCACCAGATAACAGGAGCCTCTCGGGCCCTGAGAACCAGATCAAAAACAACCTCATGGTTCAGACTTTAACCAAGGGGTCTAAGATAAGGAGGAGTGTTCACAAAGGGACAGGTTATGTGTGTGTATAGGAATGTTTATGTATATGTAACTTTTTACTAAAGCAACGTTAGGCCTGCACGACTTTGGGGGGACTACCCGCCCCGTGCTGCACGGAACTGAGTAAACATACCTACTTTACAATCCTACTGATTGTGGAGTCAGCTTTCTGTGAGTCATTTTGGTGAGCCAGGCAGGAGACACTCTGCTCGGCTGCGGGATCGGCTGCAGCGTGGACGCCCCTAGGTGCACCCTGAGTGTTTTTGCTCGGAGGGGACTCCACTCTCAGCTGCTCACCGCAGGAGCAAAGATCTCCTGAAACTGCAGACAAATGGTATGTTTTCAGCTGCTGGAGGGATACTAACTGGAGTGTTAATAATTGTATGTGTTTTTATGTATGTATTTTGTGTTGAAAGTATTTGTGTAAATGTAAGGGTTTGAAACAAAGTGTTACAAGTCACTTCACGAAGAACACAGTCAGAGACAATACTTGTTTGGTTGGTTATCATTCTAAATTATATTCCTGTGGTATGAATGAGATGTGCTGGAGGCCTCCGTGTGCGATGGTGCTGCGTGAGTGAGACGCAGCGTTGCTGCAAAGCGAGTGCAGAGTTCCGATCCGTTGTTCCGTACTCTCCGCAAGGGGAGTGGGCAGAGACGAACGAAGTGCTTGACAGACTGAGAAGAAGTGCTGTTTTATCCAAGTTTTGAGTGGTGGTGCCTAATATATGGGCCCGGTGTATCTTGTGTATCTTGTGTATCCTATTTTTGCTCTTAAATGTTTTGACTGTGACAAGAAAAAGGCAGGAGCATGATATGACATGCTTCCTGCAACATATGAGGCCCGCACAGGCCGAGACCTGGACTCACTGAGACCTGAACAGGCCGAGACCAGAGCAGTGCTGGGAGACCCGAGACACTACGGAGGGACTACCGCTGGACGGAGAGAGCCCTGAGAGACGCTGCGGAGCCACGGATGGCTCTGAGAGACACAGAATAGACCTGACAGAAGCTGCAAAACGCGGGGAAATTGAAGTAATTGCGGAACATCCGAGATCGAGTTGCTACGGGAGACCAGAGGCGTCAGTGGACACCGGTAGCTGACCCTCACCGTGTGGCGAGTCGGCACAGAGCAGAGGGGCGGACATCAGGACCCTGCAGCCTGTCTGACATAACCATGGAGGCAGCGGCAGCAGCGGCTGTGCTGCTTCACTCTAGCATTCTTTTTATAAAAGGTTTATCTTGCAATGCAAAAAAGACTATTCGTCCCCAGATCGGTGTTATAACTATTACTGATGACGACTTAGCTCTATTGCAGGGCAGGAGTGCAGAGACGCAGATCACACTGCCAAATGACCACCGGCAGGCTCTTTCACAAACCTAAGGTTGCAGCTGGCACTGCCTGCAGCCGTATAGCAGACGTTCCACTCTCTTTCCTAACTAGTAATCATGTGTCTCATCCATTTGTGGTGAATGGTCAGTGGCAAAAAGAAAAGGAGGATGCCACTGACACTAACAGCATGGGTAATAGGAGTAGTATAAGTGACACAGGTGACGGTGCGGGGTGCTGGGTGCTCTGCCTGCTGCTCACCTTCGCCTGACTGTGCACTGCTGCCAAGGGTGCTAGAGTAAAATGTGAAGACTGCTCAGATGGCAGTGATGAGAGTGCTTGTGTGAAGAAGATGTGTACTGAATCTGACTTTGTGTGCATAGATATCAATAAAGTGTGTAACCAACAGAGAGACTGCAAGGACTGGAGTGATGAGCCCCTGAAGGAATGCAACAAAAATGAATGTGACTGTCCAGCTGGGAAACTGTGGAGATAGTGATGAATGCCAAAACCCTGGTATCTGTAGTCAAATCTGTATCAACCTGAAAGGCTATCAGATGAATCCTGCTACAGGAACCTGGAAAGGGCCATACAGCAAAGCAAATTAGATAACTGTTATTTAACTTGTCAGAAGATAAAAAAGAAAGTGTTTCAACAAGCAGCCACGGGAGGGAAGAATCACTGAACCCTCGGTGTGAGGGACTGTACCTTGTTTTACTGACTACTGAAACATCTGTGAGAACCGCAGAAAGGGACCCATGCATCCAGAATAAAAGGACCAGTAACTACTGAAACTCAGAGGGTTGAGTCCACTCCTGGGAAACTGAAACTCAAGCTAAGGAAGAACTAATATTCTGGCAACGAGGCTCTGCAGGCTCTGCATGAAGTAAGGATGCCAAATAAAGGGGACAAGCCTGAAGGGAGGAAAGGGAGAAGGCAAGACCAGGGCAGGACCCTCCACTGCGGTGTGTATGGTCTACCGAGGGAAGCAACCCCTATGGGTATTGACTGCCGAGTGAGAGGGCCTCGACTGGACTTCTCCCACACTAAGGTCAGGTTGTCCTGAGAAAATAACATAAGACCCTTTTTTTTAACCTATATAAAATTGTGATTCGTTTTCCAGGAGCTGGATCACCCTGACAGGCCGAACGGTAACACAAGCCTGAATCAACCCTGAAGGTGTTTGCCTATTATGATCCAGATACGTGGGCAGAAGACAGATCCTGGGACTATAGGACCCCAGTATATATACTTAATAGAATAATTAGGTTATTAGCTGTAATAGAAATAGTTATAAATGATGAGAACTGCTTTGTATCAAAATAGCCTAACTTTGGATTATTTACTAGCACAAGAAGGAGAAGTCTGTGGAAAATTTAGCTTTAGTAATTGCTGTTTAAAGATTGATAAAAAGGGTGTTTCTTCCTAGTAGCTGATAGAATGTTATGTTCTGGTTTAGGATGAGAAGAATGTTAATAATATGCTGATGTTTTAATTGTTTTTAATTGTTACAGAGCAGTGTTTACACCAAGCCAAGGACCAAGCCAAATTCAGCTTCTCACTGTCCTGCCAGCAGGCAGGCTGGGAGGAGGGCCGGACTGCTCGGGGTTAGGTTGGGCATCGGACAGCAGGTGGTGAGCAGTTGCATTGTGCATCACTTGTTTCGTATACATTATTACTAGTAGTAATATTATCATCATTATTATTGTTATTATTATTATTATTATTATTATTTTCTTGTTAACTCACAGGCTTCACTTTCCCATTTCTCTCTCCCATCCCAGAGAAGGAGAGGGGGGGAGGTGAGCGAGCAAACACAAACCTGGAAGGATATGGAATGAGATTTATTTTCATGGCTGCCTGGTGGACCATGGGTTAAAAGAGTGTTATTTTTATTGTTATGTGGTGTAATGACGTTATTATTTGTACCTTGTATGATACCTTGTTTTACATTATCAATACGCAGGGTGATAAATAGTACATTGGTAATAACTTCATTAAAAAAGGAAGGGAATATGTCAATTATGATGCTTAAGGATTGGACCCTCCAAGAACAAACTGATGAAATCCAATTATTAATAACAGAAGAGACACGAATTGGGGATAGTAAAAAGAAGATAAGGGATTGTGAGGAATGTTTTAACAATTCCAATTCGTGTCCATAAATTCGTGTCCATAAAGAATAATTCTGTTTGAATCCTGTCTGCCTCTGGGCCCTGCACTGGCAATTTAGTTCTTGAATCACAGATGCAGTGTGTCCCAGTCTCCCCCTCATTCTAGTCAATTTATCACGTCTTCAGAAAACACTCCTTAAATTTGTGAACCTGTTTGCTTTTGTTATTCCGGACTTCTATTTCTAACAGTTACAGCCTTTTTTCCTGTCTTCTTCGAGATTAACTTAACACTGCTATAGATGTGTCTGTGAATGGCTGGGGAAGAATGTTTTAATTACTCGTGAAGCGTCAAATAAGAAGCTGTTTGTGTTTGATGTCTGGGAGTTTCAGAACAACTGATAACAACCAGTGACTGTTATGAGATCCTTGGTATCTGGCCAGGGGGGCCAAGAGATTAAGAGGAAGAAAAAAGAAGCTGAAGGACGGTTGGGAGGCAAGACCTGTGGAGAGTGTACAGAGAGTGTTCCATAAACTTGGAATAGTGCCGAGTAAGTACAAAGGGTGAGAGGAAGACTACCAGCCTTCAGCATGAAAGACCCCTAGAGACCCCCAGAGGAGACTGATGCGCATGCTCCAGTAGGAGGAACTGGACCCCGGAAGCTAATTATAATAATCTATTTTTTTTTAGAAGTAGTAATGAATATGTATTAGTCTAGGCGCATAAAAATCAGCTGCTTGATGTAACTGGTGTGCGTCCTGGTGGAGCGGAGACTCCCGGTGCAGCCAGCGCTGTTTGCTTACCTCTATTCCTTTATATTCTTTTAATAAATCCTATTTTTTTATTTAATCCTAATTTGAATCCTGAGCCATTTATAACAATATTTTCTGCTTTTTAAAAGAAAGTTGCTTGCATAGAACTCTCCTCAAGTTTTCTGTTGATCAATAGCACAAAAGACAGATCTATCAGCTCCTCCAAAGGGGAAAAAAAAAAAAAAAAACGCATCAGATTTTGAAGGACAGGTTTTGGTCAGGAAAAAAGGTGTTCCTGAAGCCAAACGCTATTCCTCTTCAAAGACAAGTTACCTTCTGTCCTGTATTTCAGTTATTTACAAACTGATTTTTTTTTTTTAAATAAATGCCTTTAGAGGTTGATGGTACTTTACATTCAGACATCTAGTGCTTAGCTTAACAGCTGCATGCAGAAACATCCTCAAGTCTGTTTCCTGTGGCAGCCAGCACCTTCTGTTCTCCCTAGATCAGCAGGAGCTAGAGGCCTGCAGCACTTACAGAATCAGATCTTTAAGATAGCAGGGACTAACAGTCATAATTAGAACACGCAATCTATTATGTCAAACAATAAAAAAGGATCAGGAAGCAAATCATTGATACATCACTACAATATGGCAGTTAAACCTTAGTCATTTAGTGAGAATTAGAAGTTAAAAGCAAGTGTCACCCAGTAACACCTTCAAGTGTGGATGTTTACACCCATTTTCCAACTGGCAGGGTTTGTGGCTGGTAAAGTGCTGAACAATTTCCAATTAGCAATTCAGTAGTATTGCCTTACCCTGATGCTTTAATGCATTCTTCTCCATGGCTCATACAATTTGTATATATGTATATGTATATGTATATACAAGGGAAAATGCAAAGGAAAATTTTACAAAAAACAAACAATAAAAACCAGACTTTATAAAGAACAAATCGAGATGCTAAGTTCCCACTCTTACCTTTTGTACAAGACTACACCAGTTATCAAAATCACATTCTTCTTTGCAAAAGAAGCCCTTAGGGGAAAAAACAAACACACAGTTTTACCTTTGCAGATGGTAGGTATGTGGTACCAGCAGGTAAGGCGGTTTGACCTCTGATACAGTAATGCCCTGTACGATCAGTAGATATAAGACTCCAAATATGTGGCAGCTCTAGGGAGAGAACCCACGGGGAGAACAAGGCCCTGCAAACCCCTAACGAAATAGTCAAGCAAAAAATAGCAGCAGCTCCTGTGTGCTCCTCCATGGAGCGCCACCCAGTTCCTACAGTCCAGGTATCAGCAGAAGCTGAAAACTTGTAGATGATGGACCACCTAAGGAACATTTCCATTCTGGTATCTATACTGAAAATATTTGCTCTTCATTATGATTTTGTCTGTCTCGTTGCATCATGCCACATTTTGCACAGTTACGTAGTTAAGTATTAAAACAAAACAAAACAAAAAAACTTTCTAAAAAGCAGCAGTATTAAAAAACAGGTATGTGAATGAATGACAGATACCGGTATCTTTACAGATTGTTTAAAGCTTTAGAAACACATCCCACTGGTGACAACTGCCAATCACCCAATCACAGGATACTGGCATGGGATCAGATCCAATTTTTTCAAATACCACAGTACCCCCATGACATTTTGGGTGAATTACAAATAATACATTTGTATTTGTAATTTGGGGTGAAATACAATAATTCCACTTAAACATTTTCAACTTATGATATAAAGTAAGTTTAAGTAACTTGTCTAGAGGTGACCAAACATAAAGTAGTGATAGAATAAAACACGTAAACCTGTTTCAGTTCCTTGCTCTGACCATTATAATGCCTCTTGAAAGAAGTAAAAGCTGCTCAGTAAAGAAAACAAAGCGAGCTCCCTACAGTACAGACAGCTCCCCACTTGCCCTAAGATTCTCGATGTAGTTATGTACAAACTACTATGTGTTGATCACAGAAGACAACTTTGTGATCTTGGTTCTGTTCAAGGAGATGCATTGCTGCCCTTACCAATGTAGAGAGACATTACTTTGAGATAAAGTACATGCATTCAAGATTTCCTGACACTTACTAAAGCTACTGAAGGGTCCAAATTCATGATCTTCATTCTATGTGGGGCTTCCTGGCAGTGGAAACTCTCATCGTCAACCGTGCCATTTTCTTCTGAATCTACAAAGCTTTGAGTGGTGTGAGGGTCCAGATAGATCAGCTCATTGCCTGGATGGGTAAAAGCCGTATGTTAAAAATAAGCAAGTGACATTAATAAGCACTTGGTCCAGAACTGTAAAATAGAAATTAGATTGCCATTGCAGTCAGTATAATCTAGACTTTCCAGCTAGGGATTCTTTAAGAGAATCGGAAGGTTTAGACACAGCGTTTCCCACAGGGTATTTAGTATAACTTCCTATTGTCACCTATTACTGTAATTTTTTGGTTGGTTATGTTCTATCTTTGTCACATACTTGTATTGTTCCATGTGAGATCCAGTACTTTTTTTTTTTTTTTTTTTTAAATCTCAAGTGTTGTAAACACTAACATTTGACAGATTAAAAGGTACAGGATGTTCACAGATGCAATCTGTAATCCCATTAGGCATTCATTCAGAAATTGGAACAAAAAAGCCTAACTAAAACAGGTTAGGTTTTACAAAAGGACAAAATAGGGTTGCAAAATTTTGGCCCAAAGTGGGGTGAAATCTGAAGGAATGCATTTTAAATTAATTAGAGCAATACTTAATAACAGAAGGTATGCAAAAGGTGAAAAAGATACTGCTATCAGAAACAGTTTTGAAATACAAGAAAATAAAAGTGACATTTGACCAATACACTTGTCAAATGCTATCAGCTATTCTTAGTATGTTGCTCTTGTTGATGTCATCACTTATTTTTACACCTAGCTTTGCTGTTAACTTTCTGCTCCTGTTAAGGATCATCTCATACTGTTTCTAAACTCTTTTAGATATGCTTCTTCATTTATTTTATTCTATTCTCATCTTTCTTTACTTCTAGAGGTTCACGCTTAGACCCCTTACTATTTCCCCTTCAAAAAATGTTCTCTTTTGATCATCTGCACATTTGGAATAAGTTTCTTTTTTCCTTACCTAAAAATCCTATGAAATAATAGGCATTATTTGGTTTCCCTCCTAATGCTCCCAAAGACTGTGGCATCTTAAAGCATTCCTAGGAGTTCAAAAGGAATAAAGGAAATTGTAATTCATTTCTTTACTGACATCACAGATACCCAAACTTATTTGACAGTAACGAGCAATGAATTGAAAGAAAACCTTACTTTAAATGCATCAATATATACGGGATTTATGTGATTTATCCCTAGTCGTAGAGGTATAATAAGCAAGAGGGGTTGCCAGCCTGTGCAGAGTCCTCCTGCCTTCTTGCTTCGGCCAAGAGCACTTCTGTGCAAATGTGCACTGCTGTGGGACGCGCTGCTGCTCTGAGGAGGGGACCAGCACATTTTTTCTGCGGGAATAAAACTAGAAATCAGTCAACGCACAGAGAAACACAAAGCAGATCTTCCTCTCAGTAGTGAATTAAGCTAGTTTGCCAGGGATCTTTATAGGGCACCCAAGACAAAATGAGCCGGGCATGGCAATTACAGCTATTTAGTAGAAGTAATTCTAGCAGACAGTATGTGCTGGCACGTCCAAGTGAGACGTTAGATCAATGATTGGGGGATGACAATTTAAGACTGCAGTGACATGTCCTACTAATGTTATTAATACTGTCAAGCTTTGCCTATAAAACGCCAGAGAAATGAAATGGCAGAAATGATGACAGTAGAAATTCTTCAAGGAGCTCTTCACATCCAGTGATGTGAGCACGAAGTTGGCATCAGGGATCAAAAAAACACAACTGAGTTTGTATGTCCTTCTTCCCTCTTCTTACCCTTGCAAGACAAAGCCATGGCCCCCCAAGTATTTGTTCATGTTTAGATACATGCTGGCAAATGGAGTCAAATCAGAAACTGTTACCAGAAAACTGATGAGGTGTCACTTCCTGATGTCTTCAATGACCACCGTATTGCCCATAGATACATAAACTGCTAATGAATTCCATTCATCAAATAAAGCAAGCTTCCTAGAAAACATTAAGGTACTAATTAATATAAACTAGTTGGATCAAAAGGGCAGCTTTACACTCAGAACCATTTTTTTTTTTTTTCTTAAGAAAAAACATCCTTTCTGCATTTTTTAAAGTCTCCATGTAAGAAAAAGAAAACTTTAAACATTAAATGTTTAATATCTTTAGAAAAATAGGTACTGAGTGGTACCAGGAAAAACATATGCGCTGCACCATGTGCAAACTGTTTTGTCTTACTGCTAAGTGCAGTGACAGTAACAGTCCAACTACATCAAGTTTATTACTTTTTATTGCACTCGACAGTCTCTGCAATGGGTTCTTGCCCAATTGTGTCTTTTCTCATCTGGAAAAGAAAAAAATTCCTATGCCAGTTTTGCAGATTACTTTTTGCTTAAGAAATTCCACTGAATTCAGTGGAATTACTTCTGCCTGAGCCTGCATGCACAGCAGAAATGGGGCATTAAAAACTAAATCAGCTAAGGGTTTGGGGCACCAAAACTTCAGTGGGAGACAGCAGCACACAGTTTTATGTCCACTTCTGCAAAATCCAAACCTTTGGGGAAGGGAGCTACACTCTTAAGCTGCACTGGCAGAATTAGCTGTTTCAAATAAGCCAGAAAGAAATGGGGGTGAGCGTTTCACCATGAAAAACTTGGCCATGAAAGATCTGGAGTCCAGGGCATGCTTCAGCTCCCCTCCCTCTTCAGATCATGTGCCTGTTCCAGGGTGTCAAAGACTTGCTGCTGAGCTCGCAGGACCTGTAGCCTAGCCCCTGCCTGAGGTAAGACACCTCCACGTACCCCTGGAGAACTGAGCAGCCTCAGTTCCTTTCAGTGTGGCTCCCAGACTATGAGGAGCTGCCCATCTTTATCCAGTAGCCTTGCTGGCAGAACTGCTGCTCAGAAAGGGAGGAATTGCAGCTCAGTTCCCTCCTCAGCCGAGATGGCTTCTCTCTGATGTTTCACACCACCACTCCGACCTACACGGTGGCACTCTCGACCTGCCAGAGCTGTGCCACTGTGCAGAAAGGAATATACATCTGTGGTGTGACTGGTGAGGGCATGCAGACGGCATAGCAGGAGACTTTCCTGCAGTTTCTTCTCCTCAGGCTCTTCCTTTATTAAAATTTAGAGGTCACCCATTCCCAACTCAGTACCTGCACACCGAGCTGTGGCATGACATTCCATGCTGCACTTGTAAATAGATGGCAAGTACATTCCTGACTGTGGGACAGGGGGAGATGCAGCCTTCAAAACTCTGCCTGGGCCTTGTCTTGGCTGCCCCAGGGGAGTACGTTCTGAATGAGACTGGTATGATCTCACTTACTTTAGTACTTGAGCAACTGTATTTGGTCCAAACCATTCTCCAATTGACTTCCCCTCTCCAACACCCACCTGTGCTGTTTTCATAGTGAAAAAAAGACACACGTACACAAAATCAAAGAAAAATGAGACCATAAAGAATGTGGGAACAATATACAGTAAACACCGTGACTGTCAAACATTCTAGAGTAACTGCAATCTGTATTTAGCAATAACAATTATTTTCTCAATCTATGCTCTTTTCAAAACTTAGGGAGTGCCAGTTTCTTTAATAAACAAAAGGCTTCTAAACTATAATGAGAATTACAAGTTAACAAATGTTAGTGCCCCTTATTACAAATTACAGCAATAAGCTACAAGACTGTCTATTCTAACATTACTGACTCTGGTACCCAAGGCTTACAGAGTTTATCAAGAGCTAGATTCTAGTACATGGCTTTATTTAGGTCTCAGGGAATGTTTCTGTACTACTAGTCTTTGCGCCCATCTGCATACCTTTTCATTTTTGTATAAGCATACACATTGTCTTCACATCCACTTTTTAAAATTATGAATTAACATACTGCAAATTAGTGATTCAACACAGTAGAAATTTCAGTGGAAAAAACCTGAAAGTTTATGTTTGTTCTTACCCATCTGGTGGATTGAATAACAGCAAGCCTTCCTGTCGAGAAAGCATCGTAGGATTCTGTGATATTCTTCTGGTTGTTTTTTGTGTTTTTCCCATTGCCAATCTGAAAGGAAAAATTGATATAGAATAAAAAATGGTGACGTTTTCATTACACTGATCAAATGTCTAGACAGCAGAAAGCTTTATAATGAGATGTTAAAAGACATTTCAATTCATCTCGAATATTTACGTTTTGTGTAGAGCTCCTAGAATTCCAAGCTTGTTATTTATCATCAAGCTGCCCTTTATCATCATAGGCTAGATTGTAAAAACAGGGAAAATAAAACAAAACAAAAACATCAACTGCAAACATATTCTGACGGATCATGCTGCGTGTTGATAGCCATTCCAGTATCTCTGAGCTTCCAAGATTATTTAAAACTACAGGCTGTGTTTAGACCTTGTTGGATTTCTAAGCACCCATTAAATAACAACATAAGATCCATACAGAAAGTCCAAACACTCCACTGGCAGCATCCTGGGATGTGACATGCATGCTTACGAGCTTGCACCAGGGGGGTTTGGACCTCGTGCTGCTGACAAGTGAGTAGTGAAGAGAAGGGTAAGAGCACTGTCCCACGGTGGCAGGTTTTCCCTTGGCCTCAACTTGGGTGTTACACTAAAAGGTTTATAAAATAATGGCGACAGGATTCCCCATTTGTTCTCCTTCTATGCCTATTTCTCTGCTTCAGGCTGGGATGATTTCACCCAGCTGAATATGAATTGATTCATTAGGAACTGTTACCAGGGCATCAAAGGAAGTCTCACTAATAAATTCAGGGTTTGTGCTTTTAATGGAGTACTTATGAAGAAGCGTCTGCAGACAATACCGAAGTTCCCTCAGGACCAGCACTCACCTCTCCCTAAGTGTCTGCAGATCAGTGCTTGGGCCAGCATCATCTGCCTGCATTGCAGCATACATCCCCAGCCAGCGTCCGATGAAGGACCCGTGCCTCCTGTTAGGAAAGTTCATCACAATCAGTGCAGGCTTTCAACTGGGTGCAGCACCACAGAGGACATTTCAGAGTGCTAGAAAACAGATAGGGCTGCTGAAGCCTCCATGAACTGTCCTACAGATAAAAGGCACAGAGCAAGACTTTGGTTCCATGCTGTTGGTCTAATTCTAATCTCTGCATTGCACAAATAAACAAAATTCATTTATTCCTTGTGGAGCTGACTTACTCTTTTCATTCTTCAAGCAGCATTCACAAACGATTTACTGCATGCTATACAACATGATCACCTGTTTACATACAGACCTAAATAAACACTGATTTTAATAATCTTCATGTTTGCATAAACAGTTAAAATGATGCTCAAAATGCGCTAATACTCTAGAAATATTTTCCCAGCCTACGATGCCATCACTTATCTTGCTATTTAATTTAGAACAATGCAGCAAATCTGCAGTATACTCACCAATAGGCGAAAATTTTCTTCTATACGTAAACCACACGTAAACCACAGTAAACCACACGTGAACACACCTTGGCTTATTGTCTGACTTTGGCTTATGGTGCGTCTGTTGCTGTGTCCAGCACAGTGCAGCCCCTAAATTGCTACCAAAACCTTGCCACAAACCTCAATCCCCCTCTTAAAAGAGACCCTCTTGTTTGTTGCCCTTCTTTCGACACTCTCTAACAGTTTTATGTCTTCATACATATATATACAACAAAACATCAAAGAGCTCAGCAAGGTCCACCAAGGAAAGGAAGCAATGCAGGGGAAAGAAGACAGGACAACAGGGAGAATGGGCAGCATAAGGGAGGAGGCAGCCAGTGGCCTTAAAAACAAAGCCTAAAAAATAACTTCCACTAGTGGGACGTAGTGAATTGGAGCTCTGGGGTCTGCATCTAGAGATGTCTTTTCTATTTATCGTCTTGTTGCGGAGATGGGTCCTCTGGCTTTGGTTGTGTTTTTTCATGTTGGGCAATTATCTCCCAAGAAGAACCCCCTGTTGGACAGAAAGGTAGAGGTGTGCTCCAGAAACACAGTGATGGCAAGGAGTCCTCCACTTCATTCTGGCATTTTTTTCCAGCTGGAAGCATTCCCAGTTGTCAACGGAATTGGTTTTGAGGAGTAGAAAAGACAGCATTGCTGGATTTCTGCTTTCTCCTCCATCCTATCAGACCACATCATGAGAGTTGTCTTTGTTTGATGTTCTTATGTCGCGTTCTGTTATTCTATATTTTTTTCTCTCTGATGTGATTTTATGTTCTTCTGTTATGTTATGTTCTTATGTTCACAACAGGACCCCTTGCCAACACCGCCTCACAGACACCTGGGCCAAAGAGCAGGGCCTTGAGCGGCTAGCTCACCATGACAGAGCTCATTTCCTTCCCAGTAGCTGCCAGGTGCCCTCTGGGGGCATTTCGGGGCTACAGCATGGGAAGACTTTGGGGTGGGAAGCCATTGGGCTAGGAAATGGGCAATGTTCCCTAGGCAGGAAATCCCTGGGAAGCAAAAGCCTTGGGATGGGAAGTCTTGAATGGGATGGGTACCATTCCCTGGGGAAGGAAGTGCTTGGAGAAGTCCTCCAAGAGAGGGGAATTCTTTGGGACGAGGTCTCTTTGGCTGAAGAAACGCTTCGTGTTGATGGGGCAGATTTCGTCTGGGTTGCTGGGAATGTGCCATGCGGTGAAATGGCAAGGATGGGCACTGCCGCTGAGGCCGAGAAGCTGGTCGTGGGCTGGGCAAGCCTTGGGCCGGGAAAGTGGTGGTGTGGAAGCGTCCTGGGCATGGCAAGTGCTGCGTGGGAGGGAAAGCCTGCTGGGGATGGCCAAGTCTTGTGCTGGGCAGCCTGCTTGGCTCCAAAGCCTGCAGTCCTCCCCAAGATGTCGGCGAGGGGCTGGTCAGCCGTTGGGACGGAACCCCCGTTGCCCGCGTTCCCCAAGCAACCGCCCCACTCTCCAGCCACCATGGCAGGTCCAGCAGCCGGCTCCCGCTCCTCCCGGGGCTGCGGCCCTGCTGGCGAGCCCAGCGCCCCAGAGCTCAGCCCAGCGCCCTTTTTCCCACAGAGGGTTTCCCCAGATGGCTTCCGCGGCTTCCGCAGACGCAAAACTCCCCCTTCGTCGTCCCAGCCGTGCCGCCAACGGTGGCTGCCTGGCTGCTTCCCTCCCTCCCCGGAGCGATGGCGCTGCCCTTGCAGACCCCCCAGGTACCCACCCTCCCCTCCGCACTGCCCCAGGCCACCGTCTGGCACGTGGGGCCGGGGGTCCAGGGGCAGGTGCTGCAGCTCCCCGCCAGGGTGCAGCTGCCACCTGGGGGGCACCTCCCAGCCCAGGGGCACCACCTGCAGCTTGGGCAGCTCCCCGCCGCCGCCGTGGGGCAGCTCCCTGCTGTGGGGCAGCTCCCCCACAGCGCTCCTGTGGGTGCCCCCAGTGTCTCCCAGCCCCTGCTGATGTGGACGGGGACGCTGGTGCCCCAGGATGGTGCTCCCCTCTGCTTGGGGCCCAGGGCCGTGCTCCATGGGGAGCTCCTGCACCCCGCAGGCACCTGCCTGCTGCAGGCCCCTGCCTACCCCGGCCCCCCACCACTCCTCGTGCCGGGGCTTCCGCTGCGGGGGCAGGCGCTCCCCGCGCCCCACACCCTCAGCAGCAGCCGGGGGCAGCTGCCGGAGCCCTGCTTGCATGCCGTGGGGCTCAGCGAGGACCAGGGGCCCCCGCTGCCCGGCCCCACTCCCCCCGAGCCTGCCCAGGCTCCAGCGACCGCCAGCACCCAGACGGCGACGCCCGACGGTGAGTTTGGGGCTGGCCCAGCCGGCCGCTGGGCGCCCCACACCCAGGAGCCATGGCAAAGCTGGCAGCGGGGGATGCTTGGGGGATTGCATTGGCTTGCTTTTTCCTCAGCGGCGACACTTGCAGAGGTGCCTGAGGAGCCCCTGGAGCTGCTGGAGCTGGGCCCCGATGCCTTCGCCGAGGCCTTTCCCCAGCTGGCAGGGGACAGCCAGCAGCTGCAGCACCTGCAGGACCAGCTCCCGGCCGACCTGGACAGCTCCGGCTTGGAGGAGCTGCTCAGCTGCCTGGATGCCGTGGAGCCCCAGGACGCCTTCGCCGCTGTCCCCAGCAGTCCTGTCCTCAAGCGCTTCCTCTCGCAGCTGCCCGACCTCTGCGAGGACATCGAGGAGCCCAGCACACAGGGACTGGCAGCCACCAGAGCGCTGGGTGAGGTCCCCTCAAGCCCTGGGCTGCACCCCGACAAGGTGCAGGCTGGGCGGGCGCTGCAGCCCCCTGCAGCTGCTGTGCCTCCACTCAGCTCCCCCCTCAAGCCTGCAGCCCGGCCCCAGCTCAGGAGAGCCCTGCCCAAAAGGCCCTCCCTGCAGGAATTCATCCCTGCCCGCAAGAGACCCCTGCCCCAGCCTCCCCAGGCTCCCGTCCAGAGCCCCCCCGACCCTGACTTCCTCACTGCCCTCAGGAGAGCCCTGCCCAAGCCTCGCCTGAGTCCCCTCCAGAGCCCCCCCGACCCTGCCTGCAGGAGACCCATGCCCAAGCCTCTCCCCAAAAGGCCCCCCCAGCAGGAGTTCATCCCTGCCCACAAGAGAACCCTGCCCCAGCCTCCCTTGGCTCCCCTCAAGAGGCCTCAACTTCTCCCAGCCCTCAGGAGAGCCCTGCCCAGTCCCCCTCGCAGTCCCCTCCAGAGCCCCCGGCTCTGGAGGGGACTGCCCACGGCTCTGCCCACGCAGCCGCGCACGCTGCAGCATCCGGCACAGCCCCGCGGGGACTACGTGCCCTGCGTGGGGCCCTGGGCGGGCGGCGACGCAGCGCCCAAACCGCTGGAGCAGCAGGAGTCGTCGGTGCCCATCACGCCGCAGCAGTGTCCCGAGCGGGAGCGCCTCAAGAAGCTGGCCCAGGAGGAGCGGCAGCAGGCGGCCCACCACATGAAGATCGGCCCCGGGCAATTCTTCGAGCAGCGGCAGAAGGACCACACCAGAGCCTACTCTTACGGCTACCCGTGACCGACCTCGGGCTTCTCCTCGACGGCCCCCGCAGCACCCAGGCCCGCTCAGCACGCAGGCAGGCACAGAGACCTCTGCAGGCACCTGCTACAGCTTCAGTCACGCTCCTCAGCCCTTGCCCCTCTCGCTTGCCCTCTCCCCTCTCTCGTGCTGGACCTACTGTCGTGGTTTAATCCGGCCGGCAGCTAAACACCACGCAGCCGTTCGCTCACCCTCCCCCCTCCCTCTCTGGGACGGGGGAGAGAAATTGAGAGTGAAGCCCGTGAGTTGAGATAAAGACAGTTTAATAAGACAGGAAAATAATAATAACAAAAATAATAATAACAATAATAATAATAATGATACAATGGTGATAATACGAAAGTAATAGTATGTACAAACAAGTGATGCACAATGCAATTGCTCACCACCCGCTGACCAATGCCCAGCCTCACCCCGAGCAGTCCAGCCCCCTCCCCCCGGCTAGCCACCCCTATATATTGTTTAGCATGACGTCAGATGGTATGGAATACCCCTTTGGCTAGTTTGGGTCACCTGTCCTGAGTCTGTCCCTTCCCAGCTCTTACTGCACCCCCAGCCTGCCCGTTGGCAGGACAGAGCAAAAGGCTGAGATGTCCTTGGCTTAGTATAAGCACTGCTCTGCAACAATTAAAGCATCGGAGTGTTATCAGCACTCTTCTCATCCTAAGCCAAAACACAGCATTCCACCAGCTACTAGGAAGAAAATTAATTCTGTGCTAACTGAAACCAGGACACCTACGCACTGCTTGCCACTCTCAGGGATGGGCAACGGCAAATGCCAATGGCAAATGTGCGCGCGCCTCACCCAGGAAGGTGGCAATGGCAAGCTGGGGGGATGCTGGCAGCAGCTGGGCTGGGAAAGCTTGCCCATGGCAACTGCTACTTGGGACACCAAAGGGCTGAGAGACAAGACTTAGCTCTTCTTTCGGGGCATTGCTCTTCTTTGCTGCTTTCTGGATTACATTCCTCTCCTTAGGTGCTCACTCAGCAAGGCCTCTGCCTGCAGCTCTTCTTGCACTGGGACACCGAGGGGATCAGAACTGGGACGTTGTTGGGATAGGAAATGATCAGTGGGATGGGAAGTGATGATGGGGATAGGAACTCATTGGCACGGGAAAAATGGGTTTTATTTGTATTAAATTTAAATTTTTAAATTTTATTTAAATTTCTGAGTTTTATTTTTATTAAATTTACATTTTTAAATTTTATTTAATTTACTGAGATTTATTTTTATTAAATTTACATTTTTAAATTTTATTTAATATACTGGTTGTATTATTTATTTCATTAAATCCACTTTATTGACTGTGTTGTACAGTATGGCATTGTTTCATTATTAGAAAATGATAAGTATTTACTATTATTAATTAAACAATATTTACATATTTTATACATTATAAATTATCAATATTCTCATTTCTAATTTTGTTTGTTTTTATTCCTTTTCTACCCTATTAAACTCTCTTTATCCCAGTGCACTGCTTTGGACTTTAGTTTTCCTTCCGAGTCGTTGTGGATTCACTCCGGATGGGGGGACATTAGCGAACGCCTGTGTGCTTCAGATCCAAGGTCACCTTTGCCCTCAACTCAAGATCCATGTTTGCATCTGTTGTCATGAACCAATGTTAACAACAGCAACAATTAAGTTACCTTATTTATTATTTCATGGTATTTCATAATTTCATGTTCAGTTATTTCATGCAGCCCGCTCCCGCTGCCCATGCTCAGGCCGGGCATGGATGTGGGCATGGCCAGCACGGACGGCAGAAAATGGGTGCATGGCTGGATGGATGGCTGGGTGGGAGTTGGGAATTCAGCCTTGGGATCAGAACTGGGAGGTTATTGGGATAGGAAATGATCAGTGGGATGGGAAGTGATGATGGGGATAGGAACTCATTGGGATGGGAAAAATGGGTTTTCTTTGTATTAAATTTACATTTTTAAATGTTATTTAATTTCCTGGGTTTTATTATTTATTTAATTAAATCCACTTTATTGATTGTGTTGTACAGTATGGCATTGTTTCATTATTATAAAATGATAAGTATTTAATATTATTAATTAAACAATATTTATATATTTTATACTCGTAAGGGGGTGTCGAGAGGCAGGAGACCTTTTCTCCATTAACACCAGCGACAGGACCCACGGGAACGGGGTTAAGCTGAGGCAGGGGAAATTTAGGCTTGACATCAGGAGGGGGTTCTTCACAGAGAGGGTGGTTGCACACTGGAACAGGCTCCCCAGGGAAGTGGTCACTGCACCGAGCCTGTCTGAATTTAAGAAGAGATTGGACTGTGCACTTAGTCACATGGTCTGAACTTTTGGGTAGACCTGTGCGGTGTCAAGAGTTGGACTTGATGATCCTTAAGGGTCCCTTCCAACTCAGGATATTCTATGATTCTATGATTCTATGCTACATTATAAATTATCAATATTCTCATTTCTTATTTTGTTTGTTTTTATTCCTTTTGTACCCTATTAAACTCTCTTTATCACGGTGCACTGGTTTGTTCTTATACTTTTTCTTATACTGTGGAGCCCAAAACTGCACTCAGTACTCAGTACATGGAATACCAAGAGAGACTGCCTGGCATTTTCTCTTCTCTGCAGAAGCTCTGTTGCTAACACTGTCCAGAAATCACCACTGTCACAGACAGTAGTAGCATTCCCTCCTCCCACAGTTGGTTCTTCCCCCCCAAGACTTAGACACCATCCAGAAAAATAAGAAGAATAATACTAATAAAGTAAATAAAATAAAATAAAATAAAATAAAATAAAATAAAATAAAATAAAATAAAATAAAATAAAATAAAATAAAATAAAATAAAATAAAATAAAATAAAATAAAATAAAATAATAAAATTAATTAAAATAGTCAAAAGCCGTCAGGAAGGCAGTGGTGCAGACTGTGGAGAGCCTGGGTTCAAATCCTTCTTCTGTGAGGCTCTGAACCTATATCCCACCACAATCTCTCTGCTAATGTATGGCAGGGAAAGGAGGAAGAAAGAACATATCTCCTGCACTTTCCATTTATTGTTGACTGACAATTCTGTAGAGTTATAAAGCCTCAATCAGTGAGATACAGGGTTCTTCTCACATTGTCTCACTGTGCCCTAAGCGGAACAGCTCTCATTTAATAGATGCTTCACCACAAAATCATGAGTCATCTGCAGTTTTGAACTTTTCTGGGATCAAGTCCCTTCAGATGGTTGAGGAATCTGCTCCAGCACCTATGTAAACTGGTGCTCTACTAAGCTAGTGAGTGAACAAGAGAGAAATCCTCTGCTAGATGACTTGACAAATTGGGTCTGAAAATAGTGTTGAGGCAGAATAGTCCACGATTTTTGCCTTGGGTGCACAGAGGGATTGGGTGTTGTAGACTTCTTTTATTCTTCATTAAGATAAACATTTTCAAAAATGTGCTTGTTCAACCTTGCTCCCACTGTGTGCATGGGAGGGAGATAACTGAAAGAGGGGAGCGTTGCTTGGATCCTGCAAGTGGCTGAGGTCCAGTGGGGTTGGAGGCTTTCTTCCTCCTTTTGGAAATGCAAAGCAACCCTGCACCTCCCCTGCACTTGCAGGAGGATCATGACAGCCCAAAGCACAGCGGCTTTGTAATTGCTGCATACACTTCGATCGGATTTACGTGGCAAGGGTTTGGTAGCAGGGGCCTGCAGGGATGGCGTCTGTGAGAACAGTCCAGACAACAGCCAGCTCCAGATAGCTCCAAAAGGGCCCCGGCGCTTGCCAGAGCTGAGCCAATAAGCGATGTTGTTTGCACCTCTGGGAGAGCAGATGTAAGAAGGGAGAAATGCTGCTGCACAACAGAAGCTGGAAGAGCAAGGAGTGAGAAGCAGCCCTGCAGCCCCCAAGGTGAGTGCAGCAGGAGGCAGGAGGTGCTCCAGGCTCACAGCAGCAGTTCCCCTGCGGGCTGTGCAGGGAGAGGCCCCTGGTGGAGCAGGCTGTCCCCCTGCACCCATGGGTCCCACATGGAGCAGATCTCCACGCTGCAGCCCCCCTGTGGCTGGAGGAGCCCCCGGTGGAGCAGGTGGCTGTGGCCTGGAGGAGGCCGCGGCCTGTGGAGAGCCCCCGCAGGAGCAGGCCCCGGGCTGGACTGGAACAGGCTGTGCTGAGCCTGCTTTGCCCGTGACGCTCCTTGTGGAGTGATCTCCCTATCCTTCTGGCAGCCCTTGAGCCCTTTCCAGCCTCTTTTCTCCCCTTGGCGTTGGAGGAGGGGCAGGGAGAGAGCGCTTGTGCTGGAGCTCAGCTGCCCAGCTGAGGAAAACCACCACGGTTTGCTCTCTCTTGCCGCTGCTGCAGCACGCTGGTAGCAGCCAGCAGCATCTGTTCTTCGAGCCTCAGCAAGCACACAGCATCTTCCTTGAAGGGATCCCTTTCCTTCACGCCTGCCAGGCGCCGCCTCCAGAGGCTGAGGGCTTGTGCCCCGTTTGCAAGCGCTTTCTCAGTGCCCCCTTCCCCAGAGAAGGATCCCAGCTGCTTGGCTTCCCTGCCCTCTGCTGCCAGGCTCCCGCAGCTGCTATCCCAGCAGCGCAGCAGCCAGCTGACAATGTGCTCACCTGGAGGACAGCTGCAATCTTGTCCCATGGCTCGCAGCTCGCCCAGGGATGGGGATCACCTGCTTGCTGCTGCTTTTCTCTCTGCTCTCCTTTCCAACAGCCTCCTGTTCCCTGGGATGGCCCTACCTTGGGGTAGGCTGCCTTGCCTTCCTCTTGCTCCTTCCCTTTCTTGGGAGGACTTTCTGCCCTTCCGAAACGAGATGACTTCTGCATGCATTCCTTCCCCTTGTGTGTATTGGCGCCTGAGACAGCACCGGGGTAGTCCCCGGAGCCAGCTCTTAGGGCCTGTGCCAGGCTTGGAGGGGCTGCAGGGAACATGCCAGGGGCCGGAGGGGCTGCAGGGCGAGTGACAAGGCTTTGAGGGGCCTCAGGTCCCAGCGCAGTGGTTGAAGTCGATGCAGGGAACATCAGAGTTGTTGGAGGGGCTGCAGGTAAAATGCCAGGGGTTGCGGGGGCTGCAGGGTGTGTCACAGCTTAGCATCAGGTCAAGACGCATTTTCCTATAACCAGACATTTCCTCCTGAAGGGGCTGAAGAGCATGGAATGGTCTTCAAAATGCACAGAGCAGACCCCAGCAAACGTAGGGATGCTGCTAGCAAGTAGGTAACTTTATTGTTCCTGTTGTTAATTTTGTTTCACAACAACAGATGCAAATATGTATCTTGAGTTGAGGGCAAAGGTGACCTTGGATCTGAAGCACACAGGCGTTTGCTAATGTACCCCATCCAGAGTGAATCCAGAACGACTCCGAAGGAAAAATAAAGTCCAAACCAATGCGTTGTGATAAAGAGAGTTTAATAGGGTAGAAAAGGAAGAGAAACAAACAAAATAATAAATAATGATATTTATAATTTATAATATATTAATATATAAAACTATTTAATACTAATAAATACTAAGACTTATAATTTTATAATAATAAAACAATGCCATACTGTACAACAGTCAATAAAGTGGATTTAATGAAATAAATAATAAAACCAACAAATTAAAGGAAAATTAACAAATTTAAATTTAATAAAAATAAAAACCATTTTTCCCATTCCAATGAATTCCTATCCCCATCATCACTTCCCATCCCACTGATCACCTGCTATCCCAAAAACCTCCCAGTTCTTATCCCCTCGGCATCCCAGTGCAAGAAGTGCTGCAGGCAGAGGCCTTGCTGAGTGACCACCTAAGGAGAGGAATGTAATCCAGAAGGAAGGAAAGAAGAGCAAAGGGGGGCCAAAACAGCAGGGCCGCAGCCCTGGGAGGAGCGGGAGCCAGCTGCTGGACCTGCCATGGTGACTGGAGAGTGGGGCGGTTGCTTGGGGAACCCGAGCAATGGGGGTTCCGTCCCAACGGCTGACCAGCCCCTCGCCGACATCGTGGGGAGGACTGCAGGCTTTGGACCCAAGCAGGCTGCCCAGCGCAAGACATGGCCTTCCCCAAACAAACACTTGCAAAGAAATGCTATATAGAAACCTCTCCTGCGATTAGAACACCTTCTCCAGCTCCCAGAGAAAGTGCTTTTTCCCCTCGTGCTTCTGAAGCCATTGCACTAAAAATGCAAACGCATCTGTATCCCTCCACATGCTCTGAATAAGAGCCATAAGATTCAAAACCACCCTATTTGTTCTCCCCACAAAGCCGAAAAAAACACCAGTTGAAACAGAGTTTTCTACCTCTCTCCCACAAATTTACATTCACATATCCTATGACTGCAAAAATAGAAGGCGGGGCTCAGGAGGAACAGCCAGTGTTGGAAATGAAAAAAAGCAGCCTCTTTCTTCAGAGTCTTAAGCCTATGCTACTAAGAAAAACAAAAGAAAACAAAACAAAACAAGAGGAGAGAACAACAGCGGGAAATTTACCTATTCTCCAGGTGTTTAATTGCAAAGCCTCCTCTGGAGGATCAACAGCTGTGAACTCAGCGTGCTTAGGAGAAATCAGATCTACGTCTGAACCACAACCATTTCAGTAGCATCACTAACTTATGTTACTCTGAAGAAGCAGTCAGCACCGTTTCTATGTTAGGAAATAGCTGAACACAGTCTGTTATTCACAGGAATTATTCAGGCAGGCTTCTTTAGGAAGGCTGGGTTTCACTAGAACATTACTAGCCTGTAAGCCTCATGGCATCACCTTCCATCTTGACTGCTAAACCTCCTTGCTCCCTACTATCTTCTTTGCCAAGATACAGCTGTCCACGTTTACTTTTCCTACTTGGCTGGACTGAATTTAAGAAGGGATCCTGCAACTCTTCCTCTTGTTTGCCACTTAATCATCACACCAAATGAAAACTATTTGCCTTTCACCTCTTTATTTCAGGCCTTCTTTCCTAGTGGTCATTTAAAAACGGAAAGAAAAAGTCCATCAACTTTTTTTTTTTAATATTCAGCAGACTCTTAAGTCATCAAGCACTTCAAGACTGTTTGAAATAATCTCTACATTAATAGAAAAGGAATTCCTCAGACACACTGCGGCCGCTTACCTTTAATACACTCGTTGGATGAGACGGAGCTGTATTTCTTGCTTTCGCCTGCACTGGAAGGCTTCCCTTCCTTGTAAGGTTGTTTACTGCTCTCACTTGTGCATTGCTCACATGAAGAGCCATCTGGAGGATGGGATTCTTCCTTCTTCTCCCGCGTTATCTTCTGGAAACGAGGATCTAAGTGTTCCAAGGAGCCTTTCACTTTCCTGGTGTTTCTCTTTTTTCTTCTTTTTCTTCTCCTTTTTCTTCTTTTTTTACGCTTGCGATTGGCATTGTCAAAGTGGAGCGCACAGAAACACAAATCATGAAGTCTGAAAGAAACATGCAAGTTTAAAAGAGAAAAAAAGATGTGGCACTTGTTGCCTATATGAAACTTTATTTATTTTACCACAGGTGATGATTTGCAGCATGTCAGCTATTTTGTGGTGCTTTGTGCACACGCAACTTACTTTAGATGTAGCAAACTTAAGCCCTCAGATTGAAGGACCATAGGTCCTGGTTTGTACACAGATCATTAACAATGGCTAGCTCTGGAATACGTGCAAGCAGAAAAAAACTTTTAACCTAATCCAGAATGGTGTACGGATGTGTTTCCAACTATGTGGTCCAAAGCTAGTGCTCTGACACAATTCAGCAATAGCTTTCCTATCTTCACCGATCAACCTAACAACATGATCCCCAGCCAGCTGATGCTATCTAAGTAACTTAGAAACTACCAGAACAAAAAAAAAAAAAAAAAAAAAAAAGAAGAAAATAGAGAAGAAAAAAAAAGGAGAAAAAAAAAAAAAAAGGAATACATGAGAAGCACCCAGAAAAGAATTAGGATAAAAAATGCGGAGTATGCTGGAATCCTTGCTTACTTGGAATCCTTCTCTCCATGTTTATCCTTAGACTTCTTTTTCTTCTAGAACTTGTGATATTTTTGCATTTTTTTCACCACCTAAAAGCTCCTTTTCTATCTTTCTGTCTTTCCTTTCTATTTCACTTTCACTACCTTCTGCACGGGTAGATTTTCTTTTTCTGTTTCCTTCTGTTTCATTTTTCTGGCGACAGTTCTCCAAATGAGCTGACACAGGTGGAAGCGCATGTCTTTCACGAGAATGTCTTCCAGAATGTTGCTGAGATACCGAGCAACGATGCAAGTCTGCTCGGGGTGTGCTAAAGCGACGTACATCTTCATCTCTCAAGAGGGAACCGTGAGGCCATCCACTTTTGTAATGATAATGCTTATGTGACCTGCCGTAGTAAGTTGCAGTCCATTTGTCAAAGGCTGCATCGCCGTGAGAGAACTTTCTCTCTCTACTGTCTCCTGTCGCATGAGGTGAATAGTAATCATTGGAATAGCTACATCTTTCCCATCTCCGTGCTTCATCTCGATAGTATCTTTCTCTGCTCCAACTTCTTTCCCCTTTGGATCGGTAATATCTATTGCTACCTTGTTCTGATCTTCCTCCGCTGCCAGATGTGGACTTTGAATATTTGACTGCTCTTCTGCCATTCTCAGGGCTGCTTCTTTCACCAGGGAAAGATCTGCACCTGCTTCCCTCCCAGTGCTCCTGCTTGTGACGCTTTTGCTCAACAACTTCCACGCTCTGAGAACACCTCCTCTTGCTGGAAGGACCTGCTTTTTGACTCTCCTTCTCTTCACTAGGAGCATGTTCCCTCTTGCTTTGGTAATGCTCTTTCTCAGTGTTTTTAGTCTTGGCCTTTCTACCTTGGCATCTCTCTGCAATAGCTGAGGAGGAAAGCTTTTTAGAGCTACATTCAGTGTCACACTTGAGAGAGGAAGTTTGCCGCAATTTCTCACCACGCTCTTTGGCGTACAAAACGTTTTCTTTTGAAATGAGGTCACGTTCTTTTGATCTTCTTGGTTTCGCCTTGTCTCCACCGTCATCAAATTGGTACTCTGCGAGGTATTCATCCTTCCCAGCAGATTTCGGAGGGTCCACGACACTGCACAAAATAAAATCACATTTCTCACTTCTGCTGAAGGACGTGAAGATTAACAGTAAAACCTTCCAAAGGCAAACAAACAAACAAAAACCTCCGGACTACAGGAACACTCGCAAAGATATGCCATTTAGAAACCTCTCCTGCGATTAGGACACCTTCTCCAGCTCCCAGAGAAAGTGGTTTTTCCCCTCGTGCTTCTGAAGCCACTGCACTAAAAAAGCAAATACATCTGTCTCCCTCCATATGCTGCTGCTCTGAATAAGAGCCAGAAGGTTCAAAACCACCCTATTTGGTCTCCCCACATAGCCGAAAAAAACACCAGTTGAAACAGAGTTTTCTACCTCTCTCCCAAGAATTTACATTCACATATCCTGTGACTGCAAAAATAGAAGGCGGGGCTCAGGAAGAACAGCCAGTGTTGGAAATGAAAAAAAGCAGCCTCTTTCTTCAGAGTCTTAAGCCCTCGCAAAGATATGCCATTTAGAAACCTCTCCTGCGATTAGGACACCTTCTCCAGCTCCCAGAGAAAGTGCTTTTTCCCCTCTTGCTTCTGAAGCCATTGCACTAAAAAAGCAAACACATCCGTCTCCTTATACCTGCTGCTCTGAGAAAAAAGGCATAGGGGCGAGCGGGGAACAGCCAATGTTTCTCCAGACAGTGGAGAAAAATGGAAAAGCATTCTATGAAGGAACACGAGTTCTCCTTGAGGCACCAACCTGCATCAGAGTGATATGCTCAGTGCTGATGATTAGTTCTGTTCGTAACGCTGGACATACAGTATGGAATTGTACTAATTTCAATCACAGAATCACAGAATCACAGAATTTCTAGGTTGGAAGAGACCTCAAGATCATCGAGTCCAACCTCTAACCTAACACTAACAGTCCCCACTAAACCATATCCCTAAGCTCTACATCTAAACGTCTTTTGAAGACTTCCAGGGATGGTGACTCCACCACCTCCCTGGGCAGCCCGTTCCAGTGCCTAACAACCCTTTCAGTAAAGAAATTCTTCCTAACATCTAACCTAAAACTCCCCTGGCGTAACTTTAGCCCATTCCCCCTCGTCCTGTCACCAGGCACATGGGACAACAGGCCAACCCCCACCTCGCTACAGCCTCCTTTAATGTACTTATACATAGCAATAAGGTCACCCCTGAGCCTCCTCTTCTCTAGGCTGAACAAGCCCAGCTCCTTCAGCCGCTCCTCGTAGGACTTGCTCTCCAGGCCCCTCACCAGCTTCGTCGCCCTTCTTTGGACCTGCTCAAGCATCTCGATGTCCTTCTTGTAGCGAGGGGCCCAAAACTGAACACAGTACTCGAGGTGCGGCCTCACCAGAGCCGAGTACAGGGGGACGATCACCTCCCTAGCGCTGCTGGTCACACTGTTTCTGATACAAGCCAGGATGCCGTTGGCCTTCTTGGCCACCTGAGCACACTGCTGGCTCATATTCAGCCGACTGTCCACCATCACTCCCAGGTCCTTCTCTGCCTGGCAGCTCTCCAACCATTCCTCTCCCAGCCTGTAGTTCTGCTTGGGGTTATTGCGCCCCAGGTGCAGGACCCGGCACTTGGCCTTGTTGAATTTCATACAGTTGACCTCAGCCCATCGGTGCAGCCTATCCAGATCCTCCTGCAGAGCCTTCCTACCCGCGAGCAGATCGACACACGCACCTAGCTTGGTGTCATCTGCAAACTTACTGAGGGTGCACTCAGTGCCGTCATCCAGATCATTGATGAAGATGTTAAAGAGGACCGGCCCCAGCACCGAGCCCTGGGGGACGCCACTAGTGACTGGCCTCCAACTGGACTTGGCTCCATTTACCACAACTCTTTGGGCCCGGCTATCCAGCCAGTTTCTAACCCAACGAAGCGTGCGCCAGTCCAAGCCAAGAGCAGCCAGTTTCTTGAGGAGAACGCTGTGGGAGACGGTGTCAAAAGCCTTGCTGAAGTCAAGGTAGACCACATCCACAGCCTTTCCCTCATCCACCCAGCGCGTCACTTTGTCATAGAAGGAGATCAGGTTCGTCAAGCAGGACCTGCCTTCCATAAACCCATGCTGGCTGGGCCTGATCGCCTGCTTGCCCTTCAAGTGCCGCATGATGACTCCCAAGAGGATCTGCTCCATGAGCTTCCCTGGTACTGAGGTCAAACTGACCGGCCTGTAGTTCCCCGGGTCTGCCCTCCGGCCCTTCTTGTAGATGGGCGTCATATTTGCTAATCGCCAGTCAGCTGGGACCTCCCCCGATAGCCAGGACTGCTGATAAATGATGGATAGGGGCTTGGCCAGCTCCTCTGCCAGTTCTCTCAGTACCCTTGGGTGGATCCCATCCGTCCCCATCGATTTGTGGACATCCAAGTGCCGTAGCAGGTCACCAACCAGTTCTTCGTGGATGGTGAGGGCCACATCCTGCTCCCCGTCCCCTTCCACCAGTTCTGGGTACTGGGTATCCAGAGAGCAACCGGTTTTGCCGCTAAAGACTGAGGCAAAGAAGGCATTAAGCACCTCCGCCTTTTCCTCATCTCTTGTAACTAAGTTTCCCCCCGCATCCAGTAAAGGATGGAGATTCTCCCTAGTCCTCCTTTTTGTGTTGATGTATTTATAAAAGCGTTTTTTGTTATCTTTAACAGCAGTAGCCAGATTGAGCTCCAGATGAGCTTTGGCCTTCCTAATCCTGTCCCTGCACAGCCTCGCTACATCCTTATAGTCCTCCTTAGTGGCCTGCCCAATTTTCCAAAGATTATAAACCCTCTTTTTTCTCCTAAGCTCAAGCCACAATTCTCTGTTGAGCCAGGCTGGTCTTCTTCCCCGCTGGCTCATCTTTGGGCGCATGGGAATAGACCGCTCCTGCGCCATTAGGATTTGCCTCTTAAAGAGCGCCCAGCCTTCCTGGACTCCTCTGCCCTTCAGAACCGCCTCCCATGGGACTCCACCAACTAGTGTCCTGAGCAGCCCAAAGTCAGCCCTCCGAAAGTCCAATACAGTGGTTTTACTGGTTCCCTTCCTGGCCCCGCCAAGAATAGTGAACTCCACCATTTCGTGGTCACTCTGCCCAAGACTGTTCCCGACAATCACATCCTCCACCAGTCCTTCTCTGTTTGTGAAGAGAAGGTCTAGCAGGGCACCACCCCTGGTAGGTTCACTAATCAGCTGCGTCAGGAAGCTATCTTCCACTTTCTCCAGAAACCTCCTAGACTGCTTCCTCTGGGCTGCGTTGTGCTTCCAGGATATGTCAGGGAAGTTGAAGTCCCCCACGAGTACAAGCGCCGACGATTTCGCAACTTCTGTCAGCTGCCTGTAGAACTCCTCATCCGTCTCCTCATCCTGGTTCGGCGGTCTATAGCAGACCCCGACCAGGACACTAGCCTTGTTGTCCCTGCCAATCCTAACCCAAAGGGACTCGATCTTGTCATTCCTAGCCTCGAGTTCTACAACATCGAAAGACTCTCTAATATAGAGAGCCACACCGCCACCCCTTCTGTGCTGCCTGTCCCTTCTGAAGAGCCTATAGCCAGGCATCGCAGCACTCCAGTCATGAGACTGGTCCCACCACGTTTCCGTGATGGCAACCAAGTCGTAGCCTGCCCGCTGCACGATGGCTTCCAGCTCCTCCTGTTTGTTACCCATGCTGCGTGCATTGGTGTAGATGCACTTCAGCTGGGCCTTTACCTTATCCTCCGGCCTTGCCATTGCTCCCCCTGGCACAGCCCCAACAGTCCTTGCTTCAGCCCCATCCCCCTTCTTACCTAGTTTAAAGCCCTATCAATGAGCCCCGCCAGCTCCTGGCCCAGGATCCTTTTTCCCCTAAAGGATAGGGACCCGTCTACGGCCACCAGACCAGGTGCTGAGTAAACTGCCCCATGGTCGAAAAACCCAAGATTTCTGCGTAGGCACCAGCCCCGGAGCCACGTGTTTAACAGGTGGGCTTTCGTTGTCCTCTCCGTACCCCTTCCTGTCAACGTAGGGACGGACGAAAAAACTACTTGCACTCCTGCTCCGTCCACTAACCGTCCCAGCCCCCTAAAGTCTCTTTTGATAGCCTTCAGGCTTCTGTCATCAATGTCATCACTGCCCGCCTGGACTATCAGGAGAGGATAATAATCAGAGGGGCGTACCACGTTGGGGAGCTTCCTGGCAACATCCCTGACCCTGGCCCCAGGGAGGCAGCAGACTTCGCTACGGGTAGGGTCAGGCCGACAAATAGGGCCCTCTGTCCCCCTAAGGATAGAGTCTCCCACGACAATCACCCTTCTTTCTTTCTTGGTGGAGGCAGTCCTGATGCGTGGAGTTGACCTCCTCGCCCTAGGCATCCTCCTGGGAACACTTTCTATCTCTTCCTCAGTTGCTGGTCTCTCAATCTCCAGGGCCTCAAACCTGTTTTGTAAGGGCACCTGGGAAGGTGGGGCCGGAAGGGGAGGGCATCGCCTGCCATGTCGCGCAGGGACCTGTCTCCACTCCTCCTCAACTCCCAGATCCCCTCCCTCTGTCCGACGACGACAGGGCAGGGGGTCCACCCCCGTTTGGGGTGTCTCACCCCGGTACCTCTCCTTGAGGCCCTGCAGGGAGTTGCTCCAGAAGTCTATCTCCCGCTCACATTCCCTGATGGCCCTCAGCCTCTCCACCTCCTCCTTGAGTTCCGCCACCATGCGGATCAGGTCATCCACTTGCTCACATCTCACGCACGCAGTGTCTCTGCCTCCCGCCGACGGCAGCAGCAGGCTCTGACACTCCCTGCATCCGGTGACCTGAACCGCTGCATTCTTTAACGGGCAGTCGGTCTGGGTGTGTACCGACCTCCTGCAGAGCGCTCCGTGCCTTGTGGAGACCATTATCACCTAGCTAAAGACCGTCGTTAAGAGGCGTTCGTGTGGGCGGGGGTTGCTCTCCTCCCTTCCTGCTCGCCCTGCCTGAGCGAACTGCCGTGCTAACTGCCGCGCCACTCCCTTCCATTAAATACTATTAGTAGACAGATAAAACCGTAACGAACTTCCAAAAGGTCTTGTCTTAATCAGACTGTGCTCATTTTACCTCGTTTCCTCTGACAAGCTGTTCAGCTGGCTGGCTGTGAGGGACTCCGTGATGACTTCTCGATTGACTGAAGGCATAGCTCCAGGCATCTGCAATCAAAACGCACAAGTCAGCAGACAAAAAAATACTATTTGTAGTAGTACTGAGGACTAGTCTTGTCAGAATTTCTCCATTAAATGGTAAGCAAGACCGTTTTGAGTTGTATGCATTATCTACACTTCAAAGATAACCCCAACTCACCTCCCAAAATCTACTTTATGAAACTTAGGAATTTTTATCTCAGCTGAGCTTAAGTCGACAAGTTCTAATGTAAGCTCAGGTCTGCAAATTCTAATGGGACAACACCACAAAGTCTTACAATCACATTTGTGCTGTGTTTTCTCAGTATTTCACCTGAATTAGGAACACACTAAACACTCCCGAATACATCATAGGTGAGAAATTCTCGATGGAGCGAATCTATGTTTCAAGCAATCCATTTGTTTTAGAAAAGAACATCTCAGAAGGTTTAACAGGTTCAACTTGGCAAGTGGAATCATCAAGTTTCAGTGCGTTTTCTTTAGATTCATTAACTAACCTAATAGTACCATTTAGTGAATCGGTTTTTGGCAGCTCATGCTGGGATCTTCCTTCGTCAGCATTCTGACAGGAAGAACTGGAATGCTGCAATGTACGGACTACCTTTCCAACCAAAATTCCATTAGAGGACATTGCATTGCAATTCCTTTTAAATAAGCCCTTTGACTCCTCCTCAGATTTTCCTGAAGATTCTGCACCGTAAGGGACTGTGTTATCAGAGCTGAGTTTAGGATTTTCATTCACTGTTGGCTCCACAAAAATCTCATCAGAAACTTTTTTGCTTGTTTGCATTTGCTTCATTTGCATTACTGAATTTGTAATTGTGGATGAAGGAACAGCCTGGTAGAGATCTTCATCCTCCGCAGCACTGCTAAGACAGTCAGGCTGTGACACAGTCCGACGAGCAGGCAATTTATTGTGAATACTGGTGGTGATCTTCTGTTTTCTTGACGGATCAGTAATTGAAGGCCTGGTAATTGTCTGGTTTTGAACACAGGCCATTGGTGGTGCTGAAGATGGCCTTTTTAGGGTGACACCAGTGGTCTTTGCGTCCTCTTTTATGGATCCATTTCCATTTAAACGGCTTGAATTCTGTATTTAAAAAGAAGAAATGGCAAGATGGATTAACACAAACACTGCATTTAACATTTTGAAACACAAAACTCTCCTACTGAGTATTTCTACAAATGGTCTTAACACCTACAAAGAAAAACACACTGCCCTTTAAAGATAAATGCAAGTCCAATAAGCGTATTCAATTCCTGCTTTTGGTTTACAGCCGATTGGAATCAAATTAACATCATCTTTGAAAACCAGCCAAACAACTTAACATTACCTGCTGCTATTCCCAAATATATTTATTTTCCCCTTTAAACATACCCTGAAAAGCCTGAAGTAATTGTTCTGGTGCTCAGGAATAAGACAATTAGTTTTCCCTGTCTTAGCTAAAGTGACGACGATAGGAAAAACAAGTCCTCTTTTAAATGATTCGAGGATTAGTACACTCTGCTTAAATTGTCAAAGAGCGTAGCTCTCTGTGCTTTAGAAAGCTGTCTTGGAGGTATTAAGTAATGGAGTTGCATGGCTGCACAATTTAGCAGTAACCACTGTTTGAATGACTCTGGCTGTAGCATGAGGGCTGTGGAGAAAGCTGCAGCATGGGAAGGAAAACAAAACTAAGATGCCGAAAACCAAACTAAAAACCCCACACCAAACCCCAAACCCACTAGCAGTTTGGTGCCGTTACCTGCCCTCCCACTTCCCTGAATTACCTTAATCATATGAGGAAGAAGTCGTGGTCCCATAAATCCAGCCTGCTTACTATTAGCCCCCTGCTGACCAGGAGGGAATGAACAGGGATAAGATGGTGCTGGCAAGTAAAACGCACGTTCTCCAAGTGTCAAATCATAGCGCCTTCAGAAAAGAGCAGTGATCGTAGTTTAGTTTTTCTTTCAGCCTACTCTTGGATTAAATCCCATCCTATAATTTTAGAGGAACAGTTCATACGATATGGAAGCCTTCTCTACAGAAGGCTTCGCCAAGACTACAAACTGAAAAGGAGAGAACAGTCTTCCTACTAAGACTATCACTTTCAGAGCAATAATTCATTCTTACACCACAGATGACCTTCATTTCTCTCCTTCTCTAAATTAGCCAGCTACAGGTAACACATAGATAGCAATTTACACAAGTGCTGCAGTTTCAGGCCAAGCAACAAAAGATAATAAATGACACAGAGAATTTCAGGTTAGACAGAACTGAATTAGACAAATAATAATCTTTCCCTGGGATAGCAAGAAAAACACTTGCAAAACAGAAAAATATCAATAACAAGAAAGTAAATCTCTTCTGAACGCATGTTAAGATTTGTTATTACCTGATATAAAAAAGTATGTAAGCTTGCTGACCAAGAACTCTATTAATGTCAGTACGGACTACTTTAGCATCATTCATCTGATACCAAAGTCCATTACCAGCCTGCAAATAAAGACAACCATTTCTTTAGGTGAATTGCACGTGTTCCAAATGAAATCACGGATAGGAAAAAAATACACACGTGTCAAATAAAAATATAATGAAATCTTTTTCCCTAGAAACAGTAGCTGCTAGTCACGCTTTCATTGGTTTGCCAGCACAACCTTTACCCTGTTAGAAATGCTGTTGACTTCTACCTTTACATAGCATATATAGTGTCCTGAGTGACAGCTGACACCGTGATGTACCAGCACCGCGTATAAGGCATAGAGCACTGGTTCTCCCATTGACTGTGACATGTAGGCTCTCAGGTCCAAATACTCCGGGTATTTCACCTCCTAAAGAGAGACCAAGAAGATAGAAAAATTATCCCAGAGTACTTCGTGGACTAGCCAGAGAAAAACACTTCCAAAAAACACAGACTAGAATTTATTTCTAGAATATATTTCTAGAAGATATTTCTTGATTCACTACAAATAAGTCTTCCCATAAACAATGTTTAAGACTAGAAGTTGCAGAGAACTGTTTCCTGATGAATCAGCCTTCTCAGAGGAAAGCATATGCTTCTTGTCAAGCGGGAACTTTATTGATAGTAAGAGAAAGAATAAGCCATAGTCGTTAGTCTACAATTATTGTCTGAAAATATTAACAACTTTCAGCTTTGGGGGATGTCCCATTACACGATGATATAGTTGCATTACAGTGGTAAATATACCTTGTTGATCTTTCCACCTGTGAAATCTGCAAATCTTTTCAGTGATATTGTGAGAACCTTGGAAGAACGGTGTATGGTAAATCTCTTGGATGCAGGAACCATCTTTTTACACCTTAAAAACAAGCAGAGATAAGTGTTTGAAGGCATCTTCTTTTTTCGCCCCCAAAACAAACTCGTTTTAATGTCTCACGCATGCCTATGCTATTTGAATGACATTTACTTGCATAATAGGTTGGTCTTTTTTCTTTTCATAAACCCATGCACTGCGTGTCAGGTTTGTTAATACAGTGAAGAAGGGAAATTCTCCCAAAACTCCAGGCATAGCGGGAACAGGAATCTCTCACGAAAGGGTATTACCAGGTTGGATGGCAAGGTACCATTTCTTGGTCTACAAAAGTGGCTATTTGAACTCCAATCCTGAATACATTCTTTCAGCTTTCAAGGGAAATACAAATAATGAAAGTGGAACAAGAAAGCCTCGGTCCCCAGGACTAGAAATTGCAAATAATCTCCAACATGGGTCGTCTATCAACATCAAAAATACAACAGAAGCACATGGTCATTCTACAGGAGGGAGACATTTAACAGTAGGAAGTCTTCATGTACTGAGCTTGTCTGGAAAGACACTGAAACTGTCTGCCATCCTTTGAAACACAATAGTTCAGTTTGATACATTGCCCGCTCCAAGGTAGGACCTACAGCGTAAGCAGTGAAAATTAGCCGCTAGCCCAGAGAACAACGGAAACTGGGCAGTTTACATCAAGAGAAGTACTGTCGAGAGCTAATAAATAGAAAGAACAAAAGTATCTCTTTTTGAATTCTGATGGCAAAATACGAGCCAGAGAATTGCAAACCCATAGGGAATGCCTCTGAACAAGACTTCCCCCCTCCAAAGAAACAAAAATCCAAGTGTTTTATAAACTTCCACAAAACTCGTAAGTAGATCCAAAGTTTAGAGGTAGTCCAACAGAGTCATGCAACATATAAAACTGACATCTAGGATTAAGACCTAATTCGTCAAAATCTTACTCGCTACATTTATAGCAATTCTCTCCACCCAGCTCTTCAGGTTTCACAAAGAGTTCCAGAGCTCTGGTAACAGATGAAACCGCCTAGAGGAGCGAGAAAGAAGAGCGTAAAGTCACCGTAAATTCAAAATTCCAGAGACGCACTAGTAGTTTATAAGAGAATCTTACTAACATACTCCAGCGATCTACTATGAGCACTGTGAAGAAGGAGGCAGAAAGAGCATGCTCAGCATTGACCTCACCTGGAAGTCATTTGACTTCGGAACAAATACTTTTCCAGTAGCCTAGACAGCATCTATAGTGTGCTTTGTCATCAATACTGGGGACAAATTCATCAGTCTAACAATTAGATGTACATTGGGGTAGAACAACAAAGAAGTATGACAGCATTATAATTTTTGCAGAAAGAGAATTCTTTCCCCTTACACCCAATGCAAATGTGGAGACTATTTACATGGGTTCCACAGAAGGACAAAGTCCAATCCACTTCCTTAGCACCACCAAGCTCTTACGTTTTAACATTATATGTGGTTTGGTTTTTTAAGGTAAACAAGTATAATTTAGAAAGTTATGCATGTACTTAAACATCATGAATTATATTTAGAAAACATCTTACCTTTATATCCAAAGTGATATCAAGAAATGCCTCATACATATCCGAAACTGCTTTGCAATTGTCCTGGTTTCAGTTAGAACAGAATTAATTTTCTTCCTAGTAGCTGGTGGAATGCTGTGTTTTGGCTTAGGATGAGAAGAGTGCTGATAACACCCCAATGCTTTAATTGTTGCAGAGCAGTGCTTATACTAAGCCAAGGACATCTCAGCCTTTTGCTCTGTCCTGCCAACGGGCAGGCTGGGGGTGCAGTAAGAGCTGGGAGGGGACAGACCCAGGACAGGTGACCCAAACTAGCCAAAGGGGTATTCCATACCATCTGACGTCATGCTAAACAATATATAGGGGTGGCTAGCCGGGGGGAGGGGGCCGGACTGCTCGGGGTTAGGCTGGGCATCGGTCAGCGAGTGGTGAGCAATTGCATTGTGCATCACTTGTTTGTACATACTATTACTTTCGTATTATCACCATTGTATCATTATTATTATTATTGTTATTATTATTTTGTTATTATTATTTTCTTGTCTTATTAAACTGTCTTTATCTCAACTCACGGGCTTCACTCTCCATTTCTCTCCCCCGTCCCAGAGAGGGAGGGGGGAGGGTGAGCGAACGGCTGCGTGGTGTTTAGCTGCCGGCCGGGTTAAACCATGACAGCCTTTTTGGCGCCCAACGTGGGGCCCGAAAGGTTGAGATAACGGCAGATCTGATCAGAGTGTGTTAAACTAAAATTGGTGTAAGGATTAGACCTGCTTAATAGTCACTTGTCATGATGCTGATTGCTTTAATCTCAACTCTGCTGCGCCTGTTTTCCAAATTGAGTATTATAGTACATTATTTTCCATATTTTCTCTCTGTAGTGTTGTTTATCCTCTCTGGGCCCTGGTTTCAGATCATTATGGTACTGAGTATTATAGCAATGGCTTATGAGACGATAAGATATCTGGTCATGACTCTAACTTGGTATTCATACTCAGTAACATCGTGGACTCTGTACTTTGGAAACAGTATCTTGGGAACTATTAGCAATTATACCTATTGTTTTTCTCCATTAGAGAGTCAGTCTGTGGAGGGAAAAGGGGAAGATAATTTTTCTTACTTGATTACTCTCCCTTTCTCCTTCACCACCCCTGTATCCTCCTGGATCACTCTGCCTTCTCCCTCAAAATATCTGCCTTCCTCCTTCACCACCCTCTTATCCCCTGAGCTTGTCACAATAGCTCTCCAAGATATTGAATATTATTGGGATACTCGGAATACCATAGTCTTGTTGTTCTGCCTCATGAATGCACTTCAGATTCTGCTTAAAGTTAAACAACTACTTGGGGAGCTCATCTGGAGATCTGCCCGGAGGCAGGATAGTTGTGGGTGGCAGGGAGTATGGGTGGATATGGGCAGGCATCTAGAGCAGTTGGCACCCCCAGTGTGTTGGAAATTCACCCCTGAGCAATGGCAAAATCCTCAAAAACTGGCAGAATGCTTGAAAAAAAGGTGTCATGATGCTGGCAGTTCCAAAGTAACACAAATCATTGTAACGTGCTGGGGCCTGGCTCATGCCTATCGAGCTGCCATTGATACTGCTATCAACTTAGTGACAGACCCTGCGGCCACTCCAAGCCCTGTGACAGATCCAATGGCCACTGTGACCCCTACGGTGGACTCGGCAGCCGCTCCAGATCCGGTTCCTGCAGCCGCTCCAGATCCGGTTCCTGCAGCCGCTCTAGTCCCAGCTCCTGCAGCCACTCCAGATCCGGTTCCTGCAGCCGCTCCAGCTCCGGTTCCTGCAGCCGCTCCAGCTCCGGTTCCTGCAGCCACTCCAGTTCCAGCTCCTGCAGTCACTCCAGCTCCAGTTCCTGCAGCCGCCCCAATTACAGCTCCTGAAGCCGCTCCAGCTCCAGCGCCGGCCGCTACTCCAATCCCAGCTCCTGCAGCCGCTCCAGCTCCAGCTCCTGCAACCGCTCCAGCTCCAGCTCCTGCCGCTACTCCAGTCCCAGTTCCTGCAACTGCTCCAGTCCCAGCTCCTGAAGCTGCTCCAGCTCCAGCTCCTGAAGCCGCTCCAGCTCCAGCTCCTGTAGCCGCTACAGCTCCGGTTCCTGCAACTGCTCCAGCTCCTGTGGCCGTGTCAGGGAAACGAGCTGTAGCAGTGCAGGTTGACCCTGCAGAGGGTATTCCAATCCCTGTAATGGGGTCAGAGAAACGAGCTGTAGCAGTGCAGGTTGACCCTGCAGAGGGTATTCCAACCCCTGTAACGGGGTCAGAGAAACGAGCTGTAGCAGTGCAAGTTGACCCTGCAGAGGGCATTCCAACCCCTGTGGCAGACCCTGTAACAAAGTCAGAGAAACGAGCAGTAGCAGTGCAAGCTGCCCCTGTAGAGAAGGTGAAAATATGGTATAGAAATTCAAGTCGTTTAGAACGCAGAGAGTCTTCTGCCAATCCAGGTAAGGCTTCTGCCAAAACTAAGTATAGAGATGACGAAGATGATGACGACGCTGGGCCATCAAGGATTCAGGAGGAGGAAGATGAGGATGCCGAAAAAGCAACAGTAACTACCCGAAGCCTAAACGAGCGCGAGCTACGAGATGTGCGAAAAGATTTTGGTCGCTGTATAGGTGAGCAGCTTGTCACCTGGCTGCTCCGGTGCTGGGACTCTGGAGCCAATTGTGTGGAATTAGACGGCAGGGAAGCCAGACGGTTGGGATCCCTTGCTCGAGACGCCGGCATTGACAAAGCAATTGCAGATGGAGCACAATCCACCAGCCTCTGGAGGCGTCTCCTCTCAGCTGTGAGGGAAAGGTATCCCTTCAAGGAAGAACTTTTATGTCTACCAGGCAAGTGGACCACTATGGAGAAGGGAATCCAGTACCTGAGGGAATTAGCCGTACGGGAAGTGATTTATGAGGATCCAGACCTCAGACAAACATCCAAAGATCCAGATGAAGTCAAGTGTACACGACCCATGTGGCGGAAGTTTGTACGGAGTGCACCATCATCATATGCCAGCTCATTGGCAATAATGGCCTGGAAAGAGGATGAGGAACCCACAGTGGATGAAGCGGCTAAACAACTCCGGCAGTACGAAGAAAGTCTCTCCTCTTCCTTACAGGCCTGCGTCTCAGCTGTGGAGAAACTTTCTGAAAAGGTTCACCAACTTGAAGAGAATCTATTGTCCTCCCCACCTGAACCAACCAGTGCCCACCGACCAAAAGAGAACACTTGGGAGAAACTTTCTGAAAAGGTTCACCAACTTGAAGAGAGATTATTCTCCTCCGCACCTGTACAAAGCAGTGTCTCAGCTGTCAGGGGTAGGCGTTCACCCACACAAGGAAGACGATATGGTGGGTACTCACCCCGTGCCACCCTGTGGTTTTACTTACGAGACCATGGAGAGGACATGAGAAAATGGGATGGAAAATCTACCGCGACCCTAGAGGCACGGGTACGTGAGTTGCAAAAGAAAACAATCAGGAAAAAGGGATTCTCCGAAAAGTTTGCTGCTCCAACTTCCAGCAGACAATCCTTCAAACACAGAAACGAAGAAGATTCTGACCAGGATTAGGGGGGCCCTGCCTCCAGCCAGGGGGAGGAAAGGGACAATCGAGTTTATTGGACTGTGTGGATTCGATGGCCTGGCACATCACGCGCACAGAAGTATAAGGCTTTAGTAGACACCGGTGCACAATGTACTATAATGCCATCGAGCTATAAAGGACCAGAGCCCATCTATATTTGTGGAGTGACAGGAGGATCTCAGCAGTTGACTGTATTGGAGGCTGAAGTGAGTCTGACTGGGAATGAGTGGGAAAAGCACCGTATTGTGACTGGCCCGGATGCTCCATGTATCCTTGGCATAGACTATCTTAGAAGAGGATATTGCAAGGACCCAAAAGGGTTCCGGTGGGCTTTTGGTATAGCTGCCTTAGAGACAGAGGGCATTAAACAATTATCTACCTTGCCTGGTCTCTCAGAGGACCCCTCTGTTGTGGGGTTGCTGAGGGTCGAAGAACAGCAAGTGCCAATCGCTACCACAACTGTGCACCGGCGGCAATATCGCACTAACCGAGACTCCCTGATTCCCATCCATAAGCTAATTCGTCAATTGGAGAGCCAAGGAGTGATCAGCAAGACCCATTCACCTTTCAATAGCCCCATATGGCCAGTGCGAAAGTCTAATGGCGAGTGGAGACTAACAGTGGACTATCGTGGCCTGAACGAAGTCACGCCACCACTGAGTGCTGCAGTGCCAGACATGCTGGAACTTCAGTATGAACTTGAATCGAGGGCAGCCAAGTGGTACGCCACAATTGATATCGCTAATGCATTTTTCTCCATCCCTCTAGCAGCAGAGTGCAGGCCACAATTTGCCTTCACTTGGAGGGGAGTCCAATATACTTGGAATAGGCTGCCCCAGGGGTGGAAACACAGCCCTACCATTTGCCATGGGCTGATCCAGTCTGCTCTAGAGCAGGGGGAAGCTCCTGAACACCTGCAGTACATCGATGACATTATTGTGTGGGGTGACACAGCAGAGGAAGTTTTCGAGAAAGGGAAGAAAATAGTCCAAATCCTTCTGAAAGCCGGTTTTGCCATAAAACAGAATAAAGTCAAAGGACCTGCACGAGAGATCCAGTTTTTAGGAATAAAATGGCAAGATGGACGTCGTCAAATCCCAATGGATGTGATCAACAAAATAACAGCTATGTCTCCACCAACTAACAAAAAAGAAACACAGACTTTCCTAGGTGTTGTGGGGTTTTGGAGAATGCACATCCCAAATTACAGTCTGATTGTAAACCCGCTCTACCAAGTAACCCGTAAGAAGAATGAGTTTGAATGGGGCCCTGAACAACGACAAGCCTTTGAACAAATCAAGCAGGAAATAGTCCATGCAGTAGCCCTTGGGCCAGTTCGAACAGGACCAGATGTAAAGAATGTGCTCTACACTGCAGCCGGGGAGAATGGCCCCACCTGGAGCCTCTGGCAGAAAGAACCTGGGGAAACTCGAGGTCGGCCTCTGGGGTTTTGGAGTCGGGGATACAGAGGATCTGAGGCCCGCTATACTCCAACTGAAAAGGAGATATTGGCAGCATATGAAGGAGTTCGATCTGCTTCGGAGGTGGTCGGTACTGAAGCGCAGCTCCTCCTAGCACCCCGATTGCCAGTACTAGGCTGGATGTTCAAGGGAAGGGTCCCCTCTACGCATCATGCAACTGATGCTACATGGAGCAAGTGGGTTGCACTGATTACTCAGCGGGCTCGAATAGGAAACCCCAGTCGCCCAGGAATATTGGAAGTGATCATGGACTGGCCAGAAGGCAAATACTTTGGGATATCATCAGAGGAGGAGGTGGGTCGTGCTGAAGAAGCCCCGCTGTACAACCAGTTACCAGAGAATGAAAAGAAATATGCCCTGTTCACTGGTGGGTCCTGTCGTATTGTGGGGAAGCATCGAAGATGGAAGGCTGCTGTATGGAGTCCTACGCGACGAGTTGCAGAAGCTGCTGAGGGAGAAGGTGAATCAAGTCAGTTTGCAGAAGTGAAAGCCATTCAGCTGGCTTTAGACATTGCTGAACGAGAAAAATGGCCAGTTCTCTATCTCTACACCGATTCATGGATGGTAGCAAATGCCCTGTGGGGATGGTTACAGCAATGGAAGCAAAACAACTGGCAGCGTAGGGGCAAACCCATCTGGGCTGCTGCATTGTGGCAAGATATTGCTGCTCGGGTAGAGAACCTGGCTGTGAAAGTACGCCACGTAGATGCTCATGTGCCCAAGAATCGGGCTACTGAAGAACATCAAAACAACCAGCAGGTAGATCAGGCTGCTAAGATTGAAGTAGCTCAGGTGGACCTGGATTGGCAGCATAAAGGTGAATTATTTATAGCCCGATGGGCCCATGACACCTCAGGCCATCAAGGTAGAGATGCAACATACAGATGGGCTCGTGATCGAGGGGTGGACCTGACCATGGACGCTATAGCACAGGTTATTCATGACTGTGAAACATGTGCTGCAATCAAGCAAGCCAAACGGTCAAAGCCTCTTTGGTATGGAGGACGGTGGCTGAAATATAAATATGGAGAGGTCTGGCAGATTGATTACATCACACTCCCTCAAACTCGTAATGGCAAGCGCCACGTACTTACAATGGTGGAAGCAACCACCGGATGGCTGGAAACATACCCGGTGCCTCATGCCACCGCCCGGAATACCATCCTGGGCCTTGAAAAGCAAGTCCTATGGCGACATGGCACCCCAGAAAGAATAGAGTCAGACAATGGGACTCACTTCCGAAACAACCTTATAGACACTTGGGCCAAAGAACATGGTATTGAATGGGTGTATCACATCCCCTATCATGCACCAGCCTCCGGGAAAGTTGAACGATACAATGGCCTGTTAAAGACTACATTGAAAGCAATGGGCGCTGGGACGTTCAAAAACTGGGATACGCATTTGGCAAAGGCCACCTGGTTAGTCAATACTAGGGGATCTACCAACCGAGCTGGACCTGCCCAATCAAACCTGTTACGTACTGTAGATGGGGATAAAGTTCCTGTAGTGCATGTAAAAAATATGCTGGGTAAAACAGTCTGGTCTACTCCTGCCTCAGGAAAAGGCAAACCTATTCGTGGAATTGTTTTCGCACAGGGACCTGGATACACTTGGTGGGTGATGCAAAAGAACGGAGAGGTCCGGTGTGTACCTCAAGGAGATTTAATACTGGGTGAGAATAGCCCATGAACTGAATTGTACCATGTTAATTAGTATATTATACTGTATGTTATCACTACCATGATTACTATAGGTGACTAATTAGAATGTATGGAAAAGAGTGTAACCTGAGCATGACATAAATGGTATGGAATAAGGGGTGGATAGATGTCCTGGTTTCAGTTAGAACAGAATTAATTTTCTTCCTAGTAGCTGGTGGAATGCTGTGTTTTGGCTTAGGATGAGAAGAGTGCTGATAACACCCCGATGCTTTAATTGTTGCAGAGCAGTGCTTATACTAAGCCAAGGACATCTCAGCCTTTTGCTCTGTCCTGCCAACGGGCAGGCTGGGGGTGCAGTAAGAGCTGGGAGGGGACAGACCCAGGACAGGTGACCCAAACTAGCCAAAGGGGTATTCCATACCATCTGACGTCATGCTAAACAATATATAGGGGTGGCTAGCCGGGGGGAGGGGGCCGGACTGCTCGGGGTTAGGCTGGGCATCGGTCAGCGAGTGGTGAGCAATTGCATTGTGCATCACTTGTTTGTACATACTATTACTTTCGTATTATCACCATTGTATCATTATTATTATTATTGTTATTATTATTTTGTTATTATTATTTTCTTGTCTTATTAAACTGTCTTTATCTCAACTCACGGGCTTCACTCTCCATTTCTCTCCCCCGTCCCAGAGAGGGAGGGGGGAGGGTGAGCGAACGGCTGCGTGGTGTTTAGCTGCCGGCCGGGTTAAACCACGACAGCAATTCAAGCACTTCACTGGAAGCAAAATATAAATGCTTAACCTTATGTGAAGGAGACTAACTGTCCAAATTCAAGTTGTTGACAGATACTACTTTAGACAAACTACAGACTGCTTTACTACCGACAAAAGACACAGATCAGTTCTAAGGACAGGAATATTTTTTAAAGTACCTCTCGATCTTAGAAATCCTCCAAATATTTGATGAATGATGGTGGTAGCTTGAGAAGATCTGTCCAATCTGGAAATAAATTATAATCAGACCTCAGAAGATTTAAGGCGCAGAGTTAACTCTTCAAAGAGTTTTATGAAAACTAAGGATGATGTAGACTTTCGTTGCTGATTGTAAATAAGGCACTAAAAGGTGCTAGAGATCATTTTTGATAGTAAATAAAGGACTAGAAGGTGCTGGAGAATGTATGAAAGTGAACTTGTTTATGCTTACTCGGTGCTTCCATTCAAGCACGCTTCCTGCATAGCATCAACAGTATAGCGCAAGAACTCGTGTGCGTCTTCTTGACTGCCAAAACGGAAATGTTGTCCTATTCCTAAAGAAGAAGATGATAGTATTCACCTCATTTAAAAATGAAATCATTCTTCTATTTCTAAAATCTCTCTTCTTTCTAGTGTTAAAACCACTTATACACATCAAATAAGTATTTGAAGATTACAAGCTATCGAAAAGAAACACATCTGAAGCCACTTACGACTAAGATTACTGATAACATGCGTAGGCTCGATGGCATCAACAGTGCAACGCAGGGCCTGGTTAATGTGAGTCTCCATTGTGCACATCATGCAAAAATCTTGTTCACGACCTGAAGAGTGAAAGAAGAAAGCATCCCAGTCCAGCAAAATATCCATAACTACAAACAAACATCTAAGTAAAATTTAAACTATAGATACGATATCCACTCTCCTTGCTACATTCTATTCTCCCAAGATGCCAATGTCCCAACAGTCTTGTAACATTTCATTTCACACAACTTTACAGAATAAAAATATCCACTAAGCCTGTATTCAAATGCATTTTGTGATGAGAAATCTAAAAGACTACTGCAAAGTCACATTTGTAAAGGCTGACAGGAATGTGAACTCCACAGGCTGAAAAATGTATTACTCTCTAAAATTACTACTAAATGCATTACTGTCCAATGCACTTCATTATTCCCACGAAGCAATAAATGATCCTTTAATAAATACATAAATAAATAAATAAATAAATAAATAAATAAATTCATTAAACAAACATAGCGCATTAATTGCACTCCATATGCTATTCGGAGCCCACTGCTAATACAGTGCTCAAAGCCAGCTTCTACAGGTAAAATCAGGCAAATAAGTTTGTCTCAGAATCACTGCTGTTCTTTCACCTTCAGAGCTGTCCAACAGATTCGAAATACTGTTAGAAAGTACTCACATGACTGGCTGTGCTCGAGAGAAAGCATGTAATTGGCAAGTGGGGGTGTGTAGGTCAAACACTGTAGAGTAGCATTAAGAAAACATGTGTTGCCAAGATTGTACAGGCCAACTCCAACACTTTGTGTTTCTCGCCAATCCATACAAATCTTCTCAGGTGGAAAAAGAATGCTCTGTGGTGGAGCAATTCCATCATTAACGACTGCAAGAAAGTTAAATTTAAAAAGAGATTTTGTTTGTTTGTTTCTAAGAAAGGTATTTAAAAAAATACTATTCTGCAGGAGCACCTAGAGGAGCTAGCTACAATCGCAGCCAGAAAAACTTATTGCAGACAGCTTTAATACCGCCGAATTCAAATTGGCTGGTCAACACAATGTTTTGGGGAAAAAAAAAAAAAAAAAAAACAACTTTCGTCAACCATTTTAATTTTTCTAAGGCAAGGCTAACTGCCATTCTGTTTGTAGTACCTAATGCCAAGTTCCTCTCCATCTATAATCTTTAACCTGATTAACTCAACTACTGTTTTTTTCCTTATTATAACTTAAACCACAAGCTTAGACTTGAAATTATATGGAAAAAAGGTAAAAAGTAGTAACTAGGAATGACGGTACCCCTACAGATACCAGATCTTTTCCTGAGCAATGTTATCATTCAAAAAACGTGTGAAAAATGGAAGCTGTGAATAGCAACAATCAAACACTTTTCTTTGCAAAACGGAAAAGACATGGATGAATCTGTGCATTACAAAAAGCTCCCCAGATTTCTCTGTTGACTGTAAATATATCAAAATTAATTTCTGTAACATCAGTCACTTCAGCTGCCTTAGGGGATTTGCTTTTGAAGTCTTTGTTCACACTAGTCCCCTTCTCTATCAGTGCAACAAGTAAGAACTGCATTTTCTACTTTTGCTTTGAAGAAAATGGAGTCAGGATAAAGCTCACACTTACTTAGATCTCTTGGGGCAAAAGCCTTAGATTTTTCAGATGATCTACAGTAAAAAGCACCTCCACGTCCTTGGGCCACAGAGACTTGGCTTGAATCTTCTGCAGGCAGTATCTGGCCCCAGTTTGTGGTGCGTGACATCAGTATTTTAGTACTTGGTTTCTTGGATTTGCCAGACCGCCTTGAAGAGGGCTTTTTAGACTTTGAAGATTTGGGCTTCTTAACTACGGTCATTGTTGACATCTGCGACAGAGACAGAAGTTCTGGTTGACGTAAGAATATCAAGAAGCATTCCAAGAAGAAAAGAGTAGCAGAAGTCCTGTCACTTAATCTCAAAGAAACAGCCTTAAGAACTAAATCGCTGGTATGAATGATTTAAAAAGAATCCCCAAACTAAACACACAAAGTGAAAATTTCCATCTAAACTCTATCGGTATTACTTCTAGCTTCTGCAGAACTAGTGGCTGATGCCATTTCTTTCACTTCCGTAGGATTTTAATCCATTACAACTCTGGAGTCTTTTTAATATAAAAATGTAGAAGACATTCTCTGAGGGGAATCAGTTATTTATTGATTTCCAGAGTTGCACAATTATCTGTTAATTATTACCTATGATCTAATAGATAATTGTTGCAATTATCTATTGCTGGCGTTAGTAACGGAACACTATTACTTCACTGCCTGCGTTTTTCTGTTTCATGTGCACAAAGGTACCCAGAACTCACTGCTCCTTTTCTTCTGTCTTTCCAGGGATCGCCCTCTACCTCACTGTCTACTGCACCAATCATGAGGGGGTTGTTGTTATTCTATAATGAGCCTAGCTTTTAAATACACCTTTTCTGGGCGTCACTTTGTGATAGCAAGTTAATTTGTGAGAGCTCCTCAGTCTACATCATGTGGTCGCTTTTTCCAGGTGAAAAAGCGGAGCCGTAAGTGGCAGTACACTAAAGCCCTGGCATGTTGAGATCCAAGAAGAGAGATGTTTGGCCCTCCTTCTCACTCCTGGGAACCATATACCTCAAAACCCACAGAGGATGGGCTATATCTCAGAGAAATCTTGGGAAAGGAGAGCATGAAGAGCACGTTTGCAAATTTATTTCTCCCTGGGCTTCTTCTGCTTCTCCAAGAAATACAAGTTTGAATAGAACTTTGGCAGCAGTACTTCTGGTGTTTTACTCCTACCACATTTAAAACTCCTACAAAAAACTGAAACGTTAGACTAAAAAGCAGCTCTTTCCGTTCTGCTTTGTAAAGTTGCACGTTTTCCTCATGCAAAACAACAGGGGAATGTAAGCTAGAAACGGAAATGCTGAATGTAAAACAAAACAAAACAAACCTCAGCCCTCCAGGACAAAAGCCAATAACTGCTACAAAGTCCTTTTTAAAATGCTGATTAGGTTTCAAGGTGATACCGCTTTAAATAAGCATAATTGTGTGTCCGTAGGCAGAAGCTGAATAATGACAGGATGAACTTCTATACTTCATGTTTTGTTACTGTCTTACTGTAGCACACAGGGACTTGTTACCTATAGGGAAACCACTAACCTAATGGAGGGTTTAAAACATAAGCTAGTTTGTTATACCAAAATGACTGAGAGAACAAAGCATAAAGTGCTTTCAGATTTCTAGCACGCCTTGATTGCTATCCATTAAACTTCAGACACGTTAAACAAAACACAGTAAATAAGAAAACTCCTAGTCCCACAGCTGGCAAATTGTGTGCAGAGGTTGTAACTAGAACTTTTTTCCCTTGACATTCTACATTTAAGATTGATTTTAAATCCATTCTATACACACTTTCCGTTCCTGAAAAAACAATACGCAAACCTGAAAAATGCATTTACACGAGAAATGAAGTCGTCCTTGTCCGATTGGAAGACTAAGGTGACAGCTCCTGGGCTCAGGGATTTTCAGATAAGCTCCGATCTTCACCAGTGACAGCTCCTTTTTTCGGATTGAAAGAGAAAATGTTTCAGCAACACATTGAAAACACATTTAAGGGACAAGAAACAAAATCAAGACTGCAGTGAGAAGGAGAACAGAAAAACAATACTGGGGAAGAAGAAAGGAAAAGGAAAAAGGAAAAAGGAAAAAGGAAAAAGGAAAAAGGAAAAAGGAAAAAGGAAAAGGAAAAAAGGAAAGGCCTTGATCTTTATACTGACCAATGAGATAAGCCTTACACATTTTTAAGTTTATTTTTGACAACTGATTGAGGCGTTACCAGGTATTAAGTACGATTCAAGAGCAAATATTAACACTAGAAAGAAGAAATCCGATCCACCACCACTTTTTCAAAATACATCCATTTCTAACGTGGAGATAACGTCTCTCTGACAAGGTAGTAGAAAAACTGTAAATACCGACAGAGCTTCCTCTCCCGATGTTCCATATACATACCGATGCTGTTCCTACACCTACACTCTGAGCATAAATTTATGTTGACATGAGTATCGGGTGTTACTCCTCTCTTTGTTTGCCTTGAGAGACACACCTCTTGTCCACTGAAAAGTAAACTCAAGATTCCAGATCAGTTAAGACAGTTGCTATCCCCCCATTCAGAGTTCTGCAGCAGCACTGTTCAGATGTGTTTAGCAGTCTCTTTAGAAAACGTTATCACTTAGGACCTGCTTCTCAGTAGGTACACGTTTGGCCTCCGCTTAGCGGAGAGTCAATCCCAGCTTAAGCTTTCGTACAAGAGCCCCTTCATGAAACGGACTTGGGCCCTGACATAACTGAGCTTAACCTTTAACCTTGAAGGTTCCTTAAAGAAGGAAGCAGCACCCAGGCAAGGAAATAGAAATTAATCGTCACTTTACCCTGAAACGCAGTGAGCTATTCTGTGCTGGCAGGATTGCTGCCGGGCTGGCCGACGAGGCGGCGGGCAGCTCCCCGGGGCCACAGGGCCTGTCACAGGGAGCCGCCGGGGGTCTCTAAGGTCCGGGAACAGCGGCAACAGCGGGGACAGAGGGGACAGCAGTGACAGCAGCAGCCACCTCAGCCAGGGCCGTCTCCACAACCGCCACAACGGCCTCGGAACGCCGCCGAACTCGGAGCTCCAGCGTGACGCCTTTTGAACCTGGCCGCTGGAAGGACCTGCTTTTTGACTCTCCTTCTCTTCACTAGGAGCATGTTCCCTCTTGCTTTGGTAATGCTCTTTCTCAGTGTTTTTAGTCTTGTCCGTTCTACCTTGGCATCTCTCTGCAATAGCTGAGGAGGAAAGCTTTTTAGAGCTACATTCAGTGTCACACTTGAGAGAGGAAGTTTGCCGCAATTTCTCACCACGCTCTTTGGCGTACAAAACGTTTTCTTTTGAAATGAGGTCACGTTCTTTTGATCTTCTTGGTTTCTCCTTGTCTCCACCGTCATCACATTGGTACTGTGCGAGGTATTCATCCTTCCCAGTAGATTTCAGAGGGTCCGTGACACTGCACAAAATAAAATCACATTTCTCACTTCTGCTGAAGGACGTGAAGATTAACAGTAAAACCTTCCAAAGGCAAACAAACAAACAAAAACCTCCGGACTACAGGAACACTCGCAAAGAAAGATATGCCATTTAGAAACCTCTCCTGCGATTAGGACACCTTCTCCAGCTCCCAGAGAAAGTGGTTTTTCCCCTCATGCTTCTGAAGCCATTGCACTAAAAAAGCACACGCATCTGTCTCCCTCCATATGCTGCTGCTCTGAATAAGAGCCAGAAGGTTCAAAACCACTCGATTTGGTCTCCCCACATAGCCGAAAAAAACACCAGTTGAAACAGAGTTTTCTACCTCTCTCCCACAAATTTACATTCACATATCCTATGACTGCAAAAATAGAAGGCGGGGCTCAGGAGGAACAGCCAGTGTTGGAAATGAAAAAAAGCAGCCTCTTTCTTCAGAGTCTTAAGCCTATGCTACTAAGAAAAACAAAAGAAAAGAAAAGAAAAGAAAACAAAACAAAACAAGAGGAGAGGAGAACAGCAGCGGGAAATTTACCTATTCTCCAGGTGTTCAATTGCAAAGCCTCCTCTGGAGGATCAACAGCTGTGAATTCAGCGTGCTTAGGAGATATCAGATCTACGTCTGAACCACAACTATTTCAGTAGCATCACTAACTTATGTTACTCTGAAGAAGCAGTCAGCACCGTTTCTATGTTAGGAAATAGCTGAACACAGTCTGTTATTCACAGGAATTATTCAGGCAGGCTTCTTTAGGAAGGCTGGGTTTCACTAGAACATTACTCCGCAAGTCCCTTCTATTCCTTTTCCCCTTAGAATCTGGGGATGTTTCAGCTAAAAAGGAGGGCAGAAACACTCTCCGTAGGTCTCCACCATGTAGTAAAACAGCGCTGCGTACCTGGTTAACCTCTGCAGCCAGCAAAGCATTTCTATTTGCAGCAGTGCCCTGACCCCAGCCTCTTGCTGAGCTCCGTCCTGTGCTGCTCGGATGCTCCCGCTGCTCAGACACGGGGGCTTAGAGAGCCACCGGGCCAGCACAAGCCCCCGAGCTCACTGTCAAACTTCACTTTTGGCATCCTTCACTTCACCAGCGCCGCCGGACGAGGAGCCCAGCAATGCCTGACGCCGCTCCGGGCTCACCTAAACGCGGGGCAGGAAATTCAGATTCAAAGCTGCGAAGGTTTTTCTTAGTGAAAGCATGGAATGAGTGGCCATCGGTGACTAACCTTACAGGAAGGCATTCACTTTGTGGATGCTGCAGTGAGTGAAGACTGAAGGCGTTTTCTGAGTGACCTAAGGAGAGCCCTCCCCAAAAAGCAGGACGTTTTATTGTCTATGTAACATCTCCTTTGAAGGCTCGAGCACGAGATCCACCAGGTTTAAAGTCTCAAGACACGGATCTGCCACCAGGTTTAAAGTCTCAAGACACGGATCTGCCACCACAGAAGCAATACATTTCATCTACTAAGCCTAAATACCGTATTTTGCCTCCTCTGTGGGTTTAAAAAAACACGGCCACGCTTGAAGGAATGCATTCTCAGATATTCTACGTATTTACAGTGCTTTAATTAATACCACAGACATGTTGTGCTGTTTAGGGGAATTTGCAATTACATTTTCATTTCCAACCAAACGCAGCCTGACACAAATTGGGAGCAACAGGAACTAATCATCTGGAAGCCGGGATATGCATCATTCGCCGTTTTCTAAGAAAATGACAAAAATATAAAACCCCAGCAGTCTGAGAACGTGAGCACTGAGGTAAAGGCCTGATCAAACAAACGCGCACAACTATGATTTGTCCTTTTAACTCAGCAAAAGTCTGCAAACTGCCATGGTAGCAAATGAGGAGAAGGAGCTGGTATTTACAGAAGTTGCAGCTGAAGATTCAGATAAACCATTCGGGTCGATGCTCCCTTCCTGCAGGTTTAAGCTGCGGTCACATCGCCTATTTCAAACCCTTTTGATTTCTACCAGTCACCCCAGATCCCACCTATTTTGCACGTTTTCCAATCAATGAATTCGCTACATGATTTCTGGGGCACAAGAGCAGGCCTGGTGAAGAGGAGCATGCCTGGGGCCATCATTCAATCAAATCAAAAGCGTCCAGGAGAAGCCCGGGGTGTGGTACTCACAGGGAATGTTTGCGAGCGGCCAAGTTCAGCAGAAGAGAATAGGCAGGACTGGAAGCCCAGGGGAACGAGATGCATCTGTTGTTGCAGGCAGCCCCAGCAAAATGTTACAGCTTCACTAGCCTGGGGCATGATTCCCCCCTTCCCTTTTCACAGCCAAGTACAATATTAGCTTGCCTTTTCTTTTTTTTTTTTATTATTATTATTTTTATTTCTTTTTGCCATCGTCAGGCTGAGGCCGGCTGAGAATATTCTGTGTCTAGACTAATAAATGTTTGTGCGGATTTTGCAAGAGCGGCTTATGGGAACAGAATCCACTTTTTGTTTTCTGCTGGAGGAAAAAAAATAAAATAAAAATAAAGGAGGAGCATTAAAAGCAACCAAGCACCCCCGTGCATTTGTTTGAAATTGCGTATTACGGTGCTTCTATTTTATGTGCAATCAATACATAATTTGGAAGAAAAAAATGCTTTTAAAATTCAGAGCTATCCCTGAGCAGCTAAGGTTCTCTTGGAAACTGAAGGAGGAGTCTGAAATGATTGTTCTTGTGTTTGCATCTCCCAGTGGGAAAGGCAGCACACAAGTAGAAACCACTGTGCTTTGAGGCGGCATGAATCATTAAGAATAAAGATCCCCCCCCATTTAAACATGAGATATTAAAACTGAATCTAGGACAAAGGTAAACTAAACAGACTCCTTCCTTCCCGGGCAGTCAGTGGGTTAAATCAAATATCAAAGGGGCAACATCAACCTTATAATTTCCTCTGCCGAAATTAAAAAAAAAAATAAAGGTAACTTCTATTTTGCCTGCCCCGACCCCAATCGCATCGCCCGAATGGGTGCAAACTGCTGGGATATGTGAGGGCCCAAGCCTACATTTTCCCTTTTCCGTATTTGTTGGAGGAGGGCGGGGTATCTCCAGATGAAATGGCTGACCGAGCTTTTTATTTCCTCGCTTTGGGTGGAAATGACTGAATCTTTCCAGGCAGCGGAGCAGTGCTCGACCGACTCCCTCGGCCTCCCCGCGTGGGAAGAGCCCTGCCGGGAGCAGCCCGCGTAACCCTCAGATGCCAGCCCCATCAGGATTAGGTCCAGCAATGGGATGTTGGCTCCTCTAAGTGAGGATGCATCCTCTCGAAACACATACACAGAGATTTAAATGAGATATTCCCAAGAACACCTGCCTATTCTTTCAGCACGTGTGCAAAGAGTAAATTCATTTTACTTCGTTCCTCTTTTTCTCAACTCTCCCCTCCTTCCTCCAGAAGGAAACAGCCAAGCAATATTAGCAGGGCCTTCCTTTTCCCCTGGTGGAGTCCAAGAACGCGAGAATTGAGAAAAGCGACTTGTCAGGAATCAAGTTTAAAAAGAGTGTTTGTGGACTGCGAGGTAAAATACCGGAAGCTGTAATCAGAAACACAACTTTTAACTAAAAAAAGCTTCTTTCCATTGTAAATTATTCCAGTTAGTGAAATAACAAATTAGTTCTCTGCTCAGCCACAGCCTCCTCCACCAAATTTAAGTAGAACCTGCAAAGAAGCTGAAGTTGTAAAACATTTGTCAGATGCAAGGGGCAGCGTTGCGTGGGTTAGCATCATGCTCGGATGCCCACAGTACCAACAGGTGCTTTCTTTCCAGAGGCACCAGCTCCTCCAAGAGTTCCCCGCACGAAGAACTGAAGAAGCTGCAGGCAGGGTGAGCCTTCCTCAGTCCTCATCCTCACAGCGAGGAGTACTGGGGATGGGGAGCTGTGTTTCGGCTTGCTAAGAAGCAGAAACCCCCCGAGTTTTCAGGCGGGCTCCGCTCAGCTCCCCTTGTGACTGCTGCTCGGGACACGACCCTGCCTTGCTCAGCACCCTCGACTCCAGCAGGTGCTGCTGCTGGCAGCTGCCCTATGTATACAAAAAAAAAAGAAACCAACACAGTATTTTCCTGCTTTTAAAGTATATCCCGAAGATTTACTAGGCATTGTGACGTTCTGCAGAAGCCCACGGCTGTAACTAAGGTTTGTGGGGTGTAGAGGGGCTGGGGGCTAAACAAGGCCAACAAGAGCCACATCTCCTCCCCGGTTGTCTCCCCTGTACTCTTTTTAGGACATCCAACATTCCCAGATCTCGTTTTGTCCCAGTGACCAAACAGGAGCCTGGCACTCATGCACTACGCCTTAAAACCTCTACAAACCGTGCGCCTAAGTCACAGCACTCATTATAAGCCGGCAGCTCTTTCTGGTCTCACAAACTATATGTGGCTTGAGAGATGCTCTCCAGATTCAGGGCGCTGAACACCTGCAGCCTTTGCCATAACCATGACAAAGTTCAGGAGCTCCCGGCTGGCTCCAGCAGCGGCTTCAAGCTGTGGGTCAAGAAGGCCAAGACACCCAACGAGAACCTGCAACACCAAGTGGCTTTCTGGAACGGCTCCAAACACAACTGGAAGCCTGTTGGTTTTTTTGGAAGTGAGCTCTTCTGGACCTGTTAGGTGCAAGCAGAAGTCAAACTTTCAAAGCATGTTTACATCGTTAAGCTCTCCATGATCCATCTCCAAGGTCTTCTAAGAGCTAGTAGCAATGTGGTCAGAGTTCTTGCCTGTTTTTCCGTTCACGTTCTCCCACGTCAGCAGCCGTGTGCTCCCTTTGGGCTGACTTCCAGAGCTGGGTAGAAAGGATCCCCTGGAAGCAGAGATGCTGCTTTATGCAACACCTTGCAGCTCACTGCACTCTGAAGGGTACACGAAAAGAGGTGAGTGGTCCTGGTGTGGTTCCTTCCAGCTCTCAGAAAGGCAAGAGAACTGGAAATGAACCATCAGCCAAAGGGAGGCACGGCGCAGCGTTACGAAATGCCATCTGGCTGCTACAGGATAAGGAAAGGAGGCATTTTTGGTGGCTCCCATCTCCACAGAAAAAGAAACAACTATTTATGCAGCAGAGTGGTTGGAGTATTTCAGGAGGCCCTGAGCTACCCCAAAAACCAACAACGAAACCACAAACCAACCCGAAACCAAACCAAACTAACATGATGGACTGCAATAAAAGATGAACATCAGAATTAATACTACCAATGACAATAAAGATGTTGAAAACTTGAGTCATCACATCCCTTGTGTAGACTGCAGGAGGAAGCACCTTTAGTGCCTGATGTGACAGTGTCAGAAAGTTAATTAATAACACCACAAAACTGGATTCCTGTGAGCACACACTCGGCAAAGGTGATACAACCGACAGCCGGACTTGAACATTGATACTGGTACCTGACTGGGAAATAGCGAGGAAACAAAGGGAGGAGGGGAAACCGTGCTATCCTGAAAATTGCATCACTTGTTTACAAGTCACCGGCAATTCCGAGGCAAACCATCTCGGGCATTTATGGATCAGTGACCTCACGTCTCTGGCACAGGACGGAGAGGGAATACCGACCGTGAGTTCACAGAAGGGAACAGCGCGTCCAGGCCCTCCTGCACTGCGCCAAATGTGGTCAGAATGTCCCCTCCCCTCATCACCCCAAAACTTATCACGTAGGACTTCTATTAAACAGACCCCAAAGAGCTCGTTCTGTCAATTTTGCAACAGGCTCAGGATTTCTCAGAATTAGAGAGGCTAATTTCATAATATACAAAAATACTGCATCTGGCACAGGGGAATTCTCAGCTAGACTTCAGCCTTGAGACACAAAGCGAAACTGACCATAGAAATAGAGATTGGCCAGAGCTCAGCCACAAGCGAGTATGCCTCCGTTATATTTATTACGTGCAAGCAGAACTAGAAAAACAGTTTACACTGACTTGCTGCTTTAGAAGTTAGTTCCATAAAGACGGAAGAAATTCTCAACTCAAACTTGAAGAAAGCATCAGACTTCAAAACCAGTCGTAGATCTTTGAAGTAAGACTGTTATGAATTCAGAAGTCACATCCAAACAAAAAGATCATTTATATTAATGGTAACTAGATTAAAAAAAAATTAATCCTGTCCCTCAGGCTTTGTAAGTGACTGGGGAAAAAACAGCGCAAGGATAGTAATAAGCCTAAGTGAAACACCACAAACTGCTAAGGGAAGCAAAAGACCCAAGGAAACAGCCTTTTTGGTACATTAGGAACAAAAGGAATCCTAACAACAGCACAAAGTCCATCACTTGACAGAAATTCTTCAGCGTAGAGAAATTTACAAAAGGCAGAACCGTTCAAAAGCCAGCTCTAACAGGCTCCAGGGACGCATGGACACGCAGCGATAAACATCGGTTTTCCCAGTAATAACCAGCAGAGATAAATGACGACAATTACGGCTAGCAAACGGAGCGCTGGATGCAGCTGAAGCAGGCACAGGTCATCGAGGGCTTGGCAAGAGAAGAGAGAGCCCAGGAGAGACACAAGAAGCATTCAAGGAGTAGGAAAGCCTCACAAAGAGAATGCGTGTCCTACCTCCAAGTGTTATGTCTCAAACTTGTCTTTGTTAAACAAGCACAGTGCACAGGTGCTTTACGGAAATGCAGAGGGCTTTTTGGCTGAGGAAAGCTAGTAGGACTGCCAGCCTGAAGTTAGCAGTCACCTCGTTTAGAAAAAATGGCACCTCCTTCTAACGAGCTCCGGGGAACCCAATTAACAGCGTAACTGGAAGAGGCTGCCTTGCTGGCAATGTTTCAAGACGGTAACAAATGGGTTTTCTACATAATGTCTGTCACAGCCCAACCGCGCCCCGTTCCCCCCTCACAGAGCCGGGGAAGGGGTGCTCGCAGCCGGCCCTCTCCTCAGGGCCGGCCGGGGGAGCGCCTCGCCTTCTCCCCGGGGGTCTCCCGTGGCCGCTTGGGGTCGCCTCCCGCAGCCGCCTCGCCCCCCTCTCCTCTCAGCCCCGCCGCCTGCCTCCTCCTCCGCCGCCGCCGTTTTGCGTCTCCGGGAGTCGTCCGCTGCCGGCGGGGCGGGCGCTGAGCCGTCGCCGAGTCCCAGCTCCGCCGGCCGCCCGGGCCCTCGCCTCGCAGCCCGCGGCGCCCACTCGCATCCTCCCGGCGCCTCGCAGCCTCCCCCCCCGTCCCCGGGAGGGTTTGAGAGCCGGGCAGGGCCGGGCAGCGGCAGGCTGCGGTGCCTCAGCCTCCCCCGGCAGGGAGCGGGGCGGAGCCGCTCCGCCCGGCAGGCGGCGGCCGGCCCGGCCCGGCTCGGCTCGCCTCGGCTCAGGGCATAAAGGCGCTGAGGGCGCCCGGCTCCCCGACCTCGGCTTCTTCTCCAGCCCCGAGTTCCCCTCAGGTGCCCGGTGCTGAGGGAAGAATGCCCTCCGGGGCTGGCTGGGACACCCCCAAAACCTTTGGAGAAAAAACAAACAGCGAACAAACAAAAAACCCACCCCCAACCCCCTTTTTTTCCACCTCCAAGTTGAATAAAGAGGAGCTCTTCCTTCAGTACGTGTCCAGATATCTTAGTCTACGTTTTGCTTTAACTCCCACTATGTACTTCTCTTCAATACGCTGTGTTTCCACATACCGCTGCTTTTAGCAATGTTTTTACCTCAGACGCTAAAAGTTGATCTTTTCCCCAAGTCAGAAAAAACAGAATGGGGCTTCTGGGAACCCTTAGCTGTGACAGCTGTTCATGTACAACCGAGATTTACGCCTTTATATATATTTAACTGTGAAGGTCTTCTTCTCTCCCGACTAATAACGGGGAGAAGTTTGCCCAAAACTTCGAAGAGCAAAAGTTTTGATGCCAGGAACGCTCCTGCTTCCTCGTTGCCTGTCATTCCCTTTTAAGTATGAAATTTTCCAGTTGCAATGCAATGAGCTGACTGTGGTTCCATAGGTAAAGATGCATTTAGGATACCAGGTTTTCAACATCGTCTTGAAGTGGATAAGAAGAAACACATTTTTGCCTCAGTGATATGTTTTTTTCCTCTCCTTTGCCTGGAGATGCAATGAAAGCTTCCTGTTGTCCGCTCAACACAGGCATCTTCTTCACGGTAGCTTTTTAAATACAGTGCTAACAACACAGCTCTTTGTTCCCTTCTGTACGTCTACTGAAACGCAGATTAGGTGCCAGGCGTAGGTCAGTCTTGGAAAAAGCTGCCACCCCTAATGTTATAAGTTAGACCACACAATTTTCTGGTCTACTGAAATTATTTTATTAATCAAGTAAGCAGACACAAGCAAAACAGCGCTGGGTGGCTGGGGAGTCTCCGCTCCACCACAGCACGCAACTTCCCCTTTCCAGTGTCGCTGTTTTAGAGCATTCAAGTTCTGGCTTGTCAAGACTTGACCTGTCGACTTGTCGACTTGTCGAGACTTGTTCTGAGGCTGCGCAGTCTGTTGTTGGGGGTCGTTATTCTTCCTCTGGTGATCATGGGTTGTGCTTGTGTTCAGGTGGGGGCAAAATAGGATGTCTTGCGGTGGGTGGGTGGTATCTTACAAAATCCTTGTTTTAACAAGGATTTAACAAGATGTTTACCCAACCCTCCTTCCCCATTTGTCCCCATGTTACAATGCCGTGAGTTGTGAAACCTTATCTCCTCAGTAGATTCTTTAAATTCTCAAGGACAGTGAACAAGCCCCTACTAATTTATCACAATCCCTCCTTTTTCTTTTTCTAACATATTTTGTTCATTGAATTTTTGCAATATTTTCTTGCTGAGCATCAAAGTTTCTGCGTCGTCCGCCTCCTGCTCAAGAGATTCATACTTAGCATACACAAGCATAAGATGAGCAGCTTCCAATTGTCTTTTCACAGTTGCGATTACTCGATTGAATATACATGGTCCAAAAGTCAGTGTTAATATAAGTAACAACAAGGGCCCCGCTATGGTTGTTAGCAGTGTAGTAAGCTAAGGTGAGTAATTAAACCAGGATTCATACCAATTCTGACGAGCCTCATTTTCCCTTTTGTGTTTTTCTAATCCTTCCCGCGATTTAGTCATTGTATCTCTTACCACCCCAGTATGATCTTTACCAGATGGTATTCAGCCACTGTGTGATGGGTATACATATACTCTTCAGTGTGGTATAGAATCCTTGGTATAATGACCACCTGTACACAAAAATTGTGAGATGTGTTAAACAATTTTAAAGATAGGCAAGGAGTGACTCTCAACAATGAACATACCCACCTAGTGTTATTTGCAGGAATAAACCATTTGTGTGTTTGGTACCATTTTTTTTTTTTTTTTTTTTTTTTTTCAGTGGCATGGCACAGATCATTTTTATCTCTTGGAACTGTGCCGATACATCTACCTTTTCCCATAACTTGAGTCAAAGTTATCCCAATTTCCTGACCCCAACTGCACTTGGAAGGATTTGACTCGTTTGAATATTCAGACCTCCCCATATCTCCTATAGCTTCATAATATGGGGGCTTAACACTTACACATAGCCAGCACCCTTCAGTTATCTCAGGATTAGTTCGATTTAGTACCTGGAAACTAGCATTTATAACTTTCCACATACTACTCTCGGGTACAACCCCTTTCTTTTTTTTTTTTTTTTTTTTCACAATGCTTGGAAGCAGTGTGGGTAAGGATAACTCTGTTGACTTATTAGAAAACACTGTAGTAGGTTGGGCAGTCCCAGGTATCTTTACAGTCTGGACAACCAAACCTTCCCCTAATAACTCTTTATTAGGCCCGACTACCTTGGAAGTCTCGGGTTTTTCCTTCTTTATTGGTATGAGTCCTCCCCTATCTGTTCCATGTTAGTAAAATCTGACATTTTTCCCTAGTACCCAGCTAGTATCGTCTGAGTTTGTTATATTTATATACAGAACCTTGCAAATTTCTTTATTTCCGTGGAAGGTTCCTGTATACCTGTGGTGGTTTTACTCAGGTGGGCAGCCAAGCTCCACCACAACCGCTCTCTCACTCCCCCTCTCCTCAGAAGGAGGGGGAGAAAATACAACACAGAGAACTCGAGGTTTGAGATGAGAAAGGTTTAATTAAAGGGAAAGGGAATGGGAAGGAGAAACAGATACAAAAGAAACAATCAGTCCGCACGGAAGCACAGAGAGAGAGAAAAAAATTATTCTCTACTTCCCATCAACGAGCGGTGTTCGGCCACGTCCTGGGAAGCAGGGCCTCAAACGCGTAGTGGTTGTTCAGGAGGAACAGCCCCCTCCCCCACGAGAGCCCCCCCTTTTATTGCTGAGTGTGACATCAGGTGTTATGGAATATCCCTTTGGTTGGTTTAGGTCAGCTGCCCCGGCAATGTCCCCTCCCCATCACTTGCCCACCCCCAGCCTGCTGGCTCTTGGGGGCTTAGGAGTCCTGATGCTGTGCCAGCACTACGCAGCAATAGACACAACACTGGAGTGATATCAGTGCTGTTCCAGCTACGAGTGCAGAGCACAGCACTGTGCGGGCTGCTGCAGGGAAAAGGTGACTCCAGCTCAGACAGACCCAACACAATACCCTATACCATGCCCTCGCCACCTGTAACAAGGATCCAATTGTCGGTTACAACCTTGCAGCCCATATCCCACTTGTAAGAATTTATCCTGACCAGCCCCGAGTGTCCAGTCTGTAGCAATGGTTTCACACCCCCAGTATGCACAATAATACACATTCAGGCATTTACAGTACCCCTTTCCCAGGTTAGAACTTGGGCAGAAATAAAATCCCATATATTCCCAGCATCAGGGCCTCGAGATCAGCTGACATAGTGTAGAAGTAAAGCTTGGCCCCCCCCCAATGTTATCTGGGTTGCAATAACCTGTTGATCTTCGAATCGACTTAAAGTCCATTTAAAAGGTTGGTGGGGGTGGTGTTGAGTCACTATGCAGGATGAAATCACTGCGAGAACCCCCAAATACCGATAGGAATGGCTGAGGCCCATTTCTTTCCCCACTTATTCACTCCTCTGCCTCACTCGTCAGTTGGGTTGCAGCCAACTACGAGGTTTTAGTTCTTCTCGGCAGCAGTAGTGTTCTTCAGGGGAGAGCCTCTACCTTAACCCACGGTACCTATCGAGTTCGTCGCAATGTGAGCTTCAGGTCTTTGTTTCCTGGAGCGATCTCCCACTTCTTGTCACAGATGGGTCCTTTAACACGGATGGCATGTGTCCATCCTTTCTCCGCAGTCCGGACGACTGTTTCTGTAGTAAGCAAAACAACATAGGGGCCTTCCCCATCGTGGTGTTAAAAAAAGTCTCTTTCCAAGTCTTAATTAGAATTGAGGGTGATCAAGTGGCAATTCCAAGTCATAGGGCATACTGATATAGTATAAACTCACTTTAGGATAGAATAAAACTTGTGGTTAAAAGTTAGCAAGGACAAAGTAAACGACATCTTGTTATCTGTAGACCTTTTGTTATGTTTAAGCATCTTGTTATTTGAAAACATCCCAGTATCTGTTAACCGTTAGTCAGGCTGAGACTTGAGATAACTTGAGTCAATTGTCTTGTCTTGTTAACTGAGACTTCCTGTTATCTGCCGACCCTCAGTTAAACTGAAAGCCAACTCAGCATTTTTACAGCTTGGAAAACAACTGATTAAGCAAAGGTGAAAAGTGCATTACGAGGAAGACCTACAGCCTTCCTCCCAAAGACCACTGCCCACATCCTGGAGACCCCGGCCCACAATTCTTGGAAGGCTTTGTGCAAGCGCAAGGACTGATAAGCTAATTAGCATATGAAGCGAGGGTAGGCGGGGTTAGGTAATGAATATGTATGCGTGCTAATTGAATATTCATTGTTTCGCTGTATAAATATGAGATATTTTGTCACTTCGAACATGCACGATAGGCGGAAGGATCCCCCGTGCATCCAGTGCTGCAATAAAGAATATACCACTTAAAGAAATTTTGGCTTTGATCTTTAAATCAATACCATATAGCATTTCAAAAGGAGAAATTCCTACATCAGTTCTGGGCTGTGTCCATATGTTTAACAGTGCAAGGGGTAAACATTTTACCCAAGAAGACTTAGTTTCCAGCATAAGTTTTGTTAGTTGTTTCTTAATTTCACCATTCATTCGCTCTACCTTTCCGGAAGAGGAGGGGTGCCAGGGGCTGTGAAAATCCCACTCAATCTCTAAGGCCTGCTTTAATCCTTGCAGTAAAGCTTTACACCCATTCAGTCACGTGGTCAATTAGGACAAACAAGTAACTCAGTAAAGTCTACCTGTATACTTAGGAAAGGTCAAAGCCCTGGCTCCCGTCCCCCTCTAGATGGGTTACAGAAGACCTTTTTATTTGCCTTTTGACATATAGTACATCCTCTGCATGTGTGTTTCCCTAAAGTATATATTCCTACACAGACATGCTTTCTTAGAACAACATCACACATTGCTTGCACTTCCCAATGACTCTTCTGATGTAAAACAGTTAATATTTGCCTCATTATCACTTTATTCAGCATTTCTCTCCCATCAGGGAGTATCGATTTTCCTTAAAATGATCCACATATTTGTAACATTAATACCTCCTTGGGAGGTTGTAATTGCTCCAAAATCTTTTTTTAGAATTTACCCAAATAGATAGGTGGCCCTGTAAACCCCTGAGGTAAAATTGTCCACCTATATTGTTGCTTCCGCCCCCATTTCAGGGTCTTTCCAGTCAGAGGTGAATATACATGTATGTTTGCTCTCAGGGCCAGAGAGCACTCCATTAATAACACTGTTATTCCAGTCTAACAATTTACTATTTGAATGCCCAATTTAATCATCAAATCCCTTCCCATCAAGTTAGTCCCTGCCTTGGATACATACAATAATTGTCCAGTGATCATTTTATCCCCTGGTCTCAGCTTAGTATTCCCCAAAAGTGGCACTGTTATCCCAGTCCCTTCTACCCCCATCACATTTAGGGTTTCATTAGTTAATTTAATCCCTGATACTTTACAAGTCAGTAATCACTTAGCTGCTCCAGTGTATTGGGTTTGATGGCAAGGTTCTGGGGGGGGGGGGGTGATGGGTGTGGGGGTGGGAAACTGCAGTGGCAGCCCCCGTGAGAAAAACCCAGAAACCTCCCCGTGATAGATAAGGGACAATTTCATCTGGCCCCAAAGGGGCCCACTGCTGCCCAGAGCCAAGCCATAAGCCACACAGTCCGTGCCTCTGTGAGAGCACATCCACGAAAACAAAAAAGAAACAAACAAAAACCTGCTGCTCAACAGCAGTTGGGAGAGCGAGAAACCCTCCCGCAGACACTTAAGTCAGTGCAGAAGGAGGGGGAGGAGGCGCTCCAGGCGCTGGAGCCGAAGCCCCCCTGCAGCCACTGGAGAGGCCCCTGGTGGAGCAGGCTGTTCCCCCCTCCCCGATGCTTGGGAAACTGAACAAACACCACAGCAAATATGCCAAAACTTCTAGAATGCCTACATCACCTTTCCCTGCTCATTCAATTTCAAACAGCTCTGTTAAATACTGCATGCCACACCTTTAACACCTTCAGCAACCCTTTTAACACTTCCTTTATCTTTCTCCAGCCTGTACTTTTCTAATACCAGCACCAAAGGCTCAGTCAGAGTCCAACTTAATTCCATACCTTTTCCCTCCAAGATACTGAAACAACATATCAATCAATATACCATATTTCATCCCATTTTTCTTCTTTCCACAAAAACAACATTGACTGTAATATGGTGTTATAATTAATAGTTCCATTTAGGGGCCATTCTGCTCCATCCTCTAGTTTATAAAGTGGCCACCATTGATTATAATATATGATAAGAGTTCTTTTACTTTCTGTACCCTCTCACCCCACTATATCCCTCCAATGTGTTAGTATACATCCTAGAGGGCTTTTCCTCGGGATTTCTTTGCTTTGAACTTTTCCTGTTGTAATCTACAGTGGTCAATATTCCACGGTTTTCCTAGAAGCTCTTTAGTAGTCAATCCCAATCCCTCCAAAATCCACAATATATAGATACACAAGTAAAATCAGACCACTGTAAATTAACTGCCTCTTGACAATTACACTGAGGACATTTAAACCTGATGAGCCGATAATATGCCTGGGCAAATTTTGTTCCCTTAGACATACACCTCAATGGCAGTCCTTATATTTACATATTTACATATTAACATATGTATACTTTAACACACAATAACTACTTTAACACACATTAATTACACATTAACATATGTGTACTTTAACAAAAATGCCCGGGCTTTTATATATATACAATACACAATGTACAGTTATTATTCCAGTTAGAATTATTCCTCAGCAGCTGCAAACATGCCAGTTGCCATTAAAGCTCGCTTACCCTCCTCCTGTCCTTTTCTTAAAATCTCAGACATCCCCAGAGTTAATGGGGATGGCCACATATTCCATTCCTGGCTGGGGTCCCCCCGTCACTATTTCTCATAGGGGATATAATCCCTCCCTTAAAGCAGATTTCTGATTTCTTGCCCTGCTTCTGGTTACCGGCCCCTGTGTTTCATGATCCGATTCCGATTCTCCTGGATTAGCTAATTCGGGGAGTCCATTAAGGACGGGAGCTGTTAGTGCGGGCGGTGGAATATAGAGTGGGGGCGGTGTTAGGACTTCTAAGTCCTTTCTCTTTTTATCCTGCCCTCCTTTTTCTTTTAGAGATGTAGATGCGTCCTCATATCTGAATTTATCCAGAGGTGCGCATACTCACTTTCTTCCAGACTAAAAGGTTCCTTTGAGTTTACATAAATATTTAGGCCTGACAAACCCAATCTTCAAAAGACCCAAATACAGGCCAGTAAAGGTGGTCTCCTCGAATCTGTTTACCATCCCAAACTTCAACACAATAATGTATCATTTTTACTTTATTCCTTCCCCGCCTAAAAGGGGAATCATTCCAATTTTTAATCATTATTCCTAGAGGACTATCGGGGGGGAATGGAGGACATATCCTTACCACTATTTCCCCCACCCATGGAACCAGAAAGCTTACTCTTTTTCTGGCTCATCTTCCAGAGTGCCCCCCCCCCCACACACACACACACACTCCCCCTTTTCGTGGCCCAGTCCCTCACGGGATGTGGGAACCGCACTACCGGGGGGTCCGCACTACCGGGGGGTCCGCTCTCGCTTCGTCCGCAATTGGACGTCTCAGTTGTCACACTCTGGGAAACCCAACCCCAACCGAACGGAACACCGGCCTATCGTTTTTTTACTCACTCCTCCTCTGAGTCTTCGTTCGGTCTTCGTGCACAAAGGTTGCCTGAGGTTTACCGGTTTTATTTGCTTGTATCCAATTTAGGGTTCGTCGGTAAAAGGTCCCAAGTGAGGCCTGCATTCTCAGAGGCCGCCGAACTTGGCGGGGCGCGTCCCCTGAAATGCGCCTCAGTCTGATGCCTTTATCCGAGTCATGGCACCAAATTGTTATAAGTTAGACCACACAATTTTCTGGTCTATTGAAATTATTTTATTAATCAAGTAAGCAGACACAAGCAAAACAGCGCTGGGTGGCTGGGGAGTCTCCGCTCCACCACAGCACGCAACTTCCCCTTTCCAGTGTCACTGTTTTAGAGCATTCAAGTTCTGGCTTGTCGAGACTTGACCTGTCGACTTGTCGACTTGTCGAGACTTGTTCTGAGGCTGCGCAGTCTGTTGTTGGGGGTCGTTATTCTTCCTCTGGTGATCTTGGGTTGTGCTTGTGTTCAGGTGGGGGCAAAATAGGATGTCTTGCGGTGGGTGGGTGGTATCTTACAAAATCCTTGTTTTAACAAGGATGTTTACCCAACCCTCCTTCCCCATTTGTCCCCATGTTACAATGCCATGAGTTGTGAAACCTTATCTCCTCAGTAGATTCTTTAAATTCTCAAGGACAATGAACAAACCACTACTGATTTATCACACCTAACACACTGACGGAAACGTCGGCATTGAGTTGCACCTGGCTCACGATTTGCCAGTGTTTGCCTAGAAAGCTCCATGGTTTATATAGCATAGATAGATCCTGAAACAATTGAGAAAAGTTAGACTTGGAGCACTGTGTCCAGCAGTTCTGGGCTCCCCAGTACAAAAAAGACAGGGGTCTCCTGGAAAGAGTCCAGCGGAGGGCAACAAAGACGATAATGGGGCCTGGAGCATCTCCCCTGTGAGGAAAGGCTGAGAGACCCGGCGCTGTTCAGCCTGGAGAAAAGACTGAGAGGGGATCTCCTCAATGTGTATAAATATCTGAGATGTGGTGGACAGAGGGATTTGGCCAACCTCTTTTCAGTGGTTTGTGGGGACAGGACAAGGGGCAATGGCCACAAAATGGAGCCCAGGAAGCTCCGCACCAACATGTGAAAGAACTTCTTCACGGTGAGGGTGACAGAGCACTGGGACAGGCAGCCCAGGGAGGTTGTGGAGTCTCCTTCTCTGGAGATATTCAAGGCCCATCTGGATGCCTACCTGGGCAACCTGCTCTAAGGAACCTGCTTTGGCAGGGGAGTTGGACCCGATGATCTCTGGAGGTCCCTTCCAACCCCTACAATTCTAACAAAAAGGACTGGTTCATATTCATACTGGTGCCTCAGTGGTGGAAGACGCTTATTAGACTGGCCTAGAAACCTGAAGTAATGTGCTCAGGAGTGCTAGCTAGCATCCCAAAAACTCAGCCCTGTAGAATGCAGTCACGGGAGAAAGATGACAATGCACTTATAACAGATTAGGATAAAAGCTAGGAAGCAGAAATGGATATTTTTATGGTGTGTACTCTTTTGAGCACCTCAGAAGTTCTTTTCACCTGTCTTGTCTGTGATTCCTCAACTTCATGTTCATTATATAAAGGATTTCTCAGAAAGTCATTTTAGAGAACAAGAAAAGCAAACCATATACACAATCCCATTAAAAATGTCAAGCACAGATAAAAAACATCATACGATGGGTGAACAATGTCTGACGGGTAGGACTCAGAGGGTTATGGTAAATGGGGCTACATCAGGCTGGTGGCTGGTCACCAGTGGGGTCCCCCAGGGCTCCGTTTTAGGGCCAGTTCTTTTCAATGCTTTTATAAACAATTTGGATGTAGGACTAGAAGGTGTTTTGAGCAAATTTGCTGATGACACTAAACTTGAAGTTGTTGACTGTTGAGGGTGGAAAGGCCTTGCAGAGAGATCTGGACAGATTTGTTATAAATGGCTCAGGATTCAAATTAGGATTAAATAAAAAAATAGGATTTATTAAAACAATATAAAGGAATAGAGGTAAGCAAACAGTGCTGGGTGCACCGGGAGTCTCCGCTCCACCAGGACGCACACCAGTTACATCAAGCAGCTGATTTTTATGCTCCTAGACTAATACATATTCATTACTACTTCTAAAAAAATAGATTATTATAATTAGCTTCCGGGGTCCAGTCCCTCCTACTGGAGCATGTGCATCAGTCTCCTCTGGGGGTTTCTAGGGGTCTTTCATGCTGAAGGCTCGTAGTCTTCCTCTCACCCTTTGTACTCACTCGGCACCACACCAAGATTATAGAACATTTTCTGCAAGTCTTGTCTCCCAGCCGTCCTTCAGCTTCTTTTTCCTTCCTCTTAATCTCTTGGCCTCCTAGCCAGATACCAAAGATCCGCATAGTATCCCATAACAGTCACTAGTTGTTATCAGTTGTTCTGAAACTCCCAGACATCAAACACAGACAGCTTTCTTATTTGACGCTTCACGAGTAATTAAAACATTCTTCCCCAGCCATTCACAGACACATCTATAGCAGTGTTAAGTTAATCTCGAAGAAGACAGGAAAAAAAGGCTGTAACTGTTAGAAATAGAAGTCCAGAATAACAAAAGCAAACAGGTTCATAAATTTAAGGAGTGTTTTCTGAAGACGTGATAAATTGACTAGAATGAGGGGGAGACTGGGACACACTGCATCTGTGGTTCAAGAATTAAATTGCCAGTGCAGGACCCAGAGGCAGACAGGATTCAAACAGAATTGTTCTTTATGGACACGAATTGTTAACACATTCCTCACAATGCTCATCTTCTGTTGGTGATGTATGAATCTGAGTAACAGGTACTTTTGGCTGCAGGAGCTGTGTTCACAACTCTTACTGCTTGGAGCAGACTGCACAGAGAGTTGCACTAACAGCCTGCTAGTGATATGCAGATCAGAAAGTTGGGAAACTGGGTCATTTATGGGAGCTGTCAATCCATGCCATGATGGTGTTGCAACTTGGATTATTGAGGGCTCTTTTTGTAACGGGGTTACTTACTTCCTTGACACATTAGTGAAAGTCTTCTCTCAAGACTATGGCTCTTGCTAATATATAACACAAATGGAAACAATTTCAAATACTTGCCAGCAGGCTTTGCTTCCTTTTACCTTCATGCGGATTTTTCCTGTAGCCTATGTACTAGGGAATATTGTGTTCAGATAAATAGGGTTTGGGCAACAGGCTGTTATTTACTTCCAATATTTTACCGCACTTCAAAACTCTTCCTTGAAAACTATTGTAGAAGTTGAAATGATGCTTCAGGTCATAGTTTGATCTGTGGAATTATGAAACTCCTTGTGGTATTTGATTAAGGAGGCATTGGGGAGGCATTGGGGAGGCAAGGACAATCCCCAGACAAGGACTGTATATCTCGAAACAAGACGCTGCAACTCATGATAAGGAAGCGGCAGACGGACAGAGAAACAAATGGAAGGACTATAAATCTCAAAACTGGACATTGGAATTCATTATAAAGATACAACAAATGGAAGAATTAGCAACAACCAGCGCTTGCAATTAAGAAACATGCCAACTCAGCAGATTCCTGACCAAAGGTGAAAAGTACACTGTGAGGAAGACTCGGGGTCTTCCTCCCAAAGACCCCTGCCCATGTCCCAAAGACCCCTGCCCACAATTCTTGGGAGGCTCTACGCAGGCGCAAGGTGTCAAAAGGCTAATTAGCATGAGAAGCAAGGGAAGGCAGGGATAGGTAATGCATATGTATAGGCGCTTGTAGAATATTGATAGATTGATTGTATAAATTCAAGACTGCTTTCCGCCTTGGGTATGCACGATAGGTGGAGAGATCCCCTGTGCATCATACAGTGCTGCAATAAAGAATATACCACTTCAAGGAATTTCGGCTTTGATCTTTGAATCATATTTGAACACTTTCTTTCTGTGATCAAAAAGCTTCCTTAAACACAGCCTCAAGCTCAATTACACCAGTGTGTTTTTAATTTTATACGGCTGGTTATTTCTATAGCAATACTGAATGACACTGCTCATAATTCCTGAGGTGGGGGGAACTATACCAGCCTCTGAAAGGGTGCTAGCAAGCACCTCTAATTAGCTGAAAGCTTTTGAGGTATCAGCCCATTGTTTTTTCAGGGAGGGGGGAATGGGAGCCATACTTTGAAACTGAAGTGCTAGGTGCTTAATAAAATGGGTCTGCCAGAATTGTAGGTGTGGTGCTAAAATATGAAGCCTGGCATGGTGGTAGGCCTTGGTGAATCACTGGATCCATCTTTAGGTGTTGCAGAAGTGGGATAATTTGATCCTGCTGTAATATGAATAGTATTGAAATGTCCTACCAACTGAATTAGCAATGTTAACAACTATCTGCGACTCAACTAGAAAATAACCTGCAATCTCATGTATTTGCAATTCACTTTATAAACTCATTGCCATCCATTACGATGATGATGATGTAGAAACACCGAATTCAGGAATAAGGTTTTGTAAATTGATATCATGTTGTCACTGTAGTATTTCAGTGAATTGGAACAGCAGAATTCCATGGGTAGTACTTGTTAAATGTACTTGTCAGCTGGGCTCTTAATTGCATGCCAACTACGATAAGACAGCAAAGGTACACTTACTGGTGTATTTATATTGGTGTATTTATAGACGAAAGAAGGGAGTTTGCAGCCACTTTATGTACCTGTGTAGAGGTTCAGCTATGTGTAATTGTTTTTAGATTGTATGTGCAAAAAGAAGGATTTGGCAGCATTAGCCACTGCTGCCACTGTACAAATAAAGACTGTTGTGCCGTTGTACTGTTTACATTAACTATAAATACACCACAGTAGAGAGAGACTAGAAATTCCAAGCTTTTACTGAAGAATCATACTATAGTTCTTTTTTTTTTTTTTTTTTTTTTCTTAAGCCAAGCACAGCAGGGAGTCTGCAGACAAAACTTTGAGTGTAGTCTGCTTTAGAGCAACATCCAGCATCATAAGTTCTTGTGGAACATGACTGAGCACTTTTATCTGGTGCTTTTTCTTGCTGTAAAGATGCACCTGTAATCTTTTCTCTGAGCTTCAAGTTTCAACATATTTCGTGTCCAGCTAGTAAGAGCATGAAGTCTCTCAACTTTAACTAATTTCCTCAGCTGGTTAACTATATAGTTATTTAGCATTAAAATATTTGTCAATGTATGCACACGTGTGCATATGTGCACAGTCTTGTCTGCACAAAAATCCAAATGTATCCTGTTCTGTCGTTTAAAGAGTGACAAATATGAATTACTTATGATGTAGATATGATTGACCTGTATTTTCTAGATACATAGTTGTGGTCTGATCAGCTAATCTGAATATCAGCATCAAGTAGATTCACAGCTCAATGGCCGTTTTCTCCTAAGATGACCAGCTTCATTTTCTCTTCTTTTGAGAGAAATGGAGTTGAGTAACTTTGTGTGATGAGAATGCTCTTTTCTGTAACCTTTTTGTCTCCTGTAAACTTAAGAGTAGAGCATGGTTCTTTCATCTCTGAAAAGTGAAATGACATATTCCTTTTAAATCATTATTTTGGGGAATGGTCTCTGCCATGCTATTGTTGCATGTTGACATACCTGAGTATATATGGAGCACCTATACAATTTTGGACTGGAGAAATTCTGGGGTTAAGTGGTAAAGAGAGCCTGTGGAAACTTCTGCAGAGTCTCATGTTCTTTTGTAATAGTACTTAATAAGGAACAGATTTGTAGGTTATCTAAGCAGATAACTCAAGAACTTGTTTCAAACTCTAAAGATTCCTTTCGAACAGTAATTTCAAGAAGTATGTATTATCTCACTACACCTCTGTCATAATATGTTAGCATATCTAGATGTCTGTTTTCTATGAAATTTGTAATCAGAGATGGATATCATCACTTTCAATACTCTGCTAATTGACCAAACTCTGCATGGAAAAACTGCAGTTGGACAAACATAGATATACCCAGGATCTAGCTTTAATGCTAGGTAAATGATTTGATCTTTAGAATGGTGTCCCAGGGATGTACATGTTGCTTTTAGCTACAGGCAACAACAGAAGGCATAAGTGTTGCTTAGTTCCGTCTCCCCCCAGCGTATCCTCTGTGTCTTGCTGTAAGAACAGGTGAACTTGATGTTTGTGGACGGTACCAGCTGAAATGCTGGGTTCACCTCCCTGTGGAGAAAACTGCTTGCTGAATCTCCAGTGCATTGCAAACAAAATTAAACTTCTTGTAAAAGAAGAGATAAGGCTGCTTACCCCAAACTGGAGCTTGTGTATGTGTATTATCTACTTCATTTTTAAATTGTATTTGTCAGGCTCTGGGGATGGCATCTGAAATAGTTTTTAAGCACTAAATTATTCTATTCTATTCTATTCTATTCTATTCTATTCTATTCTATTCTATTCTATTCTATTCTATTCTATTCTATTCTATTCTATTCTATTCATCTATTTCCACCCAGAACATGAAGACCAGCTTCTTGTAGAGCCACATTTTTTCCACGAAATCTCTCAAGAGCGAATGTATTAGCCTAAAATGTGTTTGGTAGACAGTTTTTTTTGTTTTTTTGTTTTTTTTTTTTTTTTTTTAATGTAATTCTTCTTTAGTTACCTAAGGTAATACAGTGTAGTCGGTTAAAATATAAATAAATTATACTGTATCTTTTTGATTTCTCCCTCATTCCCCCAATTCCAGCCCTGTCTTATGCTTTCTGAGCCAAAAAAAAAAACACTTCTGTGGTTTAATGATATGAATTATTGCTTGTTTGATCAAACAATGTTTTCATTCTACCTTCTGTGCTACTTTCCCAGGAAACTGATAATTAAAAGAAGCCAGCTCCCTAGAATTTCAGACATGGCAATGGAATCTGCTCTAATCAGTTCAGTCCCTACCACTGCATCTCGTTTTGCCTTACTACAACTGGAAAGTGATACTGATTCAGAGCCTGGAAAAGGCAGAAGTGGCCGACGTGCTGGTAAATCTCTAGCTTCAGGGTGTAGATCTATAAATGTGAAGAAAAGAGAGAAAAGAAGAAAAAGGAGAGAACAGCAGCAGAGTGAGGCCAATGATGTAAAGGGATTGTATTTTCAACAGTGAGTAAGGTTGTTGTCTCATCAAGAGTTTTTGCTGTCCCTGAAAAGTCATTGGTTTTGGTTTTCCCTGTGAAAGAAGAACTACTTAATCGCAGATTACATCTTTACATTGTCCTGTCTTATGTTTCTGAGAAGTACTTACACGCTTTAGGGAACTGAAGCTGGAAATACACCTTTTTGTTTCAGTCATTTCACAGCTTAGCTTTCTAAATGTCTCTTTGTTTATCAAGTCTTTAGGGTGGAGTAAGCTCTGTGCACTTACAAATTGCTAAAGCAGTGTTCCATGTCATGAATGGGACCGACTTGGTCTTATCTGTTGTTTTTCATATACAAATCTGACAGAATCCGTTCGCGTTTTGCTCCTTGAGCTCTGTCGGCATTGTGTCTACAGATGTGTCTGTGTGTGGACGTGTGCCTGGGCACTCCCGGCGGCTGCTGGGCCAGCAGCTGCGAGCAGTTGTGAGCGTGGCTCGCCTACTTGGAGACCGCTTGTGTTTGAGGGAAAACTCAGCCTTTACCGCTGAGCTCCACCGGAGCCGTGAGGAGACGCTCTCCTCCATGACAAGCGCGGCGATGGAAGCCGCATTTTGCACGCCTGCTTTGACCACAAGCAGACGGCCCCCTCCACCCTCCCCAGGACTCGAGGGCGAGCTGTGCGCGTCCCTGGGGGCCGGGGGCTGCCCCCCGGTGTCCCCTCACACCCACCCCTCAACCCCCGCTCCGCCCGCGCCCTCCTGCCGCGGGGGGCCGCTGTGCGCGGCGGGGCGGCGCCGCCGAAGGTTGCGGCCGTTGCCTAGCGAGGCGCTGTCACCAGCAGCGCGGGCGGCCCAGGCGCGGCCCGGCGGCCCCTCAGCCCGCCCGGAGGCTGCCTCCCGCCGCCCGGAGCAGGTTTGGAGCGGGGAGCGACGGGGCCGGGGTCGGGGCTGGGGGGAGCCGCCCCACAGCGCCGCTGAGCCGGCATTTTGCTTGGTGTTTGTTTGAGGAAGTAGGAAATGGGATCTCTCCCCTCCTCCACCCCTCCCCTCCCGCGACTGGTTTGGGTGTCATTTTGGGAGGGGGGGGCTGGGGGGGGGGGAGTCAGTAAGTTTTCAGTATGTGCTCGTGATTGCCGTGCCCTTTCTGAAATGAGCAGGATTTCAGGCTCTTGCTTCTCTTTCTTGGCTTCCCTTTGCTCTGTTCTGTACAACAAGGCTTTTTGTCAGCTTCCAAAGTTTCTCAGCTCTGAATGGACAAGCCCTCAATGCAAATGGGTGTGAGTGAAATGCCAAAACTCTTCTCTTTGCAACCACAGAAGACTTGTGTTTCAATCTGGTTGCATTTTCATGCAGGCTGAATTTGATGTGCTTAGCTGGTGAGTTCTGCCAGTTGGGTAACAGAGCAAAAAGGCTGCGTGGGAGTTGAGCAAGAAGGAAGTTCAGCAAACTTTCCTTTGCATGGCAAAGCCTCCTTGACTGAGAATCAGCAAGAGCAGAAGATGTGTTTGGGATCCGGCAGCATTTGATACCCATCGAGGCTTTGGAGTGTTTCTGGTAGACATTTGTAAAGAAATCCTATTCGATGCTTCTTCTTGTGCTTCAGAATTAATAGATGGGGGGCAGTATAAGGAACCATGGTTGCTGAAATATATAACTAATGAAAAATAGTTCCATATGGGCATAAAGAGACGGATTAAAATCAGAGGAATGCTTGGTGTGTAGTAATCACAACTATTTAAAATCATACCCCCCATGTAAGCAACACGACAGCTTTCTGTGCTTCTGAAATTCTAAATACTTGGCCCTTGTAAGCAGAAGATGGCTTTCAAGCACGTGTGTGTCTATAGGTATAAATTCAGGATAAAAAGGTTTTGTTTGAATAATTTCTGTTGCCTATGCATCGGTACTGTAGCAGTGAGAAAATAAGGTTCATTGTAAGTCTATGCTTTATCAAGAGTTCATTAACAAGATCTTACAATATTGTTGCTTCATCCGGCAGTATAACATCCAAACAGAAAGTCTGACCACTTTCAGACCAAAGGTTAAGTCTGCTAGCTTAGAAGGTAATAGAAGCAAAATTAGTTTCTGCACTAGTTTAACAGTTGTTAACATATCTGCTTTTTTATCACAGTTCCTTTCCAGGGTGTAATGATGCTTATGTATTCTTTGGGAAACTCTTCAACATTCTGTTTCAGCAGGGAGTTAATTCTTTATTATTTAACTCGGAGAACATTTTTTCTTAGGTGCAGAAAATTGCAAATGAGGTGAACAGAGGAATTGTAACAGATCTCGTAATGACTTCCTGAATACTGAGTGGGGAGCACAGAGATGGAGGCCGGCATGGAGCAGATCCTGGTTAAAGTTGCAGTAAGGGTCAGACCTCTGCTTTCCAAGGAAGTACTTCATAACCACCAAGTATGCGTGAGATTAGTCCCAAATACACAACAAATAATCATTGGGAAAGACCGTGTCTTCACTTTTGATGTTGTATTTGGCAAAAACTCAACCCAAGAAGAAGTTTATCCAGTTTGCATTAAACCTCTTCTAGTGTCTTTGGCTGAGGGATATAATGCTACAGTATTTGCATACGGACAGACAGGTTCTGGGAAGACTTACACCATTGGAGGCGGTCACATTGGTACGTTGTAAAAAGTCTTTTTTTGTGTGTGTGTGAACAATGTAGTTCTGCAAATTAAGTATTTAATACATAACAGATGATGCTTGAGAATTTTTAAGAGATAATGAAAAAATGTATAGCAAAAAAAGACATATATATTCCAAAGTTTATGTGATGGTTGTGTTTTAAACACAAATTCTGTGTCCGTTAGGCTATACCAAAAGTATGAGAGAAAAAAAAAAATAATAAAAAAATAAAGTGCTCTTTCCCATTCTCTATTCTAACAGGCAACTTACACTACTTTCTGAAACACAGTGCTTTAGAAATTTTGGCTACATTTATCCTACTTAGAAAGTATCTGCTTTAGGTAATTGTATGAAGCAAACTCACTCTTGGACTTTTTTCAGAGTCTGACAAAGAGATTTCATAGATAAATTTCATGGAATAGAATCCTAGAATGGTTTGGGTTGGAAGGGACCTTAAAGATCACCCAGTTGCAACCCCCCGCCACGGGCAAAGATGTCACCCACTAGACCAGGTTGCCCAGGGCCCCATCCAGCCTGGCCTTGAACACCCCCGGGGATGGGGCATCCACTGCTTCTTTGGGCAACCTGTGCCAGTGCCTTGCCACCCTCTGAGTAAAGAATTTCTTCTGAATATCTAATCCAAATCAACCCTCTTTTAGTTGGAAAGCCATTCCTCCTTGTCCTATCATTACACCACCTGCCAAAGAGTCCCTCCAGAGTCCCTCCCCAGCTTTCCTGTAGGCCCCCTTTAGGCACTGGCAGGCTGCTGTGCCTAAAGCCTCTTCTCCAGGCTGCACAACTCCAACTCCCTCAGCCTGTCTTCGTAAGAGAGGTGCTCCATCTCTCTAAGTATCCCTGTGGCCCTCCTGGACTCTCTCAAATACTTCCACGTCCTCGTGCTGGGGGACCCAGAGCTCCAGGTGGGGTCTCACGAGAGCAGAGCAGAGGGGGACAATCACTTCCCTCCCCCTGCTGGCCATGCTGCTTTTGATGCAGCCCAGGATATGGTTGGCTTTCTGGGCTGGAAGCACACATTGCTGGCTCAGGTGGAGATTCTCATCATCCAACACCGCCAGGTCCTTCTCCTCAAGGCTGCTCTCAATCTGTTTTCTGTCCAGACTGTAGTTGTGCTTGGAACTGTTCCAGCACAAGTGCAGAACCTTGCATATTGGCCTTGTTGAACTTTATGTGGAATTCAAATTTTGCTTTTTTAAAGGCAGATATCTGAAACTCTACTATTCGAGTTACTTGGTATTTCCAAGTCAGTGTTTCTCAAACACCTGAGACTGGAAACTACTATTTTTCTGTATTAGTTCGCAGAAGAATTCTTCAGCTTCTGCATGTATACAATTTTGCTTTCTGACTTTCCCTGAAATCCTGTATCACCAGCTCTGGTTATCTTCCCTTCCGTATCGAGAAGTCACAATTTGTTTGTCTGTTCTGCTGAATAAGAGAGAAGAAGTGGAGAAGCAGGAATTAGAAGACTATCTGGATTTTTCTTGGTCCTTGATTCTGAATTTGAAACCCTGAAAATTATGTATTCGTTCTTTTTGCATAAAGGATTTGAAGTTTTATCATTAATTCATTAGCAAGTTCAAAATATTTTTTTCTTCTAGCGTGGTTTTTTACTAATTTAATTTTCTTGTAGTCTCGTACCCGCAGAAAGTAGTAAAGTTCTGTATCATTTCCATGCATTTCTGATCAACAGAAAAGCAAATCTTTACATGAAAACTTGGGAAAACTGAGCTCTTCCTATTCCTTATTATATTGAGTGATAAACCTCGCAGACTTCTCTTTAGTTTTAGTCTTTGTAATTTGTGTGACAGAATGACTGCAAGTATCTGTGACATCTGTGTTTATATTTTAGCATCATTTTCAGAGGATGAAAAAGGCATAATCCCACGGGCTATTCAGGAGTTATTTCAGCATATTTCTGAAAACCATAACATCAATTTCCGAGTGAAGGTATCTTATATAGAGGTTTACGAGGAAGAACTTTGAGATTTATTGGAGTTGGAGACCTCTGTGAAAGATTTACATATCTGAGAAGATGAAAAGGGAAATACAGGTAGGATTTCAGCTCTAGAACTTCGTGCATTTGATTTCTGTTGTGTGCACAAATTATTGTTTCCATCTCTTGAAAAGAGAGCTTACCGATGACTAATACTAGACGAAGTCACGTTTTCAAAATATCAATTAAGTTTAGCTGATCTGAAGCAGCCTTCATTTGAGATTCCTATGAACAATATCAATGTTCCTCCAGAAGCAGCATCAGGTGGTAAGGTAGTACTGTTACTGTTTCTGCAAATTCAGCATAGAAACACAGTTGTGCATGATTATTCAGTTGAATGAATGCTTTAAGATTAAGCCTTTGCTTCTCACTTCAAAGTTATATTTGTTAAGCTACTTATGCTGTAAATATCTGCTTCCATTCCACTAAGAACTATGTTCTTAACATAGGCTGGGAGTCACTTTTACTACAAACTTTCAAAATTTCTGTCTTTTTTTTTTTTAACTGACAAAGTAAGCTTTGAGCTAGGTTTGCTCATACTTTTTTTCTAGATAGCGCTAGGTTGCAAATTGCATAAGACGATGTGTAAACACCTAAGTCTGTGTATTCTGTTTACGATATTGTTTCAAATGCTGTGACAAAATACACCCATATATTCTATTTCTGCAGGTTTCAGATGTGCTGTACTTCGTGCTTTCCACATACTGTTTTATTTTATTTAGCTATGTGCTACGACCTTATAATAATGCAGGCTTGTATGCTTGTGTGATTTGTGTTTATAGATTGACTCTTCATAATTGCAGTAAACTTTTACTGAAAAGTTTAAAATTAATGTAATTATTCTGATTTTCTTTTGGTGTTTGAAGTGATTGTTGGTGCTAAGGAATTCCAAGTAGAATGTGCAGATGAAGTGATGAGCCTGTTGGAAAGTGGCAATGCATCTCATCACGCAGGCACAACACAAATGAACGAACACTCTAGTCGATCACATGCCATTTTTACTATCAGTATTTGTCAGAAACAATCTGCAGAGTCTCAAAAAAAATAGTGATCCACAGGATTCATCTTGGAAATCAGTCCAGATGATTGCTTCAAAGTTCCATTTTGTGGATTTGGCAGGATCAGAGAGGGTGACAAAGACTGGAAATACCGGTGAAGGATTCAAAGAATCAATTCAAATCAATAGTGGTTTGTTGGCCTTGGGAAATGTCATCAGTGCGCTTGGAGACCCAAAAAGGAAAAGCGTACATATTCCATACAGGGATGCTAAAATCACTCTCATTCTGAAAGACTCCCTAGGAGGGAACGCCAAGACTGTCATGATAATATGTATAAGTCCATCCTCATCAGACTTTGATGAATCTTTAAATTCGCTCAAATATGCAAACAGAGCCAAAAACATTAGAAATAAACCAGTTGTCAACTACAACCCCGATCAAGACCGGATTGATGAAATGGAACTTGAAATCAGATTGCTCCGAGAAGCTTTGCAGAACCAACAAGTTGGTAATCAGTGTTGACATGACTTAAATCAAGAAAGAACCCAAATCAGTTTGCTAGAAGAACAGCTCACCCGGCTTCAAGCTCAGTGCTTCAGCTACAGAAACTGTTTGGACGAAGCCTTCCCATTCCTTGTTGATTTGAATGATGATGTTAGCTTAAAAAGCAGGAAGCTCTCACCGTGCAGCAAATTGACACTGGAACTGGCACCATGCAAGAGCCCCATCATATCACAATTCTTCAGCTGAGGAGAGAACTAAAGAACTGCCAGGTATTTCATTCTAAGTTAATTGTTTAGGTACCTATGAACAAATCAGGAAAGCTAATGTGTCTGTCTTGTAGGAGGAGGAGATAGAGTTCCAACAAGTTAGAATTTTATAAAATCAACCTATTTTCATTTTTCACACTGAATTCTGGTAAGCCTGTAGATTGTTACCTCGCAATCGCATACACAAATTCTGGAATTTCTTGGTTCTCATCATCCTAAATTACAGCTCTGTTATTTATTCTTCATTTTTTTTTCTCTGGCTTATTGTAAAGCTCTGCTTCCCAGGTTCAAAACAGTGTAAGAGCTGGGTTTAAACTGAAAGATACCCAGGTAAGCATGCCATCCACAGCTCGGAGGAGATGGTTAGGGAGATGCTAAAATAAACAGGGCAATAAAGGCTCTTGAGCAGCTCTTAAGAGTTGTATTTACTTGAAAGATATAGGTTGTACAGAAAAGATAGAGTTGTACAGAAGTATCTGTCTTTAGAATGGTAAGACATAGTGTGTCTATACTTTGCATTTGGCTCCTAAAGGTTTTCTGGAAGGCCAACTACATTTGGAAGTAACCTTCAATCACTATTGGATCACTTACCCAGAAAAACATCTGAAAAAAAATAACATTATAATTTCTTTAATCTTTAGGCTCTTCTTTGAGATGAAAAATGAGGAGGGCCATCCTTATTTTTTTGTTTGAGAAGTGTATTAATATTATGATTGATGCTGAGATTTTACAGCCAAATCTCACAGCACACCGAAGAAAGTAATTGGATTTAAATACCCACTTTGTAAGGTAGTGTTGGTTATGGGTCCATTATTTCCTTTGGGAGAAAGAAACTTGTCAAAACAAAATCAATAGATGAGAAACAGAAGTAAAGAAATGACTGGTGGAAACCACTTTTGAAGGGAGCAGCTGATTCCCCAGAGGGCCATGCTGCCATAGCCACAGGGACCTTGACAGCCTAGAAAGGTGGGCTGACAAGAACCTCATGAAGTTCAGCAAGGGCAAGTTCAGAGTCCTGCACCTGAAGAGGAACAACTGCAGGCACTAGTGCATGCCGGGGGCCACCCTGCTGGAAAGCAGCCCTGCAGAAAAGGAGCTGGGCGTCCTGGTGGCCACCAAGTTGAACATGAGTCAGCCATGTGCCCTTCCTCCTAAGAAGGCTAGTGGTTTTGTTGGCTGCACTAGGCAAAGTGTCACTAACAGGTCAACAGATGTGATCCTTCCGCTCAGTGAGGCCACAGCTGGAGCAGTGTGTCCAGTTGCAGTTGCAAACTGTATTTTGTGGTGCGTTATACACAGCATAGGCAGCCAGTCAAAAGAGGTGATTCTCCCACCATATTTAGCATTGATGTGGCCTCACCTTGAGTATCGTGTGCTCAGGGGCACCCCAGTTGAAAAAGGATGTGAAGATAATTGAAAGTGTGAAGAGGAAGGCAACAAAGCTGGTAGAAGGGCTGGAAGGCAGGTCCTATGAGGAGAGACTGAGAACACTTGTGTTGTCCAGTCTGAAGAATAGGAGGCCAAGAGGCGACCTCATGGCTCTCAGCAACCTGCTGAGGAGGGAAGGTGCTGGTCTGTGCTGCTGGTAACTGAGGGAAGAATGCATGGGAATGGCACAAAGCTGTGGGGGATGTCCAGTTCACGCTGGACATCAGGGAAAATTTCTGTACCATGAGGATGGTCAGACACTGGCACCGGCTTCCTAGCGAGCTGTTTGGTGCCCCATGCCTGTCAGTATTCAGGAGGCGTTTGGGCACTGCCCGCAATAACATGCTGTAACTTTAGGTTAGTCCTGAAGTGGTCAGCCAGTTGGACTTGATGATCTTTGTAGGTCCTTTCCAACTTCTCTACTGCATTCTGCTTGATTCTGTTCAGTTCCGGGCTCCCCCATGCAAGAGATTCAGGGACATAATGGAAAAAGTGCAGCAGAGGGCCACAAAGATGCTTAAGGGACTGGAGCACCTCTCCAATGAGGAAAGGCTGAGAGAGATGGGACTGTTCAGTTTGGAGAAGAGGAGGCTCAGTGGGGGATTTTAGCAATGTCTTACAAATACCTGAAGGGAAGGTGCAGTGAACGTGCAGCCAGGACAAAAGGCAGTGGGCACAAGAGCTTCTAGGCAAACATCTGGAAGCACTTGTGTACTGTGTGGTGGCCGTGGCTGCGCACTGGAACAAGTTGCCCAAAGAAGTGGAGTCATCCTCTGAGACCTGCAAAAGCCACCTGGACATGGTCCTGGGCAACCTGCTCAAGGTGGCCTTGCTTGAGCCAGGGGTTAAACCAGGTGACCTCCAGAGGTCCTTTCCAGCCTCAGCTGTTCTGTGATTCCATGGTGGGAGAATTTGCCATATATACGTCACAACTTTGCAGTTCCACTCACATCTTTGAACAACAAATAAATATATGTATGTATTTAATTTTCCAACTTCAAGAATAACAATGCCTGCTTTTCCACTGGCTGAATTTTCCTTTTATTATCTAGCAGGCTCTAGCTATGGATGAAGAAGTATTCAGCCAGAAGGATCATGAATTGAAGATATTGCAGAATCAGATAAAGACATTAATACAGGAAAATGAAGAGCAACTGGAATCTTTAAAGAAGGCTGAAGAAAGACATAGATTACAGGTATTTTTCCTCTGGCATATATTACATATATCTATATCAAACCATCCGTCCACTATAGGAATGTACTCATGATTTCAAGACAGATCCTTCAGAATTTTTTTGGATGTAAACACCTACCAGTCTTACAAGCACCTTGTTTGAATTAGAGCTGTATTCCCTAATGAGCTGAGATCATCTAGTGGGTGAATCACAGTACTGTAATTCCTGAAGTTTGTGTATCAGCCTAACTGTGCCACAGCCTTCCTGTATGATATTAAGTGATTCATTCACCCTCTCTTTGCTTCCTGCCTTCCTCCAGATCTGTGTTGTTGCTAAGTTGTTTCAGGACGATTCATGATTTAGGACTTGAAAGGCTTTAAAAGATTGTTTAGAATCTCAAAAAGACCATCAAGTTCCTACAGAATGCTTTAATTGAAAGGCTGTGTAGAAACATGCTTTGTTATATCTTTATTCAGTGTGAGAGTAAAGTATTGTTGCCTTTTGACTTTTTAAGACAGAATTTCATCCTAGTATTCTTGAGAGTTTACTATTACAAGAAGCTGAGTGACACAGTGGAAACACTGCTTGCCTCCTTCCCTCTCTAGATCTTGTATATGCTAATGAAATTGTAATGGGTAGTAAGTGAATAGCATTTCAAGATCCAGGAGACCATATATAGGATAGTTGATAGATCTGACTTTATAGGATGATAGATCTGACCTTTTTTAAAGGGAACAGCATAAACATGGCTAGTTAGTACTCTTCTCCTTTTTCTCCTTTTTTTCCTTATTCTCCTTATTCTCCTTTTCCTCCTTATTCTCCTTTTCCTCCTTTTCCTCCTTTTTCCTCTTCTTTGCTGATGGCTTGGGGAGAGTCAATGAATGAAAGGTAAGTACACTGGTCACCATCTTTTCCTTCCCTCTGTAACTTTTTTTCTGTTCTGTCATTTCTGGATAGGCTTTTTTTGTGTGTTTTCCTTTTTTAACCCATACTGCATATTGTCAGCTTATTAGACTGAAACAATCCATGCTTCTAATACACATAGATGCTTATATACGATTATGCTTATAATTGTATCCTATGGAGGATACGAGGCAGATGTTATGAACAGAAACAGTTGTACTGTAGGCAAAAGATCGCAGCTCTCACTTTTACTTAAAAACAGAAAAATCAGTATAATAATTAAATCAAATGCTTGTGTCAAATGGCTTAAAGTTGTATGCACAGGAAAGTGTCATTTCAATGATACATGACAGAATAAGAACTGTAAAAGTAGCATGTAAATGTTTGTACCCATGTATTTATGTAACAGGTTATGCACTATGGGGTTGTATGTACAAGGGCATAAGGGACAGAGTCTTATAGGGATTAAAAAAAAAAAAAGTTGTAAGGTGGAGTTGCCCATTACTACTTCCACAATCATAAAATGTATGGTATTGACATATATATTCTTTTTGCTATGACACAGAAATATTATGTATTGTATTCCAACAAAATGTCAATTTGTGGGACATTGTCTATGTATGGGGAAAGGACTTGCAGTCTAAGAAGATGAGAAAAAAAGAATAAATAAAAAATATATGAATCAAAGTAGGAGAATGCATACTTTAGTTAACTATCTCTAGCTGTTATTCAAATTTCCTGTTGGTAGGCAAGATTTTCGATGTATTCTGAAAGGAACAGAGAAGACTGAAAATTGTATGGTCTTGGCCTTATGGATAAATCAGTTCAGTGAAGATATGTAATTTTGAACAATGCACAGAGATTGCTGTAGGAAAGGCAAGTAAGTTCTTCAAACTAGCATTACCGACAAATTTGAGGCTGGGTAGAAAAGAAAGTAACGGTTGATACAGGGGATCCTGGGGTCACGTACAATTTTATGAATGTTAATTAATAAAAATAATCTTTCAAGTTGGACCACTCCAAGAGGAAGAGGAAGCCTACATGTATGTACATTTCATTCTTTAAACTCAGACCATGTGCTTCATTTGAACATTTTTCTTGAATTACCGTTTTATTTATCCATGAACACACAAATAAGGCAAGCAAGGGCTGATAAATATGTCATCTACTTCTCACTAGATGTCTAAATCTAGCTGACATAATTTATATAGGACAGGTCCTTTAGAGACAAAAATGTCTCAAAAAAATGATTGGAGTTTGGGGAGAGGTAAGATTCTACCTGTCATGCCAGAGAATTTTCAGTTTGTTGCAGAATTTGCCTGTGCACTGCAGAAGAATTTAGAGTTAGTGAATGATATACAAGAAGACTGACCTTTATAATGAATTTAGAAAGGTATGATGCAAACCTGATGATCAGCAACCGTTTTTGTTTTTGTTTTTTTCATATGAGAATGAAAAAATGGTGGAACAGCAAATCCTTATTGATCAGCTAAAAGAAAAATTAGAGAAGTTTATGGTTGTGAAAACTTGGGACTTCTCAAGTGCTTGTGGAGATGGGCCTGCTGTTACGGCATCTGCAAGAAGGCCATACAGTGTCCCACTCACAAAGAGTCTGCTACACTCGCTTTACCCATCTTCAGGGACAGAGACACGAAAGGTAAGGTCTACCTAAGCATTACATTTTTTTTAACAGTTATTGTTCAACAATTCTATTGGGCGTGACAAATTATGGTGACCTCTTGTCAGCTGCTGTTTAGCTTTGAAGCATTTTAGCATTGAAGACTGAAAAAGTACTTTTGAATGTCTTGCAACACACGCTATGTCCCAGTTGTCCAAAATCTATGGGCTTACATTTTGAATCCCAGAATGGCTGGAGTTTGAAGGGACCTTTAAAAATCATCTAGTCCAACTCTGCCATGGACAGAGACACCTTTCACTAGATCAGGTTGCTCAAAGCCCCATACAAATTGACTTAAAACACAGAATTTATCACAGTCATAAAGCTGTAGTCTTTAGTGATCTTTTTGTGCAATGTTTAACAGTTCAGATAGGAAGCATTACCAAAATGAATGATTATTCTGTACTGATAAACTGAACATTTTGGGTAATAAGTTGGTAACAGTACCTTCTTTTGCACTTGGGACAAGTGTTCTAAGCAGAACCTTCTCTTGCAAAACCTTCTGGTACACAGGTACTCAGAAATATTATTTAAACACCTGCAATTCTGCATACAAGGTCAGGTAGTGAAAGACTTTTAAACTGAAATACTATTGGAATATCAATAAAGAATTACTGAACTATTCCAAGTGTTTTTTTGGTGCTTTTTGGCAGGTGTATACCAGTCCCCCTGCTTTTTCCCTGGCTCGGATGATGGCAGGATTCCGTGCTCGTAGCCAGATGATACTGAGCTACATAGAAGATCAAGATGAAGTCCTTCACTGCCACCTCTCTATCAGAGTGATGAAGAGAAAGAAAATACAGACAGTCAAAAGTATTTTTTTTTTTTTTTTCTCATTTAGGTAATTTTTTCTTTAACTTTTGTTACAGATAAATATATAGCAAATACAATATTACTGCCTAATCCTACTGTAATGTGAGGCCATTTGTGATACTACTTAAAATAAATTTGCAGGACCAACTAGGCATATTATGAAACTAGTTTAAAAACCACATTTTTTTGATGCGATAAAGATTGCATGATCTTTGTTTTGGGGACATCATCCAACAAGATCAAGCATGGGAAGAAGAAGGTGCAAATGCTTATGTAAGCTTTCTCAGTTTGGCACTCTTCCCTTTAATATCATGTACTTTATATAAAGTTAAAAGAAAAAAAAATCCCTTTGTGTTTAGAATGTATCATGTTTTCCATTCTTTCTTAGGCATTCAATAAACCAAAAATGGACACGAAAACAGGCTTCTCTGTGCTTTCCCTTTGAGCAAAGTGACATGAAATGTCAAGTTGACAAGTCCAGCTTATGTGACAAATCTGTGCCACAGACTGATACAGCCACAGGTAAAATGGAAGTCATGAGAGTAAATTGTGTTAGATATAATACTAGAATATGCAATAATGTCTTTATCACATGTAATTATTTTTCTCATCAAAATGTCTTTATTTGCTACAAATACTTTTTTCATTATAGCTCAACATAAATTTATTTTTTAATTATTTTCCTTTTCCCTTTTCTGAAATTGACATCAGTGACCTTAATGTTTGAGTACTACTTACTAGCGAGAAAGCACTTGACCTACAAATCTAGTACTAGTTCAAGAAAAGGAAACATGCTATTATTTCATCAGAGATGCACTGAAAATGCTTAAATTAAATATGTTTTTTCTCTCTCAGATTAGCATTCATTAGCATTCTTGAAATGCTAATGCATGCTGTCATTTCCGTATTTAGACGGCAGGGAAAAGACTCTTTGCAATACTCTCTCCTTTTGGCTCTTTCGCTTCATTTGTAAGAATTCTATACATACTATATTTCAGATCACTGTCTTTTGGCTAAAGAGTGTATTCCTTTTATTCCTTTTTTATTCCTTTTTTTTTTGGTCTCCACATTGCTTTGTTTTCTTTCAAGGTGAAGAAATCGACTGCCTCCAGAAAAGTCATGTTTTTAACATGCAGAAGTTAAAGAATTCAGAGTTGAGACTCACTGAGGCCAAGCAAAAAATGGGAGAACTTGCACTTAACATCAAAATGAAAGAAGAACTTATTAAGGAATTAGTAAGAACAGGTAAGTGACTGAAAAATTGAAATGAAGACATTCAGAAATAAGCAAGAAAAAAGACACAAAACTTCTGAAGACCTGCATATCTTAGTTTTTGGGTAATTTTCTTCTGCGGGAATACTTCTGGTAACTTACAGTTTCCTAACTTCTATGAATTACTTGCTATGAGTGCATTGAAGGCTGCAAATTTTTATTGTGTCCTACTCATCTGTGATCTGCAGATTTGTTTGTTAAATATTTTTTTGTGTTTTGTAGCTTATTGTGTTTGTCCACCTATAGTGTTATTTTTCATGTATGCTTAGTGCAACTGATCTCCTCATGGACATGTGTTTGTCACCCAGTGTCTGGGATAGGAGAGAAGATACGACACTGTGCTGGGAATGCTTGCATTGCCATCATAGCAGTAGAGAAGCAGGAGTCAGAAGTGGATGAGGGAAAAGGTCAGTGTCCCTGTTAGCCTACATCATTACACACCTGTCCTGATATATATATGCTTGCCAGAAAGTTATCATTGTGATGACCCTAAAGATCTGTGCTTAGCTGTTTCAATCACACTCTTCTAGTGTGTACATATTCTCCTGAGGCAGTCTTTTGGCATTGAGAAACATTGTGTGCCCCCAGTAATTACTTACGGAATCCCAAACAGAGCAAATCAGATTGCCCGAACAGGGCAAATCAGTAGAAACACAATCGAGAGTTTTTTGCTGATTACCAAGTTGAAAGCTGAGAAATATGTAGCATATTCTTCTGGGGAACAAACAAACAAACATACAAACAAACAACAAAAAACATAATAATACAGGCAAGCTATTTTGTCAAGGACTGCAGTAGGCAGAAAATTTTCACTTGATGTGGCACTCAGGTGTTACTTTCTTTGGTGACATCAGATGATTTATGAAGAGTTCAGATTTAAGATTCCTTTGTTCATCTATATTTCAGTGTTATAAGGGAGCTGTTTGTTTAGGTTTGGAAAATGTCTCAGAAATTTTTGGTTTAATCAGGATGAAGTAAGTAATGATTCAATTACAGGTTTAAGTGATACATTGCAAATTATTAGCTTGCTGTTTTAAAACTATTTGGATATGATGTCTTTAAGGTAAGGATGCAGAGTGTGTAAGCAGGCAATATTCTTTGAAGATAACTAAACTGGAGCAAGAATCCGAGCAGGCCAAAATGGAACTGGCCGAAACTCAAAAGCAGCTTCAGGAGCTGGAGAATAAGGAGCTGAGAAAGCCAAGCTGCAAAGAGAGTTCCGAAAGAAGATGAATGCAGCTAAGCTGAAAGTGCAGGTATTTCCAATATGACCATTAGGATTTGCAAATTCCTGTCTCAGCATCACCTTTGAAATCCGTACACTCTGCTTGTGAAACTCTCACCAGCTTCACACAATTGAAGCTAGTTGGATTGAAGTAGCCAAAGAGAACCTTCACACAGTTATACCCACTACTATTTAATAACTAAGTAGTTAGATAGTTCTGTCTTTGATGATTTTACGAAGGCTCAGAGACCTTAGAGATAATGTGTGATTGTTGTGGCAAAATGTAGCAAGTCTTGCTCACTGTCCTAACTCAGTGAAATAGAGAATTAACCTGAGTCGGGTTTTAGTTTTAAGTTTTCCTGTTGTTAAGCTGAAATTTTCCATGAACATTCAGGCCTTACAGAAGAAGAAGCAAGACACTAAGAATCTGGCTTCTCTATCTAACCAAAGTGAAAAACGAGCAATAGAACTTGAGCAGAACGTGGCTCAGATGAAGCATCAGCAGACCCTGCTAGAGAAAAGACTGCGTGAGGAGAGTGAAAAAAAAGAAGCAACTAGAAGCAGAGCTTCAGCGGGACCAGCTACAAATTAAAGTAGGATTCTTTCTGTTTCCTTATGACAAAGAATAAGATCAACCAGTTTGACCTTTGTTTTCCCAAAGGCAATGTACTATACTACCAGATTTTGTCCTTTTAAGTAATTGCTTACTTGACACTGAAGAAATTGTGTATAAGTATTTTCACAGAAATCTTCATTCTTCCTTTCTCTTCAGCTATTTTTTTGAATGTTATTATGTGATGTCTAGCCCTGAGTTGCAATTTTGCATGTAAATTAGTTCAATATTTCTGATTTCATGATTGTGTAGATTCTGTCATTAAATGTGTTTGAAAAACACACTGACTGAGGCAGAAAGAAAGTTTTGTTTGTTTGTTTTTGTTTAGAGGAACTTCAGCTTAAGATGGAACAGCAACAGAAGATTCTTAAAGACAGAGAGATTGCTGTATTTAAAAAGAAGAAAAATAACTCAGTGTGGACTTTACAGAAATCAGAGGTAGCTAATCTATTCCAAATCTGTGTGGACACTGAAAAGAAAGGTGTCTTTATTCACCCCGTGTCACCTTTGTAAAGCGTTTGGAAGAAGAGTATTCCGTCCTCCCTCCCCTGTTTTTTTTTTAAATTGTTATTTTTTTTGTTGTAGCAAAAACTGAGACAAGTCAAGAAGCTCTTTAACTGGTTTTGAATGAACGAAAGGAGAGGGCTGTAATGTCTTTGTTTTTTCTATGACTTGTCAAAGGTAGTAATGCAGATAGCTGGAAATTCAACGAGTTTGGTTGTCTGGTAGGTTTGAAGGTGATTCTGATGAGCTCTGTTATAAATGTTGCATGGTTTGTTTGTTTATTTCTTTTCCCATCTGACAAATATGACAAATGGCTATGGTTTTGGTTGTTCATGACAGTGTTAGAATAGTAGGTTTCCTGTGCAACAGTGTTACCTGTATGATTTCAGAACTAGACATTGGAACATGAGAGTTTCATGAGTTAACCGAAGTCTTTAGAGGTGAAAATCAATTTAAAAAATGAAATAAAAGCAACTTCTTAGCCATACCAGCAATATGCCCACTGATAAACCATTGCTTCAGAAGAGACTTATAATAGACTCTGCTAGCAGGATCAGAACTCCCATTTTTTCTTTCTTTCAGCATCAGAGTTTCTCATCACGATGTGTTTTTCCACAAATCTTGGTCTTGGGCAAGAATCATGCAATGAGGATGGGCTAGCTGATTTCTTGTGGTACCTTTCAAACTTAGTTGTTGTCATTCTATATATGACATCTATTTCTATAACTGTTTTTAGGAAAATAATACATTTCCTTAAAAGCATCTGATAAAATTGTTTGCATAAGATGTAGTAATATAACATTGCTGAGCCTCTCCTTAAGTCAGTCCTATTTCTGTATTATCCTGAATCAGGATTCTGTTGAACACTTAATGTTAAGAATTGAAATGTTGATTTCTCACGTTTTATCAGTTACTCTAAAAGAGGAAAAACATAGTCATAAAATTCTGACCCAAATAGTCCTCGTTAATGCTCTCTGGATCTCTGTTTAAATTGTAGAAGTTAGAAGAGCAAAAGAAATGGCTGGATGAAGAAATTGAAAGAATTCTGCAACAGCACCAACAGTTAGCGGAACTAGAAGAAGATTTAAAGAAAAGAGAAGCCATTGTAGCTAAAAAAGAAGCATTATTGCAAGAGAAGAGCCTCCTAGAAATCAAGAAACTGAGATCTAGCCAGGTGATTTAAGAAAAAAAAAAGAAAGAAAGAAAGAAAGAAATTTAACACAATTGTAGAGCTGCCTGAAAAGACTATGGGAGGAGGGCAGCCGGATAACAGAAGAGGTTTAAGCCATGCGACTTGTATCTCTAGCGCTGCCATTACATTATTGTGTGGCTTGATCAAATGAACATTTTAAACATGAATAATAGAATGTAATAACCTTTATTTACATGATATCCCCGAAATTCTAACAACAAAACAAAATCTGACTTCCAAAGTTCTGTTATTGCAGCATATTAAATAACGATATCTAAAAAATTGCTCAATGCCTGCAAAGTAGAGAACATGGCAGAGAAACATTCTGTATTATTTACTTTGGCTACTGAGAAACAGAAATTGAAATGTCATTGTCACCGTAATGACTAACTCATGTAAGATATGTAGAAAACTGCACATTGCTTTTCTTTGTTTTCTTTCATCTTTTGATTAAATAGTAAATTTTATGGTAGCTGTCTACTTAGCCTAAATGGCGTCCCTTTACAAGAAGTAGACAGGTCTTCCACTTTAGGATGCGACAGTCTCATGTACATGTTTATGGGGAAGGAGTTTTATACTTACGGTTTCTTTCATTCTTCCTCTTATTTCTTTCTCTCTCTCTCTCTCTCTTTTTTTTTTTTTTTTTTTAAAGGCTTTAAACAAAGATAGTATGAAATTGTCTACTCGCTTAAGTATGCTGGACCAGGAATTGTGTGATAAAGGTATGCAGCTTCAGGACAGCACTACTGAAGATAAGACAGACATTCTGGAAAAAATTCAGGTTCTTCAGAAGGAAAGGGATCAGCTACTCAGGAGAAGAAATAGTGTGGATGAGAAACTGAAAGAGGGTAACTGAAAAGTGTTGTCAGCTGAAGTAAGTAACTATCTCTGAGATACATCAAAGTTTTAGGCAATGTTGTATAATAAAGTATTCCAATCATGACCTAAAATGTCTCCCAGTATTAGACAGTAGAGAATCAAGGAACTGAGGTTGGGTGTTTTTGTTAACAGCCGACATGAAAGTACTGCTATAATGGCACTACTTCCATAACAGGTAACAACATATACTTTCAGAGGAACTTACTTACTTTAGCTAGAGTCCGGACAAATGTTGCTGGCCTAACAATTCTATAATTAGAAATAATGAAACAGGATGTCCATCAATTTATCTTAGGCAGCTATTTTCCTATCAGGACATAGAACAAGGTGAAGTACTCTAATAGTGATGTCCCTTGATTTTTTTTTTCATAGGCTTTTGTGAAAGACCAAACCTCACCTGAAGGCCTCCATATAGTTACAATGAAAATAAGCCATATTATGATGTTACACACTTGAATTGATCAGTATAATTAAGTTGAAGATTGAATAAATTGATGTCAAATACACAGTTTTGTTTTAGGTCTTGAGAAGCAGCAGTTGGGGCCTATTACTGAGCTGATAGCATGCCAGAAAGAATCCTATTTGCTTCACTCCACAGAATCTTCTGCAATACTTCAGGGCATGAATTTCTGCCACCTTCCTGCACAGATAATGGTCACCAAACTGCTTACAGATCTGATTGGTTCATTAATCGCTAATTAGAAAACTAGTTCAACTGAAAAAGTAATAGAAGTCATCAAATTGTGGGGAGGGGAAAATGGAGGAAGAATAGAATGTAGGCTTTTGTGGTGATGAACCATTTGTTTGAACTCTGGTCTGTGGAAGGGATATCAAGACATTTCCTGCTTGCTCCAAGCAGGTTCTAGATTTGTACTCTTCCTCTTATTTTTCCCATTCCATTCTCTGTACTACTACTAGTTAGTCTTGCTCTTCAATTTAGATTCACCTTTGAGAATGAAGTTAATGTCTTATGCACACAAAGGTTTGTTTTGTACTTTTTTTACAGTCTCACTCCTGTGTTTCTGTGTAGGAAGAACATGTCCTTTTGCAGCTGGAAGAAGGAATTGAAGCCCTGGAGGCTGCTATTAATTACAAGAATGAAAGTATTCAGAGTCGCCAGTACTTGCTTAGATCCTCTTCACAGATCCTTTCACAGAGTGAGGATAATGCAATAGGAAAACTAGTTTCCTTGTCTGCTGATGAGCTCAGAGCTATCCTCTTCAAATACTTTAACAAGGTTTGCTTTGGCTAATGATCAATATTTTAGCCTATTACCTGTTATTGCGCTAAATAGTTAAATGAAATAGTGTCAAGAAGTAAAGTCAATTTAATCCACTTTCCTTGAAAGCCTGCTTAGGTTACTCACATCTGTTGTTAATTTGGATATTTTGCATCTTGACATCAACATAAAAAAGGATGCTTTTCTATTACTTGTTTGTATCTTGTTTTGGTGTCATTAGCTTAAAAGGTGTTGCAACTCTGGAAATTTCCTTGCTCCTTTCCACTGCTTTATGCTGCTAACTTCTCAAGTAGCAACATATTTAAACAGTGGTGTCGTATTGAAATTCTTCCCACCTGCAGTCTTTATTAACCTCAGGATAGTATTTCTTTTTTCCAAATCCATTATAAAATCTTTCTGCAAACAAGCGCTTACCACCATATACTGAAGAATCGTAATGACACCTGGAAACATAAAAAAGAAATGCATTAGGACTTGGTGTCTCTCTTTGCCCATGGGTGAACCTTGGATGATTTTGTGAACAAGTTGTCTGTGGTACACAAATTGGCAGTTTTCCAGAAACAGGAAAAAAACTCTTGTATCAGTTTAAGTTCTGCACAGGGCATTAAAAAATCCACTAGTCCATGTGATCAAAATCTACAGAGCTCAATTCTGACGTGTGAACTCGTGTCAGCAGGCAAATCTGTTTCCAGTATAAGCTTACAGCTTATACAGACAATTGCTTTTGTATCCATTCATCTATTAAGCAGAACTGTAAAAGCATTTGTTGAAATGGTTTGATAGAAGTGTATTAGATTGTCTTAGATTGTTGGCCTGCGAGAGTCTGAACGTAAATTACAACTGCAGACTGAAGAACAGGAGATGAAGGTCATAGACCAGGAAAATATAATACGTGAATTGGAATCTGCACTTGAGCACATCAAGTTGCAGTGTGACAGGCAGCTGACGCTACAACACAGAGAACATGAGAAAAAACTACAGTTGATACTGCATCATTTCAAGGGTGCTTGTTTGTTTTCCAAGGGGAATTGTACAGCAGATATTATCTTTAGTCACTGTTGAGAAATACTGTGTTTCATATGAAAGAAAAAAGAAGATATGAGGTAGAAAGATAACATTTTGGCTGTTACTAATTCTGATGTCGTGTAGGATGCTGATGAACAGACACAAGGTGCTTGTATAAAAGAAAAAAGCTGACCATTTTTAAAAAACGGTCAGAATTGTCACATTTTTATATTCAATTTGTTGACATTGGAAAGGTGAAAGATAGCAATCCCCTTGATCTTTATCCTCTAAATGCTCCTATTAAAATGGAGAATTGGGGTTGGCATGGGCTTTTTGATCCTCTGTCATACTAGTTTAAATGTACACCCTGAAAGCAGAGTGTCAGCAAAATACAGGACATTCTCTAGCTGGGCATCTTGATTTTGGCACAGAGAAGTGAAGTGAAGATTTGATTCTCATACTAGTTTTACTTGCCCTAGAACAAGATGGTGAAGGTATTGCAGAAACCTTGAAAGAGTATGAAGTAAAAGTCCAGCAACTGGAAAAAGACTTCTTTTATTCTAGAGAAAACCAGCAGAGAGCTGAAGAAGAAATTGAAGGGCTTTTTTGGAGAGTCACCCCATCAACTAATGGCACCTACTAAATGTAAGTACATGATCTTAAAATGCTTTTGTGTTTGTCAGTAGATCATTTGAGGGGTAGCAAACAGACAGAAGTATATCAGATAGACATAAAACTCATATTTTTACTGAACTAACTCTTATCCAGGAAGGTACTACATCTCCCCACACTTGCAAAGGAGAGACAACATCAGTTTGTAATAGAGGCAGTGGTATAACACTGTTCTAAATTTGTGTTTGGTTTTCTGTGGATTCGAGTATAATTTCAGAAGCTACAGTCTCACACTGTTGTGGTTGAGAAAACGGTATTTTATGATCTGAAAGACTCTGAATGGCATTATAATTAACAAATGTGTAATATGCTATGCTTTTAGATGCCAGTATTTTAAACAATCAACTTGATTTTGCTGCCAGCACTTGATTTCATAGAAGTTATTTCTTGGAAGATTGTCAGTGAGGAGGTCCATACTTCCAGTTAACTAAAATCATTCTTTATTAAGGTTAAAAGACCTAGATATTTGTAGTAAGAAGATAAGCTTCCTAATGTGATCTATGCTTTGACCAAAAAAAAAAAAAAAAAAAAAAAAAAGGACCAACAAACAACTATGAAAAGTTTTTTTGATTGTTCCAGGTCCTACTAACCACAACTCAAACTTAAAATGAAGTAGTTCTAGTGTAGAAGCAAAAATGGTTTAATCATTGTCATTATCTTGGTTGTCTTACACCTCACACTGCCACCACCACCACTTCACACGCACAGTGCAGCCTTCTTGGCCCCGTGTTTCGTCTTAAGGCTCAGCGTGACTCATTCTTCCTCTTAACTGATGGTTCTATTTCGTCACACTTGAGGTAGTGCCATGTCTTTGTAACACGTAGATGCTGGTCACATATGCATCTGTTGCTACCAGAGTGAATTGAGGTTTAGCTCTCCAGGCAGGATAATAAGCCTAGAGGTTCATTACTCGAAAGTATGCTGTGGCGGTGTGAACATGAATATTGCACAGGTTGGACTGTAAATGAGCATGGGGAAGATTATTCTGTGTCTAATACACAAAGAAGCATGTAGTCCAGGACATGTTTTGCTGTGAGGAAACATCCATCGCAGCCAAACTGTAGCGAAATGTAGAAGGGTGAATGTCCCTGTGAATTTCTAACTTTTTCAAATCCATATGTTTGTAACGTTTGTAAGAAGCGCTCAGTATTTTTGTATAATTACCTTTAGTTATCTTTCCTCTGAATATATTTTGGGGCATAATACAATGTAATAAAAAAGTGATGAGCTTTAAAAATAACAAAAATCCCTGTGTACATTAAAGTCACATTCAAAGACTATGTTTTGTGTGTTCTGCTAATGAAATTGCAGACTACTTTTGAAAATACGAAGAATTTCATATTTTACTGTCATGGTTCAGTTGTTTTAAGATTGCCTAAATTGCAAGTTAGAATGGTGAAGCTTGTATTACAAGCAAAGAGCCAGCGGAAAGTAAAAGACACAGTCTTTTACTTCCTCGTCTTTCGGGTGCTTAACATACAATGGTGCTAGCTCAGACCTAGGAATCACCAGTCTTTATCTTGTTCCCTGTCTCAAGTCCCCCCTTTTCTTGAGCCTAAGCAAATTCTTTGGCTTATTACAATCCTTCTTGATTAAAAGTTTTCATTAAATTCTTACCAGTTTTGACTTGGTGCTTGTTTCAGTTACACTTCCAGGTATCATAATCTAGTCCTTCATACAACACCAAAATGCACATTGTACCACTACACAAGTCAAGACTACTACTCTTAAAAAGAAGATCAGGATTCCTCTAAACGATTGCTTAAGCCAAGAAAAGTTGGGTAACCAAAAGGTTATTTTGTTGCATAATTCTCGAAAACCCCAGGAGGTGTCATCTTGAATTACCTTACGTAATCACCTTAGACTAATCACCTTATTACTGTAGTCTTTCCCCAAATGTTTTCGTGCTCAGTCTCAATTCCTCCTGCCTCATTTACACACATACAGCAACTAATATTGATTAAAGTGCATCCTTCCCCTTGGGAGGCAAATAAAAGGTCTAGTGCCTAAAACATTGATTTGTTCTAGTTGCTTGCACAGAACTGTAAGATGTTGTTGCAAATATTGGTTTCCTAAATGGGTTAGATCTTCTCCTTTGTCCAGCATTTGGTAAGGCCTGCCATACAATATCTCCAAAGGGGCTTAGTTTGACCAAGTTTGCTCCTGGGGGATGGATGGAGCCCGTGGTAGGGAGCCATGTGGGAGCAGTGCTTGAGGAGCTGCTGCCTTTGGCAGCCCCTGCAGGCTCACTTCGGGAATCCCGTGTGAGGGATGAAGTTCTGTGTTTTTTGTTTTGTTTTTCTTTTGTTTTGTTTTGTTTTTCTGAAGAAACCGGGTGTTTAAGAAGGAAATGCAGAGTTGCCTTTGTTTGGCACTCGATGGTCTTGAGGTCTCTTCCAACGTAGACATTCTGTGATTCTGTGAAGTCACAAACGCCAAGGCGTCACACTGGCTGGCTCTGCAGCACAGATGCCAGGAGTGCCGCTTGGCATGGCGGCGGCGGCGCGGTGCCCCAGCCCCAGGCCCGTCCCAGCCCCAGCGCACATCGCCCTCCGCTCCCCCATGGAGCCCCCCGCCGCCTCAGCAGCCCCGCGGCGGACGCCCCATGGCAGAGCCGCCCCCGAGGAGAAGGAGCCCGCAGCCCTCTGCCCGCACCGCACCGCACTGCACCAAGCGCCGCGCAACGGCTGCCACCACCGCGGGGGCTCCTGGTGTGAGTGGCAAGCGGTGGCAAGGGGGGGCTGCGCTTCCTGAGTCGAGCTGCTGGACACCGGCTTGCCTGGGCAATTGCCCATGTTGCTGAGGAGGCAACAGAGCCAAAGCCCTTGGGGCTGAAGATCCAGCACGGCTGGGGAGGCTTTGGCATTTCTGCACAATGCTGCTCAATCCTGCTTGGGAGCCCAGCCTCAGGTGCGGAATGAAGCCAAGCAAGCTCGAGGGAAACTGTGTGCTGGTAAGTTGTCAGTTCTTGCTTTCTTTTTCATTCCTCATGCCTAAGAAAACCTAACTCTTTCAAGCACCTGTTTGAAGACACGGTTTGATGGACTTGATTCTGGGTGTGCTCCTTAAGCTTGTTTGGCAGCTGTTGAACCCCGCTACACTTGCAGGAGACCTATGCTCGAGTTGATGCTTGCTGTGATCAAGTGGTGTTCTTTTGCTCTTCTTTGCTTTGGGGATGGTGGGTGAGGTTGCAAGGAGTTTTCAGGAGGATTCTTCTTTTCCTTTGCAGAATCCCAGACTGCGTATTAGAGCTGATCTTCATCTCTGCTCGGAAAAGCTTCACGGGCCAAAAGAGAATGGAGATGAGGAAGGCAATGGAGAATGATGAGGACTATTTGCAGTCAGCACCCGTAAGCTTTGTGAAAGAATCAGGTGCATTTCTGTAGTGGTAGAAAGCGTAGCTGGAAAGACTTCCTAAGGACGTCAAGTCCAATTCATTGTTCTCAGTTAGAGCAATCCCGTAGTTTAGACTCCTGATAAGGTATTTGTCTGTAGGCAGCTGCCAACTTGTCCAGCTAATCCAATTCAGCCTGGAAAACAAGCAAGCAAGCAATCAATCAAAAAGCACAGAAACCTGCAGTTTATGGAGTGCAACTGTCTCCTTTCTAATCTCATGGGTTTCACCAAGTTTTGGGTGACTCCAGGGCTGGCTTGCCAGGGAGACTTTCTTGAATTGCTGGCAGATCAGCCAGAAGGGCAATACAAGGCCCTGGCTAAACACAATCTGTAGGCTGCTTCTAGATCAACAGTTTCCTTGGTTACTCCACAACCTCCACAATCTCCACTTGCTTCGAAGCTGTGAAGATTGCAAGTCCACTTTGTGTTTTTCAGCCACTCTGTGTCAAACGGTAAGAGTTTTCACTGGCTGTTAAAACAGAAAGGACAAAGAGCCCCTCCTCTGGGTCTTCAGAAGGCTCCTAAGATCCCCCAGACTGGCTAAGTAGCGACGCTCTAGTATAGATGCATCTAGATGCAGTAGAGCTAGATGGTGGGAGAGAGGCTCTAGCATGGACGTGACACGCTTTGACAGCATCTTTTCTCTGACAGCAACTTCTGCCTTGGCTCTTCCCATCAAGCCAGAGCAGTTTCTTGGCCTGCGCAACCTGCAGACTGACCTCTCGTGTGTATCCGTGCTGGACTGAGGGTAATGTTTGGAACACACACTGATGCTGTATTCACTAGAACTTTGAGAAGAGAGCGCAAGAAGCTAACCTGCATACGAGTTTCTTAGGTTTCTGTAGAGAGAGAGAGATGTACATGCATGCATATTTACTTCTGTCTTTACTTCTTTCAAGATATCTTTTGTTCTCCACAATGAATCCTCTGACTGTTACTAACGTATGGGACACACCTTGACACTCTAATGGCATAGAAATACTTTTCAGCTCATCCTTGCTATTGTTTCTGGATTGAAAAAATAATTGTGAATATGATTACCTGCTTGGAATCTTTTTTTTTTTTTTTTTTTTTTTTTTAGTATATATCTATTCTATTATGAAATCCTATAAAAAGGAGTGAACTCAAGAGGAAAAAAAAAAAAAGAAAACAATTTTATATCCACTTCTAAATTAGCTCAACAAATGAAACAGTAAAAAATGCACATAATATTTCTTCTATCCCAAGATTTCATGGTACAATAGTTCTTTGCCTAACCCTGCAATAGCCCCATAGGCATTGCAATTGCTTACTTGTGTTCTTCTCCTTTGCTTGTGTTTAGTGTTTGCTTTTCTAATGTTACAACATTGGATTGATTTACCTCTTTAGGTATCAAGAGAAGAAGGCATTTGCTTCAGAGGACAGAGGACTTTGATGCTTTCCAGGGCTAATGGCCAAAGTTCTCAAAGCACTTTTTTTTCTTTTTTTTTTTTCCCCATCAGTGATTTATACATTTGTCAATCTTTCCATCTTCATTTACAACTCCGAATTTAGGTTTTAGGTGAACAAGAACCCTGAAACCAGCTGAAGCCATATCAGACATGAAGCCATATCAGACATAGTAAGGACATGTGTCTGTGAGGAAGTAATTCAGAGTGATTCTCTGGTGTCCTTTGGACAGCTTCCCTCTGGTCCTCTGCACTAAGCATCCCCAAGGGATATTTCAAAGCTCTCGGAATGATCTGTCATTCTCTCTTCCACTGGAGTCTCCATTAGAAAAGCGTGACTATTCCTTGCCCATGTGGAAAAGAAGTCCTCCTTGCGTTGTTTCTAAGCAAAACCTCTTTCTTGTGTTCTATGGACAGAAACCACTTGGCTAGACAAACTCAATCATTGCAAATGGAAGGAGTGCTTCAAAAGACGTTTAGATGTAGAGCTTAGGGATATGGTTTAGTGGGGACTGTTAGTGTTAGGTTAGAGGTTGGACTCGATGATCTTGAGGTCTCTTCCAACCTAGAAATTCTGTGATTCTGTGATTCTGTGAGTGGAACTACTTCAGCACCGTGCTTCGGCTTCTAAGCAGAACTGTAATGTAGGTGGGGACGTAGCAAGAGGACATGGCCAAGCCAGGGTGGACTTGAAAGTGCCGTGTCCGAGCCACAGCAAGAAGTCCGTGATTGCCCCTTGGAGACTGCTGCTCACCTAGTAGCACAGCAGCTGGAACGCTTCTGGATACTGCTGATGGATTGCCACGAATCAGGCAGTGACACAAGCTACGAGAACGACGGAAGTGACTGGAAGTGATGCTTCTCCCTGTTCTCCATTGCAATTTGTGAAAGAAAGGAGAAGAGAGGAGAAGAAGAAAGGAGAAGACGGGAGGGAAGGGGAGGGAATGAAGAGAACAGGAGGGAGGGGAGGGAAGGGTAAAAACGAGAATGGGAGGGGAGGGAAGGGCAGGGGAGGGCAGGGGAGTTCTGGGGAGGGCAGGGGAGGGCAGGGGAGGGCACGGGAGGGCAGGGGAGGGCAGGGGAGCAGAGTGTAGTGGAGTGTAGGGTAGTGTATGGTAGTGTAGGGTAGTGTAGGGGAGGGGATTGTTTGGTGAGGAGAGTGTAGGGGAGCGTAGGGGAGGAGAGTATAGGGGAGTGTAGGAGAGGAGTGGAATGGAGTGTAGGGAAGGGGAGTGTAGGGGAACTGAGTGAAGGGGAAGGTAGGGGAGGTGTGTGTAGGGGAGTGTAGGGGAACTGAGTGAAGAAGAGGGTAGGGGAGCAGAATGTAGGGGAGGGTAGGGGAGCAGAGTGTAGGAGAGTGTAGGGGAACTGGGTGAAGAAGAGGGTAGGGGAGCAGAGTGTAGAGGAGTGTAGGGGAGCAGTGTGTAGGGGAGGTGTGTGTAGGGGAGTGTAGGTGAGGAGAGTGTAGGGGAGTGTGTGTGGGGGGAATGTACGGGAGTATAGGGGAGGAGAGAGTCGGGGAAGGAAGTGGAGGGGATGAGAGGGAAGGGGAAGGAGGGAATATTGCCTTATTTGTTACCTTTTTACTGTCTTCGTGTAGAGCCGTGACAGGCAAAATAAACTATGTTGGTGAAAAGGACGTCTTTGTCTGGCGTGAAAAGGACGTCTTTGTCTGGCGTGATTCCCGCTCCCCCAGTTTAAATTAATCAAGAATAATCTGCTCCTGATTGAGGTCTTCCCTTACTAGTGCAGTGCTAGGACCTACGTGCTCAATGTGCTGAGGATGTGCAAGAGTCTTAGAAAACAGTCAAGTTTTCCTCCCTCCTTGCTTCTTTATGAAATAAACATGATATCATACAGCACCGGGCTGTTTTTCATGACGGAAATTCACTTCTACCCTGCACAACAAAGCTTATGATATATCCAGACCAGAGCTAAGCCGTCAGCTTGGGCAGCCACTGTCAGGCGTTCGCTTCTGTCCAGTCGCCCCTTGGGGAAGCCACTTGCACTGGTTGCTTTCCTCACAAGTTTACCAAGTTTGCGTAAAGCTCCAAAGCTCAGGCCTATGCAGACACAGACCTGCTGCTCCTTTAACACACAAGAGGGGGCTATTGTTCACAACAGCTTTTCCAGTGCTTCTCTCCGTTTTTTGTTGGAAATCCAGTCCTTGCTTGCAGATTGGCTTTTTCAATTCAGTGATTAGTGGGTACTGGAAGGTTCAAAAACAACACCTGACAATCTTGTCCATACGTAGGTAAGGAGAGATCTAAGGAAGGAACAGGTTGCAATACCTAAGGCTTATGCATCGCTCAAGCTTCCAGTTGAGCTGTGAAATCCACGCCTCAGGTCACTTGAGGTACCAGGAGTCCCTGTAGAACATACAGGGGTCTCCAGCAGTGAGGTTCCCTGAGCAGAAGGCTTCAAGAGCTCCACAGGGAATGAAAAGAAGACTTGTGATATCCATGAGGAATGTGGCTTGCTCTCGGCAATAGAGACAAATTCCTTTCTGATTAATGCTCCACCCTGCTCCACTCCAGGGACAGATGCCTATGGCAACCTGGTCCCAGTACGTAGTACTAGGATGAGGTGGCAGGGACTGTCCCCATTCATTTTCTTTCTTCAGGGTGGCCATGCATCCTCTCTGGCTGAAGGTGGGCTTCATGGACCGTGTGAAGGGGAGAGGTCTGGGGAAGGACTGAAAAACTTGAGAAATACTCCGAGGATAAATCAAAAGTTGGTTGCACTGAAGTAGATAGGAAGTGCAAATGATAGCCTGGGTAGATTTGCTGCAAAGAATCTGAAGAATCTGGGTCTGCTTGCCAGAGCACTCATCCCAGTGGCTCATGATTTCTTTTGCACAGTTTTGGTTTTTTGTTCCCCAAGTCAGGACGGAATTTTGGTAATGCTCTTACACTTACCTCATGAAAGAAAGACATGTTCTTTACTAGGTATGATTTTACCTGCTTAGATTTAGGGTACTTAGGCTATGCTATACAACTCTTCTTCACAAGAATAGTCTTCTCTATACAACTCTGTATAGTTGGTCTAATGAAATGAAAGGAACAGTGTCAATTTACAGGAACAGTGTCAATTCCAGCATTTGAAGCAGTGCTGTGGCTTCATAATTAATAGACAGCTTTAGAAGAACAGACAAAAATGATTCTATCTATCTTTATTTCCTGTGTAGATTTACTTATGTGGTTCTTTCCCATTCATACTAATCCAGCTATTCACATACAGACCGGAGTTATGCACTAAAAAATTATGTCACTCTGTCACTTTCTGTCATGATGTAATTATTGCTTACAAGCAGCAGTCAATTGAACAAAGCCTTTCACATGACTGGCTGTCTAACAACTATGCTGCTGTTGTATTTCCCAGGTGAACCACTTCAGAATTTCATAGAAGTGAAGAAGGATGCCTATATGGTATGCTATCTGGCTACCCAGGTGTAGTCTGTTGGTTCCAAAACTGCCTGTCTTCACCTTGGGCAAAAGAACACAAGGTACTCAATATTGAAAAGATACCAGATAAGCATTAGTATCTTGAGTGTCATAAGTACTCCAAGCCCGAAGGGAATTGCCACTTTTCCTCTTGGCCAGCACAGCCGTGGTGTTTTTAATATCTTGGAAAACAAAATGATCAGGTATGCTGTGAATCAGCTGGCAATTTGCTTTGTGGCTTTTCTCATGAATTCTGCATGCTTCCTTTCTTTGGAGATACTTGACTTGTACATCCAGGTCTTTCTTCTTTAAGAAAGTAGAAGCATCTCAAAAAGCAAAAAGTTACCAAGGTGTTTAAAAACAGGAGTCCAAATCTAACAGATGTAGGGATTTATAACAGAGGAAGTGGAGACAAAGATCAGCCATGAAATAGATCTGAGAAAAACACAGGTAGCAGTGTCACGTGCGGATAAAGGAAAAGAGATAACCAAATGTCTTTCTTGAAGTGGAAAAATAATGGGGAAAACAAGACTCATGGGAAAAGCAAGCATCTTAGCTGGGATTGACAATAAGTAAAAAGCTACTACGCAGAAGTCTGTAGCTGTTGTAAAGTTGCCATGCCATTTTGCAGAGCAGAACGCAAACACATCAACGTGCATTCTGGGCTTAGAGGAAGAAGCTTGTGAATTCTTGGTAGTTCTCATTCTGAAGTGAAGGGTCTGTAATGTGCATATTGAAGCAAAAGTCACACTTGTACAATATGTATAGAATTCCCTGGAGCATTTAACAAAAACGCCTGACTGGTAAGGTAGGACTGGTTAGAAATGCTCGCAAGTTGGGTGACAGCTGATGACTAGGTTACAGTGCAGAGTAACCTTGGATTTCAGATGACAACATTGCAGTTGTGCCAGAAGATAAGCTGTAGATCACCTTACACGAGCATGACATTTATTTCACCCATTCTTGTAGAAAAAGGGAAGGATTAATTCATTAGGAGGAAAGAGGCACAAGAATACAGTGTGCCTCTTTGATTTGTTCCGTACCTAGTTGACATCAAGAAATACAGACCTAGAAACCCAATGACAATCTTATCTACATCTATGTCCAAAACCTAATTTGATGGAAATCTCAGAGCATGTGCTACTACAAGACTAACAATGAAGATCCTCTGCCCAGAAGAGTCTTTCAGAAAATGCTTCTCTCTACTCCAAATCGTCTCAGAGCAGAAGCCCCTGAAAGAAAAAAGAGCCTTGCTGCAGAAACACATAGCTTTCCCAGTGAAGATTGCTCAAGACTTAGTGCTGGAAGCCTGTTGTCCGAACTGAGCAAATGACTGCTTGAACAAGAATTTGTTTCCAGCAGCCTCTGCTCCACAGTGGCAACATCTGGCCAGAGGAAGACAGGAAGCCAAGAGGAGACTTGCCTTTGTATGTGTGCCAGCCTCAGTCAATCCTTCTGCACACAATTCAGCTGTCACCCCCATGGAAGACAAACACCTGCGAGGAAGTACAGAAACTGCTGGGATTGGAGGTGGTGGTATTGCAACCAGCTTTGGCTGCATTCTTCGACAAGTCCGGCTGTTCTACTGGATGGAAATGGGAATGCAAATTCTGGCATGACAACTAAAACCCTGGGATGAAAGAGGACATCCAACAGGAGACTGCAAGACAAACTTTCTTTCAAAGGAGGAAAGAACAAGGACAAGATCATATTTTTACAGATTTGTTGTTGCATTGCTTCACTCTCTCCAGCACAGTAAAATGGTGACACTGATGGACAGTAAAACCAGTTCATTTTCTTCCTATGAAAGTTTCTCTTCGGGTCTTCTTCCCAGACTCCACTCTTTTCCAGTGGCTATGGCTTGAAAGCAAGACCAAGGACATAAAGACAAGATTCACTTCAACAATCAGGTTTGCTTATGGACAGAAGAAGTAAGGTTAAGACACGGCTGAAGATGAGTGAGAAATTACCAGAGAGGTGGGCTAATCAGAGAAAGGCTGTAGCAAAAACCAGTCTGTTGGGTTAGCTCTTACTCTACATTTTTAATCACTTGTAACTCATCTTGGTGCCAGGAACTGCAGTTTACTTTTCAACTTCTTTTTTATAATTTGTGATAGTTACACATTTTCAGTCCAAAAATAAGATAAATTGAAAGCTGACTATAGGGTAAAAATACATAAAAAACAGAGCTGTGTATAGAAATTAAAATAAAATAAAATAAAATAAAATAAAATAAAATAAAATAAAATAAAATAAAATAAAATAAAATAAAATAAAAAAGGATTCTGACCTACTTATTATATATTTTTAATTTCCTTCATAACTTACCAAGGAACAGACTGAATTTTAATAAGAGCTTTCTTTCTCCACCTCTCAGCCTTCGTGTCTTTGACAGACTTCCGCAGTCAGCCAGTTCTTGCTGTTTCCGTGATCTCTGCAAAGAGTCTTGTACTCCCTTATCTTCGGGTCGGTAACCTACAATGGTGCTCGCTCAGACCTAGGAATCACCAGCCTTCATCTTGTTCCCTGTCTCACTACAGAGCTTACCCTGACATCCCTGTTGGAAGGAGAACGCTTTCTTACCGGAGAGGACTACTGTGCATGGCTGCCCTGTGTCTCCGTTGATCAGACTCACAGCAAAGTAAACCACATGAGGATGAAACGGATTTCCCTCTGGACGTATCAGAGTATGTATTGAAATAGGACCTGGAAGAACAAAGGGCGTTCTCAAGAGCTTTTCCCATTCATTTGCTTAGTCATTGGGAAACTCTTCCAGAAAATTCAGGCAAACAATTTCCCTGCATGGAAACCTCATTTGTCTGTAGAGCTAAGCATTTATCCCAGGATACCCAGTTTTTTTGACATGGTATAAGCCTTTCTGCTCTAAATTCCCTCGGATTTTCTTTTCTTCTAAAGTTCATTTCTCTGGCAAAGCAATGCAATCCTTGAATTCAGACACCTGTGGAAAACTTCAGAAAGTTCCTGGTCAAGAACTTTCTTCAGACAGCATCAATGATATCACAACAACAGAGACATCTTTAACACTTTTTTTAAAATACCACAACAGACTCTGTATCATTTACATGCAGACCAATCCCCAGCTTGATCATCTACATTGAATTTGTTGCATATTAAACATATTTCTTTTCTGTTATTATTATTACAGCAGATGTCATAAATACAGGCCCGGTTTTTCAGTCTTCTCCTACACCGGCTAGGGCTACTTTCGGTTTGCTACGAAAGAGCAAACCCGGAGGGTCCAGTTGCATGTGGGGCTGCGTAAAGGCTCCCCTGGGGAGTTCACTAGTACCCAAAGCCTTCCTTTGGGGGCACTTTTGGATGGGCGAAAGGGGCTCGCAACACTTTTTCTGGGACCCGATTTTGCAGTCGTCTCTGATGTCGGCCAGGGTTATGTTTCGGGTTGCCCGGAGTGAGCGAACCCGGAGGGTCCAGTTGCATGTGGGGCTGCGTAAAGGCTCCCCTGGGGAGTTCACTTGTACCCAAAGCCTTCCTTTGTGGACACATTTGGATGAGCTAAAGGGGCTCGGAATGCGTTTCCTGCGGCCCAATTTTAAGTCGTCTCCGATGCCAGCTAGGGATATATATAAGGTTGCTCGGAAACAGTGAACCCGGAGGGTCCAGTTGCATGTGGGGCTGTGTAAAGGCTCCCGTGGGGAGTTCACTAGTACCCAAAGCCTTCCTTTGCGGGCACTTTTGGATGGGCGAAAGGGGCTCGCAACACGTTATCTGCGGCCCAATTTTAAGTCGTCTTCGATGACAGCTAGGGCTATATTTAGGCTTGCTGTGAAAGAGTGAACCCGGAGGGTCCAGTTGCATGTGGGGCTGCGTAAAGGCTCCCCTGGGGAGTTCACTTGTACCCAAAGCCTTCCTTTCCGGGCACTTTTGGATGGGCGAAAGGGGCTCGCAACACGTTTTCTGGGGCCCGGTTGTTCAGTCTTCTCCCACGCCGGCTAGGACTATCTTTAGGCTTCCTGTGAAAGACTGAACGCGGAGGGTCCAGTTGCATGTGGGGCTGCGTAAAGGCTCCCCTGGGGAGTTCACTTATACCCAAAGCCTTCCTTTGGGGGCACTTTTGGATGGGCGAAAGGGGCTCGCAACGCGTTTTCTGGGGCCTGATTATTCAGTCGTCTCTGATGTCGGCCAGGGTTATGTTTCGGATTGCTAAGAGTGAGTGAACCCGGAGGGTCCAGTTGCATGTGGTGCTGCGTAAAGGCTCCCCTGGGGAGTTCACTTGTACCCAAAGCCTTCCTTTGCGGGCACTTTTGGATGGGCGAAAGGGGCTCGCAACACTTTTTCTGGGACCCGATTTTTCAGTCGTCTCTGATGTCGGCCAGGGTTATGTTTCGGGTTGCCTGGAGTGAGTGAACCCGGAGGGTCCAGTTGCATGTGGGGCTGCGTAAAGGCTCCCCTGGGGAGTTCACTTGTACCCAAAGCCTTCCTTTGCGGGCACTTTTGGATGGGTGAAAGGGGCTCGCAACGCGTTTTCTGGGTTATGACTTTTCAGTTGTCTCTGATGCCGGCCAGGTATATGTTTCGGGTTGCTCGGAATGAGTGACCCCGGACTGTCCAGGTTCATGTGGGGCTACGTAAAGGTTCCCCTCGGGAGTTCACTTGTACCCAAAGCCTTCCTTTGGGGGCACTTTTGGATGGGCGAAAGGGGCTCGCAATGGGTTTTCTGGGGCCCGGTTTTTCAGTTTTCTCCCATCCGGATAGGGACATATTTAAGTTTGCTCGGAAAGAGCAAACCCGGAGGGTCCAGTTGCATGTGGGGCTGCGTAAAGGCTCCCCTGGGGAGTTCACTTGTACCCAAAGCCTTCCTTTGGGGGCACTTTTGGATGGGCGAAAGGGCCTCGGAACGCGTTTCCTCAGGCCCGATTTTTCAGAGGTGTTCGATGCCGGGTAGGGATATATTTAGGGTTGCTCGGAAAGAGTGAACCCGGAGGGTCCCGTTGCATGTGGGGCTGCGTCAAGGCTCCCCTGGGGAGTTCACTTGTACCCAAAGCCTTCCTTTGGGGGCACTTTTGGATGGGCGAAAGAGGCTCGCAATGCGTTTTCTGGGGCCGGTTTTTCAGTCTTGACCCACGCCGGCTAGGGATATATATAGGTTTGCTCGGAAAGAGCGAACCCAGAGGGTCCCGTTGCATGTGGGGCTGCATAAAGGCTCCCCTCGGGAGTTCACTTGTACCCAAAGCCTTCCTTTGGGGGCACTTTTGGATGGGCGAAAGGGGCTCACAACGCGTTTTTTGGGGCACAGTTTTTCAGACTTCTCCCACGCCAGCTAGGGCTATATTTAGGGTAGCTCGGAAAGAGCAAACCCGGAGGGTCCAGTTGCATGTGGGGCTGCGTAAAGGCTCCCCTGGGGAGCTCACTTGTACCCAAAGCCTTCCTTTGGGGGCATTTTTGGATGGGTGAAAGGGGCTCGGAATGCGTTTCCTGAGGCCCTGAGTTTCAGTCTTCTCCCATGCCGGTAAGGGTTATATTTAGGCTTCTTGTGAAAGAGTGAACCCGAACGGTCCAGTTGCATGTGGGGCTGCGTAAAGGCTCCCCTGGGGAGTTCACTAGTACCCAAAGCCTTCCTTTGCGGGCACTTTTGGATGGGCGAAAAGGTCTCGCAACGCTTTTTTTGGGTTCCGACTTTTCAGTTGTCTCTGATGCAGGCCAGGGATATGTTTCGGGTTGCTAGGAATGAATGACCCCGGACTGTCCAGGTTCATGTGGGGCTGCGTAAAGGCTCCCCTGGGGAGTTCACTTGTACCCAAAGCCTTCCTTTGGGGGCACTTTTGGATGGGCAAAAGGGTCTCGCAACGCATTTCCTGGGGTCCAATTTTTCAGACGTCTTCTATGCCGGCTAGGGATACATTTAGGTTTGCTCGGAAAGAGAGAACCCGGAGGGTCCAGTTGCATGTGGGGCTGCGTAAAGGCTCCCCTGGGGAGTTCACTTGTACCCAAAGCCTTCCTATGCGGGCACTTTTGGATGGGCGAAAGAGACTCGCAACGCGTTTTCTGGGGCCCGGTTTTTCAGTTTTCTCCCATTCCGGCTAGGGATGTATTTAGGTTTGCTCGGAAAGAGCGAAACCGGAGGGTCCACTTGCATGTGGGGCTGCGTAAAGGCTCCCCTGGGGAGTTCACTTGTACCCAAAGCCTTCCTTTGCGGGCACTTTTGGATGGGCAAATGTGGCTCGCAACGCGTTTTCTGGGGCCAGGTTTTTAAGTCTTCTCCCACGCCGGCTAGGGCTATATTTAGGGTTGCTCGGAAAGAGCGAACCCGGAGGGTCCAGTTGCATGTGGGGCTGCGTGAAGGCTCCCCTGGGGAGTTCACTTGTACCCAAAGCCTTCCTTTGGGGGCACTTTTGGATGGGTGTAAGGGCCTTGTAACGCGTTTTCTGGAGCCCAACTTTTCAGACGTCTTCTATGCCGGCTAGGGATATATTCAGGCTTGCTCGGAATCAAAGAACCTGGAAGGTCCAGTTGCATGTGGGGCTGCGTAAAGGCCCCCGGGGGAGTTCACTTGTACCCAAAGCCTTCCTTTGGGGGCACTTTTGGATGGGCGAAAGGGGCTCGGAATGCGTTTCCTGGGGCCCTGAGTTTCAGTCTTCTCCCATGCCGGTAAGGGTTATATTTAGGCTTGTTGTGAAAGAGTGAACCCGAACGGTCCAGTTGCATGTGGGGCTGAGTAAAGGCTCCCCTGGGGAGTTCACTTGTACCCAAAGCCTTCCTTTGGGGGCATTTCTGGATAGGCGAAAGGGGCTCGGAATGCGTTTCCGTGGGCCCGATTTTTTAGTAGTCTTCTATGCTGGCTAGGGCTATATTTAGGTTTGCTCGGAAAGAGCGAACCCAGAGGGTCCCGTTGCATGTGGGGCTGCATAAAGGCTCCCCTCGGGAGTTCACTTGTACCCAAAGCATTCCTTTGGGGGCACTTTTGGATGGGCGAAAGGGGCTCACAACGCGTTTTTTGGGGCACAGTTTTTCAGACTTCTCCCACGCCAGCTAGGGCTATATTTAGGGTAGCTCGGAAAGAGCAAACCCAGAGGGTCCAGTTGCATGTGGGGCTGCGTAAAGGCTCCCCTGGGGAGTTCACTTGTTCCCAAAGCCTTCCTTTGGGGGCATTTTTGGATGGGAGAAAGGGGCTCGGAATGCGTTTCCTGAGGCCCTGAGTTTCAGTCTTCTCCCATGCCGGTAAGGGTTATATTTAGGCTTCTTGTGAAAGAGTGAACCCGAAGGGTCCAGTTGCATGTGGGGCTGCGTAAAGGCTCCCCTGGGGAGTTCACTAGTACCCAAAGCCTTCCTTTGCGGGCACTTTTGGATGGGCGAAAAGGTCTCGCAACGCTTTTTTTGGGTTCCGACTTTTTAGTTGTCTCTGATGCAGGCCAGGGATATGTTTCGGGTTGCTAGGAATGAATGACCCCGGACTGTCCAGGTTCATGTGGGGCTGCGTAAAGGCTCCCCTGGGGAGTTCACTTGTACCCAAAGCCTTCCTTTGGGGGCACTTTTGGATGGGCAAAAGGGTCTCGCAACGCATTTCCTGGGGTCCAATTTTTCAGACGTCTTCTATGACGGCTAGGGATACATTTAGGTTTGCTCGGAAAGAGAGAACCCGGAGGGTCCAGTTGCATGTGGGGCTGCGTGAAGGCTCCCCTGGGGAGTTCACTTGTACCCAAAGCCTTCCTTTGGGGGCACTTTTGGATGGGTGTAAGGGCCTTGTAACGCGTTTTCTGGAGCCCAACTTTTCAGACGTCTTCTATGCCGGCTAGGGATATATTCAGGCTTGCTCGGAATCAACGAACCTGGAAGGTCCAGTTGCATGTGGGGCTGCGTAAAGGCCCCCGGGGGAGTTCACTTGTACCCAAAGCCTTCCTTTGGGGGCACTTTTGGATGGGCGAAAGGGGCTCGGAATGCGTTTCCTGGGGCCCTGAGTTTCAGTCTTCTCCCATGCCGGTAAGGGTTATATTTAGGCTTGTTGTGAAAGAGTGAACCCGAACGGTCCAGTTGCATGTGGGGCTGAGTAAAGGCTCCCCTGGGGAGTTCACTTGTACCCAAAGCCTTCCTTTGGGGGCACTTTTGGATGGGCGAAAGGGGCTCGCAATGCGTTTTCTGGGTCCTGATTATTCAGTCGTCTCTGATGTCGGCCAGGGTTATGTTTCGGATTGCTAAGAGTGAGTGAACCCGGAGGGTCCAGTTGCATGTGGGGCTGCGTGAAGGCTCCCCTGGGGAGTTCACTTGTACCCAAAGCCTTCCTTTGCGGGCACTTTTGGATGGGCGAAAGGGGCTCGCAACGCGTTATCTGGGTTCCGACTTTTCAGTTGTCTCTGTTGCCGGACAGGTATATGTTTCGGGTTGCTCGGAATGAGTGACCCCGGACTGTCCAGTTTCATGGGTTTCACTTTTGGATGGGTAAAGGGGCTCGCAACGCTTTTTCTGGGGCGCGATTTTTCAGTCTTCTCCAATGCCGGCTAGGTATATATTTAGGGTTGCTGTGAAAGAGTGAACCCGGAGGGTCCAGTTGCATGTGGGGCTGTGTAAAGGCTCCCCTGGGGAGTTCACTTGTACCCAAAGCCTTCCTTTGGGGGCACTTTTGGATGGGCCAAAGTGGCTCGCAACGGGTTTTCTGGGGCCCAGTTTTTCAGTCTTCTCCCACGCCAGCTAGGGCTATATTTAGGTTTGCTCGGAAAGAGCGAAGCCGGAGGGTCCAGTTGCATGTGGGGCTGCGTAAAGGCTCCCCTGGGGAGTTCACTTGTACCCAAAGCCTTCCTTTCCGGGCACTTTTGGATGGGCGAAAGGGGCTAGGAACGCGTTTTCCGGGGCCCGATTTTTCAGACGTTGTCGTGGTTTAACCCGGCCGGCAGCTAAACACCACGCAGCCGTTCGCTCACCCTCCCCCCTCCCTCTCTGGGACGGGGGAGAGAAATGGAAAGTGAAGCCCGTGAGTTGAGATAAAGACATTTTAATAAGACAAAAAAATAATAATAACAAAATAATAATAACAATAATAACAATAATAATAATATGGTGATAATAGGGAAATAATAATAATATGTAGAAACAAGTGATGCACAATGCAATTGCTCACCACTCGCTGACCGATGCCCAGCCTAACCCCGAGTAGTCCGGCCCCCTCCCCCCGGCTAGCCACCCCTATATATTGTTTAGCATGACGTCAGATGGTATGGAATACCCCTTTGGCTAGTTTGGGTCACCTGTCCCGGGTCTGTCCCCTCCCAGCTCTTACTGCACCCCCAGCCTGCCCGTTGGCAGGACAGAGCAAAAGGCTGAGATGTCCTTGGCTTAGTATAAGCACTGCTCTGCAACAATTAAAGCATCGGGGTGTTATCAGCACTCTTCTCATCCTAAGCCAAAACACAGCATTCCACCAGCTACTAGGAAGAAAATTAATTCTGTTCTAACTGAAACCAGGACATCTATCCACCCCTTATTCCATACCATTTATGTCATGCTCAGGTTACACTCTTTTCCATACATTCTAATTAGTCACCTATAGCAGTCATGGTAGTGATAACATACAATATAATATACTAATTAACATGGTACAATTCAGTTCATGGGCTATTCTCACCCAGTATTAAATCTCCTTGAGGTACACACCGGACCTCTCCGTTCTTTTGCATCACCCACCAAGTGTATCCAGGTCCCTGAGCGAAAACAATCCCACGAATAGGTTTGCCTTTTCCTGAGGCAGGAGTAGACCAGACTGTTTTACCCAGCATATTTTTTACATGCACTACAGGAACTTTATCCCCATCTACAGTACGTAACAGGTTTGATTGGGCAGGTCCTGCTTGGTTGGTAGATCCCCTAGTATTGACTAACCAGGTGGCCTTTGCCAAATGCGTATCCCAGTTTTTGAACGTCCCAGCGCCCATTGCTTTCAATGTAGTCTTTAACAGGCCATTGTATCGTTCAACTTTCCCGGAGGCTGGTGCATGATAGGGGATGTGATACACCCATTCAATACCATGTTCTTTGGCCCAAGTGTCTATAAGGTTGTTTCGGAAGTGAGTCCCATTGTCTGATTCTATTCTTTCTGGGGTGCAATGTCGCCATAGGACTTGCTTTTCAAGGCCCAGGATGGTGTTCCGGGCGGTGGCATGAGGCACAGGATATGTTTCCAGCCATCCGGTGGTTGCTTCCACCATTGTAAGTACGTGGCGCTTGCCATTGCGAGTTTGAGGGAGTGTGATGTAATCAATCTGCCAGGCCTCTCCATATTTATATTTCAGCCATCGTCCTCCATACCAAAGAGGCTTTGACCGTTTGGCTTGCTTGATTGCAGCACATGTTTCACAGTCATGAATAACCTGTGCTATAGCGTCCATGGTCAGGTCCACCCCTCGATCACGAGCCCATCTGTATGTTGCATCTCTACCTTGATGGCCTGAGGTGTCATGGGCCCATCGGGCTATAAATAATTCACCTTTATGCTGCCAATCCAGGTCCACCTGAGCTACTTCAATCTTAGCAGCCTGATCCACCTGTTGGTTGTTTTGATGTTCTTCAGTAGCCCGATTCTTGGGCACATGAGCATCTACGTGGCGTACTTTCACAGCCAGGTTCTCTACCCGAGCAGCAATATCTTGCCACAATGCAGCAGCCCAGATGGGTTTGCCCCTGCGCTGCCTGGTGTTTTGCTTCCATTGCTGTAGCCATCCCCACAGGGCATTTGCTACCATCCATGAATCGGTGTAGAGATAGAGAACTGGCCATTTTTCTCGTTCAGCAATGTCTAAAGCCAGCTGAATGGCTTTCACTTCTGCAAACTGACTCGATTCACCTTCTCCCTCAGCAGCTTCTGCAACTCGTCGCGTAGGACTCCATACAGCAGCCTTCCATCTCCGATGCTTCCCCACAATACGACAGGACCCATCAGTGAACAGGGCATATTTCTTTTCATTCTCTGGCAACTGGTTGTACAGTGGGGCTTCTTCAGCACGACCCACCTCCTCCTCTGATGATATCCCAAAGTATTTGCCTTCTGGCCAGTCCATGATCACTTCCAATATTCCTGGGCGACTGGGGTTTCCTATTCGAGCCCGCTGAGTAATCAGTGCAACCCACTTGCTCCATGTAGCATCAGTTGCATGATGCGTAGAGGGGACCCTTCCCTTGAACATCCAGCCTAGTACCGGCAATCGGGGTGCTAGGAGGAGCTGCGCTTCAGTACCGACCACCTCCGAAGCAGATCGAACTCCTTCATATGCTGCCAATATCTCCTTTTCAGTTGGAGTATAGCGGGCCTCGGATCCTCTGTATCCCCGACTCCAAAACCCCAGGGGCCGACCTCGAGTTTCCCCAGGTTCTTTCTGCCAGAGGCTCCAGGTGGGGCCGTTCTCCCCGGCTGCAGTGTAGAGCACATTCTTTACATCTGGTCCTGTTCGAACTGGCCCAAGAGCTACTGCATGGACTATTTCCTGCTTGATTTGTTCAAAGGCTTGTCGTTGTTCAGGGCCCCATTCAAACTCATTCTTCTTACGGGTTACTTGGTAGAGCGGGTTTACAGTCAGACTGTAATTTGGGATGTGCATTCTCCAAAACCCCACAACACCTAGGAAAGTCTGTGTTTCTTTTTTGTTAGTTGGTGGAGACATAGCTGTTATTTTGTTGATCACATCCATTGGGATTTGACGATGTCCATCTTGCCATTTTATTCCTAAAAACTGGATCTCTCATGCAGGTCCTTTGACTTTATTTTGTTTTATGGCAAAACCGGCTTTCAGAAGGATTTGGACTATTTTCTTCCCTTTCTCGAAAACTTCCTCTGCTGTGTCACCCCACACAATAATGTCATCGATGTACTGCAGGTGTTCAGGAGCTTCCCCCTGCTCTAGCGCAGACTGGATCAGCCCATGGCAAATGGTAGGGCTGTGTTTCCACCCCTGGGGCAGCCTATTCCAAGTATATTGGACTCCCCTCCAAGTGAAGGCAAATTGTGGCCTGCACTCTGCTGCTAGAGGGATGGAGAAAAATGCATTAGCGATATCAATTGTGGCGTACCACTTGGCTGCCTTCGATTCAAGTTCATACTGAAGTTCCAGCATGTCCGGCACTGCAGCACTCAGTGGTGGCGTGACTTCGTTCAAGCCGCGATAGTCCACTGTTAGTCTCCACTCGCCATTAGACTTTCTCACTGGCCATATGGGACTATTGAAAGGTGAATGGGTCTTGCTGATCACTCCTTGGCTCTCCAATTGACGAATTAGCTTATGGATGGGGATCAGGGAGTCTCCGTTAGTGCGATATTGCCGCCGGTGCACAGTTGTGGTAGCGATTGGCACTTGCTGTTCTTCGACCCTCAGCAACCCCACAACAGAGGGGTCCTCTGAGAGACCAGGCAAGGTAGATAATTGTTTAATGCCCTCTGTCTCTAAGGCAGCTATACCAAAAGCCCACCGGAACCCTTTTGGGTCCTTGCAATATCCTCTTCTAAGATAGTCTATGCCAAGGATACATGGAGCATCCGGGCCAGTCACAATGCGGTGCTTTTCCCACTCATTCCCAGTCAGACTCACTTCAGCCTCCAATACAGTCAATTGCTGAGATCCTCCTGTCACTCCACAAATATAGATGGGCTCTGGTCCTTTATAGCTCGATGGCATTATAGTACATTGTGCACCGGTGTCTACTAAAGCCTTATACTTCTGTGCGTGTGATGTGCCAGGCCATTGAATCCACACAGTCCAATAAACTCGATTGTCCCTTTCCTCCCCCTGGCTGGAGGCAGGGCCCCCCTAATCCTGGTCAGAATCTTCTTCGTTTCTGTGTTTGAAGGACTGTCTGCTGGAAGTTGGAGCAGCAAACTTTTCGGAGAATCCCTTTTTCCTGATTGTTTTCTTTTGCAACTCACGTACCCGTGCCTCTAGGGTCGCGGTAGATTTTCCATCCCATTTTCTCATGTCCTCTCCATGGTCTCGTAAGTAAAACCACAGGGTGGCACGGGGTGAGTACCCACCATATCGTCTTCCTTGTGTGGGTGAACGCCTACCCCTGACAGCTGAGACACTGCTTTGTACAGGTGCGGAGGAGAATAATCTCTCTTCAAGTTGGTGAACCTTTTCAGAAAGTTTCTCCCAGGTGTTCTCTTTTGGTCGTTGGACACTGGTTGGTTCAGGTGGGGAGGACAATAGATTCTCTTCAAGTTGGTGAACCTTTTCAGAAAGTTTCTCCACAGCTGAGACACAGGCCTGTAAGGAAGAGGAGAGACTTTCTTCGTACTGCCGGAGTTGTTTAGCCGCTTCATCCACTGTGGGTTCCTCATCCTCTTTCCAGGCCATTATTGCCAATGAGCTGGCATATGATGATGGTGCACTCCGTACAAACTTCCGCCACATGGGTCGTGTACACTTGACTTCATCTGGATCTTTGGATGTTTGTCTGAGGTCTGGATCCTCATAAATCACTTCCCGTACGGCTAATTCCCTCAGGTACTGGATTCCCTTCTCCATAGTGGTCCACTTGCCTGGTAGACATAAAAGTTCTTCCTTGAAGGGATACCTTTCCCTCACAGCTGAGAGGAGACGCCTCCAGAGGCTGGTGGATTGTGCTCCATCTGCAATTGCTTTGTCAATGCCGGCGTCTCGAGCAAGGGATCCCAGCCGCTTGGCTTCCCTGCCGTCTAATTCCACACAATTGGCTCCAGAGTCCCAGCACCGGAGCAGCCAGGTGACAAGCTGCTCACCTATACAGCGACCAAAATCTTTTCGCACATCTCGTAGCTCGCGCTCGTTTAGGCTTCGGGTAGTTACTGTTGCTTTTTCGGCATCCTCATCTTCCTCCTCCTGAATCCTTGATGGCCCAGCGTCGTCGTCATCTTCGTCATCTCTATACCTAGTTTTGGCAGAAGCCTTACCTGGATTGGCAGAAGACTCTCTGCGTTCTAAACGACCTGACTCTCTATACCATTTTTTCACCTTCTCTACAGGGGCAGCTTGCACTGCTACTGCTCGTTTCTCTGACTTTGTTACAGGGTCTGCTACAGGGGTTGGAATACCCTCTGCAGGGGCAGCTTGCACTGCTACTGCTCGTTTCTCTAACTTTGTTACAGGGTCTGCCACAGAGGTTGGAATTACCTCTGCAGGGTCAACTTGCACTGCTACAGCTCGTTTCTCTGACCCCGTTACAGGGATTGGAATACCCTCTGCAGGGTCAACTTGCACTGTTACAGCTCGTTTCTCTGACACGGCCACAGGAGCTGGAGCGGCTGCAGGAGTTGGAGCAGTTGCAGGAACTGGAGCTGTAGCGGCTACAGGAGCTGGAGCTGGAGCTGGAGCTGGAGCAGTTGCAGTTGCTGGGACTGGAGCAGCAGTAGGAGCTGGAGCAGGAGCGGCTTCAGGAGCTGGGACTGGAGCAGTTGCAGGAACTGGGACTGGAGTAGCGGCCGGCGCTGGAACTGGAGCGGCTGCAGGATCTGGAACTGGAGCGGCTGCAGGAGCTGGGACTGGAGCGGCTGCAGGAACTGGGACTGGAGCGGCTGCAGGATCTGGGACTGGAGCGGCTGCAGGAGCTGGGACTGGAGCGGCTGCAGGAGCTGGGACTGGAGCGGCTGCAGGAGCTGGAGCTGGAGCGACTGCAGGAACCAGATCTGGAGTGGCTGCAGGAACCGAATCTGGAGCGGCTGCAGGAACCGGATCTGGAGTGGCTGCAGGAGCTGGGGCTGGAGCGGCTGCAGAATCCACCGTAGGGGTCACAGTGGCCATTGGATCTGTCACAGGGCTTGGAGTGGCCGCAGGGTCTGTCACTAAGTTGATAGCAGTATCAATGGCAGCTCGATAGGCATGAGCCAGGCCCCAGCACGTTACAATGATTTGTGTTACTTTGGAACTGCCAGAATCATGACACCTTTTTTTCAAGCATTCTGCCAGTTTTTGAGGATTTTGCCATTGTTCAGGGGTGAATTTCCAACACACTGGAGGTGCCAACTGCTCTAGATGCCTGCCCATATCCACCCATACTCCCTGCCACCCACAACTATACTGCCTTCGGGCAGATCTCCAGATGAGCTTCCCAAGTAGTTGTTTAACTTTAAGCAGAACCTGAAGTGCATTCATGAGGCAGAACAACAAGACTATGGTATTCTGAGTATTCCAAAAATATTCAATATCTTGGAGAGCTATTGTGACAAGCTCAGGGGATAAGAGGGTGGTGAAGGAGGAAGGCAGAGTGATCCAGGAGGATACAGGGGTGGTGAAGGAGAAAGGGAGAGTAAGCAAGTAAGGAAAAATATCCTCCCCTTTCCCCTCCACAGATTGACTCCCTAATGGAAAAAAACAATAGGTATAATTGCTAATAGTTTCCAAGATACAGTTTCCAAAGTACAGAGTCGACGATGTTACTGAATACAAGTAACAAGTTAGAGTCATGACCACATATTTCATCGTCTCATAAGCCATTGCTACAACACACAGTACCATAATGATCTGAAACCAGGGCCCGGAGAGGATAAACAACATGACAGAGAGCAAATACGGAAAATAATGTACTATAATACTCAATTTGGAAAACAGGCGCAGCAGAGTTGAGATTAAAGCAATCAGCATCATGACAGGTGACTATTAAGCAGGTCTAATCCTTACACCAGTTTTAGTTTAACACACTCTGGTCAGATCTGCCGTTATCTCAACCTTTCGGGCCCCACGTTGGGCGCCAAAATGACTGTCGTGGTTTAACCCGGCCGGCAGCTAAACACCACGCAGCCGTTCGCTCACCCTCCCCCCTCCCTCTCTGGGACGGGGGAGAGAAATGGAAAGTGAAGCCCGTGAGTTGAGATAAAGACAGTTTAATAAGACAGGAAAATAATAATAACAAAATAATAATAACAATAATAACAATATTAATAATATGGTGATAATAGGGAAATAATAATAATAAGTAGAAACAAGTGATGCACAATGCAATTGCTCCCCACTCGCTGACCGATGCCCAGCCTAACCCCGAGTAGTCCGGCCCCCTCCCCCCGGCTAGCCACCCCTATATATTGTTTAGCATGACGTCAGATGGTATGGAATACCCCTTTGGCTAGTTTGGGTCACCTGTCCGGGGTCTGTCCCCTCCCAGCTCTTACTGCACCCCCAGCCTGCCCGTTGGCAGGACAGAGCAAAAGGCTGAGATGTCCTTGGCTTAGTATAAGCACTGCTCTGCAACAATTAAAGCATCGGGGTGTTATCAGCACTCTTCTCATCCTAAGCCAAAACACAGCATTCCACCAGCTACTAGGAAGAAAATTAATTCTGTTCTAACTGAAACCAGGACAGACGTCTTCGATGCTGGCTAGGGATATATGTAGGGTTCCTCGGAAAGAGCGAACCCAGAGTGTCCAGTTGCATGTGGGGCTGCGTAAAGGCTCCCCTGGGGAGTTCACTTGTACCCAAAGCCTTCCTTTGGGGGCACTTTTGGATGGGTGAAAGGGGCTCGGAATGCGTTTCCTCAGGCCCGGATATTCAGTCTTACGTGCAGGTAAGGGATATATTTAGGCTTGCTATGAAAGAGTGAACCTGGAGGGTCCCGTTGCATGTGGGGATGCGTGAAGGCTCCCCTGAGAAGTTCACTTGTACCCAAAGCCTTCCTTTGCGGGCACTTTTGGATGGGTAAAAGGGGCTCGGAATGCGTTTCCTGGGGCCCGGATTTTCAGTCTTCTCCCATGCCGGTATGGGATATATTTAGGCTTCTTGTGAAAGAGTGAACCCGGAGGGTCCAGTTGCATGTGGGGCTGCATAAAGGCTCCCCTGGGGAGTTCACTTGTACCCAAAGCCTTCCTTTGCGGCACTTTTGGATGGGCAAAAGGGGCTCGCAACGCGTTTTCTGGGTTCCGACTTTTCAGTTGTCTCTGATGCCGGCCAGGGATATGTTTCGGGTTGCTCGGAATGAGTGACCCCGGAGTGTCCAGGTTCATGTGGTGCTGCGTAAAGGCTCCCCTGGGGAGTTCACTTGTACCCAAAGCCTTCCTTTGGGGGCAATTTTGGATGGGCGAAAGGGGCTCACAACGCGTTTTCTGGGGCCCAGTTTTTCAGTTTTCTCCCACACGAGCTAGGGCTATATTTAAGGTAGCTCGGAAAGAGCGAACCAGGAGGGTCCACTTGCATGTGGGGCTGCGTAAAGGCTTCCCTGGGGAGTTAACTTGTACCCAAAGCCTTCCTTTGCGGGCACTTTTGGATGGGCAAAAGGGGCTCGGAACGCGTTTTATGGGGCCCGGTTTTTAAGTCTTCTCCCACGCCGGCTAGGGCTATATTTAGGGTTGCTCGGAAAGAGCGAAGCCGGAGGGTCCAGTTGCATGTGGGGCTGTGTAAAGGATCCCCTGGGGAGTTCACTTGTACCCCAAGCCTTCCTTTGCGGGCATTTTTGGATAGGCAAAAGGGGCTCGGAACGCATTTTCTGGGTCCCAATTTTCCAGTCGTGTTCTATGCCGGTTAGGGTTATATTTAGGGTTGCTTGGAATGAGTGAACTCAGAAGGTCCAGTTGCATGTGGGGCTGTGTAAAGGCTCCCCTGGGGAGCTTTCTTGTACCTAAAGCCTTCCTCTGGGGGCATTTTTGGATGGGTGAAAGGGGCTCGGAATGCGTTTCCTCAGGCGCGGATATTCAGTCCTACGTGCAGGTAAGGGATATATTTAGGATTGCTATGAAAGAGTGAAGCCGGAGGGTCCCGTTGCATGTGGGGCTGCGTGAAGGCTCCCCTGGAGAGTTCACTTGTACCCAAAGCCTTCCTTTGGGGGCACTTTTGGATGGGTGTAAGGGCCTTGTAAAGCATTTTCTGGGGTCCGATTTTTCAGACGTCTTCTATGCCGGCTAGGGATATATATAGGCTTGCTCGGAATCAACGAACCTGGACGGTCCAATTGCATGTGGGGCTGCGTAAAGGCTCCCCTGGGGAGTTCACTTGTACCCAAAGCCTTCCTTTGGGGGCACTTTTGGATGGGCGAAAAGGGCTCGCAACAAGTTTTCTGGGGCCCGGTTTTTCAGTCTTCTCCCACGCCGGCTAGGACTATCATTAGGCTTCCTGTGAAAGAGTGAACCCGGAGTGTCCAGTTGCATGTGGGGCTGCGTAAAGGCTCCCCTGGGGAGTTCACTTGTACCCAAAGCCTTCCTTTGTGGGAACTTTTGGATGGGCGAAAGGGGCTCGCAACACGTTATCTGGGTTCCGACTTTTCAGTTGTCTCTGATGCCGGACAGGTATATGTTTCGGGTTGCTCGGAATGAGTGACCCCGGACTGTCCAGGTTCATGTGGGGCTACGTAAAGGTTCCCCTCGGGAGTTCACTTTTACCCAAAGCCTTACTTTGGGGGCACTTTTGGATGGGCGAAAGTGGCTCGCAACGCGTTTTCTGGGGCCCGGTTTTTCAGTTTTCTCCCATCTGGCTAGGGATATATTTAGGTTTGCTCGGAAAGAGCGAACCCGGAGGGTCCAGTTGCATGTGGGGCTGCGTAAAGGCTCCCCTGGGGAGTTCACTTGTACCCAAAGCCTTTCTTTGTGGACACTTTTGGATGGGTGAAAGGGGCTCGGAATGCTTTTTTTGGGGCCCGATTTTTCAGTAGTCTTCTATGCTGGCTAGGGATAGGCTTGCTGTGAAAGAGTTAACCCGGAGGGTCCAGTTGCATGTGGGGCTGCGTAAAGGCTCCCCTGGGGAGTTCACTTGTACCCAAAGCCTTCCTTTGGGGGCACTTTTGGATGGGCGAAAGGGCCTCGGAACGCGTTTCCTCAGGCCCGATTTTTCAGAGGTGTTCGATGCCGGGTAGGGCAATATTTAGGGTTGCTCGGAAAGAGCGAACCCGGACGGTCCCGTTGCATGTGGGGCTGCGTGAAGGCTCCCCTGGGGAGTTCACTTGTACCCAAAGCCTTCCTTTGGGGGCACTTTTGGATGGGCGAAAGAGGCTCGCAACGCGTTTTCTGGGGCCGGTTTTTCAGTCTTGACCCACGCCGGCTAGGGATATATATAGGTTTGCTCGGAAAGAGCGAACCCAGAGGGTCCAGTTGCATGTGGGGCTGTGTAAAGGCTCCCCTGGGAGTTCACTTGTACCCAAAGCCTTCCTTTGCGGGCACTTTTGGATGGGCGAAAGGGGCTCGCAACGCGTTTCCTCAGGCCCGATTTTTCAGACGTCTTCGATGCCGGCTAGGGATATATGTAGGGTTGCTCGGAAAGAGCGAACCCAGAGTGTCCAGTTGCATGTGGGGCTGCGTGAAGGCTCCCCTGGGGAGTTCACTTGTACCCAAAGCCTTCCTTTGGGGGCAATTTTGGATGTGTGTAAAGTCCTTGCAAGGCGTTTTCTGGGGCCTGATTTTTCAGTTTTCTCCCATTAAGGGTAGGGCTGTATATAGGTTTGCTCGGAAAGAGCGAACCCGGAGGGTCCAGTTGCATGTGGAGCTGCGTAAAGGCTCCCCTGGGGAGTTCACTTGTACCCAAAGCCTTCCTTTGGGGGCACTTTTGGACGGGCGAAAGGGGCTCGCAACAAGTTTTCTGGGGCCCGGTTTTTCAGTCTTCTCCCACGCCGGCTAGGACTATCATTAGGCTTCCTGTGAAAGAGTGAACCCGGAGTGTCCACTTGCATGTGGGGCTGCGTAAAGGCTCCCCTGGGGAGTTCACTTGTACCCAAAGCCTTCGTTTGCGGGAACTTTTGGATGGGCGAAAGGGGCTCGCAACGCGTTTTCTGGGGCCTGATTATTCAGTCGTCTCTGTTGTCAGCCAGGGTTATGTTTCAGATTGCTCGGAGTGAGTGAACCCGGAGGGTCCAGTTACATGTGGGGCTGCGTAAAGGCTCCCCTGGGGAGTTCACTTGTACCCAAAGCCTTCCTTTGGGGGCAATTTTGGATGGGCGAAAGGGCCTCGGAACGCGTTTTCTGGGGCCCGATTTTTCAGAGGTGTTCGATGCCGGGTAGGGCTGTATTTAGGGTTGCTCGGAAAGAGCGAACCCGGACGGTCCCGTTGCATGTGGGGCTGCGTGAAGGCTCCCCTGGGGAGTTCACTTGTACCCAAAGCCTTCCTTTGGGGGCACTTTTGGATGGGCGAAAGAGGCTCGCAACGCGTTTTCTGGGGCCGGTTTTTCAGTCTTGACCCACGCCGGCTAGGGATATATATAGGTTTGCTCGGAAAGAGAGAACCCGGAGGGTCCAGTTGCATGTGGGGCTGTGTAAAGGCTCCCCTGGGAGTTCACTTGTACCCAAAGCCTTCCTATGCGGGCACTTTTAGATGGGCGAAATGGGCTCGCAGCGCTTTTTTTGGGTTCCGACTTTTCAGTTGTCTCTGATGCAGGCCAGGGATATATTTCGGGTTGCTCGGAATGAGTGACCCCGGAGGGTCCAGTTGCATGTGGGGCTGCGTGAAGGCTCCCCTGGGGAGTTCACTTGTACCCAAAGCCTTCCTATGCGGGCACTTTTGGATGGGTGTAAAGTCCTTGCAAGGCGTTTTCTGGGGCCTGATTTTTCAGTTTTCTCCCATTAAGGGTAGGGCTGTATATAGGTTTGCTCGGAAAGAGCGAACCCGGAGGGTCCAGTTGCATGTGGAGCTGCGTAAAGGCTCCCCTGGGGAGTTCACTTGTACCCAAAGCCTTCCTTTGGGGGCACTTTTGGATGGGTGAAAGGGGCTCGGAATGCGTTTCCTCAGGCCCGGATATTCAGTCTTACGTGCAGGTAAGGGATATATTTAGGCTTGCTATGAAAGAGCGAACCCAGAGTGTCCAGTTGCATGTGGGGCTGCATAAAGGCTCCCCTGGGGAGTTCACTTGTACCCAAAGCCTTCCTTTGCGGGCACTTTTGGATGGGTAAAAGGGGCTCGGAATGCGTTTCCTGGGGCCCGGATTTTCAGTCTTCTCCCATGCCGGTATGGGATATATTTAGGCTTCTTGTGAAAGAGTGAACCCGGAGGGTCCAGTTGCATGTGGGGTTGCATAAAGGCTCCCCTGGGGAGTTCACTTGTACCCAAAGCCTTCCTTTGCGGGAACTTTTGGATGGGCGAAAGGGGCTCGCAACGCGTTTCCTGCGGCCCAATTTTAAGTCATCTTCGATGCCAGCTAGGGCTATATTTAGGCTTGCTGTGAAAGAGTGAACCCGGAGGGTCCTGTTGCATGTGGGGCTGCGTAAAGCCTCCCCTGGGGAGTTCACTTGTACCCAAAGCCTTCCTTTGGGGGCACTTTTGGATGGGCGAAAGGGGCTCGCAATGGGTTTCCTGCGGCCCAATTTTTCAGACGTCTTTTATGCTGACTAGGGATATATTAAAGCTTGCTCGGAAATAACGAACCCGGACGGTCCAGTTGAATGTGGGGCTGCGTGAAGGCTCCCCTGGGGAGTTCACTTGTACCCAAAGCCTTCCTTTGCGGCACTTTTGGATGGGCAAAAGGGGCTCGCAACGCGTTTTCTGGGTTCCGACTTTTCAGTTGTCTCTGATGCCGGCCAGGGATATGTTTCGGGTTGCTCGGAATGAGTGACCCCGGAGTGTCCAGGTTCATGTGGTGTTGCGTAAAGGCTCCCCTGGGGAGTTCACTTGTACCCAAAGCCTTCCTTTGGGGGCACTTTTGGATGGGCGAAAGTGGCTCGCAACGCGTTTTCTGGGGCCCGGTTTTTCAGTTTTCTCCCATCCGGCTAGGGATATATTTAGGTTTGCTCGGAAAGAGCGAACCCGGAGGGTCCAGTTGCATGTGGGGCTGCGTAAAGGCTCCCCTGGGGAGTTCACTTGTACCCAAAGCCTTTCTTTGCGGACACTTTTGGATGGGTGAAAGGGGCTCGGAATGCGTTTCCTGGGGCCCGATTTTTCAGTAGTCTTCTATGCTGGCTAGGGATAGGCTTGCTGTGAAAGAGTTAACCCGGAGGGTCCAGTTGCATGTGGGGCTGCGTAAAGGCTCCCCTGGGGAGTTCACTTGTACCCAAAGCCTTCCTTTGGGGGCACTTTTGGATGGGCGAAAGAGGCTCGCAACGCGTTTTCTGGGGCCGGTTTTTCAGTCTTGACCCACGCCGGCTAGGGATATATATAGCTTTGCTCGGAAAGAGCGAACCCAGAGGGTCCAGTTGCATGTGGAGCTGCGTAAAGGCTCCCCTGGGGAGTTCACTTGTACCCAAAGCCTTCCTTTGGGGGCACTTTTGGATGGGCGAAAGGGGCTCGCAACAAGTTTTCTGGGGCCCGGTTTTTCAGTCTTCTCCCACGCCGGCTAGGACTATCATTAGGCTTCCTGTGAAAGAGTGAACCCGGAGTGTCCACTTGCATGTGGGGCTGCGTAAAGGCTCCCCTGGGGAGTTCACTTGTACCCAAAGCCTTCCTTTGGGGGCACTTTTGGATGGGCGAAAGGGCCTCGGAACGCGTTTCCTGGGGCCCGATTTTTCAGAGGTGTTCGATGCCGGGTAGGGCTATATTTAGGGTTGCTCGGAAAGAGCGAACCCGGAGGGTCCCGTTGCATGTGGGGCTGCATAAAGGCTCCCCTGGGGAGTTCACTTGTACCCAAAGCCTTCCTTTGCGGCACTTTTGGATGGGCAAAAGGGGCTCGCAACGCGTTTTCTGGGTTCCGACTTTTCAGTTGTCTCTGATGCCGGCCAGGGATATGTTTCGGGTTGCTCGGAATGAGTGACCCCGGAGTGTCCAGGTTCATGTGGTGCTGCGTAAAGGCTCCCCTGGGGAGTTCACTTGTACCCAAAGCCTTCCTTTGGGGGCAATTTTGGATGGGCGAAAGGGGCTCACAACGCGTTTTCTGGGGCCCAGTTTTTCAGTTTTCTCCCACACCAGCTAGGGCTATATTTAAGGTAGCTCGGAAAGAGCGAACCAGGAGGGTCCACTTGCATGTGGGGCTGCGTAAAGGCTTCCCTGGGGAGTTAACTTGTACCCAAAGCCTTCCTTTGCGGGCACTTTTGGATGGGCAAAAGGGGCTCGGAACGCGTTTTATGGGGCCCGGTTTTTAAGTCTTCTCCCACGCCGGCTAGGGCTATATTTAGGGTTGCTCGGAAAGAGCGAAGCCGGAGGGTCCAGTTGCATGTGGGGCTGTGTAAAGGATCCCCTGGGGAGTTCACTTGTACCCCAAGCCTTCCTTTGCGGGCATTTTTGGATAGGCAAAAGGGGCTCGGAACGCATTTTCTGGGTCCCAATTTTCCAGTCGTGTTCTATGCCGGTTAGGGTTATATTTAGGGTTGCTTGGAATGAGTGAACTCAGAAGGTCCAGTTGCATGTGGGGCTGTGTAAAGGCTCCCCTGGGGAGCTTTCTTGTACCTAAAGCCTTCCTCTGGGGGCATTTTTGGATGGGTGAAAGGGGCTCGGAATGCGTTTCCTCAGGCGCGGATATTCAGTCCTACGTGCAGGTAAGGGATATATTTAGGATTGCTATGAAAGAGTGAAGCCGGAGGGTCCCGTTGCATGTGGGGCTGCGTGAAGGCTCCCCTGGAGAGTTCACTTGTACCCAAAGCCTTCCTTTGGGGGCACTTTTGGATGGGTGTAAGGGCCTTGTAAAGCATTTTCTGGGGTCCGATTTTTCAGACGTCTTCTATGCCGGCTAGGGATATATATAGGCTTGCTCGGAATCAACGAACCTGGACGGTCCAATTGCATGTGGGGCTGCGTAAAGGCTCCCCTGGGGAGTTCACTTGTACCCAAAGCCTTCCTTTGGGGGCACTTTTGGATGGGCGAAAAGGGCTCGCAACAAGTTTTCTGGGGCCCGGTTTTTCAGTCTTCTCCCACGCCGGCTAGGACTATCATTAGGCTTCCTGTGAAAGAGTGAACCCGGAGTGTCCAGTTGCATGTGGGGCTGCGTAAAGGCTCCCCTGGGGAGTTCACTTGTACCCAAAGCCTTCCTTTGTGGGAACTTTTGGATGGGCGAAAGGGGCTCGCAACACGTTATCTGGGTTCCGACTTTTCAGTTGTCTCTGATGCCGGACAGGTATATGTTTCGGGTTGCTCGGAATGAGTGACCCCGGACTGTCCAGGTTCATGTGGGGCTACGTAAAGGTTCCCCTCGGGAGTTCACTTTTACCCAAAGCCTTACTTTGGGGGCACTTTTGGATGGGCGAAAGTGGCTCGCAACGCGTTTTCTGGGGCCCGGTTTTTCAGTTTTCTCCCATCTGGCTAGGGATATATTTAGGTTTGCTCGGAAAGAGCGAACCCGGAGGGTCCAGTTGCATGTGGGGCTGCGTAAAGGCTCCCCTGGGGAGTTCACTTGTACCCAAAGCCTTTCTTTGTGGACACTTTTGGATGGGTGAAAGGGGCTCGGAATGCTTTTTTTGGGGCCCGATTTTTCAGTAGTCTTCTATGCTGGCTAGGGATAGGCTTGCTGTGAAAGAGTTAACCCGGAGGGTCCAGTTGCATGTGGGGCTGCGTAAAGGCTCCCCTGGGGAGTTCACTTGTACCCAAAGCCTTCCTTTGGGGGCACTTTTGGATGGGCGAAAGGGCCTCGGAACGCGTTTCCTCAGGCCCGATTTTTCAGAGGTGTTCGATGCCGGGTAGGGCAATATTTAGGGTTGCTCGGAAAGAGCGAACCCGGACGGTCCCGTTGCATGTGGGGCTGCGTGAAGGCTCCCCTGGGGAGTTCACTTGTACCCAAAGCCTTCCTTTGGGGGCACATTTGGATGGGCGAAAGAGGCTCGCAACGCGTTTTCTGGGGCCGGTTTTTCAGTCTTGACCCACGCCGGCTAGGGATATATATAGGTTTGCTCGGAAAGAGCGAACCCAGAGGGTCCAGTTGCATGTGGGGCTGTGTAAAGGCTCCCCTGGGAGTTCACTTGTACCCAAAGCCTTCCTTTGCGGGCACTTTTGGATGGGCGAAAGGGGCTCGCAACGCGTTTCCTCAGGCCCGATTTTTCAGACGTCTTCGATGCCGGCTAGGGATATATGTAGGGTTGCTCGGAAAGAGCGAACCCAGAGTGTCCAGTTGCATGTGGGGCTGCGTGAAGGCTCCCCTGGGGAGTTCACTTGTACCCAAAGCCTTCCTATGCGGGCACTTTTGGATGTGTGTAAGGTCCTTGCAAGGCGTTTTCTGGGGCCTGATTTTTCAGTTTTCTCCCATTCCGGGTAGGGCTGTATTTAGGTTTGCTCGGAAAGAGCGAACCCGGAGGGTCCAGTTGCATGTGGAGCTGCGTAAAGGCTCCCCTGGGGAGTTCACTTGTACCCAAAGCCTTCCTTTGGGGGCACTTTTGGATGGGCGAAAGGGGCTCGCAACAAGTTTTCTGGGGCCCGGTTTTTCAGTCTTCTCCCACGCCGGCTAGGACTATCATTAGGCTTCCTGTGAAAGAGTGAACCCGGAGTGTCCACTTGCATGTGGGGCTGCGTAAAGGCTCCCCTGGGGAGTTCACTTGTACCCAAAGCCTTCGTTTGCGGGAACTTTTGGATGGGCGAAAGGGGCTCGCAACGCGTTTTCTGGGGCCTGATTATTCAGTCGTCTCTGTTGTCAGCCAGGGTTATGTTTCAGATTGCTCGGAGTGAGTGAACCCGGAGGGTCCAGTTACATGTGGGGCTGCGTAAAGGCTCCCCTGGGGAGTTCACTTGTACCCAAAGCCTTCCTTTGGGGGCAATTTTGGATGGGCGAAAGGGCCTCGGAACGCGTTTTCTGGGGCCCGATTTTTCAGAGGTGTTCGATGCCGGGTAGGGCTGTATTTAGGGTTGCTCGGAAAGAGCGAACCCGGACGGTCCCGTTGCATGTGGGGCTGCGTGAAGGCTCCCCTGGGGAGTTCACTTGTACCCAAAGCCTTCCTTTGGGGGCACTTTTGGATGGGCGAAAGAGGCTCGCAACGCGTTTTCTGGGGCCGGTTTTTCAGTCTTGACCCACGCCGGCTAGGGATATATATAGGTTTGCTCGGAAAGAGAGAACCCGGAGGGTCCAGTTGCATGTGGGGCTGTGTAAAGGCTCCCCTGGGAGTTCACTTGTACCCAAAGCCTTCCTATGCGGGCACTTTTAGATGGGCGAAATGGGCTCGCAGCGCTTTTTTTGGGTTCCGACTTTTCAGTTGTCTCTGAGTCAGGCCAGGGATATATTTCGGGTTGCTCGGAATGAGTGACCCCGGAGGGTCCAGTTGCATGTGGGGCTGCGTGAAGGCTCCCCTGGGGAGTTCACTTGTACCCAAAGCCTTCCTATGCGGGCACTTTTGGATGGGTGTAAAGTCCTTGCAAGGCGTTTTCTGGGGCCTGATTTTTCAGTTTTCTCCCATTAAGGGTAGGGCTGTATATAGGTTTGCTCGGAAAGAGCGAACCCGGAGGGTCCAGTTGCATGTGGAGCTGCGTAAAGGCTCCCCTGGGGAGTTCACTTGTACCCAAAGCCTTCCTTTGGGGGCACTTTTGGATGGGTGAAAGGGGCTCGGAATGCGTTTCCTCAGGCCCGGATATTCAGTCTTACGTGCAGGTAAGGGATATATTTAGGCTTGCTATGAAAGAGCGAACCCAGAGTGTCCAGTTGCATGTGGGGCTGCATAAAGGCTCCCCTGGGGAGTTCACTTGTACCCAAAGCCTTCCTTTGCGGGCACTTTTGGATGGGTAAAAGGGGCTCGGAATGCGTTTCCTGGGGCCCGGATTTTCAGTCTTCTCCCATGCCGGTATGGGATATATTTAGGCTTCTTGTGAAAGAGTGAACCCGGAGGGTCCAGTTGCATGTGGGGTTGCATAAAGGCTCCCCTGGGGAGTTCACTTGTACCCAAAGCCTTCCTTTGCGGGAACTTTTGGATGGGCGAAAGGGGCTCGCAACGCGTTTCCTGCGGCCCAATTTTAAGTCATCTTCGATGCCAGCTAGGGCTATATTTAGGCTTGCTGTGAAAGAGTGAACCCGGAGGGTCCTGTTGCATGTGGGGCTGCGTAAAGCCTCCCCTGGGGAGTTCACTTGTACCCAAAGCCTTCCTTTGGGGGCACTTTTGGATGGGCGAAAGGGGCTCGCAATGGGTTTCCTGCGGCCCAATTTTTCAGACGTCTTTTATGCTGACTAGGGATATATTAAAGCTTGCTCGGAAATAACGAACCCGGACGGTCCAGTTGCATGTGGGGCTGCGTGAAGGCTCCCCTGGGGAGTTCACTTGTACCCAAAGCCTTCCTTTGCGGCACTTTTGGATGGGCAAAAGGGGCTCGCAACGCGTTTTCTGGGTTCCGACTTTTCAGTTGTCTCTGATGCCGGCCAGGGATATGTTTCGGGTTGCTCGGAATGAGTGACCCCGGAGTGTCCAGGTTCATGTGGTGTTGCGTAAAGGCTCCCCTGGGGAGTTCACTTGTACCCAAAGCCTTCCTTTGGGGGCACTTTTGGATGGGCGAAAGTGGCTCGCAACGCGTTTTCTGGGGCCCGGTTTTTCAGTTTTCTCCCATCCGGCTAGGGATATATTTAGGTTTGCTCGGAAAGAGCGAACCCGGAGGGTCCAGTTGCATGTGGGGCTGCGTAAAGGCTCCCCTGGGGAGTTCACTTGTACCCAAAGCCTTTCTTTGCGGACACTTTTGGATGGGTGAAAGGGGCTCGGAATGCGTTTCCTGGGGCCCGATTTTTCAGTAGTCTTCTATGCTGGCTAGGGATAGGCTTGCTGTGAAAGAGTTAACCCGGAGGGTCCAGTTGCATGTGGGGCTGCGTAAAGGCTCCCCTGGGGAGTTCACTTGTACCCAAAGCCTTCCTTTGGGGGCACTTTTGGATGGGCGAAAGAGGCTCGCAACGCGTTTTCTGGGGCCGGTTTTTCAGTCTTGACCCACGCCGGCTAGGGATATATATAGCTTTGCTCGGAAAGAGCGAACCCAGAGGGTCCAGTTGCATGTGGAGCTGCGTAAAGGCTCCCCTGGGGAGTTCACTTGTACCCAAAGCCTTCCTTTGGGGGCACTTTTGGATGGGCGAAAGGGGCTCGCAACAAGTTTTCTGGGGCCCGGTTTTTCAGTCTTCTCCCACGCCGGCTAGGACTATCATTAGGCTTCCTGTGAAAGAGTGAACCCGGAGTGTCCACTTGCATGTGGGGCTGCGTAAAGGCTCCCCTGGGGAGTTCACTTGTACCCAAAGCCTTCCTTTGGGGGCACTTTTGGATGGGCGAAAGGGCCTCGGAACGCGTTTCCTGGGGCCCGATTTTTCAGAGGTGTTCGATGCCGGGTAGGGCTATATTTAGGGTTGCTCGGAAAGAGCGAACCCGGAGGGTCCCGTTGCATGTGGGGCTGCGTGAAGGCTCCCCTGGGGAGTTCACTTGTACCCAAAGCCTTCCTTTGGGGGCAATTTTGGATGGGTGAAAGGGGCTCGGAATGCGTTTCCTCAGGCCCGGATATTCAGTCTTATGTGCAGGTAAGGGATATATTTAGGCTTGCTATGAAAGAGTGAAGCCGGAGGGTTCCGTTGCATGTGGGGCTGCGTAAAGGCTCCCCTGGGGAGTTCACTTGTACCCAAAGCCTTCCTTTGCGGGCACTTTTGGATGGGTAAAAGGGGCTCGGAATGCGTTTCCTGGGGCCGGGATTTCCAGTCTTCTCCCATGCCGGTCAGGGATATATATAGGCTTCATGAGAAAGAGTGAACCCGGAAGGTCCAGTTGCATGTGGGGCTGCGTGAAGGCTCCCCTGGGGAGTTCACTTGTACCCAAAGCCTTCCTTTGCGGGAACTTTTGGATAGGCGAAACGGGCTCGCAACGCGTTTTCTGGGGCCTGATTATTCAGTCGTCTCTGATGTCGGCCAGTGTTATGTTTCGGGTTGCTCGGAGTGAGTGAACCCGGAGGGTCCAGTTGCATGTGGGGCTGTGTAAAGGCTCCCCTGGGGAGTTCACTTGTACCCAAAGCCTTCCTTTGGGGGCACTTTTGGATGGGCGAAAGGGCCTCGGAACGCGTTTCCTGGGGCCCGATTTTTCAGAGGTGTTCGATGCCGGGTAGGGCTATATTTAGGGTTGCTCGGAAAGAGCGAACCCGGAGGGTCCAGTTGCATGTGGGGCTGCGTGAAGGCTCCCCTGGGGAGTTCACTTGTACCAAAAGCCTTCCTTTGGGGGCACTTTTGGATGGGTGAAAGAGGCTCGCAATGCGTTTTCTGGGGCAGGTTTTTCAGTCTTGACCCACGCCGGCTAGGGATATATATAGGTTTGCTCGGAAAGAGCGAATCCGGAGGGTCCAGTTGCATGTGGGGCCGTCTAAAGGCTCCCCTGGGAGTTCACTTGTACCCAAAGCCTTCCTTTGCGGGCACTTTTGGATGGGCGAAAGGGGCTCGCAACGGGTTTTCTGGGGCCCAGTTTTTCAGTCTTCTCCCACGCCAGCTAGGGCTATATTTAGGGTTGCTCGGAAAGAGTGAACCCGGAGGGTCCAGTTGAATGTGGGGCTGCGTAAAGGCTCCCCTGGGGAGTTCACTTGTACCCAAAGCCTTCCTTTGCGGGCACTTTTGGATGGGCGAAAGGGGCTCGGAACGCGTTTTCTGGGGCCCGATTTTTCAGACCACTTCGATGCCGGCTAGGGATATATGTAGGTTTGCTCGGAAAGAGCGAACCCAGAGTGTCCAGTTGCATGTGGGGCTGCGTGAAGGCTCCCCTGGGGAGTTCACTTGTACCCAAAGCCTTCCTATGCGGGCACTTTTGGATGTGTGTAAGGTCCTTGCAAGGCGTTTTCTGGGTCCTGATTTTTCAGTTTTTTCCCATTCCGGGTAGGGCTGTATTTAGGTTTGCTCGAAAAGAGCGAACCCGGAGGGTCCAGTTGCATGTGGAGCTGCGTAAAGGCTCCCCTGGGGAGTTCACTTGTACCCAAAGCCTTCCTTTGCGGGCACTTTTGGATGGGTGAAAGGGGCTCGGAATGCGTTTCCTCAGGCCCGGATATTCAGTCTTACGTGCAGGTAAGGGATATATTTAGGCTTGCTATGAAAGAGTGAAGCCGGAGGGTTCCGTTGCATGTGGGGCTGCGTAAAGGCTCCCCTGGGGAGTTCACTTGTACCCAAAGCCTTCCTTTGCGGGCACTTTTGGATGGGTAAAAGGGGCTCGGATTGCGTTTCCTGGGGCCGGGATTTCCAGTCTTCTCCCATGCCGGTCAGGGATATATTTAGGCTTCTTGTGAAAGAGTGAACCCGGAAGGTCCAGTTGCATGTGGGGCTGCGTGAAGGCTCCCCTGGGGAGTTCACTTGTACCCAAAGCCTTCCTTTGCGGGAACTTTTGGATGGGCGAAACGGGCTCGCAACGCGTTTTCTGGGGCCTGATTATTCAGTCGTCTCTGATGTCGGCCAGGGTTATGTTTCGTGTTGCTCGGAGTGAGTGAACCCGGAGGGTCCAGTTGCATGTGGGGCTGTGTAAAGGCTCCCCTGGGGAGTTCACTTGTACCCAAAGCCTTCCTTTGGGGGCACTTTTGGATGGGCGAAAGGGCCTCGGAACGCGTTTCCTGGGGCCCGATTTTTCAGAGGTGTTCGATGCCGGGTAGGGCTATATTTAGGGTTGCTCGGAAAGAGCGAACCCGGAGGGTCCAGTTGCATGTGGGGCTGCGTGAAGGCTCCCCTGGGGAGTTCACTTGTACCAAAAGCCTTCCTTTGGGGGCACTTTTGGATGGGTGAAAGAGGCTCGCAATGCGTTTTCTGGGGCAGGTTTTTCAGTCTTGACCCACGCCGGCTAGGGATATATATAGGTTTGCTCGGAAAGAGCGAATCCGGAGGGTCCAGTTGCATGTGGGGCCGTCTAAAGGCTCCCCTGGGAGTTCACTTGTACCCAAAGCCTTCCTTTGCGGGCACTTTTGGATGGGCGAAAGGGGCTCGCAACGGGTTTTCTGGGGCCCAGTTTTTCAGTCTTCTCCCACGCCAGCTAGGGCTATATTTAGGGTTGCTCGGAAAGAGTGAACCCGGAGGGTCCAGTTGAATGTGGGGCTGCGTAAAGGCTCCCCTGGGGAGTTCACTTGTACCCAAAGCCTTCCTTTGCGGGCACTTTTGGATGGGCGAAAGGGGCTCGGAACGCGTTTTCTGGGGCCCGATTTTTCAGACCACTTCGATGCCGGCTAGGGATATATGTAGGGTTGCTCGGAAAGAGCGAACCCAGAGTGTCCAGTTGCATGTGGGGCTGCGTGAAGGCTCCCCTGGGGAGTTCACTTGTACCCAAAGACTTCCTATGCGGGCACTTTTGGATGGGTGTAAGGTCCTTGCAAGGCGTTTTCTGGGTCCTGATTTTTCAGTTTTTTCCCATTCCGGGTAGGGCTGTATTTAGGTTTGCTCGGAAAGAGCGAACCCGGAGGGTCCAGTTGCATGTGGAGCTGCGTAAAGGCTCCCCTGGGGAGTTCACTTGTACCCAAAGCCTTCCTTTGCGGGCACTTTTGGATGGGTGAAAGGGGCTCGGAATGCGTTTCCTCAGGCCCGGATATTCAGTCTTACGTGCAGGTAAGGGATATATTTAGGCTTGCTATGAAAGAGTGAAGCCGGAGGGTTCCGTTGCATGTGGGGCTGCGTAAAGGCTCCCCTGGGGAGTTCACTTGTACCCAAAGCCTTCCTTTGCGGGCACTTTTGGATGGGTAAAAGGGGCTCGGAATGCGTTTCCTGGGGCCGGGATTTCCAGTCTTCTCCCATGCCGGTCAGGGATATATTTAGGCTTCTTGTGAAAGAGTGAACCCGGAAGGTCCAGTTGCATGTGGGGCTGCGTGAAGGCTCCCCTGGGGAGTTCACTTGTACCCAAAGCCTTCCTTTGCGGGAACTTTTGGATGGGCGAAAGGGCCTTGCAACGCGTTTCCTGGGGCCCGATTTTTCAGAGGTGTTCGATGCCGGGTAGGGCTATATTTAGGGTTGCTCGGAAAGAGCGAACCCGGAGGGTCCCGTTGCATTTGGGGCTGCGTGAAGGCTCCCCTGGGGAGTTCACGTGTACCCAAAGCCTTCCTTTGCGGGCACTTTTGGATGGGCGAAAGAGGCTCGCAACGCGTTTTCTGGGGCCGGTTTTTCAGTCTTGACCCACGCCGGCTAGGGATATATATAGGTTTGCTCGGAAAGAGAGAACCCGGAGGGTCCAGTTGCATGTGGGGCTGTGTAAAGGCTCCCCTGGGAGTTCACTTGTACCCAAAGCCTTCCTATGCGGGCACTTTTAGATGGGCTAAATTGGCTCGAAGCGCTTTTTTTGGGTTCCGACTTTTCAGTTGTCTCTGAGTCAGGCCAGGGATATATGTAGGGTTGCTCGGAATGAGTGACCCCGGAGGGTCCAGTTGAATGTGGGGCTGCGTGAAGGCTCCCCTGGGGAGTTCACTTGTACCCAAAGCCTTCCTATGCGGGCACTTTTGGATGGGTGTTAGGTCCTTGCAAGGCGTTTTCTGGGGCCTGATTTTTCAGTTTTCTCCCATTCCGGGTAGGGCTGTATATAGGTTTGCTCGGAAAGAGCGAACCTGGAGGGTCCAGTTGCATGTGGAGCTGCGTAAAGGCTCCCCTGGGGAGTTCACTTGTACCCAAAGCCTTCCTTTGGGGGCACTTTTGGATGGGCGAAAGGGGCTCGCAATGGGTTTCCTGCGGCCCAATTTTTCAGACGTCTTTTATGCTGACTAGGGATATATTAAAGCTTGCTCGGAAATAACGAACCCGGACGGTCCAGTTGCATGTGGGGCTGCGTGAAGGCTCCCCTGGGGAGTTCACTTGTACCCAAAGCCTTCCTTTGCGGCACTTTTGGATGGGCAAAAGGGGCTCGCAACGCGTTTTCTGGGTTCCGACTTTTCAGTTGTCTCTGATGCCGGCCAGGGATATGTTTCGGGTTGCTCGGAATGAGTGACCCCGGAGTGTCCAGGTTCATGTGGTGCTGCGTAAAGGCTCCCCTGGGGAGTTCACTTGTACCCAAAGCCTTCCTTTGGGGGCAATTTTGGATGGGCGAAAGGGGCTCACAACACGTTTTCTGGGGCCCAGTTTTTCAGTTTTCTCCCACACCAGCTAGGGCTATATTTAAGGTAGCTCGGAAAGAGCGAACCAGGAGGGTCCACTTGCATGTGGGGCTGCGTAAAGGATCCCCTGGGGAGTTCACTTGTACCCCAAGCCTTCCTTTGCGGACATTTTTGGATAGGCAAAAGGGGCTCGGAACGCATTTTCTGGGTCCCAATTTTCCAGTCGTGTTCTATGCCGGTTAGGGTTATATTTAGGGTTGCTTGGAATGAGTGAACTCAGAAGGTCCAGTTGCATGTGGGGCTGTGTAAAGGCTCCCCTGGGGAGCTCACTTGTACCCAAAGCCTTCCTTTGGGGGCATTTTTGGATGGGTGAAAGGGGCTCGGAATGCGTTTCCTCAGGCGCGGATATTCAGTCTTACGTGCAGGTAAGGGATATATTTAGGCTTGCTATGAAAGAGTGAAGCCGGAGGGTCCCGTTGCATGTGGGGCTGCGTGAAGGCTCCCCTGGAGAGTTCACTTGTACCCAAAGCCTTCCTTTGGGGGCAATTTTGGATGGGCGAAAGGGCCTTGTAACGCGTTTTCTGGGGCCCAATTTTTCAGACGATTTCTATGCCGGCTAGGGATATATATAGGCTTGCTCGGAATCAACGAACCTGGACGGTCCAGTTGCATGTGGGGCTGCGTAAAGGCTCCCCTGGGGAGTTCACTTGTACCCAAAGCCTTCCTTTGGGGGCACTTTTGGATGGGCGAAAGGGGCTCGCAACAAGTTTTCTGGGGCCCGGTTTTTCAGTCTTCTCCCACGCCGGCTAGGACTATCATTAGGCTTCCTGTGAAAGAGTGAACCCGGAGTGTCCACTTGCATGTGGGGCTGCGTAAAGGCTCCCCTGGGGAGTTCACTTGTACCCAAAGCCTTCCTTTGCGGGCACTTTTGGATGGGCGAAAGGGGCTCGCAACGCGTTTTCTGGGGCCTGATTATTCAGTCGTCTCTGTTGTCGGCCAGGGTTATGTTTCGGATTGCTCGGAGTGAGTGAACCCGGAGGGTCCAGTTACATGTGGGGCTGCGTAAAGGCTCCCCTGGGGAGTTCACTTGTACCCAAAGCCTTCCTTTGCGGGCACTTTTGGATGGGCGAAAGGGGCTCGCAACACGTTATCTGGGTTCCGACTTTTCAGTTGTCTCTGATGCCGGACAGGTATATGTTTCGGGTTGCTCGGAATGAGTGACCCCGGACTGTCCAGGTTCATGTGGGGCTACGTAAAGGTTCCCCTCGGGAGTTCACTTTTACCCAAAGCCTTCCTTTGGGGGCACTTTTGGATGGGCGAATGTGGCTCGAAACGCGTTTTCTGGGGCCCGGTTTTTCAGTTTTCTCCCATCCGGCTAGGGATATATTTAGGTTTGCTCGGAAAGAGCGAACCCGGAGGGTCCAGTTGCATGTGGGGCTGCGTAAAGGCTCCCCTGGGGAGTTCACTTGTACCCAAAGCCTTTCTTTGCGGACACTGTTGGATGGGTGAAAGGGGCTCGGAATGCGTTTCCTGGGGCCCGATTTTTCAGTAGTCTTCTATGCTGGCTAGGGATAGGCTTGCTCTGAAAGAGTTAACCCGGAGGGTCCAGTTGCATGTGGGGCTGCGTAAAGGCTCCCCTGGGGAGTTCACTTGTACCCAAAGCCTTCCTTTGGGGGCACTTTTGGATGGGCGAAAGGGCCTCGGAACGCGTTTCCTCAGGCCCGATTTTTCAGAGGTGTTCGATGCCGGGTAGGGCAATATTTAGGGTTGCTCAGAAAGAGCGAACCCGGACGGTCCCGTTGCATGTGGGGCTGCGTGAAGGCTCCCCTGGGGAGTTCACTTGTACCCAAAGCCTTCCTTTGGGGGCACTTTTGGATGGGCGAAAGAGGCTCGCAACGCGTTTTCTGGGGCCGGTTTTTCAGTCTTGACCCACGCCGGCTAGGGATATATATAGCTTTGCTCGGAAAGAGCGAACCCGGAGGGTCCAGTTGCATGTGGGGCTGCGTAAAGGCTCCCCTGGGAGTTCACTTGTACCCAAAGCCTTCCTTTGCGGGCACATTTGGATGGGCGAAAGGGGCTCGCAACGGGTTTTCTGGGGCCCAGTTTTTCAGTCTTCTCCCACGCCAGCTAGGGCTATATTTAGGGTTGCTCAGAAAGAGTGAACCCGGAGGGTCCAGTTGCATGTGGGGCTGCGTAAAGGCTCCCCTGGGGAGTTCACTTGTACCCAAAGCCTTCCTTTGCGGGCACTTTTGGATGGGCGAAAGGGGCTCGCAACGCGTTTTCTGGGGCCCGATTTTTCAGACGTCTTCGATGCCGGCTAGGGATATATGTAGGGTTGCTCGGAAAGAGCGAACCCAGAGTGTCCAGTTGCATGTGGGGCTGCGTGAAGGCTCCCCTGGGGAGTTCACTTGTACCCAAAGCCTTCCTATGCGGGCACTTTTGGATGTGTGTAAGGTCCTTGCAAGGCGTTTTCTGGGGCCTGATTTTTCAGTTTTCTCCAATTCCGGGTAGGGCTGTATTTAGGTTTGCTCGGAAAGAGCAAACCCGGAGGGTCCAGTTGCATGTGGAGCTGCGTAAAGGCTCCCCTGGGGAGTTCATTGTACCCAAAGCCTTCCTTTGGGGGCACTTTTGGATGGGCGAAAGGGGCTCGCAACAAGTTTTCTGGGGCCCGGTTTTTCAGTCTTCTCCCACACCGGCTAGGACTATCATTAGGCTTCCTGTGAAAGAGTGAACCCGGAGTGTCCACTTGCATGTGGGGCTGCGTAAAGGCTCCCCTGGGGAGTTCACTTGTACCCAAAGCATTCCTTTGCGGGAACTTTTGGATGGGCGAAAGGGGCTCGCAACGCGTTTTCTGGGGCCTGATTATTCAGTCGTCTCTGTTGTCAGCCAGGGTTATTTTTCGGATTGCTCGGAGTGAGTGAACCCGGAGGGTCCAGTTACATGTGGGGCTGCGTAAAGGCTCCCCTGGGGATTTCACTTGTACCCAAAGCCTTCCTTTGCGGGCACTTTTGGATGGGCGAAAGGGGCTCGAAACGCGTTTTCTGGGGCCCGGTTTTTCAGTTTTCTCCCATCTGGCTAGGGATATATATAGGCTTGCTGTGAAAGAGAGAACCCGGAGGGTCCAGTTGCATGTGGGGCTGCGTAAAGGCTCCCCTGGGGAGTTCACTTGTACCCAAAGCCTTTCTTTGCGGACAATTTTGGATGGGTGAAAGGGGCTCGGAATGCGTTTCCTGGGCCCGATTTTTCAGTAGTCTTCTATGCTGGCTAGGGATAGGCTTGCTGTGAAAGAGTTAACCCGGAGGGTCCAGTTGCATGTGGGGCTGCGTAAAGGCTCCCCTGGGGAGTTCACTTGTACCCAAAGCCTTCCTTTGGGGGCAATTTTGGATGGGCGAAAGGGCCTCGGAACGCGTTTTCTGGGGCCCGATTTTTCAGAGGTGTTCGATGCCGGGTAGGGCTGTATTTAGGGTTGCTCGGAAAGAGCGAACCCGGACGGTCCCGTTGCATGTGGGGCTGCGTGAAGGCTCCCCTGGGGAGTTCACTTGTACCCAAAGCCTTCCTATGCGGGCACTTTTGGATGGGTGTAAGGTCCTTGCAAGGCGTTTTCTGGGGCCTGATTTTTCAGTTTTCTCCCATTCCGGGTAGGGCTGTATATAGGTTTGCTCGGAAAGAGCGAACCCGGAGGGTCCAGTTGCATGTGGAGCTGCGTAAAGGCTCCCCTGGGGAGTTCACTTGTACCCAAAGCCTTCCTTTGCGGGCACTTTTGGATGGGTGAAAGGGGCTCGGAATGCGTTTCCTCAGGCCCGGATATTCAGTCTTACGTGCAGGTAAGGGATATATTTAGGCTTGCTATGAAAGAGCGAACCCAGAGTGTCCAGTTGCATGTGGGGCTGCATAAAGGCTCCCCTGGGGAGTTCACTTGTACCCAAAGCCTTCCTTTGGGGGCACTTTTGGATGGGTGAAAGGGGCTCGGAATGCGTTTCCTCAGGCCCGGATATTCAGTCTTACGTGCAGGTAAGGGATATATTTAGGCTTGCTATGAAAGAGTGAAGCCGGAGGGTCCCGTTGCATGTGAGGATGCGTGAAGGCTCCCCTGGAGAGTTCACTTGTACCCAAAGCCTTCCTTTGCGGGAACTTTTGGATGGGCGAAAGGGGCTCGGAATGCGTTTCCTGCGGCCCAATTTTAAGTAGTCTCCGATGCCAGCTAGGGCTATATATACGGTTGCTCGGAAACAGTGAACCCGGAGGGTCCAGTTGCATGTGGGGCTGCGTGAAGGCTCCCCTGGGGAGTTCACTTGTACCCAAAGCCTTCCTTTGCGGGAACTTTTGGATGGGCGAAAGGGGCTCGGAATGCGTTTCCTGCGGCCCAATTTTAAGTAGTCTCCGATGCCAGCTAGGGCTATATATACGGTTGCTCGGAAACAGTGAACCCGGAGGGTCCAGTTGCATGTGGGGCTGCGTGAAGGCTCCCCTGGGGAGTTCACTTGTACCCAAAGCCTTCCTTTGCGGGAACTTTTGGATGGGCGAAAGGGGCTCGCAATGGGTTTCCTGCGGCCCAATTTTTCAGACGTCTTTTATGCTGGCTAGGGATATATTAAAGCTTGCTCGGAAATAACGAACCCGGACGGTCCAGTTGCATGTGGGGCTGCGTGAAGGCTCCCCTGGGGAGTTCACTTGTACCCAAAGCCTTCCTTTGCGGCACTTTTGGATGGGCAAAAGGGGCTCGCAACGCGTTTTCTGGGTTCCGACTTTTCAGTTGTCTCTGATGCCAGCCAGGGATATGTTTCGGGTTGCTCGGAATGAGTGACCCCGGAGTGTCCAGGTTCATGTGGTGCTGCGTAAAGGCTCCCCTGGGGAGTTCACTTGTACCCAAAGCCTTCCTTTGGGGGCAATTTTGGATGGGCGAAAGGGGCTCACAACACGTTTTCTGGGGACCAGTTTTTCAGTTTTCTCCCACACCAGCTAGGGCTATATTTAAGGTAGCTCGGAGTGAGTGAACCCGGAGGGTCCAGTTGCATGTGGGGCTGTGTAAAGGCTCCCCTGGGGAGTTCACTTGTACCCAAAGCCTTCCTTTGGGTGCACTTTTGGATGGGCGAAAGGGCCTTGCAACGCGTTTCCTGGGGCCCGATTTTTCAGAGGTGTTCGATGCCGGGTAGGGCTATATTTAGGGTTGCTCGGAAAGAGCGAACCCGGAGGGTCCCGTTGCATTTGGGGCTGCGTGAAGGCTCCCCTGGGGAGTTCACTTGTACCCAAAGCCTTCCTTTGGGGGCACTTTTGGATGGGCGAAAGAGGCTCGCAACGCGTTTTCTGGGGCCGGTTTTTCAGTCTTGACCCACGCCGGCTAGGGATATATATAGGTTTGCTCGGAAAGAGAGAACCCGGAGGGTCCAGTTGCATGTGGGGCTGTGTAAAGGCTCCCCTGGGAGTTCACTTGTACCCAAAGCCTTCCTATGCGGGCACTTTTAGATGGGCGAAATTGGCTCGCAGCGCTTTTTTTGGGTTCCGACTTTTCAGTTGTCTCTGATGCAGGCCAGGGATATATGTAGGGTTGCTCGGAATGAGTGACCCCGGAGGGTCCAGTTGAATGTGGGGCTGCGTGAAGGCTCCCCTGGGGAGTTCACTTGTACCCAAAGCCTTCCTATGCGGGCACTTTTGAATGGGTGTTAGGTCCTTGCAATGCGTTTTCTGGGGCCTGATTTTTCAGTTTTCTCCCATTCCGGGTAGGGCTGTATATAGGTTTGCTCGGAAAGAGCGAACCTGGAGGGTCCAGTTGCATGTGGAGCTGCGTAAAGGCTCCCCTGGGGAGTTCACTTGTACCCAAAGCCTTCCTTTGCGGGCACTTTTGGATGGGTGAAAGGGGCTCGGAATGCGTTTCCTCAGGCCCGGATATTCAGTCTTACGTGCAGCTAAGGGATATATTTAGGCTTGCTATGAAAGAGTGAAGCCGGAGGGTCCCGTTGCATGTGGGGATGCGTGAAGGCTCCCCTGGGAAGTTCACTTGTACCCAAAGCATTCCTTTGCGGGCACTTTTGGATGGGTAAAAGGGGCACGGAATGCGTTTCCTGGGGCCCGGATTTTCAGTCTTCTCCCATGCCGGTATGGGATATATTTAGGCTTCTTGTGAAAGAGTGAACCCGGAGGGTCCAGTTGCATGTGGGGCTGCATAAAGGCTCCCCTGGGGAGTTCACTTGTACCCAAAGCCTTCCTTTGCGGGAACTTTTGGATGGGCGAAAGGGGCTCGGAATGCGTTTCCTGCGGCCCAATTTTAAGTAGTCTCCGATGCCAGCTAGGGCTATATATAGGGTTGCTCGGAAACAGTGAACCCGGAGGGTCCAGTTGCATGTGGGGCTGCGTGAAGGCTCCCCTGGGGAGTTCACTTGTACCCAAAGCCTTCCTTTGCGGGAACTTTTGGATGGGCGAAAGGGGCTCGCAATGGGTTTCCTGCGGCCCAATTTTTCAGACGTCTTTTATGCTGGCTAGGGATATATTAAAGCTTGCTCGGAAATAACGAACCCGGACGGTCCAGTTGCATGTGGGGCTGCGTGAAGGCTCCCCTGGGGAGTTCACTTGTACCCAAAGCCTTCCTTTGCGGCACTTTTGGATGGGCAAAAGGGGCTCGCAACGCGTTTTCTGGGTTCCGACTTTTCAGTTGTCTCTGATGCCGGCCAGGGATATGTTTCGGGTTGCTCGGAATGAGTGACCCCGGAGTGTCCAGGTTCATGTGGTGCTGCGTAAAGGCTCCCCTGGGGAGTTCACTTGTACCCAAAGCCTTCCTTTGGGGGCAATTTTGGATGGGCGAAAGGGGCTCACAACACGTTTTCTGGGGCCCAGTTTTTCAGTTTTCTCCCACACCAGCTAGGGCTATATTTAAGGTAGCTCGGAAAGAGCGAACCAGGAGGGTCCACTTGCATGTGGGGCTGCGTAAAGGATCCCCTTGGGAGTTCACTTGTACCCCAAGCCTTCCTTTGCGGACATTTTTGGATAGGCAAAAGGGGCTCGGAACGCATTTTCTGGGTCCCAATTTTCTAGTCGTGTTCTATGCCGGTTAGGGTTATATTTAGGGTTGCTTGGAATGAGTGAACTCAGAAGGTCCAGTTGCATGTGGGGCTGTGTAAAGGCTCCCCTGGGGAGCTCACTTGTACCCAAAGCCTTCCTTTGGGGGCATTTTTGGATGGGTGAAAGGGGCTCGGAATGCGTTTCCTCAGGCGCGGATATTCAGTCTTACGTGCAGGTAAGGGATATATTTAGGCTTGCTATGAAAGAGTGAAGCCGGAGGGTCCCGTTGCATGTGGGGCTGCATGAAGGCTCCCCTGGAGAGTTCACTTGTACCCAAAGCCTTCCTTTGGGGGCAATTTTGGATGGGCGAAAGGGCCTTGTAACGCGTTTTCTGGGGCCCAATTTTTCAGACGATTTCTATGCCGGCTAGGGATATATATAGGCTTGCTCGGAATCAACGAACCTGGACGGTCCAGTTGCATGTGGGGCTGCGTAAAGGCTCCCCTGGGGAGTTCACTTGTACCCAAAGCCTTCCTTTGGGGGCACTTTTGGATGGGCGAAAGGGGCTCGCAACAAGTTTTCTGGGGCCCGGTTTTTCAGTCTTCTCCCACGCCGGCTAGGACTATCATTAGGCTTCCTGTGAAAGAGTGAACCCGGAGTGTCCAGTTGCATGTGGGGCTGCGTAAAGGCTCCCCTGGGGAGTTCACTTGTACCCAAAGCCTTCCTTTGCGGGCACTTTTGGATGGGCGAAAGGGGCTCGCAACGCGTTTTCTGGGGCCTGATTATTCAGTCGTCTCTGTTGTCGGCCAGGGTTATGTTTCGGATTGCTCGGAGTGAGTGAACCCGGAGGGTCCAGTTACATGTGGGGCTGCGTAAAGGCTCCCCTGGGGAGTTCACTTGTACCCAAAGCCTTCCTTTGCGGGCACTTTTGGATGGGCGAAAGGGGCTCGCAACACGTTATCTGGGTTCCGACTTTTCAGTTGTCTCTGATGCCGGACAGGTATATGTTTCGGGTTGCTCGGAATGAGTGACCCCGGACTGTCCAGGTTCATGTGGGGCTACGTAAAGGTTCCCCTCGGGAGTTCACTTTTACCCAAAGCCTTCCTTTGGGGGCACTTTTGGATGGGCGAATGTGGCTCGAAACGCGTTTTCTGGGGCCCGGTTTTTCAGTTTTCTCCCATCCGGCTAGGGATATATTTAGGTTTGCTCGGAAAGAGCGAACCCGGAGGGTCCAGTTGCATGTGGGGCTGCGTAAAGGCTCCCCTGGGGAGTTCACTTGTACCCAAAGCCTTTCTTTGCGGACACTGTTGGATGGGTGAAAGGGGCTCGGAATGCGTTTCCTGGGGCCCGATTTTTCAGTAGTCTTCTATGCTGGCTAGGGATAGGCTTGCTCTGAAAGAGTTAACCCGGAGGGTCCAGTTGCATGTGGGGCTGCGTAAAGGCTCCCCTGGGGAGTTCACTTGTACCCAAAGCCTTCCTTTGGGGGCATTTTTGGATGGGTGAAAGGGGCTCGGAATGCGTTTCCTCAGGCGCGGATATTCAGTCTTACGTGCAGGTAAGGGATATATTTAGGCTTGCTATGAAAGAGTGAAGCCGGAGGGTCCCGTTGCATGTGGGGCTGCGTGAAGGCTCCCCTGGAGAGTTCACTTGTACCCAAAGCCTTCCTTTGGGGGCAATTTTGGATGGGCGAAAGGGCCTTGTAACGCGTTTTCTGGGGCCCAATTTTTCAGACGATTTCTATGCCGGCTAGGGATATATATAGGCTTGCTCGGAATCAACGAACCTGGACGGTCCAGTTGCATGTGGGGCTGCGTAAAGGCTCCCCTGGGGAGTTCACTTGTACCCAAAGCCTTCCTTTGGGGGCACTTTTGGATGGGTGTAAGGGCCTTGCAACACGTTTTCTGGGGCTCGATTATTCAGTTTTCTCCCATTCCGGCTAGGGATGTATTTAGGTTTGCTCGGAAAAAGCGAACCTGGAGGGTCCAATTGCATGTGGGGCTGCGTAAAGGCTCCCCTAAATAGTTCACTTGTACCCAAAGCCTTCCTTTTGGGGCACTTTTGGATGGGTGAAAGGGGCTCGGAATGCGTTTCCTCGGGCCCGCATTTTCAGTCTTACGTGCAGGTAAGGGATATATTTAGTCTTGCTATGAAAGAGTGAACGCGGAGGGTCCAGTTGCATGTGGGGCTGCGTAAAGGCTTCCCTGGGGAGTTCACTTGTACCCAAAGCCTTCCTTTGCAGGCACTTTTGGATGGGCAAATGTGGCTCCCAACGCGTTTTCTGGGGCCAGGTTTTTAAGTCTTCTCCCACGCCGGCTAGGGATATATTTATGGTGGCTCGGAAAGAGCGAAGCCTGAGGGTCCAGTTTCATGTGGGGCTGCGTAAAGGCTCCCCTGGGGAGTTCACTTGTACCCAAAGCCTTTTTTTGGGGGCACTCTTGGATGGGCGAAAGGGGCTTGCAACGCGTTTTCTGGGGCCCGATTTTTCAGTGGTTTTAGATGTGGGTTAGGGTTATATTTAGGCTTGCTCGGAAAGAGAGAACCCGGAGGGTCCAGTTGCATGTGGGGCTGCGTAAAGGCTCCCCTGGGGAGTTCACTTGTACCCAAAGCCTTCCTTTGCGGGCACTTTTGGATGGGCGAAAGGGGCTCGCAACGCGTTTTCTGGGGCCTGATTATTCAGTCGTCTCTGTTGTCGGCCAGGGTTATGTTTCGGATTGCTCGGAGTGAGTGAACCCGGAGGGTCCAGTTACATGTGGGGCTGCGTAAAGGCTCCCCTGGGGAGTTCACTTGTACCCAAAGCCTTCCTTTGCGGGCACTTTTGGATGGGCGAAAGGGGCTCGCAACACGTTATCTGGGTTCCGACTTTTCAGTTGTCTCTGATGCCGGACAGGTATATGTTTCGGGTTGCTCGGAATGAGTGACCCCGGACTGTCCAGGTTCATGTGGGGCTACGTAAAGGTTCCCCTCGGGAGTTCACTTTTACCCAAAGCCTTCCTTTGGGGGCACTTTTGGATGGGCGAATGTGGCTCGAAACGCGTTTTCTGGGGCCCGGTTTTTCAGTTTTCTCCCATCCGGCTAGGGATATATTTAGGTTTGCTCGGAAAGAGCGAACCCGGAGGGTCCAGTTGCATGTGGGGCTGCGTAAAGGCTCCCCTGGGGAGTTCACTTGTACCCAAAGCCTTTCTTTGCGGACACTGTTGGATGGGTGAAAGGGGCTCGGAATGCGTTTCCTGGGGCCCGATTTTTCAGTAGTCTTCTATGCTGGCTAGGGATAGGCTTGCTCTGAAAGAGTTAACCCGGAGGGTCCAGTTGCATGTGGGGCTGCGTAAAGGCTCCCCTGGGGAGTTCACTTGTACCCAAAGCCTTCCTTTGGGGGCATTTTTGGATGGGTGAAAGGGGCTCGGAATGCGTTTCCTCAGGCGCGGATATTCAGTCTTACGTGCAGGTAAGGGATATATTTAGGCTTGCTATGAAAGAGTGAAGCCGGAGGGTCCCGTTGCATGTGGGGCTGCGTGAAGGCTCCCCTGGAGAGTTCACTTGTACCCAAAGCCTTCCTTTGGGGGCAATTTTGGATGGGCGAAAGGGCCTTGTAACGCGTTTTCTGGGGCCCAATTTTTCAGACGATTTCTATGCCGGCTAGGAATATATATAGGCTTGCTCGGAATCAACGAACCTGGACGGTCCAGTTGCATGTGGGGCTGCGTAAAGGCTCCCCTGGGGAGTTCACTTGTACCCAAAGCCTTCCTTTGGGGGCACTTTTGGATGGGCGAAAGAGGCTCGCAACGCGTTTTCTGGGGCCGGTTTTTCAGTCTTGACCCACGCCGGCTAGGGATATATATAGGTTTGCTCGGAAAGAGCGAACCCGGAGGGTCCAGTTGCATGTGGGGCTGTGTAAAGGCTCCCCTGGGAGTTCACTTGTACCCAAAGCCTTCCTATGCGGGCACTTTTAGATGGGCGAAATTGGCTCGCAGCGCTTTTTTTGGGTTCCGACTTTTCAGTTGTCTCTGATGCAGGCCAGGGATATATGTAGGGTTGCTCGGAATGAGTGACCCCGGAGGGTCCAGTTGCATGTGGGGCTGCGTGAAGGCTCCCCTGGGGAGTTCACTTGTACCCAAAGCCTTCCTATGCGGGCACTTTTGGATGGGTGTAAGGTCCTTGCAAGGCGTTTTCTGGGGCATGATTTTTCAGTTTTCTCCTATTCCGGGTAGGGCTGTATATAGGTTTGCTCGGAAAGAGCGAACCCGGAGGGTCCAGTTGCATGTGGAGCTGCGTAAAGGCTCCCCTGGGGAGTTCACTTGTACCCAAAGCCTTCCTTTGGGGGCACTTTTGGATGGGTGAAAGGGGCTCGGAATGCGTTTCCTCAGGCACGGATATTCAGTCTTACGTGCAGGTAAGGGATATATTTAGGCTTGCTATGAAATAGTGAAGCCGGAGGGTCCCGTTGCATGTGGGGCTGCGTGAAGGCTCCCCTGGGGAGTTCACTTATACCCAAATCCTTCCTTTACGGGAACTTTTGGATGGGCGAAAGTGGCTCGCAACGCGTTTTCTGGGGCCTGATTATTCAGTCGTCTCTGATGTCGGCCAGGGTTATGTTTCGGGTTTCTCGGAGTAAGTGAACCCGGAGGGTCCAGTTGCATGTGGGGCTGTGTAAAGTCTCCCCTGGGGAGTTCACTTGTACCCAACGCCTTCCTTTGGGGGCACTTTTGGATGGGTGAAAGGGGTTCGAAACGCGTTTTCTGGGTTCCGACTTTTCAGTTGTCTCTGAAGCCGGCCAGGGATATTTTTCGGGTCGCTCGGAATGAGTGACCCCGGAGTGTCCAGGTTCATGTGGGGCTGCGTAAAGTCTCTACTGGGGAGTTCACTTGTACCCAAAGCCTTCCTTTGGGGGCACTTTTGGATGGGCGAAAGGGGCTCGGAACGCGTTTCCTCAGGCCCGGATATTCAGTCTTACGTGCATGTAAGGGATATATTTAGGCTTGCTATGAAAGAGTGAACGCGGAGTGTCCAGTTGCATGTGGGGCTGCGTAAAGGCTTCCCTGGGGAGTTCACTTGTACCCAAAGCCTTCCTTTGAAGGCACTTTTGGATGGGCAAATGTGGCTCGCAGCGCTTTTTTTGGGTTTCGACTTTTCAGTTTTCTCCCATTCCGCCTAGGGATGTATTTAGGTTTGCTCGGAAAGAGCGAACCTGGAGGGTCCAATTGCATGTGGGGCTGCGTAAAGGCTCCCCTGGGGAGTTCACTTGTACCCAAAGCCTTTCTTTGCGGGCACTTTTGGATGGGCGAAAGTGGCTCGCAACGCTTTTTCTGGGTTCCGACTTTTCAGTTGTCTGTGATGCTGGCCATGGATATGTTTCGGGTTGCTCGGAATGAGTGACACCTTAGGGTCCAGTTGCTTGTGGGGCTGCGTGAAAGCTCCCCTGGGGAGTTCACTTGTACCCAAAGCCTTCCTTTGCGGGCACTTTTGGATGGGTGAAAGGGGCTCGGAATGCGTTTCTTCAGGCCCGGATATTCATACATACGTACAGGTAAGGGATATATTTAGGCTTGCTATGAAAGAGTGAAGCCGGAGGGTCCCATTGCATGTGGGGCTGGGTGAAGGCTTCTCTGGGGAGTTCACTTGTACCCAAAGCCTTCCTTTGCAGGCACTTTTCGATGGGCAAAAGTGGCTCCGAATGCATTTTCTGGGGCCAGGTTTTTAAGTCTTCTCCCACGCCGGCTAGGGATATATTTAGGGTTGCTGTGAAAGAGAGAACCCGGAGGGTCCAGTTTCATGTGGGGCTGCGTAAAGGCTGCCCTGGGGAGTTCACTTGTACCCAAAGCCTTTTTTTGGGGGCACTCTTGGATGGGCGAAAGGGGCTTGCAACGCCTTTTCTGGGGCCCGATTTTTCAGTGGTTTTCGATGCAGGTTAGGGATATATTTAGGCTTGCTCGGAAAGAGAGAACCCGGAGGGTCCAGTTGCATGTGGGGCTGCGTAAAGGCTCCCCTGGGGAGTTCACTTGTACCCAAAGCCTTCTTTTGGTGGCACTTTTGGATGGGCGAAAGTGGCTCGGAATGCGTTTCCTAGGGCCCGATTTTTCAGTCGTCTTCTATGCCGGCTATGGATATATTCAGGCTTGTTATGAAAGATTGAAGCCGGAGGGTCCCGTTGCATGTGGGGCTGCGTGAAGGCTCCCCTGGGGAGTTCACTACTACCCAAAGCCTTCCTTTGCGGGCTCTTTTGGATGGGCGAAAGGGGCTCGCAACGCATTACCTGGGGCCCAATTTTTCAGACGTCTTCTATGCCAGCTACGGTTATATTAAGGCTTGCTCGGAGTGAGTGAACCCGGAGGGTCCAGTTGCATGTGGGGCTGCGTAAAGGCTCCCCTGGGGAGTTCACTTGTACCCAAAGCCTTCCATTTGGGGCACTTTTGGATGGGTAAAAGGGGCTCGGAATGCGTTTCCTGGGGCCCGGATATTCAGTCTTACGTGGAGATAAGGGATATATTTAGGCTTGCTATGAAATAGTGAAGACGGAGGGTCCCGTTGCATGTGGGGATGCGTGAAGGCTCCCCTGGGGAGTTCACTTGTAACCAAAGCCTTCCTTTGGGGGCACTTTTGGATGGGTAAAAGGGGCTCGCAACGCGTTTCCTGGTGCCCGGATTTTCAGTCTTCTCCCATGCCGGTAAGGGCTATATTCAGGCTTGTTGTGAAAGAGTGATCCCGAAGGGTCCAGTTGCATGTGGGGCTGCGTAAAGGCTCCCCTGGGGAGTGCAGATGTATCCAATGCCTTCCTTTGGGGGCACTTTTGGATGGGCGAAAGAGGCTCGCAACGCGTTTGCTCAGGCCCGGATATTCAGTCTTACGTGCAGGTAAGGGATATATTTAGGCTTGCTATGAAAGAGTGAAGCCGGAGGGTCCAGTTGCATGTGGGGCTGCGTGAAGGCTCCCCTGGGGAGTTCACTTGTACCCAAAGCCTTCCTTTGCGGGCATTTTTGGGTGGGTGAAAGGGGCTCGGAATGCGTTTCCTGAGGCCCTGAGTTTCAGTCTTCTCCCATGCCGGTAAGTGCTATAAATAGGCTTGTTGTGAAAGAGTGAACCCGAAGGGTACAGTTGCATGTGGGGCTGCGTAAAGGCTCCCCTGGGGAGTTCACTTGTACCCAAAGCCTTCCTTTGCGGGCACTTTTGGATGGGCGAAAGGGGCTCGGAACGCGTTTACTGGTTTCCCACTTTTCAGATGTCTTTGATGCTGGCTAGGGATATATTAAGGGTTGCTCGGAAAGAGCGAACCCAGAGTGTCCAGTTGCATGTGGGGCTGCGTAAAGCCTCCCCTGGGGAGTTCACTTGTACCCAAAGCCTTCCTTTGGGGGCACTTTTGGATGGGTGTAAGGGCCTTGCAACACGTTTTCTGGGGCTCGATTATTCAGTTTTCTCCCATTCCGGCTAGGGATGTATTTAGGTTTGCTCGGAAAAAGCGAACCTGGAGGGTCCAATTGCATGTGGGGCTGCGTAAAGGCTCCCCTAAAGAGTTCACTTGTACCCAAAGCCTTCCTTTTGGGGCACTTTTGGATGGGTGAAAGGGGCTCGGAATGCGTTTCCTCGGGCCCGCATTTTCAGTCTTACGTGCAGGTAAGGGATATATTTAGTCTTGCTATGAAAGAGTGAACGCGGAGGGTCCAGTTGCATGTGGGGCTGCGTAAAGGCTTCCCTGGGGAGTTCACTTGTACCCAAAGCCTTCCTTTGCAGGCACTTTTGGATGGGCAAATGTGGCTCCCAACGCGTTTTCTGGGGCCAGGTTTTTAAGTCTTCTCCCACGCCGGCTAGGGATATATTTATGGTGGCTCGGAAAGAGCGAAGCCTGAGGGTCCAGTTTCATGTGGGGCTGCGTAAAGGCTCCCCTGGGGAGTTCACTTGTACCCAAAGCCTTTTTTTGGGGGCACTCTTGGATGGGCGAAAGGGGCTTGCAACGCGTTTTCTGGGGCCCGATTTTTCAGTGGTTTTAGATGTGGGTTAGGGTTATATTTAGGCTTGCTCGGAAAGAGAGAACCCGGAGGGTCCAGTTGCATGTGGGGCTGCGTAAAGGCTCCCCTGGGGAGTTCACTTGTACCCAAAGCCTTCCTTTGGTGGCACTTTTGGATGGGCGAAATTGGCTCAGATTGCGTTTCCTAGGGCCCGATTTTTCAGTCGTCTTCTATGCCGGCTATGGATATATTCAGGCTTGCTATGAAAGAGTGAAGCCGGAGGGTCCCGTTGCATGTGGGGCTGCATGAAGGCTCCCCTGGGGAGTTCACTACTACCCAAAGCCTTCCTTTGCGGGCTCTTTTGGATGGGCGAAAGGGGCTCGCAACGCATTACCTGTGGCCCAATTTTTCAGACGTCTTCTATGCCAGCTACGGTTATATTAAGGCTTGCTCGGAGTGAGTGAACCCGGAGGGTCCAGTTGCATGTGGGGCTGCGTAAAGGCTCCCCTGGGGAGTTCACTTGTACCCAAAGCCTTCCTTTGGTGGCACTTTTGGATGGGCGAAATTGGCTCAGATTGCGTTTCCTAGGGCCCGATTTTTCAGTCGTCTTCTATGCCGGCTATGGATATATTCAGGCTTGCTATGAAAGAGTGAAGCCGGAGGGTCCCGTTGCATGTGGGGCTGCATGAAGGCTCCCCTGGGGAGTTCACTACTACCCAAAGCCTTCCTTTGCGGGCTCTTTTGGATGGGCGAAAGGGGCTCGCAACGCATTACCTGGGGCCCAATTTTTCAGACGTCTTCTATGCCAGCTACGGTTATTTTAAGGCTTGCTCGGAGTGAGTGAACCCGGAGGGTCCAGTTGCATGTGGGGCTGCGTAAAGGCTCCCCTGGGGAGTTCACTTGTAACCAAAGCCTTCCTTTGGGGGCACTTTTGGATGGGTAAAAGGGGCTCGCAACGCGTTTCCTGGTGCCCGGATTTTCAGTCTTCTCCCATGCCGGTAAGGGCTATATTCAGGCTTGTTGTGAAAGAGTGATCCCGAAGGGTCCAGTTGCATGTGGGGCTGCGTAAAGTCTCCCCTGGGGAGTGCAGATGTATCCAATGCCTTCCTTTGGGGGCACTTTTGGATGGGCGAAAGAGGCTCGCAACGCGTTTGCTCAGGCCCGGATATTCAGTCTTACGTGCAGGTAAGGGATATATTTAGGCTTGCTATGAAAGAGTGAAGCCGGAGGGTCCAGTTGCATGTGGGGCTGCGTGAAGGCTCCCCTGGGGAGTTCACTTGTACCCAAAGCCTTCCTTTGCGGTCATTTTTGGGTGGGTGAAAGGGGCTCGGAATGCGTTTCTTGAGGCCCTGAGTTTCAGTCTTATCCCATTCCGGTAAGTGCTATAAATAGGCTTGTTGTGAAAGAGTGAACCCGAAGGGTCCAGTTGCATGTGGGGCTGCGTAAAGGCTCCCCTGGGGAGTTCACTTGTACCCAAAGCCTTCCTTTGCGGGCACTTTTGGATGGGCGAAAGGGGCTCGGAACGCGTTTACTGGTTTCCCACTTTTCAGATGTCTTTGATGCCGGCTAGGGATATATTAAGGGTTGCTCGGAAAGAGCGAACCCAGAGTGTCCAGTTGCATGTGGGGCTGCGTAAAGCCTCCCCTGGGGAGTTCACTTGTACCCAAAGCCTTCCTTTGGGGGCACTTTTGGATGGGTGTAAGGGCCTTGCAAGGCGTTTTCTGGGGCTCGATTATTCAGTTTTCTCCCATTCCGGCTAGGGATGTATTTAGGTTTGCTCGGAAAAAGCGAACCTGGAGGGTCCAATTGCATGTGGGGCTGTGTAAAGGCTCCCCTAAAGAGTTCACTTGTACCCAAAGCCTTCCTTTTGGGGCACTTTTGGATGGGTGAAAGGGGCTCGGAATGCGTTTCCTCGGGCCCGCATTTTCAGTCTTACGTGCAGGTAAGGGATATATTTAGTCTTGCTATGAAAGAGTGAACGCGGAGGGTCCAGTTGCATGTGGGGCTGCGTAAAGGCTTCCCTGGGGAGTTCACTTGTACCCAAAGCCTTCCTTTGCAGGCACTTTTGGATGGGCAAATGTGGCTCCCAACGCGTTTTCTGGGGCCAGGTTTTTAAGTCTTCTCCCACGCCGGCTAGGGATATATTTAGGGTTGCTCGGAAAGAGCGAAGCCTGAGGGTCCAGTTTCATGTGGGGCTGCGTAAAGGCTCCCCTGGGGAGTTCACTTGTACCCAAAGCCTTTTTTTGGGGGCACTCTTGGATGGGCGAAAGGGGCTTGCAACGCGTTTTCTGGGGCCCGATTTTTAAGTGGTTTTAGATGTGGGTTAGGGTTATATTTAGGCTTGCTCGGAAAGAGAGAACCCGGAGGGTCCAGTTGCATGTGGGGCTGCGTAAAGGCTCCCCTGGGGAGTTCACTTGTACCCAAAGCCTTCCTTTGGTGGCACTTTTGGATGGGCGAAATTGGCTCAGATTGCGTTTCCTAGGGCCCGATTTTTCAGTCGTCTTCTATGCCGGCTATGGATATATTCAGGCTTGCTATGAAAGAGTGAAGCCGGAGGGTCCCGTTGCATGTGGGGCTGCATGAAGGCTCCCCTGGGGAGTTCACTACTACCCAAAGCCTTCCTTTGCGGGCTCTTTTGGATGGGCGAAAGGGGCTCGCAACGCATTACCTGGGGCCCAATTTTTCAGACGTCTTCTATGCCAGCTACGGTTATTTTAAGGCTTGCTCGGAGTGAGTGAACCCGGAGGGTCCAGTTGCATGTGGGGCTGCGTAAAGGCTCCCCTGGGGAGTTCACTTGTACCCAAAGCCTTCTTTTGGGGACACTTTTGGATGGACAAATGTGGCTCCCAAAGTGTTTTCTGGGGCCAGGATTTTAAGTCTTCTCCCACGCCGGCTAGGGCTATATTTAGGGTTGCTCGGAAAGAGTGAAGCCGGAGGGTCCAGTTGCATGTGGGGCTGCGTGAAGGCTCCCCTGGGGAGTTCACTTGTACCCAAAGCCTTCTTTTGGGGGCACTTTTGGATGGGCAAAGGGGGTCGCAATGCGTTTTCTGGGTCCCAATTTTCCAGTCGTGTTCTATGCCGGTTACGGGTTATATTTAGGGTTGCTTGGAATGAGTGAACTCAGAGGGTCCAGTTGCATGTAGGGCTGCGTAAAGGCTCCCCTGGGGAGTTCACTTGTACCCAAAGCCTTCCTATGCGGTCTCTTTTAGATGTGTGAATGGGGCTCGCAACGCGTTTTCTGGTGCCCGGTTTTTCAGTTTTCTCCCATTCCGGCTAGGGATGTATTTAGGTTTGCTCGGAAAGAGCGAACCCAGAGGGTCCAGTTGCATGTGGGGCTGCGTAAAGGCTCCCCTGGGGAGTTCACTTGTACCCAAAGCCTTCCTTTGGGGGCACTTTTGGATGGGTGAAAGGGGCTCGGAATGCGTTTCCTGGGGCCCGGATTTTCAGTCCTCTCCCGTACCGGTAAGGGATATATTTAGGCTTGTTGTGAAAGAGCGAATACGTACGGTCCAGTTGCATGTGGGGCTGCTTACAGGCTCCCCTGGGGAGTTCACTTGTACCCAAAGCCTTCCTTTGCGGGCACTTTTGGATGGGTGAAAGGGGTCGGAATGCGTTTCCTCATGCCCGGATATTCAGTCTTACGTGCAGGTAAGGGATATATTTAGTCTTGCTATGAAAGAGTGAACGCGGAGGGTCCCGTTGCATGTGGGGCTGTGTGAAGGCTCCCCTGGGGAGTTCACTTGTACCCAAAGCCTTCCTTTGGGGACACTTTTGGATGGGCAAATGTGGCTCCCAACGCGTTTTCTGGGGCCAGGATTTTAAGTCTTCTACCACGCCGGCTAGGGCTATATTTAGGGTTGCTCGGAAAGAGTGAAGCTGGAGGGTCCAGTTGCATGTGTGGCTGCGTGAAGGCTCGCCTGGGGAGTTCATTTGTACCCAAAGCCTTCCTTTGCGGGCACTTTTGGATGGGCAAAAGTGGCTCCGAACGCATTTTCTGGGGCCAGGTTTTTGACTCTTTTCACACGACGGCTAGGGCTATATTTAGGGTTGCTCGGAAAGAGCGAAGCCGGAGTGTCCCGTTGCATGTGGTGCTGCGTAAAGGCTCCCCTGGGGAGTTCACCTGTACTCAAAGCATTCCTTTGCGGGCACTTTTGGATGGGCGAAATGGGCTCGCAACGCGTTTTCTGGGGCCCAGTTTTTCAGACTTCTCCCACGCCAGCTAGGGATATATTTAGGGTTGATCGGAAAGAGCGAAGCCCGAGGGTCCAGTTGCATGTGGGGCTGCGTAAAGGCTCCCCTGGGGAGTTCACTTGTACCAAACGCCTTCCAATGCCGTCACGTTTGGATGTGTGAATGGGGCTCGCAACGCGTTTTCTGGGGCCCGGTTTTTCAGTTTTCTCCCATTCCGGCTAGGGATTTATTTAGGTTTGCCCGTAAAGAGCGAACCCGGAGGGTCCAGTTGCATGTGGGGCTGCGTAAAGGCTCCCCTGGGGAGTTCACTTGTACCCAAAGCCTTCCTTTGCGGGCACTTTTGGATGGGCGAAAGGGGCTCGGAACGCATTTCCTGGGGCCCAATATTTCAGACGTCTTCTATGCCAGCTACGGTTATATTAAGGCTTGCTCGGAGTGAGTGAACCCGGAGGGTCCAGTTGCATGTGGGGCTGCGTAAAGGCTCCCCTGGGGAGTTCACTTGTACCCAAAGCCTTCCATTTGGGTCACTTTTGGATGGGTAAAAGGGGCTCGGAATGCGTTTCCTGGGGCCCGGATATTCAGTCTTACGTGGAGGTAAGGGATATATTTAGGCTTGCTATGAAATAGTGAAGACGGAGGGTCCCGTTGCATGTGGGGCTGCGTGAAGGCTCCCCTGGGGAGTTCACTTGTACCCAAAGCCTTCCTTTGGGGGCACTTTTGGATAGGTAAAAGGGGCTTGCAACGCGTTTCCTGGTGCCCGGATTTTCAGTCTTCTCCCATGCCGGCAAGGGCTATATTCAGGCTTGTTGTGAAAGACTGAACCCAGAGGATCCAGTTGCATGTGGGGCTGCGTGAAGGCTCCCCTGGGGAGTTCAGTTGTACCCAAAGCCTTCCTTTGCGGGCATTTTTGGATGCGCGAAAGGGGCTTGCAACGCATTTCCTTTGGCCCAATTTTTCAGACCTCTTCTATGCCAGCTACGGCTATATTAAGGCTTGCTCGGAGTGACTGAACCCGGAGGGTCCAGTTGCATGTGGGGCTGCGTAAAGGCTCCCCTGGGGAGATCACTTGTACCCAAAGCCTTCCTTTGGGGGCACTTTCGGATGGGCGAATGGGGCTTGTAACGCATTTTCTGGGGCCCCAATTTTCAGTCGACTGCCAGGCGGGCCAGGGCTATATTTAGGGTTGCTGTGAAAGAGCGAATACGGAGGGTCCAGTTGCATGTGGGGCTGGGTAAAGACTCTCCTGGGGACTACAGTTGTACCCAAAGCCTTCCTTTGGGGGCACTTTTGGATGTGCGAAATGGTCTTGTAAGGCGTTTTCTTTGGCCCGATTTGTCAGTCATCTCCGATGCCGACTAGGGCTATATTTAGTGTTGCTCGAAAACAGCGAACACGAAGGGTCCAGTTGCATGTGGGGTTGCATAAAGGCTCCCCTGGGGAGTTCACTTGTACCCAAAGCCTTCCTTTGGGGGCACTTTTGGATGGTCCAAGGGGAATCGTAATGCGTGTTCTGAGGCCCGCTTTTTCAGTCTTCTCCCAATACGCCGAGGGCTATATATAGTCTTGCGGTGAAAGAGTGAACACGGAGGGTCCAGTTGCATGTGGGGCTGCATAAAGGCTCCCCTGGGGAGTTCACTTGAACCCAAAGTCTTCCTTTGGGGTCACTTCTGGATGGGCGAATGGGGCTTGTAACGCAATTCTGGGGCCCCAATTTTCAGACGACTGCGAGGCGGGCCAGGGCTATATTTAGGGTTGCTGTGAAAGAGCGAATACGGAGGGTCCAGTTGCATGTGGGGCTGCATAAAGGCTCCCCTGGGGAGTACAGTTGTACCCAAAGCCTTCTTTTGGGTGCACTTTTGGATGTGCGAAATGGTCTTGTAAGGCGTTTTCTTTGGCCCGATTTGTCAGTCATCTCCAATGCCGGCTAGGGCTATATTTAGGGTAGCTGTAAAAGAGCGAACCCGGAGGGTCCAGCAGCATGTGGGGCTGCATAAAGACTCCCCTGGCGAGTTCACTTGTACTCAAAGCCTTCCTTTGGGGGCACTTTTGGATGGGCGAAAGGGGCTTGTAAGGCATTTTCTGGGGTCCGAGTTTTCAGTCTTCTGCCATGTGGGCCAGGGTTATATTTATGGTTGCTCGGAAACAGTGAATACGGAGGGTCCAGTTGCATGTGGGGCTGCATAAAGGCTCCCCTGGGGAGTTCAGTAGTACCCAAAGCCTTCCTTTGGGGGCACTTTTGGATGGTTCAAGGGGAATCTCAATGCGTTTTCTGAGGCCTGCATTTTCAGTCTTCTCGCATTGCGCCGAGGGCTATATTGAGGCTTGCGGTGAAAGAGTGAACCCGGAGGGACAAGTTGCATGTGGGGCTGCATAAAAGCTCCACTGGGGAGTTCAGTTGTACCCAAAGCCTTCCTTTGGGGGCACTATTTTATGTGCGAATGGGGCTTGTAAGGTGTTTTCTAGGGCCTGAGGTTTCAGTCGTCTGCCATGCGGGCTAGCGTTATATTTAGGGTTGCTGTGAAAGAGCGAATACGGAAGGTCCAGTTGCATGTGGGGCTGCATAAAGGCTCCCCTGGGGAGTTCACTTGTACTCAAAGCCTTCCTCTGGGGGCACTTTTGGATGGTCGAAAGGGTCTTGTAAGGCGTTTTCTTTGGCCCGATTTTTCAGTCATCTCCGATTCCGGCTAGGGCTATATTTAGGCTTGCTGTGAAAGAACGAATAAGGAGGGTTCAGTTGCTGTGGGGCTGCAGAAAGGCTCCCCTGGGGAGTTCACTTGTACCCAAAGCCTTCCTTTGGGGACACTTTCGAATGGTCCAAGGGGAATCGCAATGCGTTTTCTGAGGCCGGCTTTTTCAGTCTTCTCCCATTGCGCCGGGGGCTATATTTAGTCTTGCTGTGAAAGAGTGAACCCGGAGGGTCCAGTTGCATGTGGGGCTGCCTAAAGGCTCCCCTGGGGAGTTCACTTGTAGCTAAACCTTCCTTTGGAGGCACTTTTGGATGGTCCAAGGGGAATCGCAATGCGTAGTCTGAGGCCCACATTTTCAGACTTCTCCCATTGCGCCAAGGGATATATTTAGGATTGCGGTGAAAGAGCGAATACGGAGGGTCCAGTTGCATGTGGGGCTGCATAAAGACTCCCCTGGGGAGTTCACTTGTACTCAAAGCCTTCCTTTCGGGGCACTTTTGGATGGGCGAAAGGGTCTTGTAAGGCATTTTCTGGGGTCTGAGTTTTCAGTCTTCTTCCATGCGGTCCAGGGTTATATTTAGGGTTGCTGTGAAAGAGCGAATACGGAAGGTCCAGTTGCATGTGGGGCTGCATAAAGGCTCCCGTGGGGAGTTCAGTTGTACCCAAAGCCTTCCTTTGGGGGCACTTTCGGATGGTCCAAGGGGAATCGCAATGCGTATTCTGAGGGCCACTTTCTCAGTCTTCTCCCATTGTGCCGAGGGATATATTTAGGATTGCAGTGAAAGAGCGAATAAGGAGGGTCCAGTTGCATGTGGGGCAGTATAAAGGCTCCCCTGGGGAGTTCACTTGTACCCAAAGCCTTCCTTTGGGGGCACTTTTGGATGGGCGAAAGGGGCTCGGAATGCGTTTTCTGGGGCCCTTGTTTTCAGTCGTCTCCAATGCCGGCTAGGGCTATATATAGTGTTGCTCGGAAACAGCGAACCCGGAGGGTCCAGTTGCATGTGGGTCTGCGTAAAGGCTCCCCTGGGGAGTTCACTTGTACGCAAACCCTTCCTTTATGGGCACTTTTGGATGGGCGAAAGGGGCTCGCAACGCATTTCCTGGTGCCCGATTTTTCAGACCTGTTCTATGCCGGTTAGGGATATATTTAGTGTTGCTTGGAATGAGTGAACTCAGAGGGTCCAGTTGCATGTGTGGCTGCGTGACGGCTACCCTGGGGAGTTCACTTGTACCCAAAGCCTTCCTTTGGGGGTACTTTTGGATGGGTGAAAGGGGCTAGGAACTGCTTTCCTGGGGCCCGGATTTTCAGTCTTCTCACTTGCCGGTAAGGGATATATGTAGGTTTGTTGTGAAAGAGTGAACGCAGAGGGTCCAGTTGCATGTGGGGCTGCGTTATGGCTCCCCTGGGGACTTCACTTGTACCCATAGCCTTCCTTTGCGCGACTTTTGTATGGGCGAAAGTGGCTCGCAACGATTTTTCTGTGGCCTGATTTTTCAGTCGTCTCTGATGACGGCTAGAGATACATTTAGGGTTGCTTGGAATGAGTGAACTCAGAGGGTCCAGTTGCATGTGGGGCTGTGTAAAGGCTCCCCTGGGGAGTTCACTTGTACCCAAAGCCTTCCTTTGCGGGCACTTTTGGATGGGCGAAAGGGGCTCGCAACGCGTTTTCTGGGGCCGAATTTTAAGTCGTCTTCGATGCTAGCTAGGGATATATTTAGGGTTGCTCGGCGTGAGTGAACCCGGAGGGTCCAGTTGCATGTGGGGCTGCGTAAAGGCTCCCCTGGGGAGTTCACTTGTACACAAAGCCTTCCTTTGCGGGTACTTTTGGATGGGTGAAAAGGACTCGGAATGCTTTTCCTAGGGCCCGGTTTTTCAGACTTCTTCTATGCCTACTATGGATATATTTAGGCTTGCTGTGAAAGAGTGAACCCGGAGGGTCCAGTTGCATGTGGGGCTGCGTAAAGGCTCCCCTGGGGAGTTCACTTGTACCCAAAGCCTTCCTTTGGGGGCACTTTGGATGGGCGAAATGGGCTCGCAACGCGTTTTCTGGGGACAGGATTTTCAGTCTTCTCCCATCCTGGTAAGGCATATATTAAGGCTTGTTGTGAAAGACTGAACCAGGAGGGTCCAGTTGCATGTGGGGCTGCGTAAAGGCTCCCCTGGGGAGATCACTTGTACCCAAAGCCTTCCTTTCGGGCACTGTTGGATGGGCAAACGGGGCTCGCAACGCTTTTTCTGGGGCCCGGATTTTCAGTCTTCTCCCATCCCGGTAAGGCATATATTAAGGCTTTTTGTGAAAGACTGAACCAGGAGGGTCCAGTTGCATGTGGGGCTGCGTAAAGGCTCCCCTGGGGAGATCACTTGTACCCAAAGCCTTCCTCTGGGGGCAATTTTGGATGGCTGAAAGTGGCTCGGAATGCGTTTTCTCGGGTCCGGATTTTCAGTCTTAAGTGCTGGTAAGGGATATATTTAGGCTTGCTATGAAAAAGTGAACTCGGAGGGTCCCGTTGCATATGGGGTTGCGTATAGGCTCTCCTGGGGAGATCACTTTTACCCAAAGCCTTCCTTTGCGGGCACTTTTGGATGGGCGAAAGGGGCTCGCAACGATTTTTCTGTGGCCTGATTTTTCAGTCGTCTCTGATGACGACTAGAGATATATTTAGGTTTGCTTGGAATGAGTGAACTCAGAGGTTCCAGTTGCATGTGGGGCTGCGTAAAGCCTCCCCTGGGGAGTTCACGTGTACACAAAGCCTTCCTTTGGGGGCATTTTTGGATGGGCTAAAGGGGCTCGCAACGATTTTTCTGTGGCCTAATTTTTCAGTCGTCTCTGATGACGGCTAGAGATATATTTAGGTTTGCTTGGAATGAGTGAACTCAGAGGTTCCAATTGCATGTGGGGCTGCGTAAAGCCTCCCCTGGGGAGTTCACTTGTACCCAAAGCCTTCCTTTGGGGGCATTTTTGGATGGGCGAAAGGGGCTCGGAATGCGTTTCCTGTGGCCCGGATTTTCAGTCTTCTCCCATGCCGGTAAGGGCTATATTTAGGCTTGTTGTGAAAGAGTGAAACCGGAGGGTTCAGTTGCATGTGGGGCTGCGTATAGGATCCCCTGGGGAGTTCATTGTACCCAAAGCCTTCCTTTGCGGGCACTTTTGGATGGGTGAAAGTGGCTCGCAACGCGTCTCCTGGGGCCCGATTTTTCAGTCGTCTTCTATGCCGGCTAGGGATATATTTAGGCTTGCTCGGAAACAGTGAACCCGGAGGGTCCAGTTGCATGTGGGGCTGCGTAAAGGCTTCCCTGGGGAGTTCAGATGTACCCATAGCCTTCCTTTGCGGGCACTTTTGGATGGGTGTAAGGGCCTCGCAACGCGTTTTCTGGGGCCCGATTTTTCTGTCGTCTCTTCTGATGGCCAGGGATACGTTTCGGGTTGCTCGGGATGAGTGAACTCACAGGGTCCAGTTGCATGTGGGGCTGCGTAAAGGCTCCCCAGGGGAGTTCACTTGTACCCAAAGCCTTACCTTGGGGACACTTTTTGATGGGCGAAAGGGGCTCGCAACGCTTTTTCGTGGGCCCGGTTTTTCAGTCGTATCCCACGCCGGCAAGGGATATATATAGGCTTGCTATGAAAGAGTGAACCCGGAGGGTCCCGTTGCATGTGGGGTTGCGTAAAGTCTCCCCTGGGGAGATCACTTGTACCCAAAGCCTTCCTTTGCGGGCACTTTTGGATGGGTTTAAGGGCCTCGCAACGCGTTTTCTGGGGCCCGATTTTTCTGTCGTCTTTTATGACGGCCAGGGATATGTTTTTGGGTTATTCGGAATGAGTGACCCCGGAGGGTCCAGTTGCATGTGGGGCTGCGTAAAGGCTCCCCTGGGGAGTTCACTTGTACCCAAAGCCTTCCTTTGGGGGCACTTTTGGATGGGCGAAAGGGCCTCGCAACGCGTTTTCTGGGGCCCAATTTTTCAGACGTCTTCTATGCCGGCTAGGGATATATTAAGGCTTGCTCGGAAACAACGAACCCGGAGGGTCCAGTTGCATGTGGGGCTGCGTATAGGCTCCCCTGGGGAGTTCACTTGTACCCAAAGCCTTCCTTTGGGGGCACTTTTGTATGGGTGAAAGGGGCTAGGAATGCGTTTCCTGGGGCCAGGCTTTTCAGTCTTCTCCCATGCCAGTAAGGGATATATATAGTCTTGTTGTGAAAGAATGAACGCAGAGGGTACAGTTGCATGTGGGGCTGCGTAAATGCTCCCCTGGGGAGATCACTTGTACACAAAGCCTTCCTTTGCGGGCACTTTTGGATGGGCAAAAGGGGCTCGCAACGATTTTTCTGTTGCCCGATTTTTCAGTCGTCTCTGATGACGGCTAGAGATATATTTAGGGTTGCTTGGAATGAGTGAACTCAGAGGGTCCAGTTGCATGTGGGGCTGCGTAAAGCCTCCCCTGGGGAGTTCACTTGTACCGAAAGCCTTCCTTTGGGGGCACTTTTGGATGGGCGAAAAGGGCTCGCAACACTTTTTCTGGGGCCCGGTTTTTCAGTCTTATCCCACACCGGCAAGGGATATGTATAGGCTTGCTATGAAAGAGTGAATCCGGAGGGTCCAGTTGCATGTGGGGCTGCGTAAAGGCTCCCCTGGGGAGATCACTTGTACCCAAAGACTTCTTTTGGGGGCACTTTTGAATGGGCGAAAGTGGCTCACAACGCGTTTCCTGGGGCCCAATTTATCAGACGTCTTCTATGCCGGCTAGGGCTATATTTAGGCTTGTTCGGAAACAGTGAACCCAAAGGGTCCAGTTGCATGTGGGGCTGCGTAAAGGCTCCCCTGGGGAGTTCACTTGTACCCAAAGCCTTCCTTTGCGGGCACTTTTGGATGGGCGAAAGGGGCTCTCAACGTGTTTTCTGTGGACGAATTTTAAGTCGTCTTCGATGCTAGCTAGGGATATATTTAGGGTTGCTCGGAGTGAGTGAATTAATCCTGAGGGTCCAGTTGCATGTGGGGCTGAGTAAAGGCTCCCCTGGGGAATTCACTTGTACCCAAAGCCTTCCTTTGCGGGCACTTTTGTATGGGCGAAAGGGGCTCTCAACGTGTTTTCTGTGGCCGAATTTTAAGTCGTCTTCGATGTTAGCTAGGGATATATTTAGGGTTTCTCGGAGTGAGTGAACCCGGAGGGTCCAGTTGCATGTGGGGCTGAGTAAAGGCTCCCCTGAGGAATTCACTTGTACCCAAAGCCTTCCTTTGCGGGCACTTTTGGATGGGTGTAAGGGCCTCGCAACGCGTTTTTTGGGGCCCGATTTTTCTGTCGTCTCTTCTGATGGCCAGGGATACGTTTCGGGTTGCTCGGGATGAGTGAACTCACAGGGTCCAGTTGCATGTGGGGCTGCGTAAAGGCTCCCCAGGGGAGTTCACTTGTACCCAAAGCCTTAATTTGGGGGCACTTTTTGATGGGCGAAAGGGGCTCGCAGCGCTTTTTCTGGGGCCCGGTTTTTCAGTCGTATCCCACGCCGGCAAGGGATATATATAGGCTTGCTATGAAAGAGTGAACCCGGAGGGTCCCGTTGCATGTGGGGTTGCGTAAAGTCTCCCCTGGGGAGATCACTTGTACCCAAAGCCTTCCTTTGCGGGCACTTTTGGATGGGTGTAAGGGCCTAGCAACGCGTTTTCTGGGGCCCGATTTTTCTGTCGTCTTTTATGACGGCCAGGGATATGTTTTTGGGTTATTCGGAATGAGTGACCCCGGAGGGTCCAGTTGCATGTGGGGCTGCGTAAAGGCTCCCCTGGGGAGTTCACTTGTACCCAAAGCCTTCCTTTGCGGGCACTTTTTGGATGGGCGGAAGGAGGTCGAAAAGCATTTTCAGCTTCCCGGATTTTCAGTCTTCTCCCATGCCTGTTAGGCATATATTTATGCTTGTTGTGAAAGAGTGGTCCTTAAGGGTCCAGTTCCATTTGGGACTGTGTAAAGGCTCCCCTGGGGAATTCACTTGTACCCAAAGCCTTCCTTTGGGGGCACTTTTGGATGGGTGAAAGGGGCTAGGAATGCGTTTCCTGGGGCCCGGGTTTTCAGTCTTCTCCCATGCCGGTAAGGGATATATATAGGCTTGTTGTGAAACAGTGTAAGCAGAGGGTCCAGTTGCATGTGGGGCTGCGTGAAGGCTCCCTTGGGGAGTTCACTTGTACCCAAAGCCTTTTTTTGGGGGCACTTTTGGATGGGCGAAAGGAGCTCGCAAAACATTTTCAGGTTCCCGGATTTTCAGTCTTCTCCCATGCCTGTTAGGCATATATTTATGCTTGATGTGAAAGAGTGGTCCATAAGGGTCCATTTCCATTTGGGGCTGTGTAAAGGCTCCCCTGGGGAATTCACTTGTACCCAAAGCCTTCCTTTGGGGGCACTTTTGGATGGGCGAAAGGGGCTAGGAATGCGTTTCCTGGGGCCCGGGTTTTCAGTCTTCTCCCATGCCGGTAAGGGATATATATAGGCTTGTTGTGAAACAGTGTAAGCAGAGGGTCCAGTTGCATGTGGGGCTGCGTGAAGGCTCCCTTGGGGAGTTCACTTGTACCCAAAGCCTTTTTTTGGGGGCACTTTTGGATGGGCGAAAGGAGCTCGCAAAACATTTTCAGGTTCCCGGATTTTCAGTCTTCTCCCATGCCTGTTAGGCATATATTTATGCTTGATGTGAAAGAGTGGTCCATAAGGGTCCATTTCCATTTGGGGCTGTGTAAAGGCTCCCCTGGAGAATTCACTTGTACCCAAAGCCTTCCTTTGGGGGCAATTTTGGATGGGTGAAAGGGGCTCGGAATGCATTTCCTCGGGCCCGGATTTTCAGTCTTACGTGCAGGTAAGGGATATATATAGGCTTGCTATGAAAGAGTGAACCTGGAGGGTCCCGTTTCATTTGCGGCTGCGTAAAGGTTCCCCTGGAGAGTTCACTTGTACCCAAAGCCTTCCTTTGGAGGCATTTTGAATGGGCGAAAGGGGCTCGGAATGCATTTCCTGGGGCCCAATTTTTCAGACGTCTTCTATGCCAGCTAGGGAAATATTTAGGTTTGTTCGGATAGAGTGAACCCGGAGGGTCCAGGTGCATGTGGGGCTGCGTAAAGGCTCCCCTGGGGAGTTCACTTGTATTCAAAGGCTTCCTCTGGGGGCACTTTTGGATGGGCGAAAGGGGCTCGGAATGCGTTTTCTGGGGCCCTTGTTTTCAGTCGTCTCCCATGCCGGCTAGGGCTATGTATAGTGTTGCTCGGAAACAGCGAACCCGGAGGGTCCAGTTGCATGTGGGGCTGCGTAAAGGCTCCCCTGGGGAGTTCACTTGTACCCAAAGCCTTCCTTTGGGGGCACTTTTAAATGAATTAAAGGGGCTCGGAACGCGTATCCTGGGGTCCAATTTTTCAGTCGTCTGCCATGTGGGCCAGGGCTATATTTATCGTTGCTTTGAAAGAGCGAATACGGAGGGTCCAGTTGCATGTGGGGCTGCATAAAGGCTCCCCTGGGGAGTTCAGATGTACCCAAAGCCTTTCTTTACAGGCACTTTTGGATGGGCGAAAGGGGCTCGCAACGCATTTCCTGGGTCCCAATTTTCCAGTCCTGTTCTATGCCGGTTAGCGATATATTTAGGGTTGCTTGGAATGAGTGAACTCAGAGGGTCCAGTTGCATGTGGGGCTGCCTAAAGGCTCCCCTGGGGAGTTCACTTGTACCCAAAGCCTTCCTTTGCGGGCACTTTTGGATGGGCAAATGTGGCTCGCAACGCGTTTTCTCGGGCCAGGTTTTTAAGTCTTCTCCCCCGTCGGCTCGGTATATATATAGGTTTGCTCGGAAAGAGCGAACCCGGAGGGGCCATTTGCATGTGGGGCTGCGTAAAGGCTCCCCTGGGGAGTTCACTTGTACACAAAGCCTTCCTTTGGGGGCACTTTTGAATGGGCGAAAGGGGCTCGCAACGTGTTTCCTAGGGCCGGATTTTTCAGTCGTCTTCTATGCCGGCTATGGATATATTCAGGCTTGTTGTGAAAGAGTGATCCCGAAGGGTCCAGTTGCATGTGGGGCTGCGTAAAGGCTCCCCTGGGGAGTGCAGATGTATCCAATGCCTTCCTTTGGGGGCACTTTTGGATGGGCGAAAGTGTCTCGGAACGCGTTTGCTTGCGCCCAATTTTTCAGACGTCTTCTATGCCGGCTAGGGTTATTTTAAGGCTTGCTCGGAAACAACGAACCTGGACGGTCCAGTTGTATGTGGGGCAGCGTAAAGGCTCCCCTGGGGAGTTCACTTGTACCCAAAGCCTTCCTTTGCGGGCACTTTTGTATGGGTGAAAGGGGCTCGGAACGCGTTTTCTCGGGCTGGTTTTTCAGTCTTCTCCCACGCCGGCTAGGGCTATATTAAGGTTTGCTTTGGAAGAGGGAACCCGGAGGGTCCAGTTGAATGTGGGGCTGCGTAAAGGCTCCCCTGGGGAGTTCCGTTGTACCCAAAGCCGTCCTTTGGGGGCACTTTTGGATGGGCGAAAGGGGCTCGGAACACGTTTCCTGGGCCCAATTTTTCAGTAGTCTTCTATGCCGGCTAGTGTTATATTAAGGCTTGCTTGGAAATAACGAACCGAAAGGGTCCCGTTGCATGTGGGGCTGCGTGAAGGCTCCCCTGGGGAGTTCACTTGTACCCAAAGCCTTCCTTTGCGGGCACTTTTGGATGGGTAAAAGGGCCTCGGAATGTGTTTTCTGGGGCCGGGATTTTCAGTTTTCTCCCATGCCGTTAAGGAATATATTTAGGCTTGTTGTGAAAGAGTGAACCCGGAGAGTCCAGTTGCATGTGGGGCTGCGTAAAGGCTCCCCTGGGGAGTTCACTTGTACCCAAAGCCTTCCATTGCGGGCACTTTTTGATTGGGCGAAAGGAGCTCGCAAAGTATTTTCAGGTTCCCGGATTTTCAGTCTTCTCCCATGACGGTTAAGCATATATTTAGGCTTGTTGTGAAAGAGTGAACCCGGAGAGTCCAGTTGCATTTGGGGCTGCGTAAAGTCTCCCCTGGGGAATTCACTTGTACCCAAAGCCTACCTTTAGGGGCACTTTTGGATGGGCGAAATGGGCTCGCAACGCATTTTCTGGGACCAGGTTTTTAAGTCTTCTCCCACGCCGGCTAGGGATATATTTAGGTTTGCTTGGAAAGAGCAAACCCGGAGGGTCCAGTTGCATGTGGGGCTGCGTAAAGGCTCCCCTGGGGAGTTCACTTGTACCCAAAGCCTTCCTTTGCGGGCACTTTTGGATGGGCGAAAGGGGCTCGCAACGCGTTTTCTGGGGCCGGTTTTTCAGTCTTGACCCATGCTGGCTAGGGATATATATAGGTTTACTCGGAAAGAGCGGACCCGGAGGGTCCCGTTTCATGTGGGGCTGCATAAAGGCTCCCCTGGGGAGCTCACTTGTACCCAAAGCCTTCCTTTTGGGGCAGTTTTGGATGGGTAAAAAGGGCTCGCAACGCGTTTTCTGGGGCCTGATTTTTCAGTCTTCTCCCATGTCGGCTAGGGGTATATATAGGCTTGCTGTGAAAGAACGAATAAGGAGGGTCCAGTTGCATGTGGGGCTGTGTAAAGGCTCCCCTGGGGAGATCACTTGTACCCAAAGCCTTCTTTGCGGCCACTTTTGGATGGGCGAAAGTGGCTAGCAACGCATATCCTGGGGCCCAATTTTTCAGACGTCTTCTATGCCGGCTAGGGATATATTTAGGGTTGCTTGGAAAGAGCGAACCCGGAGGGTCCAGTTGCATGTGGGGCTGCGTAAAGGCTCCCCTGGGAAGTTCACTTGTACCCAAAGCCTTCCTTTTCCGGCATTTTTTGGATGGGCGAAAGGAGATCGCAAAGCATTTTCAGGTTCACGGATTTTCAGTCTTCTCACATGCCGGTTAGGCATATATTTAGGCTTGTTGTGAAAGTGCCATCCTGTAGGGTCCAGTTGCATTTGGGGCTGCGTAAAGGCTCCCCTGGGGAATTCACTTGTACCCAAAGCCTACCTTTAGGGGCACTTTTGGATGGGTGAAATGGTCTCGGAATGCGTTTTCTGGGGCACAATTTTTCAGTGTTGTCCCACGACACCTAGGGCTATATTTAGGGTTTCTCGGAATGACTGAACCCGGAGGGTCCAGTTGCATGTGGGGCTGCATAAAGGCTCCCCTGGGGAGTTCACTTGTACCCAAAGCCTTCATTTGGGGACACTTTTGGATGGGCGAAAGGGGCTCGGAATGCGTTTCCTGGGGCCCGATGTTTCAGTCGTCTTCTATGCCGGCTAGGGATATATTAAGTCTTGCTCGGAAACAGCGAACCCGGAGGGTCCAGTTGCATGTGAGGCTGCGTAAAGGCTACCCTGGGGAGTTCACTTGTACCCAAGCCTTCTTTGCGGGCACTTTTGGATGGGTGTTATGTCCTCGTAACACGTTTTCTGGGGCCCGATTTTTAAGTCGTCTCTGATGCCGGCCAGGGATATGTTTCGGGTTGCTCGGGATGAGTGAACTCACAGGGTCCAGTTGCATGTGGGGCTGCGTAAAGGCTCCCCTGGGGAGTTCACTTGTACCCAAAGCCTTCCTTTCCCTGCACTTTTGGATGGGCGAAAGGGGCTCGCAACGCTTTTTCTGGGGCCAGGTTTTTCAGTCTTCTCCCATGCCGGCTAGGGATATATTTAGGCTTGCTGTGAAAGAGTGAACCCGGAGGGTCCAGTTGCATGTCGAGCTGCGAAAGGCTCCCCTTGGGAGTTCACATGTACCCAAAGCCTTCCTTTGTGGGACCTTTTTGGATGGGCGAAAGGAGCTCGCAATGCATTTTCAGGGGCCTAGATTTTCAGTCTTCTCGCATGCCAGTTAGGCATATATTTAGGCTTCTTGTGAAAGAGTGATCCCGGAGGGTCCAGTTGCATGTGGGGCTGCGTAAAGGCTCCCCTGGGGAGTTCACTTGTACTCAAAGCCTTCCTTTGCGGGCACTTTTGGATGGGTGAAAGGGGCTCGGAATGCGTTTCCTCGGGCCCGGATTTTCAGTCTTACTTGCACGTAAGGGATATATTTAGGCTTGCAATGAAAGAGTGAACCCGGAGGGTCCCCTTTCATGTGGGGCTGCGTAAAGGCTCCCCTGGGGAGTTCACTTGTACCCAAAGCCTTCCTTTGGGGGCTATTTTGGATGGTTAAAAGGGGCTCGGAATGTGTTTCCTGTGGCCCGGATTTTCAGTCTTCTCCCATGCCTGTAAGGGATATCTTTTGGCTTGTTGTGAAAGACTGAACCCAGAGGATCCAGTTGCATGTGGGGCTGCGTAAAGGCTCCCCTGGGGAGTTCACTTGTACCCAAAGCCTTCCTCTGGGGGCACTTTTGGATGGGTGAAAGGGGCTCGGAATGTGTTTTCTGTGGCCCTTATTTTCAGTGGTCTCCGATGCCGGCTAGGGTAATGTATAGTGTTGCTTGGAAACAGCGAACCCGGAGGGTCCAGTTGCATGTGGGGCTGCGTAAAGGCTCCCCTGGGGAGTTCACTTGTACCCAAAGCCTTCCTTTGCGGGCACTTTTGGATGGGCGAAATGGGCTCTCAACGCGTTTTCTCGGGCTGGTTTTTCAGTCTTCTCCCACGCCGGCTAGGGATATTTAGGTTTGCTTTGAAAGAGTGAACCCGGAGGTCCAGTTGCATGTGGGGCTGCGTAAAGGCTCCCCTGGGGAGTTCACTTGTACCCAAAGCCTTCCTTTACGGGCACTTTTGGATGGGCTAAAGGGGCTCGGAATGCGTTTCCTAGGGCCCGATTTTTCAGTCGTCTTCGATGCCCGCTATGGATATATTCAGGCTTGTTGTGAAAGAGTGAACCCGGAGGGTCCAGTTGCATGTGGGGCTGCGTAAAGGCTCCCCTGGGGAGTTCACTTGTACCCAAACCCTTCCTTTGGGGGCACTTTTGGATGGGCAAATGTGGCTCGCAACGCGTTTTCTGGGGCCAGGTTTTTAAGTCTTCACCCACGCCGGCTAGGGATATATTTAGTTTGCTCGGAAAGAGCGAACCCGGAGGGTCCATTTGCATGTGGGGCTGCATAAAGGCTCCCCTGGGGAGTGCACTTGTACCCAAAGCCTTCCTTTGCGGGCACTTTTGAATGGGCGAATGGGGATCGCAACGCGTTTTCTGGGGCCCAGTTTTTCAGTCGTCTTCGATGCCAGCTAGGGATATATTTAGGGTTGCTCGGAAACAGTGAACCCAAAGGGTCCAGTTGCATGTGTTGCTGCGTAAAGGCTCCCGCGGGGAGTGCAGATGTATCCAAAGCCTTCCTTTGGGGGCACTTTTGGATGGGCGAAAGGGGCTCGCAACACGTTTCCTGGGGCCGAATTTTTCAGACGTCTTCTATGCCGGATAGGGCTATATTAAGGCTTGCTTGGAAATAACGAACCCAAAGGGTCCAGTTGCATGTGGGGCTGCGTAAAGGCTCCCCTGGGGAGTTCACTTTTACCCAAACCCTTTCTGTGGGGGCACATTTGGATGGGCGAAAGTGGCTCGCAACGCGTTTTCTGGTGCCAGGTTTTTAAGTCTTCTCCCACGCCGGCTAGGAATATATTTAGGTTTGCTCGGAAAGAGTGAACCCGGAGGGTCCAGTTGCATGTGGGGCTGCGTAAAGCCTCGCCTGCGGAGTTCACTTGTACCCAAAGCCTGTTTTGGGGGGCACTTTTGGATGGGTGAACGGGGCTCGGAATGCGTTTCCTGGGGCCCGGATTTTCAGCCTTCTCCGATGCTGGTAAGGGCTATGTTTAGGCTTGTTGTGAAAGAGTGAACCCGGAGGGTCCAGTTGCATGTGGGGCTGCTTGAAGGCTCCCCTGGGGAGTTCACTTTTACCCAAAGCCTTCCTTTGCGGGCACTTTTGGATGGGTGAAAGGGCCTCGCAATGCGTTTTCTGGGGCCAGGTTTTTCAGTCTTCTCCCACGCCGGCTACGGACATATTTAGGTTTGCTCGGAAAGATCGAATCCGGAGGGTCCATTTGCATGTGTGACTGCGTAAAGGCTCCCCTGGGGAGTTCACTTGTACCCAAAGCCTTCCTCTGGGGGCACTTTTGGATGGGCGTACGGGGCTCGGAATGCGTTTTCTGGGGCCCTTGTTTTCAGTCGTCTCCAATGCCGGCTAGGGCTGTGTATAGTGTTGCTCGGAAACAGCGAACCCGGAGGGTCCATTTGCATGTGGGGCTGCGTAAAGGCTCCCCTGGGGAGTTCACTTGTACCCAAAGCCTTCCTTTACGGGCACTTTTGGATGGGCGAAATGGGCTCGAAACGCATTTCCTGGTTCCCGATTTTTCAGACGTCTTCTATGCCGTCTAGGGATATATTTAGGGTTGCTTGGAATGAGCGAGCCCGGAGGGTCCATTTGCATGTGGGGCTGTGTAAAGGCTCCCCTGGGGAGTTCACTTGTACCCAAAGCCTTCCTTTGGGGGCACTTTTAAATGAGTTAAAGGGGCTCGGAACGCGTATCTTGGGGCCCAATTTTTCAGAAGTCTGCCATGCGGGCCAGGGCTATATTTAGGGTTGCTTTGAAAGATCGAATACGGAGGGTCCAGTTGCATGTGGGGCTGCGTAAAGGCTCCCCTGGGGAGTTCACTTGTACCCAAAGCCTTCTTTTGGGGGCACTTTTAAATGAGTTAAAGGGGCTCGGAACGCGTATCTTGGGGCCCAATTTTTCAGTCATCTGCCATGCGGGCCAGGGCTATATTTAGGGTTGCTTTGAAAGAGCGAATACGGAGGGTCCAGTTGCATGTTGGGCTGCATAAAGGCTCCCCTGGGGAGTTCACTTGTACCCAAAGCCTTCCTCTGGGGGCACTTTTGGATGGGCGAACGGGGCTCGGAATGCGTTTTCTGGGGCCCTTGTTTTCAGTTGTCTCCCATGCCGGCTAGGGCTATGTATAGTGTTGCTCGGAAAAAGCGAACCCGGAGGGTCCAGTTGCATGTGGGGCTGCGTAAAGGCTCCCCTGGGGAGTTCACTTGTACCCAAAAACTTCCTTTACGGGCACTTTTGGATGCGCGAAAGGGGCTCGCAACGCGTTTTCTGGGTCCCAATTTTCCAGTCCTTTTCTATGCCCGTTAGGGATATATTTAGGGTTGCTTGGAATGAGTGAACTCAGAGGGTCCAGTTGCATGTGGGGCTGCGTAAAGGCTACCCTGGGGAGTTCACTTGTACCCAAAGCCTTCCTTTGGGGGCACTTTTGGATGGTCCAAGGGGAATCGCAATTGGATTTCTGAGGCCCGCTTTTTCAGTCTTCTCCCATTGCGCCGAGGGATATATTTAGGGTTTCTGTGAATGAGCGAATAAGGAGGGTCCAGTTGCATGTGGGGCTGCATAAAGGCTCCCCTGGGGAGTTCACTTGTACACAAAGCCTTCCTTTGGGGGCACTTTAGATGAGCGAAAGGGACTTGGAAGGCATTTTCTGTGGCCAGAGTTTTCAGTCTTCTGCCATGCTGCCTTGGGTTATATTTACGGTTGCTTGGAAATAGTAAATACGTAGGGTCCAGTTGCATGTGGGGCTGCGTAAAGGCTCCCCTGGGGAGTTCAGTTGTACCCAAAGGCTTCCTTTGGGGGCACTTCTGGATGGGTGAATGGGCCTTCAAGCGCGTTTTCTGGGGCCCGAGTTTTCAGTCGTCTGGCATGCGGGCCAGGGTTATATTTAGGGTTGCTGTGAAAGAGCGAATACGGAGGGTCCAGTTGCATGTGGGACTGCGTAAAGGCTCCCCTGGGGAGTTCAGATGTACCCAAAGCTTTCCTTTGGGGGCACTTCTGGATGGTCCAAGGGGAATCGCAATGCGTTTTCTGAGGCCCGCTTTTTCAGTCTTCTCCCATTGCGCCGAGGGCTATATTTAGTCTTGCAGTGAAAGAGTGAATGCGGAGCGTCCAGTTGCATGTGGGGCTGCGTAAAGGCTCCCCTGGGGAGTTCACTTGTAACTAAGCCTGCCTTTGGGGACACTTTTGGATGGTCCAAAGGGAATCGCAATGCGTATTCTGATTCCCACTTTTTCAGTCTTCTCCCCTTGCGCTGAGGGATATATTTAGTATTGCGGTGAAAGAGCGAACAAGGAGGGTCCAGTTGCATGTGGGGCTGCGTAAAGGCTCCCCTGGGGAGTTCACTTGTACCCAAAGCCTTCCTTTGGGGGCACTTTTGGATGTGCGAAAGGGGAGCGGAATGCGTTTCATAGGGCCGGATTTTTCAGTCGTCTTCTATGCCGGCTATGGATATATTCAGGCTTGCTGTGAAAGAGTGAACCCGGAGGGTCCAGTTGCATGTGGGGCTGCGTAAAGGCTCCCCTGGGGAGTTCACTTGTACCCAAACCCTTCCTTTGCGGGCACTTTTGGATGGGCAAATGTGGCTCGCAACGCGTTTTCTGGGGCCAGGTTTTTAAGTCTTCACCCACGCCGGCTAGGGATATATTTAGGTTTGCTCGGAAAGAGCGAACCCGGAGGGTCCATTTGCATGTGGGGCTGCGTAAAGGCTCCCCTGGGGAGTGCACTTGTACCCAAAGTCTTCCTTTGGGGGCACTTTTGAATGGGCAAAAGGGGATCGCAACGCGTTTTCTGGGGCCCAATTTTTCAGCCGTCTTCGATGCCAGCTAGGGATATATTTAGTGTTGCTAGGAAACAATGAACTCAAAGGGTCCAATTGCATATGTTGCTGCGTAAAGGCTCCCCTGGGGAGTTCACTTGTACCCAAAGCCTTCCTTTGGGGGCACTTTTGGATGGGCGAAAGTGGCTCGGAACGCCTTTCCTTGGATCCAATTTTTCAGACGTCTTCTATGCCGGCTAGGGTTATTTTAATGCTTGCTCGGAAACAACGAACCCGGAGGGTCCAGTTGCATGTGGGGCTGCGTAAAGGCTCCCCTGGGGAGTTCACTTGTACCCAAAGCCTTCCTTTGCGGGCACTTTTGGATGCGCGAAAGGGGCTCGCAACGCATTTCCTGGAGCCCAATTTTTCAGACGTCTTCGATGCCGGCTAGGGATACATTTAGGTTTGCTCGGAAAGAGCGAACCCGAAGGGTCCATTTGCATGTGGGGTTGCGTAAAGGCTCCCCTGGGGAGTTCACTTGTACCCAAAGCCTTTCTGTGGGGGCACTTTTGGATGGGCGAAAGGGGCTCGGAATGCGTTTCCTAAGGCCGGATTTTTCAGTCGTCTTCTATGCCGGCTATGGATATATTCAGGCTTGTTGTGAAAGAGTGATCCCGGAGTGTCCAGTTGCATGTGTTGCTGCGTAAAGGCTCCCCTCGGGAGTGCAGGTATACCCAAAGCCTTCCTTTGCGGGCACTTTTGGATGGGCGAAAGGGGCTCGCAACTCGTTTTATGGGTCCCAATTTTCCAGTCATGTTCTATGCCGGTTAGGGATATATTTAGGGTTGCTTGGAATGAGTGAACTCAGAGGGTCCAGTTGCATGTGGGGCTGCGTAAAGGCTCCCCTGGGGAGTTCACTTGTACCCAAAGCCTTCTTTTGGGGGCACTTTTAAATGAGTTAAAGGGGCTCGGAACGCGTATCTTGGGGCCCAATTTTTCAGTCATCTGCCATGCGGGCCAGGGCTATATTTAGGGTTGCTTTGAAAGAGCGAATACGGAGGGTCCAGTTGCATGTTGGGCTGCATAAAGGCTCCCCTGGGGAGTTCACTTGTACCCAAAGCCTTCCTCTGGGGGCACTTTTGGATGGGCGAACGGGGCTCGGAATGCGTTTTCTGGGGCCCTTGTTTTCAGTTGTCTCCCATTCCGGCTAGGTCTATGTATAGTGTTGCTCGGAAAAAGCGAACCCGGAGGGTCCAGTTGCATGTGGGGCTGCGTAAAGGCTCCCCTGGGGAGTTCACTTGTACCCAAAGCCTTCCTTTACGGGCACTTTTGGATGCGCGAAAGGGGCTCGCAACGCGTTTTCTGGGTCCCAATTTTCCAGTCCTTTTCTATGCCCGTTAGGGATATATTTAGGGTTGCTTGGAATGAGTGAACTCAGAGGGTCCAGTTGCATGTGGGGCTGCGTAAAGGCTCCCCTGGGGAGTTCACTTGTACCCAAAGCCTTCCTTTGGGGGCACTTTTGGATGGTCCAAGGGGAATCGCAATTGGATTTCTGAGGCCCGCTTTTTCAGTCTTCTCCCATTGCGCCGAGGGATATATTTAGGGTTTCTGTGAATGAGCGAATAAGGAGGGTCCAGTTGCATGTGGGGCTGCATAAAGGCTCCCCTGGGGAGTTCACTTGTACACAAAGCCTTCCTTTGGGGGCACTTTTAAATGAGTTAAAGGGGCTCGGAACGCGTATCTTGGGGCCCAATTTTTCAGAAGTCTGCCATGCGGGCCAGGGCTATATTTAGGGTTGCTTTGAAAGATCGAATACGGAGGGTCCAGTTGCATGTGGGGCTGCGTAAAGGCTCCCCTGGGGAGTTCACTTGTACCCAAAGCCTTCTTTTGGGGGCACTTTTAAATGAGTTAAAGGGGCTCGGAACGCGTATCTTGGGGCCCAATTTTTCAGTCATCTGCCATGCGGGCCAGGGCTATATTTAGGGTTGCTTTGAAAGAGCGAATACGGAGGGTCCAGTTGCATGTTGGGCTGCATAAAGGCTCCCCTGGGGAGTTCACTTGTACCCAAAGCCTTCCTCTGGGGGCACTTTTGGATGGGCGAACGGGGCTCGGAATGCGTTTTCTGGGGCCCTTGTTTTCAGTTGTCTCCCATGCCGGCTAGGTCTATGTATAGTGTTGCTCGGAAAAAGCGAACCCGGAGGGTCCAGTTGCATGTGGGGCTGCGTAAAGGCTCCCCTGGGGAGTTCACTTGTACCCAAAAACTTCCTTTACGGGCACTTTTGGATGCGCGAAAGGGGCTCGCAACGCGTTTTCTGGGTCCCAATTTTCCAGTCCTTTTCTATGCCCGTTAGGGATATATTTAGGGTTGCTTGGAATGAGTGAACTCAGAGGGTCCAGTTGCATGTGGGGCTGCGTAAAGGCTACCCTTGGGAGTTCACTTGTACCCAAAGCCTTCCTTTGGGGGCACTTTTGGATGGTCCAAGGGGAATCGCAATTGGATTTCTGAGGCCCGCTTTTTCAGTCTTCTCCCATTGCGCCGAGGGATATATTTAGGGTTTCTGTGAATGAGCGAATAAGGAGGGTCCAGTTGCATGTGGGGCTGCATAAAGGCTCCCCTGGGGAGTTCACTTGTAACTAAGCCTGCCTTTGGGGACACTTTTGGATGGTCCAAAGGGAATCGCAATGCGTATTCTGATTCCCACTTTTTCAGTCTTCTCCCCTTGCGCTGAGGGATATATTTAGTATTGCGGTGAAAGAGCGAACAAGGAGGGTCCAGTTGCATGTGGGGCTGCGTAAAGGCTCCCCTGGGGAGTTCACTTGTACCCAAAGCCTTCCTTTGGGGGCACTTTTGGATGTGCGAAAGGGGAGCGGAATGCGTTTCATAGGGCCGGATTTTTCAGTCGTCTTCTATGCCGGCTATGGATATATTCAGGCTTGCTGTGAAAGAGTGAACCCGGAGGGTCCAGTTGCATGTGGGGCTGCGTAAAGGCTCCCCTGGGGAGTTCACTTGTACCCAAACCCTTCCTTTGCGGGCACTTTTGGATGGGCAAATGTGGCTCGCAACGCGTTTTCTGGGGCCAGGTTTTTAAGTCTTCACCCACGCCGGCTAGGGATATATTTAGGTTTGCTCGGAAAGAGCGAACCCGGAGGGTCCATTTGCATGTGGGGCTGCGTAAAGGCTCCCCTGGGGAGTGCACTTGTACCCAAAGTCTTCCTTTGGGGGCACTTTTGAATGGGCAAAAGGGGATCGCAACGCGTTTTCTGGGGCCCAATTTTTCAGCCGTCTTCGATGCCAGCTAGGGATATATTTAGTGTTGCTAGGAAACAATGAACTCAAAGGGTCCAATTGCATATGTTGCTGCGTAAAGGCTCCCCTGGGGAGTTCACTTGTACCCAAAGCCTTCCTTTGGGGGCACTTTTGGATGGGCGAAAGTGGCTCGGAACGCCTTTCCTTGGATCCAATTTTTCAGACGTCTTCTATGCCGGCTAGGGTTATTTTAATGCTTGCTCGGAAACAACGAACCCGGAGGGTCCAGTTGCATGTGGGGCTGCGTAAAGGCTCCCCTGGGGAGTTCACTTGTACCCAAAGCCTTCCTTTGCGGGCACTTTTGGATGCGCGAAAGGGGCTCGCAACGCATTTCCTGGAGCCCAATTTTTCAGACGTCTTCGATGCCGGCTAGGGATACATTTAGGTTTGCTCGGAAAGAGCGAACCCGAAGGGTCCATTTGCATGTGGGGTTGCGTAAAGGCTCCCCTGGGGAGTTCACTTGTACCCAAAGCCTTTCTGTGGGGGCACTTTTGGATGGGCGAAAGGGGCTCGGAATGCGTTTCCTAAGGCCGGATTTTTCAGTCGTCTTCTATGCCGGCTATGGATATATTCAGGCTTGTTGTGAAAGAGTGATCCCGGAGTGTCCAGTTGCATGTGTTGCTGCGTAAAGGCTCCCCTCGGGAGTGCAGGTATACCCAAAGCCTTCCTTTGCGGGCACTTTTGGATGGGCGAAAGGGGCTCGCAACTCGTTTTATGGGTCCCAATTTTCCAGTCATGTTCTATGCCGGTTAGGGATATATTTAGGGTTGCTTGGAATGAGTGAACTCAGAGGGTCCAGTTGCATGTGGGGCTGCGTAAAGGCTCCCCTGGGGAGTTCACTTGTACCCAAAGCCTTCTTTTGGGGGCACTTTTAAATGAGTTAAAGGGGCTCGGAACGCGTATCTTGGGGCCCAATTTTTCAGTCATCTGCCATGCGGGCCAGGGCTATATTTAGGGTTGCTTTGAAAGAGCGAATACGGAGGGTCCAGTTGCATGTTGGGCTGCATAAAGGCTCCCCTGGGGAGTTCACTTGTACCCAAAGCCTTCCTCTGGGGGCACTTTTGGATGGGCGAACGGGGCTCGGAATGCGTTTTCTGGGGCCCTTGTTTTCAGTTGTCTCCCATTCCGGCTAGGTCTATGTATAGTGTTGCTCGGAAAAAGCGAACCCGGAGGGTCCAGTTGCATGTGGGGCTGCGTAAAGGCTCCCCTGGGGAGTTCACTTGTACCCAAAGCCTTCCTTTACGGGCACTTTTGGATGCGCGAAAGGGGCTCGCAACGCGTTTTCTGGGTCCCAATTTTCCAGTCCTTTTCTATGCCCGTTAGGGATATATTTAGGGTTGCTTGGAATGAGTGAACTCAGAGGGTCCAGTTGCATGTGGGGCTGCGTAAAGGCTCCCCTGGGGAGTTCACTTGTACCCAAAGCCTTCCTTTGGGGGCACTTTTGGATGGTCCAAGGGGAATCGCAATTGGATTTCTGAGGCCCGCTTTTTCAGTCTTCTCCCATTGCGCCGAGGGATATATTTAGGGTTTCTGTGAATGAGCGAATAAGGAGGGTCCAGTTGCATGTGGGGCTGCATAAAGGCTCCCCTGGGGAGTTCACTTGTACACAAAGCCTTCCTTTGGGGGCACTTTAGATGAGCGAAAGGGACTTGGAAGGCATTTTCTGTGGCCAGAGTTTTCAGTCTTCTGCCATGCTGCCTTGGGTTATATTTACGGTTGCTTGGAAATAGTAAATACGTAGGGTCCAGTTGCATGTGGGGCTGCGTAAAGGCTCCCCTGGGGAGTTCAGTTGTACCCAAAGCCTTCCTTTGGGGGCACTTCTGGATGGGTGAATGGGCCTTCAAGCGCGTTTTCTGGGGCCCGAGTTTTCAGTCGTCTGGCATGCGGGCCAGGGTTATATTTAGGGTTGCTGTGAAAGAGCGAATACGGAGGGTCCAGTTGCATGTGGGACTGCGTAAAGGCTCCCCTGGGGAGTTCAGATGTACCCAAAGCTTTCCTTTGGGGGCACTTCTGGATGGTCCAAGGGGAATCGCAATGCGTTTTCTGAGGCCCGCTTTTTCAGTCTTCTCCCATTGCGCCGAGGGCTATATTTAGTCTTGCAGTGAAAGAGTGAATGCGGAGCGTCCAGTTGCATGTGGGGCTGCGTAAAGGCTCCCCTGGGGAGTTCACTTGTAACTAAGCCTGCCTTTGGGGACACTTTTGGATGGTCCAAAGGGAATCGCAATGCGTATTCTGATTCCCACTTTTTCATTCTTCTCCCCTTGCGCTGAGGGATATATTTAGTATTGCGGTGAAAGAGCGAACAAGGAGGGTCCAGTTGCATGTGGGGCTGCGTAAAGGCTCCCCTGGGGAGTTCACTTGTACCCAAAGCCTTCCTTTGGGGGCACTTTTGGATGTGCGAAAGGGGAGCGGAATGCGTTTCATAGGGCCGGATTTTTCAGTCGTCTTCTATGCCGGCTATGGATATATTCAGGCTTGCTGTGAAAGAGTGAACCCGGAGGGTCCAGTTGCATGTGGGGCTGCGTAAAGGCTCCCCTGGGGAGTTCACTTGTACCCAAACCCTTCCTTTGCGGGCACTTTTGGATGGGCAAATGTGGCTCGCAACACGTTTTCTGGGGCCAGGTTTTTAAGTCTTCACCCACGCCGGCTAGGGATATATTTAGGTTTGCTCGGAAAGAGCGAACCCGGAGGGTCCATTTGCATGTGGGGCTGCATAAAGGCTCCCCTGGGGAGTGCACTTGTACCCAAAGTCTTCCTTTGGGGGCACTTTTGAATGGGCAAAAGGGGATCGCAACGCGTTTTCTGGGGCCCAATTTTTCAGCCGTCTTCGATGCCAGCTAGGGATATATTTAGTGTTGCTAGGAAACAATGAACTCAAAGGGTCCAATTGCATATGTTGCTGCGTAAAGGCTCCCCTGGGGAGTTCACTTGTACCCAAAGCCTTCCTTTGGGGGCACTTTTGGATGGGCGAAAGTGGCTCGGAACGCCTTTCCTTGGGCCCAATTTTTCAGACGTCTTCTATGCCGGCTAGGGTTATTTTAATGCTTGCTCGGAAACAACGAACCCGGAGGGTCCAGTTGCATGTGGGGCTGCGTAAAGGCTCCCCTGGGGAGTTCACTTGTACCCAAAGCCTTCCTTTGCGGGCACTTTTGGATGCGCGAAAGGGGCTCGCAACGCATTTCCTGGAACCCAATTTTTCAGACGTCTTCTATGCCGGCTAGGGATATATTTAGGTTTGCTCGGAAAGAGCGAACCCGAAGGGTCCATTTGCATGTGGGGCTGCGTAAAGGCTCCCCTGGGGAGTTCACTTGTACCCAAAGCCTTTCTGTGGGGGCACTTTTGGATGGGCGAAAGGGGCTCGGAATGCGTTTCCTAGGGCCGGATTTTTCAGTCGTCTTCTATGCCGGCTATGGATATATTCAGGCTTGTTGTGAAAGAGTGATCCCGGAGTGTCCAGTTGCATGTGTTGCTGCGTAAAGGCTCCCCTCGGGAGTGCAGGTATACCCAAAGCCTTCCTTTGCGGGCACTTTTGGATGGGCGAAAGGGGCTCGCAACTCGTTTTATGGGTCCCAATTTTCCAGTCATGTTCTATGCCGGTTAGGGATATATTTAGGGTTGCTTGGAATGAGTGAACTCAGAGGGTCCAGTAGCATGTGGGGCTGCGTAAAGGCTCCCCTGGGGAGTTCACTTGTATCCAAAGCCTTCCTTTGCGGGCACTTTTCGATGGGCGAAAGTGTTCGCAACGCGATTTCTGGGGCCCAATTTTCCAGTCCTGTTCTATGCCGGTTAGGGATATATTTAGGGTTGCTTGGAATGAGTGAACTCAGAGGGTCCAGTTGCATGTGGGGCTGCGTAAAGGCTCCCCTGGGGAGTTCACTTGTACCCAAATCCTTCCTTTGCGGGCACTTTTGGATGGGTGAAAGGGGCTCGGAATGCGTTTCCTAGGGCCGGATTTTTCAGTCGTCTTCTATGCCGGCTATGGATATATTCAGGTTGTTGTGAAAGAGTGAACCCGGAGGGTCCAGTTGCATGTGGGGCTGCATAAAGGCTCCCCTGGGGAGATCACTTGTACCCAAAGCCTTCCTTTGGGGGCACTTTTGGATGGGCGAAAGGGGAGCGGAATGCGTTTCATAGGGCCGGATTTATCAGTCGTCTCCTATGCCGGCTATGGATATATTCAGGCTTGATGTGAAATAGTCATCCCGGAGGGTCCAGTTGCATTTGGGGCTGCGTAAAGGCTCCCATGGGGAGTTCACTTGTACCCAAAGCCTTCCTTTGCGGGCACTTTTGGATGGGCAAATGTGGCTCGTAACGCGTTTTCTGGGGCCAGGTTTTTAAGTCTTCTCCCACGCCGGCTAGGGATATATTTAGGTTTGCTTGGAAATAGCGAACCCGGAGGGTCCATTTGCATGTGGGGCTGCGTAAAGGCTCCCCTGGGGAGTGCAGATGTATCCAAAGTCTTCCTTTGGGGGCACTTTTGAATGGGCGAAAGTGGCTCGGAACGCGTTTCCTTGGGCCCAATTTTTCAGTCGTCTTCTATGCCGGCTAGGGTTATATTAAGTCTTGCTCGGAAACAATGAACCCGGAGGGTCCAGTTGCATGTGGGGCTGCGTAAAGGCGCCCCTGGGGAGTTCACTTGTACCCAAAGCCTTCCTTTGGGGGCACTTTTCATGGGCGTGAGGGGCTCGCAACGCATTTCCTGGGGCCCAATTTTTCAGACGTCTTCTATGCCGGATAGGGCTATATTAAGGCTTGCTTGGAAATAACGCACCCAAAGGGTCCAGTTGCATGTGGGGCTGCGTAAAGGTTCCCCTGGGGAGTTCACTTGTACCCAAAGCCTTTCTGTGGGGGCACATTTGGATGGGCGAATGGGGCTATCAACGCGTTTTCTGGTGCCAGGTTTTTAAGTCTTCTCCCACGCCAGCTAGGGATATATTTAGGTTTGCTCGGAAAGAGTGAACCCGGAGGGTCCAGTTGCATGTGGGGCTGCGTAAAGCCTCGCCTGCGGAGTTCATTTGTACCCAAAGCCTTCCTTTGGGGGCACTTTTGGATGGTTAAAAGGGGCTCGGAATGTGTTTCCTGTGGCCCGGATTTTCAGACTTCTCCCATGCCGGTAAAGGATATATTTTGGCTTGTTGTGAAAGACTGAACCCAGAGGTTCCAGTTGCATGTGGGGCTGAGTAAAGGCTCCCCTGGGGAGTTCAGATGTACCCAAAGCCTTCCTTTGGGGGCAGTCCTGGATGGGCCAATGGGGATTGAAACGCTTTTTCTGTGGCCAGAGTTTTCAGTCTTCTGCAATGCTGGCTACTGTTATATTTAGGGTTGCTCGTAAACAGCGAACACGGAGGGTCCAGTTGCATGTGGGGCTGTGTAAAGGCTCCCCTGGGGAGTTCAGTTTTACCCAAAGCCTTCCTTTGGGAGCACTTTTGGATGGTCGAAAGAGACTCGCCATGCGTTTTCTGAGGCCTGCTTTTTCAGTCTTCTCCCTTTGCAGCTAGGGCTATATTAAGGCTTGCGGTGAAACAGTGAACCCGGAGGGTCCAGTTGCATGTGGGGCTGCAAAAAGGCTCCCCTGGGGAGTTCACTTGTACCCAAAGCCTTCCTTTGGGGGCACTTTTGGATGGGCGAATGGGGATTGTAACGCGTTTTCTGGGTCCCGATTTTTCAGTCGTCTGCCATGGTGGCCAATGTTATATTTAGGGTTGCTGTGAAAGAGCGAATACGGAGGGTCCAGTTGCATGTGGGGCTGCCTAAAGGCTCCCCTGGGGAGTTCACTTGTACCCAAAGCCTTCCTCTGGGGGCACATTTGGATGGTCCAAGGGGAATCGCAATGCGTTTTCTGAGGCCCGCATTTTCAGTCTTCTCCCATTGCGCCGAGCGCTATATTTAGGCTTGCGGTGAAAGAGTGAACCCGGAGGGTCCAGTTGCATGTGGGGCTGCATAAAGGCTCCCCTGGGGAGTTCAGATGTACACAAAGCCTTCCTTTGGGGGCACTTTTGGATGGGCGAATGGGGATTGTAAGGCATTTACTGGGGCCCGATTTTTTAGTCGACTGCCAGGCGGGCCAGGGCTATATTTAGGTTTGCTGTGAAAGAGCGAATACGGAGGGTCCAGTTGCATGTGGGGCTGCAAAAAGGCTCCCCTGGGGAGTTCACTTGTACCCAAAGGCTTCCTTTGGGGGCACTTCTGGATGGGCGAATGGGGCTTGAAACGCTTTTGCTGTGGCCAGACTTTTCAGTGTTCTGCAATGCTGGCTACTGTTATATTTAGGGTTGGTCGTAAACAGCGAACCCGAAGGGTACAATTGCATGTGGGGCTGCGTAAAGGCTCCCCTGGGGAGTTCACTTGTACCCAAAGCCTTCCTTTGGGAGCACTTTTGGATGGTCCAAGGGGAATCGCAATGCGTTTTCTGAGGCCCGCTTTTTCAGTCTTCTCCCATTGCACCGAGCGCTATATTTAGTCTTGCGGTGAAAGAGTGAAACCGGAGGGTCCAGTTGCATGTGGGGCTGAATAAAGGCTCCCCTGGGGAGTTCAGATGTACCCAAAGCCTTCCTTTGGGGGCACTTCTGGATGGGTGAATGGGGCTTGTAACACATTTTCTGGGGCGTAAATTTTAAGTCGTCTGCCATGCGGGCCAGGGCTATATTTAGGGTTGCTGTGAAAGAGCGAATACGGAGGGTCCAGTTGCAAGTGGGGCTGCCTAAAGGCTCCCCTGGGGAGTTCACTTGTACCCAAAGCCTTCCTCTGGGGGCATTTTGGATGGGCGAAGGGGGCTTGGAATGAGTTTTCTGGGGCCCGAGTTTTCAGTCGTCTGCCATGCGGGCCAGGGCTATATTTAGTGTTGCTGTGAAAGAGCGAATACGGAGGGTCCAGTTGCATGTGGGGCTTCATAAAGGCTCCCCTGGGGAGTTCACTTGTACTCAAAGCCTTCCTTCGCGGGCACGTCTTGATGGGCGAAAGGGTCTTGTTAGGCATTTTCTGGGGTCCGAGTTTTCAGTCTTCTGCCATGCTGGCTAGGGTTATATTTTTGGTTGCTGTGAAAGAGCGAAACCGGAGTGTCCAGTTGCATGTGGGGCTGCATAAAGGCTCCCCTAGGGAGTTCATTTTTACTCAAAGCCTTCCTTTGGGGGCACTTTTGGATGGTCCAAGTGAAATTGGAATGCGTTTTCTGAGGCCCGCTTTTTTAGTCTTCTCCCATTGCGCCGAGGGATATATTTAGGCCTGCGGTGAAAGAGCGAATAAGGAGGGTCCAGTTGCATGTGGGGCTGCATAAATGCTCCTCTTGGGGAGTTCAGTTGTACCCAAGGCCTTCCTCTGCGGTCACTTTTTCATGGGCGAAAGGGTCTTGTAAGGCGTTTTCTTTAGCCCGATTTTTCAGTGATCTCCGATGCCGGCTAGGGATATATTTAGGCTTGCTGTGAAAGAAAGAATAAGGAGGGTCCAGTTGCATGTGGGGCTGCATAAAGGCTCCCCTGGGGAGTTCACTTGTACTCAAAGCTTTCCTCTGGGGGCACTTTTGGATGGGCGAATGGGGCTCGGAATTCGTTCTCTGAGGCCGCATTTTCAGTCGTCTCCAATGCCGGCTAGGAATATATTTAGGCTTGCTGTGAAAGAGCGAATAAGGAGGGTCCAGTTGCATGTGGGGCTGCATAAAGGCTCCCCTGGGGAATTCATTTGTACCCAAAGTCTTCCTTTGGGGGCACTTCTGTATGGTCGAATGGGGCTTGAAACGCTTTTTATGGGGCCTGAATTTTCAGTCGACTGCCAGGCGGGCCAGGGCTATATTTAGGGTTGCTGTGAAAGAGCGAATACGGAGGGTCCAGTTGCATGTGGGGCTGCCTAAAGGCTCCCCTGGGGAGTTCAGTTGTACCCAAAGCCTTCCTTTGGGGGCACTTCTGGGTGGGCGAATGGTGCTTGTTACTCTTTTTCTGGGGCCTGAATTTTCAGTCGACTGCTAGGCGGGCCAGGGCTATATATCGGATTGCTGTGAAAGAGCGAATACGGAGGGCCCAGTTGCATGTGGGGCTTCATAAAGGCTCCCCTGGGGATTTCAGTTGAACCCAAAGCCTTCCTTTGCGGGCACTTCTGGATGAGCGAATGGCGCTTCTAGCGCATTTTCTGGGGCCCGATTTTTCAGTCGTCTGCCATACAGGCCAGGGATATATTCAGGGTTGCTGTGAAAGTGCGAATACGGAGGTTCCAGTTGCATGTGGGGCTGCATAAAGGCTCCCCTGTGGAGTTCACTTGTACCCAAAGCCTTCCTTTGGGGCACTTCTGGATGGGTGAATGGGGATTAAACGCTTTTTCTGTGGCCAGAGTTTTCAGACTTCTGCCATGCTGGCTAGTTATATAATTCGGGTTGCTCGTAAAAAGCAAACACGGAGGGTAGAGTTGCATGTGGGGCTGCATAAAGGCTCCCCTGGGGAGTTCTGTTGTACCCAAAGCCTTCCTTTTGGGGCACCTTTGGATGGGCGAATGGGGTTGTAACGCATTTTCTTGGGCCCGAGTCTTCAGTCGACTGCAAGGCGGGCCAGGGTTATATTTAGGGTTGCTGTGAAAGAGCGAATACTGAGGGTCCAGTTGCATGTGGGACTGTGTAAAGGCTCCCCTGGGGAGTTCACATGTACCCAAAGCTTTCCTTTGGGGGCACTTTCGGATGGTCCAAGGGGAATCGCAATGCGTTTTCTGAGGCCCGCTTTTTCAGTATTCTCCCATTGCGCCAAGGGATATATTTAGTCTTGCGGTGAAAGAGTGAACGCGGAGGGTCCAGTTGCATGTGGGGCTGCATAAAGGCTCCCCTGGGGAGTTCACTTGTACCCAAAGCCTTCTTTGGGGGCACTTCTGGATGGGCGAATGTGGCTTGTAGAGCGTTTTCTGGGGCCCGATTTTTCAGTCGTCTGCCATGCGGGCCAGGGTTCTATTTAGGGTTGCTGTGAAAGAGCGAATACGGAGGGTCCAGTTGCATGGGGGGTTGCGTAAAGGCTCCCCTGCGGAGTTCACTTGTAACTAAACCTGCCTTTGGGGTCACTTTTGGATGGTCCAAGGGGAATCGCAAATCGTATTCTGGTTCCCACTTTTTCAGTCTTGTCCCATTGCGCCGAGGGATATATTTAGGATTGCGGTGAAAGAGACAACCCAGAGGGTCCAGTTGCATATGGGGCTGCGTAAAGGCTCCCCTGGGGAGTTCACTTGTACTCAAAGCCTTCCTTTGGGGGCACTTTTGGATGGGCAAAAGGGTCTTGTAAGGCATTTTCTGGGGTCCGATTTTTCAGCCATCTGCCATACTGCCTAGGGTTATATTTTTGTTTGCTCGGAAAGAGCGAACCCGGAGGGTCCAAGTGTATGTGGGGCTGCATAAAGGCTCCCCTGGGGAGTTCAGTTTTACCCAAAGCCTTCCTTTGGGGGCACTTTTGGATGGTCCAATGGGAATTAGAATGCGTTTTCTGAGGCCCGCTTTTTCAGTATTCTCCCATTGTGCCGAGGACTATATTTAGGCTTGCGTAGAAACAGTGAGCCCGGAGGGTCCAGTGCCATGTGGGGCTGCATAAAGTCTCCCCTGGGGAGTTCACTTGTACCCAAAGCCTTCCAATGGGAGCACTTTTGGATGGGCGAATGGGGCTTGGAATGAGATTTCTGGGGCCCGAGTTTTCAGTCGTCTGCCATGCGGGCCAGGGCTATATTTAGGGTTGCTGTGAAAGAGCGAATACGGAGGGTCCAGTTGCATGTGGGGCTGCATAAAGGCTCTCCTGGGGAGTTCACTTGTACTCCAAGCCTTCCTTTGGGGGCACTTTTGGATGGGCGAATGGGGCTCGGAATGCGTTTTCTGGTGCCGGAATTTTCAGAAGTCTCCAATGCCGGCTAGGGTTATAATTAGTGTTGCTCGGAAACAGCGAACCCGGAGGGTCCAGTTGCATGTGGGGCTGCATAAAGGCTCCCCTGGGGAGTTCATTTGTACTCAAAGCCTTCCTTTGGGGGCACTTTTGGATGGGCGAAAGGGTCTTGTAAGGCGTTTTCTTTGGCCCGATTTTTCCAGTCCTCTCCGATGCCGACTAGGGCTATGTTTAGTGTTGCTCGGAAACAGCGAACCCGGAGCGTCCAGTTGCATGTGGGTCTGCAGAAAGGCTCCCCTGGGGAGTTCGGTTTTACCCAAAGCCTTCCTTTAGGGGCACTTTTTGATGGGCGAAAGGGTCTTGTAAGGCATTTTCTGGGGTCCGAGTTTTCAGTCTTCTGCCATGCTGGCAAGGGTTATATTTATGGTTGCTCGAAAACAGCGAATACGTAGGGTCCAGTTGCATGTGGGGCTGCGTTAAGGCTCCCCTGGGGAGTTCACTTGTACCCAACGCCTTCCTTTAGGGGCACTTCTGGATGGGCGAAAGGGACATGGAAGGCATTTTCTGGGGTCCGAGTTTTCAGTCTTCTGCCATGCTGGCTAGGGTTATATTTATGGTTGCTCGGAAAGAGCGAACCCGGAGGGTCCAGTTGCATGTGGGGCTGCATAAAGTTTCCCCTGGGGAGTTGACTTGTCCACAAAGCCTTCCTTTGGAGCACTTTTGGATGGACAAAAGGGTCTTGGAAGAAATTTTATGGGGTCCGAGTTTTCAGGTTTCTGCCATGCTGGCTTGGGATATATTTATGGTTGCTCGGAAATAGCAAATACGGAGGGTCCAGTTGCATGTGGGGCTGCATAAAGGCTCCCCTGGGGAGTTCAGATGTACCCAAAGCCTTCCTTTGGGGGCACCTCTGGATGGGCGAATGGGTCCTGTAGCGCTTTTTCTGGGGCCCGATTTTTCAGTCGTATGCTATGTGGGCCAGGTTTATATTTAGGGTTGCTGTGAAAGAGCGAATAAGGAGAGTCAAGTTGCATGTGGGCTGCATAAAGGCTCCCCAGCGGAGTTCAGTTGTACCCAAAGCCTTCCTTTGGGGGCACTTTTGGATGGGCGAAAGGATCTTGTAAGGCATTTTCTGGGGTCCCAGTTTTCAGTCTTCTTCCATGCGGGCCAGATTTATATTTAGTGTTGCTGTGAAAGTGCGTATATGGAGGGTCCAGTTGCATGTGGGGCTGCATAAAGGCTCCCCTGGGGAGTTCACTTGTACGCAAAGCCTTCCTTTGGGGGCACTTCTGGATGGGCGAAAGGGTCTTGTAAGGCGTTTTCTTTGGCCCGCTTTTCCAGTCCTCTCCGATGCCGACTAGGGCTATGTTTAGTGTTGCTCGGAAACAGCGAACCCGGAGGGTCCAGTTGCATGTGGGGCTGCATAAAGGCTCCCCTGGGGAGTTCACTTGTACCCAAACCCTTCTTTTAGGGGCACGTTTGGATGGTCCAAGGGGAATCACAATGCGTTTTCTGAGGCCCGATTTTTCAGTCTTCTCGCATTGCGCCGAGGGATATATTTAGTCTTGCTGTGAAAGAGTGAACCCGGAGGGACCAGTTGCATGTGGGGCTGCATAAAGGCTCCCCTGGGGAGTTCATTTGTACTCAAAGCCTTCCTTTGGGGGCACTTTTGGATGGGCGAAAGGGTCTTGTAAGGCGTTTTCTTTGGCCCGATTTTTCCAGTCCTCTCCGATGCCGACTAGGGCTATGTTTAGTGTTGCTCGGAAACAGCGAACCCGGAGCGTCCAGTTGCATGTGGGTCTGCAGAAAGGCTCCCCTGGGGAGTTCGGTTTTACCCAAAGCCTTCCTTTAGGGGCCCTTTTTATGGGCGAAAGGGTCTTGTAAGGCATTTTCTGGGGTCCGAGTTTTCAGTCTTCTGCCATGCTGGCAAGGGTTATATTTATGGTTGCTCGAAAACAGCGAATACGTAGGGTCCAGTTGCATGTGGGGCTGCGTTAAGGCTCCCCTGGGGAGTTCACTTGTACCCAACGCCTTCCTTTAGGGGCACTTCTGGATGGGCGAAAGGGACATGGAAGGCATTTTCTGGGGTCCGAGTTTTCAGTCTTCTGCCATGCTGGCTAGGGTTATATTTATGGTTGCTCGGAAAGAGCGAACCCGGAGGGTCCAGTTGCATGTGGGGCTGCATAAAGTTTCCCCTGGGGAGTTGACTTGTCCACAAAGCCTTCCTTTGGAGCACTTTTGGATGGACAAAAGGGTCTTGGAAGAAATTTTATGGGGTCCGAGTTTTCAGGTTTCTGCCATGCTGGCTTGGGATATATTTATGGTTGCTCGGAAATAGCAAATACGGAGGGTCCAGTTGCATGTGGGGCTGCATAAAGGCTCCCCTGGGGAGTTCAGATGTACCCAAAGCCTTCCTTTGGGGGCACCTCTGGATGGGCGAATGGGTCCTGTAGCGCTTTTTCTGGGGCCCGATTTTTCAGTCGTATGCTATGTGGGCCAGGTTTATATTTAGGGTTGCTGTGAAAGAGCGAATAAGGAGAGTCAAGTTGCATGTGGGCTGCATAAAGGCTCCCCAGCGGAGTTCAGTTGTACCCAAAGCCTTCCTTTGGGGGCACTTTTGGATGGGCGAAAGGATCTTGTAAGGCATTTTCTGGGGTCCCAGTTTTCAGTCTTCTTCCATGCGGGCCAGATTTATATTTAGTGTTGCTGTGAAAGTGCGTATATGGAGGGTCCAGTTGCATGTGGGGCTGCATAAAGGCTCCCCTGGGGAGTTCACTTGTACGCAAAGCCTTCCTTTGGGGGCACTTCTGGATGGGCGAAAGGGTCTTGTAAGGCGTTTTCTTTGGCCCGCTTTTCCAGTCCTCTCCGATGCCGACTAGGGCTATGTTTAGTGTTGCTCGGAAACAGCGAACCCGGAGGGTCCAGTTGCATGTGGGGCTGCATAAAGGCTCCCCTGGGGAGTTCACTTGTACCCAAACCCTTCTTTTAGGGGCACGTTTGGATGGTCCAAGGGGAATCACAATGCGTTTTCTGAGGCCCGATTTTTCAGTCTTCTCGCATTGCGCCGAGGGATATATTTAGTCTTGCTGTGAAAGAGTGAACCCGGAGGGACCAGTTGCATGTGGGGCTGTAGAAAGGCTCCCCTGGGGAGTTCACTTGTACCCAAAGCCTTCCTTTGGGAGCACTTCTGGATGGGCGAATGGGGCTTGTAACGCGTTTTCTGGGGCCCGAGTTTTCAGTCGTCTCCAATGCCGGCTAGGGATATGTTTAAGGTTGCTGTGAAAGAGCGAATAAGGAGGGTCCAGTTGCATGTGGGGCTGCATAAAGGCTCCCCTGGGGAGTTCACTTGTAACTAAACCTTCCTTTGGGGTTACTTTTGGATGGTCCAAGTGGAATCGCAATGCGTATTCTGATTCCCACTTTTTCAGTTTTCTCCCATTGCGCCGAGGGATATATTTAGGATTGCGGTGAAAGAGTGAACCTGGAGGGTCCAGTTGCATGTGGGGCTGCATAAAGGCTCGCCTGGGGAGTTCACTTGTACCCAAAGCGTTCCTCTGGGGGCACTTTTGGATGGGCGAATGGGGCTCAGAATACGTTTTCTTGGGCCCACTTTTTCAGTCGTCTCCCATGCCGGCTGGGGATATGTTTAGTGTTGCTCGGAAATAGCGAACCCGGAGAGTCCAGTTGCATGTGGGGCTGCGTAAAGGCTCCCCTGGGAAGTTCACTTGTACCCAAAGACTTCCTTTGGGGGCACTTTTGGATGGTCCAAGGGGAATCGCAATGTGTTTTCTAAGGCCCGCTTTTTCAGTCTTCTCCCATTCCGTCGAGGGATATATTTAGGCTTGCGGTGAAAGAGCGAACCCAGAGGGTCCAGTTTCATGTGGGGCTGCATAAAGGCTCCCCTGAGAAGTTCTGTTTTGCCCAAAGCCTTCCTTTGGGGGCACTTTTGGATGGTCGAAAGAGACTCGCAATGCGTTTTCTGAGACCCGCTTTTTCAGTCTTCTACGTTTGCGGCTAGGGTTATATTTAGGCTTGTGTAGAAAAGGTGAACACGGGGCGTCCAGTTGTATGTGGGGCTGCATAAAGTCTCCCCTGGGGAGTTCAGTTGTACCCAAAGCCTTCCTTTGGGGGCACTTTTGGATGGCCAAATGTGGCTCGTAACGCATTTTCTGCAACCCGAGTTTTCAGTCGTCTCCAATGCCGGCTAGGGATATGTTTAAGGTTGCTGTGAAAGAGCGAACCCGGAGGGTCCAGTTGCATGTGGGGCTGCATAAAGGCTCCCCTGGGGAGTTCACTTGTACCCAAAGCCTTCCTTTGGGGTCACTTTTGGATGGGCGAAAGGGTCTTGTAAGGCGTTTTCTTTGTCCCGAAATTTCAGTTGTATGCTATGCGGGCCAGAGTTATATTTAGTGTTGCTGTGAAAGAGCGAATACCGGGGGTCCAGTTGCATGTGGGGCTGCATAAAGGCTCCACTAGGGAGTTCCGTTGTACCCAAAGTCTTCCTTTGGGGGCACTTTTGGATGGGCGAATGGGGCTTGAAACGCTTTTTCTGTGGCCCGAGTTTTCAGTCGTCTCCCATGCCGGCTAGGGCTATGTTTAATGTTGCTCGGGAAGAGCGAACCCAGAGGGTCCAGTTGCATGTGGGGCTGCATAAAGTCTCCCCTGGGGAGTTCACTTGTACCCAAAGCCTTCCTGTAGGGGCACTTTTGGATGGTCGAAAGAGACTCGCAATGCGTTTTCTGAGGCCCGCTTTTTCAGTCTTCTCCCTTTGCAGCTAGGGATATATTTAGTCTTGCGTACAAAGAGTGAACGCGGAGGGTCGAGTTGCACGTGGGGCTGCGTTAAGGCTCCCCTGGGGAGTTCAATTGTACCCAAAGCCTTCCTTTGGGGACACTTTTGGATGGGCGAATGGGGCTTGTAATGCGTTTTCTGGGGCCCGAGTTTTCAGTCGACTGCCAGGCGCACCAGAGTTATATATAGGGTTGCTGTGAAAGAGCGAATACGGAGGGTCATGTTACATGTGGCGCTGCATAAAGGCTCCCCTGGGGAGTTCAGATGTACCCAATGCCTTCCTTTAGGGGCACTTTTGGATGGTCCAAGGGGAATCGCAATGCGTTTTCTGAGGCTCGCTTTTTCAGTCATCTCCGATGCCGGCTAGGGTTATATTTAGGGTTGCTGTGAAAGAGCGAACCCGGAGGGTCCAGTTGCATGTGGGGCTGCATAAAGGCTCCCCTGGGGAGTTCACTTGTACCCAAAGCCTTCCTTTGGGGGCACTTGTGGATGGGCGAAAGGGGCTCGGAATGCAATTTCTGGGGTCCGAGTTTTCAGTCGTCTCCAATTCCGGCTAGGTCTATGTTTAGTGTTGCTCGGAACGAGCGAACCCGGAGGGTCCAGTTGCATGTGGGGCTGCATAAAGGCTCCCCTGGAGAGTTCAGTTGTACCCAAAGCCTTCCTTTGGGGTCACTTTTGGATGGGCGAAAGGGTCTTGTAATGCGTTTCCTTTGGCCCGATTTTTCAGTCGTGTGCCATGCGGGCCACGGTTATATTTATGGTTGCTGTGGAAGAGCGAATAACGGGGTTCCAGTTGCATGTGGGACTGCATAAAGGCTCCCCTGTAGAGGTCTGTTGTACCCAAAGCCTTCCTTTAGGGGCACTTCTGGATGGGCGAATGGGGCTCGGAAAGCGTTTTCTGGGGCCGGATTTTTCAGTCTTCTGCCATGCTGGCTAGGGGTATATTTAGGGTTGCTTGTAAACAGCGAACACGAAGGGTCCAGTTGCATGTGGGGCTGCATAAAGGCTCCCCTGGGAAGTTCAGTTGTACCCAATGCCTTCCTTTTGGGGCACTTCTGGATGGGCGAATGGAGCTTGAAACGCTTTTTCTGTGGCCCGAGTTTTCAGTCTTCTGCCATGCTGGCTACGGTTATATTTAGGGTTGCTTCTAAACAGAAAACATGGAGGGTCCAGTTGCATGTGGGGCTGCGTAAAGGCTCCCCTGGGGAGTTCAGTTGTACCCAAAGCCTTCCTATGGGGGCACATTTGGATGGGCGAAAAGGTCTTGTAAAGCGTTTTCTTGGGCCCGATTTTTCAGTCGTCTGCCATGCGGGACAGGGGAATCCTTACGGTTGCTGTGAAAGAGTGAACCAGGAGGGTCCAGTTTCAGGTGAGGCTGCGTAAAGGCTCTCCTGGGAAGTTCACTTGAACCCAAAGCCTTCCTTTGGGGGCACTTTTGGTTGGGCGAAAGGGTCTTGTAAGGCGTTCTCTTTGGCCCGATTTTTCAGTCATCTCCGATGCCGGCTAGGGCTACATTTAGGCTTACTGTGAAAGAGCGAACCCGGAGGGTCTAGTTGCATGTGGGGATGCATAAAGGCTCCCCTGGGGAGTTCACTTTTACTCAAAGCCTTCCTCTGGGGGCACTTTTGGATGGCCGAAAGGGGCTCGGAAATTGTTTTCTGGGGCCCGAGTTTTCAGTCGTATCCCATACCGGCTAGGGCTATGTATAGTTTTGCTTGGAAAGAGCGAACCCGGAGGGTCCAGTTGCATGTGGGGCTGCATAAAGGCTCTCCTGGGAAGTTCAGTTGTACCGAAAGCCTTCCTTTGGGGGCACTTCTGGATGGGTGAATGGGGCATGGAATGAGTTTTCTGGGGCCCGAATTTTCAGTCGACTGCCATGCGGGCCAGGGCTATATTTAGGGTTGCAGTGAAAGAGCGAATATGGAGGTTCCAGTTGCATGTGGGGCTGCGTAAAGGCTCCTCTGGGGAGTTCAGATGTACCCAAAGCCTTCCTTTTGGGGGCACTTTTGGATGGTCACAGGGGAATAGCTCTGCGTCTTCAGAGGCCCGCTTTTCAAGTCTTCTCCCATTGCGCCGAGGGTTATATTTAGACTTGCGGTGAAAGAGCGAACCCGGAGGGTCCAGTTGCATGTGGGGCTGCATAAAGGCTCCCCTGGGGTTTCACTTGTACTCAAAGCCTTCCTCTGGGTGCACTTTTGGATGGGCAAAAGTGGCTCGGAATGCGTTTTCTGGGGCGTGAGTTTTCATTTCTCTCCAATGCCGGTTAGGGCTATATTTAGTGTTGCTCGGAAACAGCGAACCCGGAGGGTCCACTTGCATGTGGGGCTGCATAAAGGCTCCCCTGGGGAGTTCACTTGTAACTAAACCTTCCTTTGGGGGCACGTTTGGATGTTACAAGGGGAATCGCAATGCGTATTCTGAGGCCCGCTTTTTCAATCTTCTCCCATTGCGCCGAGTGAAACATTTATGCTTGCGATTAAAATGCGAATAAGGAGGGTCCAGTTGCAGGTGGGGCTGCATAAAGCATCCCCTGAGGAATTCACTTGTACTCAAAGCCTTCTTTTGAGGCAATTTTGGATGGGCGAAAGTGTCTTGTAAGGCATTTTCTGGGGCCCGAGTTTTCAGTCATCTCCGAGGCCGGCAAGGGTTATATTTAGGGTTGCTGTGAAAGAGTGAACGCGGAGGGTCCAGTTGCATGTGGGGCAGCATAAAGGCTCCCCTGGGGAGTTCAGCTGTACCCAAAGCCTTCCTTTGGGGGCACTTTTGGATGGGTGAAAGTGTCTTGTAAGGCATTTTCTGGGGCCCGAGTTTTCAGTCATCTCCGAAGCCGGCAAGGGCTATATTTAGGGTTGCTGTGAAAGAGCGAACCCGGAGGGTCCAGTTGCATGTGGGGCTGCATAAAGGCTCCCCTGGGGAGTTCACTTGTACTCAAAGCATTCCTCTGAGGGCACTTTTGGATGGGAGAATGGGGTTTGTATCGCGTTTTCTAGGGCCCGAGTTTTCAGTCGACTGCCATGCGGGCCACGGTTATATTTAGGCTTGCTGTGAAAAAGCGAATACGGAGGGTCCAGTTGCATGTGGGGCTGCGTAAAGGCTCCCCTGGGGATTTCACTTGTACTGAAAGCCTTCCTTTTGGGGCACTTTTGGCTGGGCGAAGGAGATTCGCAATGCGTTTTTTGAGGCCCGGTTTTTTCAGTCTTCTCCCATTGCGCCGAGAGGTATATTTAGGCTTGTGTAGAAAGAGTGAACCCAGAGGGTCCAGTTGCATGTGGGGCTGCGTAAAGGCTCCCCTGGCGAGTTCACTTGTACCCAAAGCCTTCCTTTGGGGGCATTTCTGGATGGGCGAATGGGGCTCGGAATGCGTTTCCTGGGGCCCTGAGTTTCAGTCTTCTCCCATGCCCGCTAGGTCTATATTAAGGCTTGCTGTGAAAGAGTGTACCCGGAGGGTCCAGTTGCATGTTGGGCTGCATAAAGGCTCCCCTGGAGAGTTCAGTTGTACCCAAAGCCTTCCTTTGGGGGCACTTTTGGATGGGCGAAAGGGTCTTGTAAGGCGTTTTCTGGGGCCCGAGTTTCAGTCGTCTGCCATGCGGGACAGGGTAATACTTAGGGTTGCCGTGAAAGAGTGAACCCGGAGGGTCCAGTTGCATGTGGGGCTGCCTAAAGGCTCCCCTGGGGAGTTCACTTGTACCCAAAGCCTTCCTTTGGGGGCACTTTTGGATGGTCCAAGGGGAATCGCAATGCGTTTTCTGAGGCCCGCTTTTTCAGTCTTCTCCCATTGCGCCGAGGGCTATATTTAGGCCTGCGGTGAAATTGTGAACCAAGAGGGTCCAGTTGCATTTGGGGCTGCGTAAAGGCTGCCCTGGGGAGTTTAGTTGTACCCAAAGCCTATCTCTGGGGGCACTTTTGGATGGGCGAATGGGGCTTGTAGCGCGTATTCTGGGGCCCGAGTTTTCAGTCATCTCCGATGCCGGCTAGGGTTATACTTAGGGTTGCTGTGAAAGAGCGAAACCGGAGGGTCCAGTTGCATGTGGAGCTGCATAAAGGCTCCCCTGGAGAGTTCACTTGTACCCAAAGCCTTCCTTTGGGGGCACTTTTGGATGGGCGAAAGTGGCTTGTAAGGCGTTTTCTGGGGCCCGATTTTTCAGTCGTCTGTATGCGGGACAGGGTAATCCTTACGATTGCTGTGAAAGAGTGAACCCGGAGGGTCCAGTTGCATGTGGGGCTGCATAAAGGCTCCCCTGGGGAGTTCACTTGTACCCAAAGCAATCCTCTGAGGGCAAGTTTGGATGGGCGAATGGGGCTTGTAATGCGTTTTCTGGGGCTCGATTTTTCAGTCATCTCCGATGCCGGTTAGGGCTATATTTAGGCTTGCTGTGAAAGAGCAAACCCGGAGGGTCCAGTTGCATGTGGGGCTGCGTAAAGGCTCCCCTGGGGTGTTCACTTGTACCCAAACCTTCTTTTAGGGGCACTTTTGGATGGGCGAAATTGTCTTGTAAGGCGTTTTCTGGGGCCCGAATTTTCAGTTATCTGTCATGGGAGCCAGGGCTTTATTAAGGTTTGCTGTGAAAAAGCGAAAACGGAGGGTCCAGTTGCATGTGGGGCTGCCTAAAGGCTCCCCTGGGGAGTTCATTTGTACCCAAAGCATTCCTTTGTGGGCACATTTGGATGGGCGAAAGGGTCTTGTAATGCGTTTTCTGGGGCCCGATTTTTCAGTCGTCTGCCATGCGGGACAGGGTAATACTTAGGGTTGCCGTGAAAGAGTGAACCCGGAGGGTCATGTTGCATGTGGGGCTGCGTAAAGGCTCCCCTGGGGAGTTCACTTGTACCCAAAGCCTATCTCTGGGGGCACTTTTGGATGGGCGAATGCGGCTTGGAATGACTTTTCTGGGTCACGAGTTTTCAGTCATTTCCCATGCCCGCTATGGCTATGTTTAGTGTTGCTCGGAAACAGCGAACACGGAGGGTCCAGTTGCATGTGGGGTTGCATAAAGGCTCCCCTGGGGAGTTCACTTGTACCCAAAGCCTTTCTCTCGGGGCACTTCTGGATGGTCAAGGGGAATCGCAATGCGTTTTCTGAGGCCCGCTTTTTCAGTCTTCTACCATTGCGCCGAGGGCTATATTAAAGGCTTGCGGTTAAAGAGTGAACCCAGAGGGTCCAGTTGCATGTGGGGCTTTGTAAAGGCTCCCCTGGAGAGTTCAGTTGTACCCAAAGCCTTCCTCTGGGGGCACATTTGGGTGGGCGAAAGCGTATTGTAAGGCATTTTTTGGGGCCGGATTTTTCAGTCGTCTGCCATGCGGGACAGGGCAATCCTTACTGTTGCTGTGAAAGAGTGAACCCGGAGGGTCCAGTTGCATGTGGTGCTGCATAAAGGCTCCCCTGGGGAGTTCACTTGTACCCAAAGCCTTCCTCTAGGGGCACTTTTGGATGGGCGAAAGGGGCTCAGAATGCGTTTTCTGGGGCCCGAGTTTTCAGTCGTCTCCCATGCCGGCTAGGGTTATATTTAGTGTTGCTCGGAAACAGCGAACGCGGAGGGTCCAGTTGCATGTGGGGCTGCATAAAGGCTCCCCTGGGGCGTTCAGATGTTCCCAAAGCCTTCCTCTGGATGCACTTTTGGATGGTCCAAGGGGAATCGCAATGCGTTTTCTGAGGCTCGCTTTTCAAGTCTTCTCCCATTGCGCCTAGGGATATTTTTAGGCTTGCGGTGAAAGAGTGAACACAGAGGGTCCAGTTGCATGTGGGGCAGAATAAACGCTCCCCTGGGGAGTTCACTTTTACTCAAATCCTTCCTTTGGGGGCACTTCTGAATGGGCGAAAGGGTCTTGTAAGGCGATTTCTGGGGCAAGATTTTTCAGTCGTCTGCCATGCGGGACAGGGTAATCCTTACGATTGCTGTGAAAGAGTGAACCCGGAGGGTCCAGTTGCATGTGGGGCTGCATAAAGGCTCCCCTGGAGAGTTCACTTGTACCCAAAGCATTCTTCTGAGGACAATTTTGGATGGGCGAATGGGGCTCGTAAGGCGTTTTGTGGGGCTCGATTTTTCAGTCATCTCCGATGCCGGCTAGGGCTATATTTAGGCTTGCTGTGAAAGAGCGAACCCGGAGGGTCCAGTTGCATGTGGGGCTGCATAAAGGCTTCCCTGGGGAGTTCACTTGTACTCAAAGCCTTCCTCTGGGGGCTCTTTTGGATGGGCGAAAGGGTCTTGTAAGGCGTTTTCTGGGGCCCGAGTTTTCAGTCGTCTGCCATGCTTGACAGGGTAATCCTTACGGTTGCTGTGAAAGAGTGAACCCGGAGGGTCCAGTTGCATGTGGGGCTGCATAAAGGCTCCCCTGGGGAGTTCACTTGTACCCAAAGCCTTCCTTTGGGGGCACTTCTGGATGGGCGAATGGGGTTTGTAACGCGTTTTCTGGGGCCCGATTTTTCAGTCGTCTCCCATACTGGCTAGGGTTATATTTAGGGTTGCTGTGAAAGAGCGAATTCGGAGGGTCCAGTTGCATGTGGGGCAGCATAAAGGCTCCCCTGGGGAGTTCAGCTGTACCCAAAGCCTTCCTTTGGGGGCACTTCTGAATGGGCGAAAGGGTCTTGTAAGGCGTTTTCTAGGGCCCGATTTTTCAGTCATCTGCCATGCGAGCCAGGGCTTTATTTAGGTTTGCTGTGAAAAAGCGAATACGGAGGGTCCAGTTGCATGTGGGGCTGCGTAAAGGCTCCCCTGGGGAGTTCACTTGTACCCAAAGCCTTACTTTGGGGGCACTTTTGGATGGGCGAAAGTGTCTTGAAAGGCGTTTTCTAGGGCCTGAGTTTTCAGTCATCTGCCATGCGAGCCAGGGCTTTATTTAGGGTTGCTGTGAAAGAGCGAAACCGGAGGGTCCAGTTGCATGTGGGGCTGCGTAAAGGCTCCCCTGGGGAGTTCACTTGTACCCAAAGCCTTCTTTTGGGGGCACTTTTGGATGGGCGAAAGTGTCTTGAAAGGCGTTTTCTGGGGCCCGAGTTTTCAGTCATCTCCTATGCCGGCTAGGGCTATGTTTAGTGTTGCTCGGAAAGAGCGAACCCGGAGGGTCGAGTTGCATATGGGGCTGCATAAAGGCTCCCCTGGGGAGATCACTTGTACTCAGAGCCTTCCTCTGGGGGCACTTTTGGATGGGCGAAAGGGGCACAGAATGTGTTTTCTGGGTCCAGATTTTTCAGTCGTCTCCAATGCCGGCTTGGGCTATATTTAGTGTTGCTCGGAAAGAGCGAACCCGGAGGGTCCAGTTGCATGTGGGGCTGCATAAAGGCTCCCCTGGGGAGTTCACTTGTACCCAAAGCCTTCCTCTGGGGGCACTTTTGGATGGGCGAAAGGGGCTCGGAATGCATTTTCTGGGGCCCGAGTTTTCAGTCATCTCCAATGCCGGCTACGGCTATATATAGTTTTGCTCGGAAACAGCGAACGCGGAGGGTCCAGTTGCATGTGGGGCTGCATAAAGGCTCTCCTGGGGAGTTCAGATGTTCCCAAAGCCTTCCTTTGGGGGCACTTTTGGATGGTCCAAGGGGAATCGCAATGAGTTTTCTGAGGCCCGCTTTTTCAGTCTTCTCCCATTGTGCCGAGGGATATATTTAGGCTTGCGGTGAAAGAGTGAACCCGGAGGGTCCAGTTGCATGTGGGGCTGCATAAAGGCTCCCCTGGGGAGTTCAGTTGTACTCAAAGCCTTCCTCTGGGGGCACATCTAAATGAGCGAATGGGGCTTCTAACGCGTTTTCTCGTGCCCGAATTTTCAGTCGTGTGCCATGCGGGACAGGGTTATATTTAGGGTTGCTCAGAAAGAGCGAACCCGGAGGGTGCATTTGCATGTGGGGCTGCATAAAGGCTCCCCTGGGGAGTTCAATTGTACCCAAAGCCTTCCTCTGGGGGCACTTTCGCTAGGCGAAAGAGACTCGCAATGCGTTTTTTGATGCCCGCTTTTTCAGTCTTCTCCCATTGCGCCGAGAGATATATTTAGGCTTGCGTAGAAAGAGTGAACCCGGAGGGTCCAGTTGCATGTGGGGCTGTGTAAAGGCTCCCCTGGGGAGTTCAATTGTACCCAAAGCCTTCCTTTGGGGGCACTTCTGTGTGCGTGAATGGGGCTTGTAACGCATTTTCTGGGGCCCTTACTTTCAGTCGACTGCCAGGCGGGCCAGGGCTATATTTAGGGTTGCTGTGAAAAAGCGAATACGTAGGGTCCAGTTGCATGTGGGGCTGCTTAAAGGCTCCCCTGGGGAGTTCACTTGTACCCAAAGCCTTCCTTTGGGGCACTTTTGGAAGGGCGAAAGGGTCTTGTAAGACGTTTTCTGGGGCCCGAGTTTTCAGTCGTCTGCCATGCGGGACCAGGAAATCCTTACCGTTGTTGTGAAATAGTGAACCCGGAGGGTCCAGTTGCATGTGGTGCTGCATAAAGGCTCCCCTGGGGAGTTCAGTTGTACCCAAAGCCTTCCTTTGGGGGCACATCTGGATTGGCGAATGAGGCTTGAAACGCTTTTTCTGTGACCCGAGTTTTCAGTCTTCTGCCATGCTGGCTAGAGTTATATTTAGGGTTGCATCTAAACAGCGAACATGGAGGGTCCAGTTGCATGTGGGGCTGCGTAAAGGCTCCCCTGGGGAGTTCACTTGTACCCAAAGCCTACCTTTGGGGGAACTTTTGGATGGTCCAAGGGGAATCGCAATGCGTTCTCAGAGGCCCGCATTTTCAGTCTTCTCCCATTGCGCCGAGGGCTATATTTAGGCTTGCGGTGAAAGAGTGAACCCGGAGGGTCCAGTTGCATGTGGGGCTGCATAAAGGCTCCCCTGGGGAGTTCAGTTGTACCAAAGCCTTCCTTTGGGGGCACTTCTGGATGGGCGAATGGGGCTTGAAACTCTTTTTCTGGGGCCCGAGTTTTCAGTCGTCTGCCATGCGGGACCCGGAAATCCTTACCGTTGTTGTGAAATAGTGAACCCGGAGGGTCCAGTTGCATGTGGTGCTGCATAAAGGCTCCCCTGGGGAGTTCACTTGTACCCAAAGCCTTCCTTTGGGGGCACTTTTGGATGTGCGAAAGGGGCTCGGAATGCGTTTTCTCGGGCCCGAGTTTTTAGTCGTCTCCAATGCCGGCTACGGTTATATTAGGTGTTGCTCGGAAAGAGCGAACCCGGAAGGTCGAGTTGTATGTGGCGCTGCATAAAGGCTCCCCTGCGGAATTCACTTATACCCAAAGCCTTCCTTTGGGGGCACTTCTGGAAGGGCGAATGGGGCTTGTAACGCGTTTTCTGAGGCCCGATTTTTCAGTCTTCTCCCTTTGCGCCGAGGGCTATATTTAGGCTTGCGCTGAAAGAGTGAACGCGGAGGGTCCAGTTGCATGTGAGGCTGCGTTATGGCTCCCCTTGGGAGTTCAGTTGTATCCAAAGCCTTCCTTTGGGGGCACTTCTGGATGGGCGAATGCGGCTTGTAACGCGTTTTCCGCGGCCCGATTTTTCAGTCGTCTTCCATGCGGGCCAGGGTTCTATTTAGGGTTGCTGTGAAAGAGCAAACCCGGAAGGTCCAGTTGCATGTGGGGCTGCGTAAAGGCTCCCCTGGGGATTTCACATGTACCCAAAGCCTTCCTTTGGGGGCACCTCTGGATGGGCGAATAGGGCTTGACACACTTTTTCTGTGGCCCGAGTATTCAGTCTTCTGCCATGCTGGCTAGGGTTATATTTAGGGTTGCTCGTAAACAGCGAACACGGAGGGTCCTCTTTCATGTGGGGCTGCGTAAAGGCTCCCCTTGGGAGTTCACTTGTACTCAAAGCCTTCCGTTGGGAGCACTTTTGGATGGTCCAAGGGGAATCGCAATGCGTTTTCTGAGGCCCGCCTTTTCAGTCTTCTCCCATTGCGCCGAGGGATATATTTAGGCTTGCGATGAAACTGTGAACCTGGAGGGTCCAGTTGCATGTGGGGCTGCGTAAAGGCTCGCCTGGGGAGTTCACTTGTACCCAAAGCCTTCCTTTGGGGGCACTTTTGGATGTGCGAATGGGGCTCGGAATGCGTTTTCTCGGGCCCGAGTTTTTAGTCGCCTCCAATGACGGCTACGGTTATATTTAGTTTTGCTCGGAAAGAGCGAACCCGGAAGGTCGAGTTGCATGTGGCGCTGCTTAAAGGCTCCCCTGGGGAGTTCACTTGTACCCAAAGCCTTCCTTTGGGGGCACTTCTGGATGGGCGAATTGGGCTTGTAACGCGTTTTCTGAGGCCCAATTTTTCAGTCTGCTCCCTTTGAGGCTAGGGCTATATTTAGTCTTGCGCTGAAAGAGTGAACCCGGAGGGTCCAGTTGCATGTGGGGCTGCATAAAGGCTCCCCTGGGGAGTTCAGTTGTACCCAAAGCCTTCCTTTGGGGGCACTTTTGGATGGTCCATGGGGAATCGCAATGCGTTTTCTGAGGCCCGCTTTTTCAGTCTTCTCCCATTGCGCCGAGTGCTATATTTAGGCTTGCTGTGAAAGAGTGAACCCGGAGGGTCCAGTTGCATGTGGGGCTGCATAAAGGCTCCCCTGGGGAGCTCAGTTGTACCCAAAGCCTTCCTTTGGGGGCACTTCTGGATGGGCGAATGCGGCTTGAAACGCTTTTTCTGTGGCCCGAATTTTCAGTCTTCTGCAATGCGGGCCAGGGTTATATTTAGGGTTGCTCGTAAACAGCGAACACGGAGAGTCCAGTTGAATGTGGGGCTGCGTAAAGGCTCCCCTGGGGAGTTCACTTGTACCCAAAGCCTTCCTCTGGGGGCACTTTTGGATGGGCGAAAGCAGCTCGGAAAGCGTTTTCTGGGACCCGAGTTTTCAGTCCTCTCCCATGTCGGCTAGGGCTATGTTTAGTGTTGCTCGGAAAAAGCGAACACGGAGGGTCCAGTTGAATGTGGGGCTGCGTAAAGGCTCCCCTGGGGAGTTCACTTGTACCCAAAGCCTTACTCTGGGGCACTTTTCATTGGGAGAAATGGGCTCGGAAAGCGTTTTCTGGGATTCGAGTTTTGAGTCGTCTCCCATGCCGGCTAGGGCTATGTTTAGTGTTGCTCGGAAAGAGCGAATACGGAGGGTCCAGTTGCATGTGGGGCTGCATAAAGGCTCCCCTGGGGAGTTCACTTGTACCCAAAGCCTTCCTTTGGGGGCACTTTTGGATGGTCCAAGGGTAATAACAATGCATTTTCTGAGGCCCGCTTTTTCAGTCTTCTCCCATTGCGGCTAGGGCATTATTTAGTCTTGCGGTGAAAGAGTGAACCCGGAGGGCCCAGTTGCATGTAGGGCTGCCTATAGGCTCCCCTGGGGAGTTCACTTGTACCCAAAGCTTTCCTTTGAGGGCACTTTTGGATGGGCGAATGGGGCTTGTAACGCGTTTTATGAGGCCCGAGTTCTCAGTCGTCTCCCTTTGCGGCTAGGGCTATATTTAGGGTTGCTGTGAAAGAGCGAATAAGGAGGGTCCAGTTGCATGTGGGTCTGCGTAAAGGCTCCCCTGGGGAGTTCACTTGTACCCAAAGCCTTCCTTTGGGGGCACTTCTGGATGTGCGAAAGGGGCTCGGAATGCGTTTTCTGGGACCCGAGGTTTCAATCGTCTCCAATGCCGTCTAGGGTTATATTTATTGTTGCTCGGAAAGAGCGAACACGGAGGGTCCAGTTGCATGTGGGGCTGCATAAAGGCTCCCCTGGGGAGTTCAGTTGTACTCAAAGCCTTCCTCTGGGGGCACATCTAAATGAGCGAATGGGGCTTCTAACGCGTTTTCTCGTGCCCGAATTTTCAGTCGTGTGCCATGCGGGACAGGGTTATATTTAGGGTTGCTCAGAAAGAGCGAACCCGGAGGGTGCATTTGCATGTGGGGCTGCATAAAGGCTCCCCTGGGGAGTTCAATTGTACCCAAAGCCTTCCTCTGGGGGCACTTTCGCTAGGCGAAAGAGACTCGCAATGCGTTTTTTGATGCCCGCTTTTTCAGTCTTCTCCCATTGCGCCGAGAGATATATTTAGGCTTGCGTAGAAAGAGTGAACCCGGAGGGTCCAGTTGCATGTGGGGCTGTGTAAAGGCTCCCCTGGGGAGTTCAATTGTACCCAAAGCCTTCCTTTGGGGGCACTTCTGTGTGCGTGAATGGGGCTTGTAACGCATTTTCTGGGGCCCTTACTTTCAGTCGACTGCCAGGCGGGCCAGGGCTATATTTAGGGTTGCTGTGAAAAAGCGAATACGTAGGGTCCAGTTGCATGTGGGGCTGCTTAAAGGCTCCCCTGGGGAGTTCACTTGTACCCAAAGCCTTCCTTTGGGGCACTTTTGGAAGGGCGAAAGGGTCTTGTAAGACGTTTTCTGGGGCCCGAGTTTTCAGTCGTCTGCCATGCGGGACCAGGAAATCCTTACCGTTGTTGTGAAATAGTGAACCCGGAGGGTCCAGTTGCATGTGGTGCTGCATAAAGGCTCCCCTGGGGAGTTCAGTTGTACCCAAAGCCTTCCTTTGGGGGCACATCTGGATTGGCGAATGAGGCTTGAAACGCTTTTTCTGTGACCCGAGTTTTCAGTCTTCTGCCATGCTGGCTAGAGTTATATTTAGGGTTGCATCTAAACAGCGAACATGGAGGGTCCAGTTGCATGTGGGGCTGCGTAAAGGCTCCCCTGGGGAGTTCACTTGTACCCAAAGCCTACCTTTGGGGGAACTTTTGGATGGTCCAAGGGGAATCGCAATGCGTTCTCAGAGGCCCGCATTTTCAGTCTTCTCCCATTGCGCCGAGGGCTATATTTAGGCTTGCGGTGAAAGAGTGAACCCGGAGGGTCCAGTTGCATGTGGGGCTGCATAAAGGCTCCCCTGGGGAGTTCAGTTGTACCAAAGCCTTCCTTTGGGGGCACTTCTGGATGGGCGAATGGGGCTTGAAACTCTTTTTCTGGGGCCCGAGTTTTCAGTCGACTGTCATGCGGGCCAGGGTTATATTTAGGGTTCCTGTGAAAAAGCGAATACATAGGGTCCAGTTGCATGTGGGGCTGCTTAAAGGCTCCCCTGGGGAGTTCACTTGTACCCAAAGCCTTCCTTTGGGGCACTTTTGGAAGGGCGAAAGGGTCTTGTAAGACGTTTTCTGGGGCCCGAGTTTTCAGTCGTCTGCCATGCGGGACCAGGAAATCCTTACCGTTGTTGTGAAATAGTGAACCCGGAGGGTCCAGTTGCATGTGGTGCTGCATAAAGGCTCCCCTGGGGAGTTCACTTGTACCCAAAGCCTTCCTTTGGGGGCACTTTTGGATGTGCGAAAGGGGCTCGGAATGCGTTTTCTCGGGCCCGAGTTTTTAGTCGTCTCCAATGCCGGCTACGGTTATATTAGGTGTTGCTCGGAAAGAGCGAACCCGGAAGGTCGAGTTGTATGTGGCGCTGCATAAAGGCTCCCCTGCGGAATTCACTTATACCCAAAGCCTTCCTTTGGGGGCACTTCTGGAAGGGCGAATGGGGCTTGTAACGCGTTTTCTGAGGCCCGATTTTTCAGTCTTCTCCCTTTGCGCCGAGGGCTATATTTAGGCTTGCGCTGAAAGAGTGAACGCGGAGGGTCCAGTTGCATGTGAGGCTGCGTTATGGCTCCCCTTGGGAGTTCAGTTGTATCCAAAGCCTTCCTTTGGGGGCACTTCTGGATGGGCGAATGCGGCTTGTAACGCGTTTTCCGCGGCCCGATTTTTCAGTCGTCTTCCATGCGGGCCAGGGTTCTATTTAGGGTTGCTGTGAAAGAGCAAACCCGGAAGGTCCAGTTGCATGTGGGGCTGCGTAAAGGCTCCCCTGGGGATTTCACATGTACCCAAAGCCTTCCTTTGGGGGCACCTCTGGATGGGCGAATAGGGCTTGACACACTTTTTCTGTGGCCCGAGTATTCAGTCTTCTGCCATGCTGGCTAGGGTTATATTTAGGGTTGCTCGTAAACAGCGAACACGGAGGGTCCTCTTTCATGTGGGGCTGCGTAAATCTCCCCTTGGGAGTTCACTTGTACTCAAAGCCTTCCGTTGGGAGCACTTTTGGATGGTCCAAGGGGAATCGCAATGCGTTTTCTGAGGCCCGCCTTTTCAGTCTTCTCCCATTGCGCCGAGGGATATATTTAGGCTTGCGATGAAACTGTGAACCTGGAGGGTCCAGTTGCATGTGGGGCTGCGTAAAGGCTCGCCTGGGGAGTTCACTTGTACCCAAAGCCTTCCTTTGGGGGCACTTTTGGATGTGCGAATGGGGCTCGGAATGCGTTTTCTCGGGCCCGAGTTTTTAGTCGCCTCCAATGACGGCTACGGTTATATTTAGTTTTGCTCGGAAAGAGCGAACCCGGAAGGTCGAGTTGCATGTGGCGCTGCTTAAAGGCTCCCCTGGGGAGTTCACTTGTACCCAAAGCCTTCCTTTGGGGGCACTTCTGGATGGGCGAATTGGGCTTGTAACGCGTTTTCTGAGGCCCAATTTTTCAGTCTTCTCCCATTGCGCCGAGTGCTATATTTAGGCTTGCGGTGAAAGAGTGAACCCGGAGGGTCCAGTTGCATGTGGGGCTGCATAAAGGCTCCCCTGGGGAGCTCAGTTGTACCCAAAGCCTTCCTTTGGGGGCACTTCTGGATGGGCGAATGCGGCTTGAAACGCTTTTTCTGTGGCCCGAATTTTCAGTCTTCTGCAATGCGGGCCAGGGTTATATTTAGGGTTGCTCGTAAACAGCGAACACGGAGAGTCCAGTTGAATGTGGGGCTGCGTAAAGGCTCCCCTGGGGAGTTCACTTGTACCCAAAGCCTTCCTCTGGGGGCACTTTTGGATGGGCGAAAGCAGCTCGGAAAGCGTTTTCTGGGACCCGAGTTTTCAGTCCTCTCCCATGTCGGCTAGGGCTATGTTTAGTGTTGCTCGGAAAAAGCGAACACGGAGGGTCCAGTTGAATGTGGGGCTGCGTAAAGGCTCCCCTGGGGAGTTCACTTGTACCCAAAGCCTTACTCTGGGGCACTTTTCATTGGGAGAAATGGGCTCGGAAAGCGTTTTCTGGGATTCGAGTTTTGAGTCGTCTCCCATGCCGGCTAGGGCTATGTTTAGTGTTGCTCGGAAAGAGCGAATACGGAGGGTCCAGTTGCATGTGGGGCTGCATAAAGGCTCCCCTGGGGAGTTCACTTGTACCCAAAGCCTTCCTTTGGGGGCACTTTTGGATGGTCCAAGGGTAATAACAATGCATTTTCTGAGGCCCGCTTTTTCAGTCTTCTCCCATTGCGGCTAGGGCATTATTTAGTCTTGCGGTGAAAGAGTGAACCCGGAGGGCCCAGTTGCATGTAGGGCTGCCTATAGGCTCCCCTGGGGAGTTCACTTGTACCCAAAGCTTTCCTTTGAGGGCACTTTTGGATGGGCGAATGGGGCTTGTAACGCGTTTTATGAGGCCCGAGTTCTCAGTCGTCTCCCTTTGCGGCTAGGGCTATATTTAGGGTTGCTGTGAAAGAGCGAATAAGGAGGGTCCAGTTGCATGTGGGTCTGCGTAAAGGCTCCCCTGGGGAGTTCACTTGTACCCAAAGCCTTCCTTTGGGGGCACTTCTGGATGTGCGAAAGGGGCTCGGAATGCGTTTTCTGGGACCCGAGGTTTCAATCGTCTCCAATGCCGTCTAGGGTTATATTTATTGTTGCTCGGAAAGAGCGAACACGGAGGGTCCAGTTGCATGTGGGGCTGCCTAAAGGCTCCCCTGGGGAGTTCAGTTGTACCCAAAGCCTTCCTTTGAGGGTTCTTCTGGATGGGCGAATGGAGCTTGTAACGCGTTTTCGGGGGCTCGATTTTTCAGTCGTCTGCCATGCGGGCCAGGGTTCTATTTAGGGTTGCTGTGAAAGAGCGAATAAGGAGGGTCCAGTTGCATGTAGGGCTGCCTAAAGGCTCCCCTGGGGAGTTCACTTGTACCCAAAGCCTTCCTTTGGGGGCACTTCTGCATGGGCTAATAGGGCTTGTAACGCTTTTTCTGTGGCCCGAGTTTTCAGTCTTCTGCCATGCTGGCTAGGGGTATATTTAGGGTTGCTCGTAAACAGTGAACAAGGAGGGTCCAGTTGCATGTGGGGCTGCGTAAAGGCTCCCCTGGGGAGTTCACTTGTACCCAAAGCCTTCCTTTGGGGGCACATCTGGATGGGCGAATAGGGATTGAAACGCTTTTTCTGTGGCCCGAGTTTTCAGTCTTCTGCCATGTTGGCTAGGGGAGTATTTAAGGTTGCTTGTAAACAGCGAACACGGAGGGTCCAGTTGCATGTGGGGCTGCGTAAAGGCTCCCCTGGGGAGTTCTATTGTACCCAAAGGCTTCCCTTGGGGGCACTTCTGGATGGGCGAAAGTGTCTTGTAATGCGTTTTCTTGGGTACAAGTGAACTCCCCAGCGAGCCTTTATGCAGCCCCACATGCAACTGGACCCTCCTTATTTGCTCTTTTACAGAAAGCCTAAATATAGCCCTGGCCCGCATTGCAGACGGCTAAAAACTCGGGCCCCAGAAAACGCGTTACAAGCCCCATTCGCCCATCCAAAAGTGCCCCCAAAGGAAGGCTTTGAGTACAACTGAACTCCCCAGGGGAGCCTTTATGCAGCCCCACAAACAACTGGACCCTCCGTGTTCGCTGTTTCCAAGCAACCCTAAATATATCCGTAGCCGGCTTCGGAGACGACTGAAAAGTCAGTCCAAAGAGAACGTGTTACAATACCCATTCGGACCCCGGTGTGGCTAGCACGCACGTCACCCAGGACCGGAGCCCAGGGACCACATCCGGACGACTGCCGCTCTGGAATGTCTGAATCCCCGGTCCCCGGGACGGCGTAACTCCGAGCCGCTGAACGACAGCCTCCACTTGTCGACACAGCTGGCAGCCACAGCGCTTGTGGCCGGACAACCGTGTATTGCGTTCACTTTCGTCGAGCTGCCCAAGGCAGGACCCGGACCCCGGCGCGGCTAACACACACGTCGCCCAGGATAGGAGCGTGGGTGTTTGGGACGGACGGCTGCCTCTCCGGAGAGGAGAGAACCCCATGTCCCCGCGACTGCCAGCCCACGAGCCGGCGGATGACAGCTGCACGCTTCGCGGCAAGTCTGGCTCCCATGCCGCTCGTGGCCGGACAACCGTGTCATGGGATCGTTGTCCCGAATCCGCCCGTAAACGGGATGCGTACCCTTGCGCGGCTAGCATACACGTCTCCCAGGATCGGAGTCTTGGCGTTCGGGATGGACGGCGGCCGCTCCGGGACGGACAGTTGCCGAGCGAATGGAACACAGCCTCCTGCTTCGCGGCAAGGCTGGCACCCACACCGCTTGTGGCCGGTCACCCGTGTCTTGCGATCACTTTCGTCGAGCCGCCCAAGGCGGGACCCGGACCCCGGTGCGGTTAGCACACACGTCGCGCAGGACCGGTGCCTAGGGGCTCGGGAAGCCGGACCCACGCAGCCCGTAGAGGGACACACGTTTCCTGCGATCGAAATAGCGGAGCCAACAGAGGTTCGACCGGGTCCTAGTGCGGCTAGCACACACATCGCCCAGGACCGGTGCGTGGGTGTTCGGGAAGGACGGCCGCCGCTCCGGACAGGACAGAAGCTTTCGTCTCGGGGACAACCAGCCCCCGAGCAGCGGATGAACAGCCTTCTGTTTCACGACACGGCTGCTACGCATGCAGCTCGTGGCCGGACCACTGTGTCGTGGGATCGCCTTCCCCGAGCCGCCCAAGACAGAACCCGGACCCCCGTGCAGCTAGCACACACGTCGCCCAGGACCGGAGCCCAGGGTCCACATCCAGACGCCTGCCGCTCTGGACTGTCTGAATCCCCGGTCCCCGGCACTGCGTAACTCCGAGCCGCTGAACGACAGCCTCCACTTGTCGACATGGCTGACAGCCACAGCGCTTGTGGCCAGACAACCGTGTCGTAGGATCTCCTTCCCCGAGGCGCCCAAAATGGGATCCGGACCCCGGTGCGGCGAGCAAACACGACACCCAGGATGGAGCCAAAGGGCTCGGGAAGCTGGACCCATGCTGCCCGTGGAGGGACACTCGTGTTCTGCGATCAAAATAGCGGAGCCGACCGAGGTCCCTCCCGGACCCCAGTGCGGCTAGCACACACGTCGCCCAGGATAGGAGCGTGGGTGTTTGGGACGGACGGCTGCCTCTCCGGAGAGGAGAGAACCCCATGTCCCCGCGACTGCCAGCCCACGAGCGGGCGGATGACAGCCTCACGCTTCGCGGCAAGTCTGGCTCCCACGCCGCTCGTGGCCGGACAACTGTGTCATGGGATCGTTGTCCCGAATCCGCCCGAAACAGCATTCGTACCCTTGCGCGGCTGGCATACACGTCTCCCAGGATCGGAGTCTTGGCGTTTGGGAAGCACGACCGCCGCTCCGGGACGGACAGTTGCCGAGCGAACGGAACACAGCCTGCTGCTTCGCGGCAAGGCTGGCACCCACACCGCTTGTGGCCGGTCACCCGTATCTTGCGATAACTTTCGTCGAGCCGCCCAAGGCGGGACCCGGACCCCGGTGCGGCTAGCACACACATCGCCCAGGACCAGAGTGTAGGGGCTCGGGAAGCCGGACCCACGCAGCCCGTAGAGGGACACACGTTTCCTGCGATCGAAATAGCGGAGCCAACAGAGGTCCGACCGGGACCTAGTGCGGCTAACACACACATCGCCCAGGACCGGACCACAGAGTCCCCATACGGATGCCTGCTTCACCGTACAGGACAGAATCCTTGGTCTCAAGGAAGACCAGCCCCCGAGCCGGCGGATGACAGCCTCCTGTTTCACGACACAGCTGCTACGCATGCAGTTCGTGGCTGGACCACTGTGTCGTGGGATCTACTTTCCCGATCCACCCGGGACGGAACTCGGACCCCCGTGCAGCTAGCACACACGTCGCCCAGGACCGGAGCCCAGGGTCCACATCCGGACGCCTGCCGCTCTGGACTGTCTGAATCCCCGGTCCCCGGCACTGCGTAACTCCGAACCCCCGAGCCAGCGGATGACAGCCTCCTGTTTCACGACACGGCTGCTACGCATGCAGCTCGTGGCCGCACAACCGTGTCGTGGGATCACATTTTCCGATCCGCCCGAGACGGGCCCAGATCGTGGGGTGGCTAGCACACACGTTGCCCACGACCTACGTCAAGGGTCTTGGGACGGTCGGCTCCCGCGCCTCCGAACGGATATAACCGGAGCGTGGGAGGGTCGTTCGCCGATCCGCACGGGATAGAATGGGTACGGCGAGACCCAATAGAAGCAGACACCAGCCTCCCGCTTCACGGCACAGCCTGCCAATGTGCCGATCGAGGCCGGACACTCGGGACACGGGACAGTCTGCCGGCATGCCGACCGACAGAGTCCACAGATTTCGGAAAAGCCGAAAACACCTCAAAGGAAGACTTTGAGTACAAGTGAATTCCACAGGGGAGCTTTTATGCAGCCCCACATGCAACTGGACCCTCCTTATTCGCTCTTTCACCGCAAGCCTAAATATAGCACTCGGCGCAATGGGAGAAGACTGAAAAAGCGGGCATCAGAAAACGCATTACGATTCCCCTTGGACCATCCAAAAGTGCCCCCAAAGGAAGGCTTTGGGTACAAGTGAACTCCCCAGGGGAGCCTTTACGCAGCCCCACATGCAACTGGACCCTCCGTATTTACTCTTTCACAGCAACCCAAAATATAACTCTGGCCCGCATGGAAGTTGACTGAAAACTCGGGCCCCAGAAAAAGCGTTACAAGACCCATTCGCCCATCCAGAAGTGCTCCCAAAGGAAAACTTTGAGTACAACTGAACTTCCCAGGGGACCCTTTACGCAGCCCCACATGCAACTGGACCCTCTGGGTTCGCTCTTTCACAGCAAGCCTAAATATAGGCCTAGCCGGCATCGGAGATGACTGAAAAATCGGGCCAAAGAAAACGCCTTACAAGACCCTTTCGCCCATCCAAAAGTGCCCTCAAAGGAAGGCTTTGGGTACAAGTGAACTCCCCAGGGGAGCCTTTATGCAGCCCCACAAGCAACTGGACCCTCCGGGTTCACTCTTTCACCGCAAGCCTAAATATAGCCCTTGGCGCAATGGGAGAAGAATGAAAAAGTGGGCCTCAGAAAACGCAATGCGATTCCCCTTGGACCATCCAAAAGTGCCCCCAAAGGAAGGCTTTGGGTACATCTGAGCTCCCCAGGAGAGCCTTTATGCAGCCCAACATGCAACTGGACCTTCCGGGTTCGCTGTTTCTGAGCAACACTAAATATAGCCCTAGCCGGCATCGGAGATGACTGAAAACTCGGGCCCCAGGAAACGCATTCCGAGCCCCTTTCACCCATCCAAAAGTGCTCCCAGAGGAATGCTTTGAGTACAAGTGAACTCCCCAGGGTAGCCTTTAGGCAGCCCCACATGCAACTGGACCCTTCGTATTCGCTCTTTCACAGCAACCCTAAATATATCCCTGGCCCGCCTGGCAGTCGACTGAAAGTAAGGGCCCCAGAAAATGCGTTACAAGCCCCATTCGCCCAAGCAGTAGTGCCCCCAAAGGAAGGCTTTGGGTACAAGTGAACTCCCCAGGGGAGCCTTTACGCAGCCCCACATGCAACTGGACCCTCCGGGTTCACTCTTTCTACGCAAGCCTAAATATAGCACTCGGCGCAATGGGAGAAGACTGAAAAAGCGGGCCTCAAAAAACGCATTGCGAGTCTCTTTCGCCCAGCGAAAGTGCCCCCAGAGGAAGGCTTTGAGTACAAGTGAACTCCCCAGGGGACCCTTTATGCAGCCCCATATGCCACTGGACCCTCCGGGTTCGCTCTTTCACAGCAAGCCTAAATATAACCCTACCCGGAATCGGAGATGACTGAAAAATCGGGCCAAAGAAAACGCCTTAAAAGATTATTTCGCCCATCCAGAAGTGCCCCCACAGGAAGGATTTGGGTACAACTGAACTTCCCAGGAGAGCCTTTATTCAGCCCCACATGCAACTGGACCCTCTGGGTTAGCTCTTTCAACGCAAGCCTAAATATAACCCTAGGCGCAATGGGAGAAGACTGAAAATGCGGGACTCAGAAAACGCATTGCCATTCCCCTTGGACCATCCAAAAGTGCCCCCAGAGGAAGGCTTTGGGTACAAGTGAACTCCCCAGGGAAGCCTTTAGGCAGCCCCACATGCAAATGCACCCTCCGGGTTCGCTCTTTCCGAGCAACCCTAAATATAACCCTGTCCCGCATGGCACACGACTGAAAATTCGGGCACGAGAAAACGAGTTAGAAGCCCCATTCGCCCATCCAGAAGTGCCCCCAGAGGAAGGCTTTGAGTACAACTGAACTCCCCAGGGGAGCCTTTATGCAGCCCCACATGCAACTGGACCCTCCGCGTTCGCTGTTTCCGAGCAAAACTATATATAGCCCTAGCCGGCATTGGAGATGACTGAAAACTCGGGCCCCAGAAAATGCATTCCGAGCCCGTTTCGCCCATCCAAAAGTGCCCCCAAAGGAAGGCTTTAGGTACAACTGAACTCCCCAGGGGAGCCTTTATGCAGCCGCACTTGCAACTGGACCCTCCGTATTCGCTCTTTCACAGGAACCCTATATATAACCCTGGCCCGCATGACAGTCGACTGAAAACTCGGGCCCCAGAAAAAGCGTTTCAAGCCCCATTCGCCCATCCAGAAGTGCCCCCAAAGGAAGGCTTTGGGTACAAGTGAACTCCTCAGGGGAGCCTTTACGCAGCCCCACATGCAACTGGACCCTCCGGGTTCACTCTTTCACCGCAAGCCTAAATATATCTCTCGGCGCAATGGGAGAAGACTGAAAAAGCGGGCCTCAAAAAACGCATTGCGAGTCTCTTTCGCCCAGCGAAAGTGCCCCCAGAGGAAGGCTTTGAGTACAAGTGAACTCCCCAGGGGAGCCTTTATGCAGCCCCATATGCAACTGGACCCTCCGGGTTCGCTCTTTCACAGCAAGCCTAAATATAACCCTACCCGGAATCGGAGATGACTGAAAAATCGGGCCAAAGAAAACGCATTACAAGATTATTTCGCCCATCCAGAAGTGCCCCCAAAGGAAGAATTTGGGTACAACTGAACTTCCCAGGAGAGCCTTTATTCAGCCCCACATGCAACTGGACCCTCTGGGTTAGCTCTTTCAACGCAAGCCTAAATATAACCCTCGGCGCAATGGGAGAAGACTGAAAATGCGGGCCTCAGAAAACGCATTGCCATTCCCCTTGGACCATCCAAAAGTGCCCCCAAAGGAAGGCTTTGGGTACAAGTGAACTCCCCAGGGGAACCTTTATGCAGCCCCACATGCAACTGGACCCTACGTATTCGCTTTTTAACAGCAACCCTAAATATAGCCCTCTCCCACATGGCAGACGACTGAAAACTCGGGCCCTAGAAAACCCGTTACAAGCCCCATTCGCCAACCAAAAGTGCCCTCAGAGGAATGCTTTGAGTACAAGTGAACTCTCCAGGGGAGCCTTTATGCAGCTCCACATGCAACTGGACCCTCCGGTTTCGCTCTTTCACAGCAACCCTAAGTATAACCCTAGCCGGCATCGGAGATGACTGAAAACTCGGGCCCCAGAATACGCGCTACAAGCCCCATTCGCCCATCCAAAAGTGCCCCCAGAGGAAGGCTTTGATTACATGTGAACTCCCCAGGGCAACCTTTATGCAGTCCCACATGCAACTGGACCCTCCGTATTCGCTCTTTCACAGCAAGCCTAAATATGGCCTTAGACGGCATCGGAGATGACTGAAAACTCGGGCCCGAGAAAACGCGTTACAAGCCCCATTCGCCCATCCAAAAGTGCCCCCAAAGGAAGGCTTTAGGTACAACTGAACTCCCCAGGGGAGCCTTTATGCAGCCGCACTTGCAACTGGACCCTCCGTATTCGCTCTTTCACAGGAACCCTAAATATAACCCTGGCCCGCATGACAGTCGACTGAAAACTCGGGCCCCAGAAAATGCATTCCGAGCCCCTTTCACCCATCCAAAAGTGCCCCCAGAGGAAGGCTTTGGGTACAAGTGAACTCCCCAGGGGAGCCTTTATGCAGCCCCACATGCAACTGGACCCTCCGGGTTCGCTCTTTCCGAGCAACACTAAATATAGCCCAAGCCGGCATTGGAGACGACTGAAAAATCTGGACCCAGAAAACACATTCTGTGCCCCTTTCGCCCATCCAAAAGTGCCCCCAGAGGAAGGCTCTGAGTACAAGTGATCTCCCCAGGGGAGCCTTTATGCAGCCCCACATGCAACTCGACCCTCCGGGTTCGCTCTTTCCGAGCAACACTAAACATAGCCCTAGCCGGCATCGGAGATGACTGAAAACTCGGGCCCCAGAAAACGCCTTTCAAGACACTTTCGCCCACCCAAAAGTGCCCCCAAAGGAAGGCTTTAGGTACAAGTGAACTCCCCAGGGGAGCCTTTACGCAGCCCCACATGCAAATGGACCCTCTGTATTCGCTCTTTCACAGCAACCCTAAATATAGCCCTGGCCCGCATGGCAGTCGACTGAAAACTCGGGCCCCAGAAAATGCGTTACAAGCCCCATTCGCCCATCCAGAAGTGCTCCCAAAGGAAGGCTTTGGGTACAAGTGAACTCCCCAGGGGAGCCTTTACGCAGTCCCACATGCAACTGGACCCTCCATGTTCGCTGTTTAGAAGCAACCCTAAATATAACCCTAGCCATCATGGCAGAAGACTGAAAACTCGGGCCACAGAAAAAGAGTTTCAAGCTCCATTCGCCCTTCCAGAAGTGCCCCCAAAGGAAGGCTTTGGGTACAAGTGAACTCCCCAGGGGAGCCTTTATGCTGCCCCACATGCAACTGGACCCTCTGTATTCGCTCTTTCACAGGAACCCTAAATATAACCCTAGCCATCATGGGAGACGACTGAAAACTCGGGCCCCAGAAAACGCATTCTGAGCCCCTTTAGCCCATTCAAATGTGCCCCCAAAGGAAGGCTTTGGGTACAACTGAACTCCCCAGGGGAGCCTTTACGAAGCCCCACATGCAACTGGAACCTCTGGGTTCACTATTTCACCGCAAGCCTAAATATATCCCTCGGCGCAATGGGAGAAGACTGAAAAAGCGGGCCTCAGAAAACGCATTGCGATTCCCCTTGGACCATCCAGATGTGCCCCCAAAGGAAGGCTTTGGGTACAAGTGAACTTCCCAGGAGAGCCTTTACGCAGCTCCACATGCAACTGGACCCTCCGGGTTCGCTGTTTCCAAGCAACACTACACATAGCCCTAGCGGGCATGGGAGATGACTGAAAACTCGTGACCCAGAAAAGTCATTCCAAGCCCCTTTCGCCCATCCAAAAGTGCCCCCAGAGATAGGCTTTGGGTACAAGTGAACTCCCCAGGGGAGCCTTTACGCAGCCCCACATGCAACATGACCCTCCGGGTTCACTCGTTCACGGCAACCCTAAGTATTACCCTGTCCCGCATGGCAGACGACTAAAAAATCGGGCCAAAGAAAACGCCTTACAAGACCCTTTCGCCCATCCAAAAGTGCCCCCAAAGGAAGGTTTTGGGTACAAGTGAACTCCCCAGGGCAGCCTTTACGCAGCCCAACATGCAACTGGACCCTTCGGGTTCGCTTTTTCACAGCAAACCTAAATAAATCCCTGGCTCGCATGGCAGATGACTGAAAAATCGGGCCCCAGAAAACGCCTTACAAGACCCTTTCGCCCATTCAGAAGTGCCCCCAAAGGAAGGCTTTGGGTACAGCTGAACTCCCCAGGGGAGCCTTTATGTTGCCCCACATGCAACTGGACCCTCCGAATTCGCTCTTTCACAGCAACCCTAAATATATCCCTAGCCAGTATGGGAGACGACTGAAAAATCGGGCCCCAGAAAACGCGTTACAAACCCCATTCGCCCATCCAGAAGTGCCCCCAAAGGAAGGCTTTGGGTACAAGTGAACTCCCCAGGGGAGCCTTTCTGCAGCCCCACATGCAACTGGACCCTCCGGGTTCACTCTTTCACAGCAACCATAAGGATTACCCTGTCAAGCATGGCAGACGACTGAAAACTCGGGCCCCAGAAAACGCCTTACAAGACCCTTTCGCCCATCCAAAAGAGCCCCCAGAGGAAGGCTTTGAGTACAAGTGAACTCCCCAGGGAAGCCTTTATGCAGCCTTACATGCAACTGGGCCCTCCGGGTTCGCTCTTTCACAGCAAGCCTAAATATAGCCCTACCCGGAATCGGAGATGACTGAAAAATCGGGCCAAAGAAAACGCCTTACAAGATTATTTCGCCCATCCAGAAGTGCCCCCAAAGGAAGGATTTGGGTACAACTGAACTTCCCAGGAGAGCCTTTATTCAGCCCCACATGCAACTGGACCCTCTGGGTTAGCTCTTTCAACTCAATCCTAAATATATCCCTCGGCGCAATGGGAGAAGACTGAAAATGCGGGCCTCAGAAAACGCATTGCCATTCCCCTTGGACCATCCAAAAGTGCCCCCAAAGGAAGGCTTTGGGTACAATGAAATCCCCAGGGGAGCCTTTATGCAGCCCCACATGCAACTGGACCCTCCGGGTTCATTATTTCACTGCAAGACTAAATATCCCTAGCCGCAAAGGGAGAAGACTGAAAAATCGTGCCTCAGAAAACGCGTTACAAGCCCCATTCGCCCATCCAGAAGTGCCCCCAAAGGAAGGCTTTTGGTACAAGTGAACTCCCCAGGGGAGCCTTTATGCAGCGCCACATGCAACTGGACCCTCTGTGTTCGCTGTTTACGAGCAACCCTAAATATAACCCTAGCCAGCATGGCAGAAGACTGAATACTCGGGCCAAAGAAAAATAGTTTCAAGCCCTATTCGCCCAGCCAGAGGTGCCCCCAAAGGAAGGATTTGGGTACATGTGAAATCCCCAGGGGAGCCTTTACGCAGCCCCACATGCATCTGGACCCTCCTTATTTGGTCTTTCACAGCAACCCTAAATAGAACCCTGGCCCGCATGGAAGACGACTGAAAAATCGGGCCGCCGAAAACGCGTTACAAGCCGCATTCGCCCATCCAGAAGTGCCCCCAAAGGAAGGCTTTGGGTACAACTGAACTCCCCAGGGGAGCCTTTATGCAGCCCCACATGCAACTGGACCTTACGGGTTTGCTCTTTCCGAGCAACAATAAATATAACCCTAGCCGGCATGGGAAACGACTAAAAATTCCGGCCCGAGAAAACGCATTCCAAGCCCCATTCGCACATCAAAAAGTGCCCTCTATGGAAGGCTTTGGGTACCACTGAACTCCCCAGGGGAGCCTTTAGGCAGCCCCACATGCAAGTGGACCCTCCGGGTTCAATCTTTCACCGCAAGACTAAATATAGCCCTAGCCTCAAAGGGAGCAGACTGAAAAATTGGGCCTCAGAAAACGCGTTACAAGCCCCATTTGACCATCCAGAAGTGCCCCCAAAGGAAGGCTTTGGGTACAAGTGAACTCCCCAGGGGAGCCTTTATGCAGCGCCACATGCAACTCGACCTTCCGGGTTCGCTCTTTCCGAGCAACACTAAATATAACCGTAGCCAGCATTGGAGACGACTAAAAACTCGGGCCCGAGAAAACACATTCCGAGCTCCTTTCGCACATCCAAAAGTGCCCCCAAAGGAAGGCTTTGGGTACAAGTGACCTCCCCAAGCGAGCCTTTACGCAGCCCCACATGCAACTGGACCCTCCGGGTTCCCTCTTTCACCGCAAGCCTAAATATATCCCTCGGCGCACTGGGAGAAGACTGAAAAGGCGGGCCTCAGAAAACGCATTGCAATTCCCCTTGGACCATCCAAAAGTGCCCCCAAAGGAAGGCTTTGAGTACAAGTGAACTCCCCAGGGGAGCCTTTATGCAGCCCCACATGCAACTGGACCCTCCGGGTTAGTTCTTTCCGAGCAACACTAAACATAGCCCTAGCCAGCATGGGAGACGACTCAAAACTCGGGTCCCAGAAAAAGCATTTCAAGCCCTATTCGCCCATCCAGAAGTGCCCCCAAAGGAAGGCTTTGGGTACAACTGAACTCCCCAGCAGAGCCTTTATGCAGCCCCACATGCAACTGGACCCTCAGCGTTCACTATTTCACCGCAAGACTAAATATAGCCCTAACGGGCATTGGAGATGACTGAAAAATAGGGCTTCGAAAACGCGTTACAAGCCCCATTCGCCCATCCAAAAATGCTCCCAAAGGAAGGCTTTGGGTACAAGTGAACTCCCCAGGGGAGCCTTTATACAGCCCCACAGGCAACTGGACTCTCCGCCTTCGCTGTTTCCGAGCAACACTAAATATAACCGTAGCCGGCATGGGAGACGACTGCAAAGTCGGGTCCCAGAAAACGCTTTCCGAGCCCCTTTCGCCCATCCAAAAGTGCCCCCATAGGAAGGCTTTGAGTACAAGTGAAATCCCCAGGGGAGCCCTTACGCAGCCCCACATGCAACTGGACCCTCCGCGTTCACTCTTTCACCGCAAGACTAAATATAGCCCTCGGCGCAATGGGAGAAGACTTAAAAAGCGGGCCTCAGAAAACGGGTTGCGATACCCCTTGGACCATCCAAAAGTGCCCCCAAAGGAAGGCTTTGGGTACAAGTGAACTCCCCACTGGAGTCTTTATGCAGCCCCACATGCAACTGAACCCTCCAGGTTCACTCTTTCACCGCAAACCTAAATATAGCCCTCGGCGCAAAGGGAGACGACTGAAAACTCGGGCCCCAGAAAACGCGTTACAAGCCCCATTCGCCCATCCAAAAATGCCCTCAAAGGAAGGCTTTGGGTACAAGTGAACTCCCAAGGGGAGCCTTTAGGCAGCCCCACATGCAACTGGACCATCCGGGTTCACTCTTTCACCGCAAGCCTAAATATAGCCCTAACCGGCATCGGAGATGACTGAAAAATAGGGCTTCGAAAACGCGTTACAAGCCCCATTCGCCCATCCAAAAGTGCTCCCAAAGGAAGGCTTTGGGTACAACTGAACTCCCTAGGGGAACCTTTATGCAGCGCCACATGCAACTGGACCCTCCGGGTTCACTCTTTCACTTCAAGACTAAATATATCCCTCGGCGCAATGGGAGAAGACTGAAAAAGCGGGCCTCAAAAAACGCATTGCGATTCCCCTTGGACCATCCAAAAGTGCCCCCAAAGGAAGGCTTTGGGTACAAGTGAACTCCCCAGGGGAGCCTTTACGCAGCCCCACATGAAACTGGACCCTCTGTGTTCGCTGTTTACGAGCAACCCTAAATATATCCCTGGCCAGCATGGCAGAAGACTGAATACCCGGGCCACAGAAAAAGCGTTTCAAGCCCTATTCGCCCATCCAGAGGTGCCCCCAAAGGAAGGCTTTGGGTACATGTGAACTCCCCAGGGGAGCCTTTACGCAGCCCCACATGCAACTGGACCCTCCTTATTCGCTCTTTCACAGCAACCCTAAATAGAACCGTGGCCCGCATGGAAGACGACTGAAAAATCGGGCCTCAGAAAACGCGTTTCAAGCTCCATTCGCCCATCCAGAAGTGCCCCCAAAGGAAGGCTTTGGGTACAAGTGAACTCCCCAGGGGAGCCTTTATGCAGCGCAACATGCAACTGGACCTTCCGGTTTAGCTCTTTCCGAGCAACACTAAATATAACCGTAGCCGGCATTGGACACGACTGAAAACTCAGACCCGAGAAAACGCATTCCGAGCCCCATTCGCACATCCAAAAGTGCCCTAAAAAAAAGGGTTTGGGTACAAGTGAACTCCCCAGGGGAGCCTTTATGCAGCCTCACATGCAACTGGACCCTCCGGGTTCGCTCTTTCCGAGCAACACTAAACATAGCCCTAGCCAGCATGGGAGACTACTCAAACTCGGGTCCCAGAAACCACATTCCAAGCCCCTTTTGCCCATCCAAATGTGTCCTCATAGGAAGGCCTTGCGTACAAGTGAACTCCCCAGGGGAGCCTTTACGCAGCCCCACATGCAACTGGACCCTCCGGGTTCACTCTTTCACCGCAAGCCTAAATATAACCCTGGCCCGCATGGCAGACGACTGAAAAATCGGCCTCAGAAAACGCGTTACAAGCCCCATTCACCCATCCAGAAGTGCCCCCAAAGGAAGGCTTTGGGTGCAAATGAACTCCCCAGGGGAGCCTTTATGCAGACCCACATGCAACTGGACCCTCCGGGTTCACTCTTTCACCGCAAGCCTAAATATAGCGCTCAGCGCAATGAGAGAAGACTGAAAAAGCGGGCCTCAGAAAACGCATTGCGATTCCCCTTGGACCATCCAAAAGTGCCCCCAAAGGAAGGCTTTGGGTACATCTGAAATCCCCAGTGGAGCCTTTATGCATCCCCACGTGCAACTGGACCTTCTGGGTTCGCTCTTTCCGAGCAACACTAAATACACCCCTATCCAGCATTGGAGACAACTGAAAACTCGGGCCCCCGAAAACGCATTCTGAGCCCATTTCGCACATCCAAAAGTGCCCCCAAAGGAAGGCTTTGGGTACAACTGAACTCCCCAGGGGAGCCTTAACGCAGCCACACATGCAACTGGACTCTCCGGGTTCACTCTTTCACAGCAAGCCTAAATATAGCCCTCGGCGCCATGGGAGAAAAATGAAAAAACGGGCCTCAGAAAATGAATTGCGATTCCCCTTGGACCATCCAAAAGTGCCCCCAAAGGAAGGCTTTGGGTACATCTGAACTCCCCAGGGGAGCCTTTATGCAGCCCCACATGCAACTGGACCCTCCGGGTTCGCTCTTTCAGAGCAACACTAAACCTAACCCTTGCCGGCATTGGAGACAACTCAAGACTCGGGTCCCAGAAAACGCTTTCCGAGCCCCTTTCGCCCATCCAAAAGTGCCCCCAGAGGAAGGCTTTGAGTACAAGTGAACTCCCCAGGGGAGCTTTTACGCAGCCCCACATGCAACTGGACCCTCCGTGTTCTCTGTTTACGAGCAACCCTAAATATAACCCTAGCCAGCATGGCAGAAGACTGAAAACTCGGGCCACAGAAAAAGCGTTTCAAGCCCTATTCGCCCATCCAGAAGTGCCCCCAGAGGAAGGGTTTGGGTACAATTGAACTCCCCAGGGGAGCCTTTACGCAGCCCCACATGCAACTGGACCCTCCGGGTTCACTCTTTCACAGCAAGCCTAAATATAGCCCTCGGCGCTATTGGAGAAGACTGAAAAAGCGGGCCTCAGAAAACGCATTGCGATTCCCCTTGGACCATCCAAAAGTGCCCCTAAAGGAAGGCTTTGGGTACCTCTGAACTCCCGAGGGGAGCCTTTAGGCAGCCCCACATGCAACTGGACCTTTCGGGTTCGCTCTTTCCGAGCAGCACTAAATATAACCCTAGCCGGCATTGGAGACGACTGAAAACACGGGCCCCAGAAAACGCATCCCGAGCCCCATTCGCCCATCCAAAAGTGCCCCCAGAGGAAGGCTTTGAGTACAAGTGAACTCCCCAGGGGAGCCTTTATGCAGCGCCACATGCAACTGGACCCTCCGTATTCGCGCTTTCACAGCAACCCTAAATATAACCCTGGCCCGCATGGCAGACGACTGAAAAATCGGGCCTCAGAAAACGCGTTACAAGCCCCATTCGCCCATCCAGAAGTGACCCGTAAAGAAGGCTTTGGGTACAAGTGAACTCCCCAGGGGAGCCTTTATGCAGTCCCACATGCAACTGGACCCTCCTTATTTGCTATTTCACCGCAAGACTAAATATAGCCCTATCCGTAAAGGGAGAATACTGAAAACTCGGGCCTCAGAAAACGCGTTACAAAACCCATTCGCCCATCCAAAAGTGCCCCCAAAGGAAGGCTTTGGGTACAAGTGAACTCCCCAGGGGAGCCTTTATGCAGCCCCACAATGCAACTGAACCCTCCGCGTTCGCTCTTTCATCGCAAGCCTAAATATAACTCTCGGCGCAATGGGAGAAGACTGAAAAAGCGGGCCTCAGAAAACGCATTGCGATTCCCCTTGGAGCATCCAAAAGTGCCCCCAAAGGAAGGCTTTGGGTACAATGAACTCCCCAGGGGAGCCTTTAGGCAGCCCCACATGCAACTGGACTCTCCGTGTTCGCTGTTTACGAGCAACCCTAGATATAACCCTAGCCGGCATTGGAGACGATTGAAAACTCGGGCCCCAGAAAACTCATTCCGAGCCCCATTCGCACATTAAAAAGTTCCCCCAAAGAAAGGCTTTGGGTACAAGTGAACTCCCCAGGGGAGCCTTTATTGTGCCCCACATGCACCTGGACCCTCCGTGTTCGCTGTTTACGAGCAACCCTAAATATAACCCTGGCCCACATGGCAGAAGACTGAAAACTCGGGCCCCAAAAAGCGCATTCCGAGCCCCTTTCACCCATCAAAAAGTGTCCCCAGAGGAAGGCTTTGAGTACAACTGAACTCCCCAGCGGAGCCTTTAGGCAGCCCCACATGCAACTGGACCCTCCTTATTAGCTATTTCACCGCTAGACTAAATATAGCCCTATCCGTAAAGGGAGAATACTGAAAACTCGGGCCTCAGAAAACGCGTTACAAAACCCATTTGCCCATCCAAAAGTGCCCCCAAAGGAAGGCTTTGGGTACAAGTGAACTCCCCAGGGGAGCCTTTATGCAGCCCCACATGAAACTGGACCCTCCGGGTTCGCTCTTTCCTAGCAACACTAAACATAGCCCTAGCTGGCATGGGAGACGACTCAAAACTCGGGCCCAAGAAAACACTTTCCGAGCCACTTTCGCCCATCCAAAAGTGCCCCTAAAGGAAGGCTTTGGGTACAAGTGAACTCCCCAGGGGAGCCTTTACGCAGCCCCACACGCAACTGGACCCTCCTTATTCGCTCTTTCACAGCAAGCCTAAATATAACCCTAGCCGGCATAGGACATGACTGAAAAATCGGTCCCCCGAAAACGCGTTACAAGCCCCATTCGCCCATCCAAAAGTGCCCCCAAAGGAAGGCTTTGGGTACAAGTGAACTCCCCAGGGGAGCCTTTATGCAGCCCCACAATGCATCTGGACCCTCCACGTTCACTCTTTCACCGCAAGCCTAAATATAACCCTCGGCGCAATGGGAGAAGATTGAAAAAGCGGGCCTCAGAAAACGCATTGCGATTCCCCTTGGACCATCCAAAAGTGCCCCCAAAGGAAGGCTTTGGGTACAATGAAATCCCCAGCGGAGCCTTTAGGCAGCCCCACATGCAACTGGACCCTCCTTATTTGCTATTTCACCGCAAGACTAAATATATCCCTATCCGTAAAAGGAGAATACTGAAAACTCGGAACTCAGAAAACGCGTTACAAAACCCATTCGCCCATCCAAAAGTGCCCCCAAAGGAAGGCTTTGGGTACAAGTGAACTCCCCAGGGGAGCCTTTATGCAGCCCCACATGCAACTGGACCCTCCGGGTTCGCTCTTTCCTAGCAACACTAAACATAGCCCTAGCTGGCATGGGAGACGACTCAAAACTCGGGCCCAAGAAAACACTTTCCGAGCCACTTTCGCCCATCCAAAAGTGCCCCTAAAGGAAGGCTTTGGGTACAAGTGAACTCCCCAGGGGAGCCTTTACGCAGCCCCACACGCAACTGGACCCTACGTATTCGGTGTTTCCGAGCAACCCTAAATATAACCCTGGCCTGCATGGCAGAAGACTGAAAACTCGGGCCCCAGAAAACGCATTCCGAGCCCTATTCTCCCATCCAAAAGTGCCCCCAAAGGAAGGCTTTGAGTACAATTGAACTACCCATGCGAGCCTTTATGCAGCCCCACCTGCATCTGGACCCTCCTTATTCGCTCTTTCACAGCAAGCCTAAATATAGCCTTAGCCGGCATCGGACATGACTGAAAACTCGGGCCCTCGAAAACGCGTTACAAGGCCCATTCGCCCATCCAAAAGTGCCCCCAGAGGAAGGCTTTGGATACAAATGAACTCCCCAGAGGAGCCTTTATGCAGCCCCACATGCAACTGGACCCTCCGGGTTCACTCTTTCACCGCAAGCCTAAATATAGCCCTCGGCGCACTGGGATAAGACTGAAAAAGCTGGCCTCAGAAAACGCATTGCGATACCCCTTGGAGCATCCAAAAGTGCCCCTAAAGGAAGGCTTTGGGTACCTCTGAACTCCCGAGGGGAGCCTTTATGCAGCCCCACATGCAACTGGACCCTTCGGGTTCGCTCTTTCCGAGCAGCACTAAATATAACCCTAGCCGGCATTGGAGACGACTGAAAACACGGGCCCCAGAAAACGCATCCCGAGCCCCATTCGCCCATCCAAAAGTGCCCCCAAAGGAAGGCTTTGAGTATAACTGAACTCCCCAGGGGAGCCTTTATGCAGCCCCACATGCAACTGGACCCTCCACGTTCACTCTTTCTCAGCAAGCCTAAATATATCCCTTGGCGCAATGGGAGACGACTGAAAACTCGGGCCCCAGAAAACGCGTTACAAGCCCCATTCGCCAATTCAAAAGTGCCCCCAAAGGAAGGCTTTGGGTACAAGTGAACTCCCCAGGGGAGCCTTTATGCAGCCCCACATGCAACTTGACCCTCCTTATTCGCTCTTTCACAGGAAGCCTAAATATAGCCCTAGCCGGTATCGGAGACGAATGAAAAATCGGGTCCCCGAAAACGCTTTACAAGCCCCATTCTCCCATCCAGAAGTGCCCCTAAAGGAAGGCTTTGGGTACAAGTGAACTCCCCAGGGGAGCCTTTATGCAGCCCCACATGCAACTGGACCCTCCGTGTTCGCAGTTTACGACCAACCCTAGATATAACCCTAGCCAGCATGGCAGAAGACTGAAAACTCGGGTCACAGAAAAAGCGTTTCAAGCCCTATTTGCCCATTCAGAAGTGCCCCCAAAGGAAGGCTTTGGGTACAAGTGAACTCCCCAGGCGAGCCTTTACGCAGCACCACATGCAACTGGACTCACCGGGTTCACTCTTTCACCGCAAGCCTAAATATTGCCCATGGCGCCATGGGAGAAGACTGAAAAATCGGGCCTAAGAAAACACGTTACAAGCCCCATTCGCCCATCCAAAAGTGACCCCAAAGGAAGGCTTTGGGTACAAGTGAACTCCCCAGGGGAGCCTTTATGCAGCCCCACATGGAACTGGACCCTCCGGGTTCGCTCTTTCAGAGCAACACTAAATATATTCCTAGCCGGCATGGGAGACGACTGAAAATTCGGGCCCGAAAAAACGTATTCCGTGCCCCTTTCGCACATCCATAAGTGCCCTCAAAGAAGGCTTTGGGTACAACTGAACTCCCCAGGGGAGCCTTTACGCAGCCCCACATGCAACTGGACCCTCCGCGTTCACTCTTTCACCGCAAGACTAAATATAGGCCTCGGCGCAATGGGAGAAGAGTGAAAAAGCGGGCCTCAGAAAACGCATGGCGATTCCGCTTGGACCATACAAAAGTGCCCCCAAAGGAAGGCTTTGGGTATAACTGATCTCCCCAGGGGAGCCTTTAGGCAGCCCCACATGCAACTGGATCCTCCGCATTCACTCTTTCACCGCAAGACGAAATACATCCCTCGGCGCAATGGGAGATGACTGAAAAATCGGGCCCCCGAAAACGCGTTACAAGCCACATTCGCCCATCCAGAAGTGCCCCCAAAGGAAGGCTTTGGGTACAAGTGAACTCCCCAGGGGAACCGTTACGCAGCCCCACATGCAACTGGACCCTCCGTGTTCGCTGTTTACGAGCAACCCTAAATATAACCCTAGCCAGCATGGAAGAAGACTGAAAACTCGGGCCACAGAAAAGAGTTTCAAGCCCGATTCACCCATCCAGAAGTGCCCCCAAAGGAAGGCTTTGGGTACAAGTGAACTAGCCAGGGTAGCCTTTATGCAGCCCCACGTGCAACGGGACGTTCCGGGTTCGCTCTTTCCGAGCAACACTAAAAATAACCCTTATCCGGCATTGGAGACGACTGAAAACTCGGGCCTCAGAAAACGCATTACAAGCCCAATTCGCCCATCCAAAATGCCACCAAAGGAAGGCTTTGGGTACAACTGAACTCCCCAGGGGAGCCTTTACGCAGCCCCACATGCAACTGGACCTTCGGGGTTCGCTCTTTCCGAGCAACCCTAAATAGAACCCTGGCCCGCATGGAAGACGACTGAAAAATCGGGCCCCCGAAAACGCGTTACAAGCCCTATTCGCCCATCCAGAAGTGCCCCCAAAGGAAGGCCTTTGGTACAACTGAACTCCCTAGGGGAGCCGTTAGGCAGCCCCACATGCAACTGGACCCTCCTTATTCGCTCTTTCACAGCAACCCTAAATATAACCCTGGCCCACATGGAAGACGACTGAAAAATCGGGCCCCCGAAAACGCATTACAAGCCCCATTCTCCCATCCAGAAGTGCCCCCAAAGGAAGGCTTTGGGTACAAGTGAACTCCCCAGGGGAGCCTTTATGCAGCCCCACGTGCAAAGGGACCTTCCGGGTTTGCTCTTTCCGAGCAACACTAAATATAACCCTAGCCGGCATTGGAGACGACTGAAAACTCGGGCCCCCGAAAATGCGTTCCGAGCCCCATTCGCGCATCCAAAAGTGCCCCCAAAGGAAGGCTTTTAGTACAAGTCAACTCCCGAGGGGAGCCTTTATAAAGACCCACATGCAACTGGACCCTCCGTATTCGCTCTTTCACAGCAACCCTAAATATAACCCTGGCCCGCATGGCAGACGAATGAAAAATCGGGCCCCAGATAATGCGTTACAAGCCCCATTCACCCAACCAAAAGTGCCCCCAAAGGAAGGCTTTGGGTACAAGTGAACTCCCCAGGGGAGCCTTTAGGCAGCCCGACAGGCAACTGGACACTCCTTATTCGCTCTTTTCACCGCAAGCCTAAACATAGCCCTAGAATGCATGGGAGACGACTCAAAACTCGGGTCCCAGAAAACGCTTTCCGAGCCCCTTTCGCCCATCCAAAAGTGCCCCCAGAGGAAGGCTTTAGGTACAAGTGAACTCCCCAGGGGAGCTTTTACGCAGCCCCACATGAAACTGGACCCTCCGTGTTCGCTGTTTACGAGCAACCCTAAATATAACCCTTTCCAGCATGGCAGAAGACTGAAAACTCGGGCCATAGAAAAAGCGTTTCAAGCTCAATTCGCCCATCCAGAAGTGCCCCTAAAGGAAGGCTTTGGGTACAACTGAACTCCCCAGGGGAGCCTTTATGCAGCCCCACATGCAACTGGACCCTCCGGGTTCGCTCTTTCCGAGCAACACTAAATAAAACCCTAGCCGGCATTGGAGACGACTGAAAACTCGGGCCCCAGAAAAAGCATTCCGAGCCCCTTTCGCACATCCAAAAGTGCCCCCAGAGGAAGGCTTTGAGTACAAGTGAACTCCCCAGGGGAGCCTTTATGCAGCCCCACATGCAACTTGACCCTCCTTATTCGCTCTTTCACAGCGAGCCTAAATATAGCCTTAGCCGGCATCGGACATGACTGAAAAATCGGTCCCCCGAAAACGCGTTACAAGCCCCATTCGCCCATCCAAAAGTGCCCCCAGAGGAAGGCTTTGGGTACAAGTGAACTCCCCAGGGGAGCCTTTATGCAGCCCCAAAATGCAACTGAACCCTCCGCGTTCGCTCTTTCATCGCAAGCCTAAATATAACCCTCGGCGCCATGGGAGAAGACTGAAAAAGCGGGCCTCAGAAAACGCATTGCGATTCCCCTTGGACCATCCAAAAGTGCCCCCAAAGGAAGGCTTTGGGTACAATGAACTCCCCAGGGGAGCCTTTAGGCAGCCCCACATGCAACTGGACTCTCCGTGTTCGCTGTTTACGAGCAACCCTAGATATAACCCTAGCCGGCATTGGAGACGATTGAAAACTCGGGCCCCAGAAAACTCATTCCGAGCCCCATTCGCACATTAAAAAGTGCCCCCAAAGAAAGGCTTTGGGTACAAGTGAACTCCCCAGGGGAGCCTTTATTGTGCCCCACATGCACCTGGACCCTCCGTGTTCGCTGTTTACGAGCAACCCTAAATATAACCCTGGCCCACATGGCAGAAGACTGAAAACTCGGGCCCCAAAAAGCGCATTCCGAGCCCCTTTCACCCATCAAAAAGTGTCCCCAGAGGAAGGCTTTGAGTACAACTGAACTCCCCAGCGGAGCCTTTAGGCAGCCCCACATGCAACTGGACCCTCCTTATTTGCTATTTCACCGCAAGACTAAATATAGCCCTATCCGTAAAGGGAGAATACTGAAAACTCGGGCCTCAGAAAACGCGTTACAAAACCCATTCGCCCATCCAAAAGTGCCCCCAAAGGAAGGCTTTGGGTACAAGTGAACTCCCCAGGGGAGCCTTTATGCAGCCCCACATGCAACTGGACCCTCCGGGTTCGCTCTTTCCTAGCAACACTAAACATAGCCCTAGCTGGCATGGGAGACGACTCAAAACTCGGGCCCAAGAAAACACTTTCCGAGCCACTTTCGCCCATCCAAAAGTGCCACTAAAGGAAGGCTTTGGGTACAAGTGAACTCCCCAGGGGAGCCTTTACGCAGCCCCACACGCAACTGGACCCTACGTATTCGGTGTTTCCGAGCAACCCTAAATATAACCCTGGCCTGCATGGCAGAAGACTGAAAACTCGGGCCCCAGAAAACGCATTCCGAGCCCTATTCTCCCATCCAAAAGTGCCCCCAAAGGAAGGCTTTGAGTACAATTGAACTACCCATGCGAGCCTTTATGCAGCCCCACCTGCATCTGGACCCTCCTTATTCGCTCTTTCACAGCAAGCCTAAATATAGCCTTAGCCGGCATCGGACATGACTGAAAACTCGGGCCCTCGAAAACGCGTTACAAGGCCCATTCGCCCATCCAAAAGTGCCCCCAGAGGAAGGCTTTGGATACAAATGAACTCCCCAGAGGAGCCTTTATGCAGCCCCACATGCAACTGGACCCTCCGGGTTCACTCTTTCACCGCAAGCCTAAATATAGCCCTCGGCGCACTGGGATAAGACTGAAAAAGCTGGCCTCAGAAAACGCATTGCGATTCCCCTTGGAGCATCCAAAAGTGCCCCTAAAGGAAGGCTTTGGGTACCTCTGAACTCCCGAGGGGAGCCTTTATGCAGCCCCACATGCAACTGGACCCTTCGGGTTCGCTCTTTCCGAGCAGCACTAAATATAACCCTAGCCGGCATTGGAGACGACTGAAAACACGGGCCCCAGAAAACGCATCCCGAGCCCTTTTCGCCCATCCAAAAGTGCCCCCAAAGGAAGGCTTTGAGTATAACTGAACTCCCCAGGGGAGCCTTTATGCAGCCCCACATGCAACTGGACCCTCCACGTTCACTCTTTCTCAGCAAGCCTAAATATATCCCTTGGCGCAATGGGAGACGACTGAAAACTCGGGCCCCAGAAAACGCGTTACAAGCCACTTTCGCCCATCCAAAAGTGCCCCCAAAGGAAGGCTTTGGGTACAAGTGAACTCCCCAGGGGAGCCTTTATGCAGCCCCACATGCAACTTGACCCTCCTTATTCGCTCTTTCACAGGAAGCCTAAATATAGCCCTAGCCGGTATCGGAGACGAATGAAAAATCGGGTCCCCGAAAACGCTTTACAAGCCCCATTCTCCCATCCAGAAGTGCCCCTAAAGGAAGGCTTTGGGTACAACTGAACTGCCCAGGGGAGCCTTTATGCAGCCCCACATGCAACTGGACCCTCCGTGTTCGCAGTTTACGACCAACCCTAGATATAACCCTAGCCAGCATGGCAGAAGACTGAAAACTCGGGTCACAGAAAAAGCGTTTCAAGCCCTATTTGCCCATTCAGAAGTGCCCCCAAAGGAAGGCTTTGGGTACAAGTGAACTCCCCAGGGGAGCCTTTAGGCAGCACCACATGCAACTGGACTCACCGGGTTCACTCTTTCACCGCAAGCCTAAACATAGCCCTAGAATGCATGGGAGACGACTCAAAACTCGGGTCCCAGAAAACGCTTTCCGAGCCCCTTTCGCCCATCCAAAAGTGCCCCCAGAGGAAGGCTTTGGGTACAAGTGAACTCCCCAGGGGAGCTTTTACGCAGCCCCACATGAAACTGGACCCTCCGTGTTCGCTGTTTACGAGCAACCCTAAATATAACCCTTTCCAGCATGGCAGAAGACTGAAAACTCGGGCCATAGAAAAAGCGTTTCAAGCTCAATTCGCCCATCCAGAAGTGCCCCTAAAGGAAGGCTTTGGGTACAACTGAACTCCCCAGGGGAGCCTTTATGCAGCCCCACATGCAACTGGACCCTCCGGGTTCGCTCTTTCCGAGCAACACTAAATAAAACCCTAGCCGGCATTGGAGACGACTGAAAACTCGGGCCCCAGAAAAAGCATTCCGAGCCCCTTTCGCACATCCAAAAGTGCCCCCAGAGGAAGGCTTTGAGTACAAGTGAACTCCCCAGGGGAGCCTTTATGCAGCCCCACATGCAACTTGACCCTCCTTATTCGCTCTTTCACAGCGAGCCTAAATATAGCCTTAGCCGGCATCGGACATGACTGAAAAATCGGTCCCCCGAAAACGCGTTACAAGCCCCATTCGCCCATCCAAAAGTGTCCCCAGAGGAAGGCTTTGGGTACAAATGAACTCCCCAGGGGAGCCTTTATGCAGCCCCACAATGCAACTGAACCCTCCGCGTTCGCTCTTTCATCGCAAGCCTAAATATAACCCTCGGCGCCATGGGAGAAGACTGAAAAAGCGGGCCTCAGAAAACGCATTGCGATTCCCCTTGGACCATCCAAAAGTGCCCCCAAAGGAAGGCTTTGGGTACAATGAACTCCCCAGGGGAGCCTTTATTGTGCCCCACATGCAACTGGACTCTCCGTGTTCGCTGTTTACGAGCAACCCTAAATATAACCCTAGCCAGCATGGCAGAAGACTGAAAACTCGGGTCACAGAAAAAGCGTTTCAAGCCCTATTTGCCCATTCAGAAGTGCCCCCAAAGGAAGGCTTTGGGTACAAGTGAACTCCCCAGGCGAGCCTTTACGCAGCACCACATGCAACTGGACTCACCGGGTTCACTCTTTCACCGCAAGCCTAAATATTGCCCATGGCGCCATGGGAGAAGACTGAAAAATCGGGCCTAAGAAAACACGTTACAAGCCCCATTCGCCCATCCAAAAGTGACCCCAAAGGAAGGCTTTGGGTACAAGTGAACTCCCCAGGGGAGCCTTTATGCAGCCCCACATGGAACTGGACCCTCCGGGTTCGCTCTTTCAGAGCAACACTAAATATATTCCTAGCCGGCATGGGAGACGACTGAAAATTCGGGCCCGAAAAAACGTATTCCGTGCCCCTTTCGCACATCCATAAGTGCCCTCAAAGAAGGCTTTGGGTACAACTGAACTCCCCAGGGGAGCCTTTACGCAGCCCCACATGCAACTGGACCCTCCGCGTTCACTCTTTCACCGCAAGACTAAATATAGGCCTCGGCGCAATGGGAGAAGAGTGAAAAAGCGGGCCTCAGAAAACGCATGGCGATTCCGCTTGGACCATACAAAAGTGCCCCCAAAGGAAGGCTTTGGGTATAACTGATCTCCCCAGGGGAGCCTTTAGGCAGCCCCACATGCAACTGGATCCTCCGCATTCACTCTTTCACCGCAAGACGAAATACATCCCTCGGCGCAATGGGAGATGACTGAAAAATCGGGCCCCCGAAAACGCGTTACAAGCCACATTCGCCCATCCAGAAGTGCCCCCAAAGGAAGGCTTTGGGTACAAGTGAACTCCCCAGGGGAACCGTTACGCAGCCCCACATGCAACTGGACCCTCCGTGTTCGCTGTTTACGAGCAACCCTAAATATAACCCTAGCCAGCATGGAAGAAGACTGAAAACTCGGGCCACAGAAAAGAGTTTCAAGCCCGATTCACCCATCCAGAAGTGCCCCCAAAGGAAGGCTTTGGGTACAAGTGAACTAGCCAGGGTAGCCTTTATGCAGCCCCACGTGCAACGGGACGTTCCGGGTTCGCTCTTTCCGAGCAACACTAAAAATAACCCTTATCCGGCATTGGAGACGACTGAAAACTCGGGCCTCAGAAAACGCATTACAAGCCCAATTCGCCCATCCAAAATGCCACCAAAGGAAGGCTTTGGGTACAACTGAACTCCCCAGGGGAGCCTTTACGCAGCCCCACATGCAACTGGACCTTCGGGGTTCGCTCTTTCCGAGCAACCCTAAATAGAACCCTGGCCCGCATGGAAGACGACTGAAAAATCGGGCCCCCGAAAACGCGTTACAAGCCCTATTCGCCCATCCAGAAGTGCCCCCAAAGGAAGGCCTTTGGTACAACTGAACTCCCTAGGGGAGCCGTTAGGCAGCCCCACATGCAACTGGACCCTCCTTATTCGCTCTTTCACAGCAACCCTAAATATAACCCTGGCCCACATGGAAGACGACTGAAAAATCGGGCCCCCGAAAACGCATTACAAGCCCCATTCTCCCATCCAGAAGTGCCCCCAAAGGAAGGCTTTGGGTACAAGTGAACTCCCCAGGGGAGCCTTTATGCAGCCCCACGTGCAAAGGGACCTTCCGGGTTTGCTCTTTCCGAGCAACACTAAATATAACCCTAGCCGGCATTGGAGACGACTGAAAACTCGGGCCCCCGAAAATGCGTTCCGAGCCCCATTCGCGCATCCAAAAGTGCCCCCAAAGGAAGGCTTTTAGTACAAGTCAACTCCCGAGGGGAGCCTTTATAAAGACCCACATGCAACTGGACCCTCCGTATTCGCTCTTTCACAGCAACCCTAAATATAACCCTGGCCCGCATGGCAGACGAATGAAAAATCGGGCCCCAGATAATGCGTTACAAGCCCCATTCACCCAACCAAAAGTGCCCCCAAAGGAAGGCTTTGGGTACAACTGAACTCCCCAGGGGAGCCTTTAGGCAGCCCGACAGGCAACTGGACACTCCTTATTCGCTCTTTTCACCGCAAGCCTAAACATAGCCCTAGAATGCATGGGAGACGACTCAAAACTCGGGTCCCAGAAAACGCTTTCCGAGCCCCTTTCGCCCATCCAAAAGTGCCCCCAGAGGAAGGCTTTAGGTACAAGTGAACTCCCCAGGGGAGCTTTTACGCAGCCCCACATGAAACTGGACCCTCCGTGTTCGCTGTTTACGAGCAACCCTAAATATAACCCTTTCCAGCATGGCAGAAGACTGAAAACTCGGGCCATAGAAAAAGCGTTTCAAGCTCAATTCGCCCATCCAGAAGTGCCCCTAAAGGAAGGCTTTGGGTACAACTGAACTCCCCAGGGGAGCCTTTATGCAGCCCCACATGCAACTGGACCCTCCGGGTTCGCTCTTTCCGAGCAACACTAAATAAAACCCTAGCCGGCATTGGAGACGACTGAAAACTCGGGCCCCAGAAAAAGCATTCCGAGCCCCTTTCGCACATCCAAAAGTGCCCCCAGAGGAAGGCTTTGAGTACAAGTGAACTCCCCAGGGGAGCCTTTATGCAGCCCCACATGCAACTTGACCCTCCTTATTCGCTCTTTCACAGCGAGCCTAAATATAGCCTTAGCCGGCATCGGACATGACTGAAAAATCGGTCCCCCGAAAACGCGTTACAAGCCCCATTCGCCCATCCAAAAGTGCCCCCAGAGGAAGGCTTTGGGTACAAGTGAACTCCCCAGGGGAGCCTTTATGCAGCCCCAAAATGCAACTGAACCCTCCGCGTTCGCTCTTTCATCGCAAGCCTAAATATAACCCTCGGCGCCATGGGAGAAGACTGAAAAAGCGGGCCTCAGAAAACGCATTGCGATTCCCCTTGGACCATCCAAAAGTGCCCCCAAAGGAAGGCTTTGGGTACAATGAACTCCCCAGGGGAGCCTTTAGGCAGCCCCACATGCAACTGGACTCTCCGTGTTCGCTGTTTACGAGCAACCCTAGATATAACCCTAGCCGGCATTGGAGACGATTGAAAACTCGGGCCCCAGAAAACTCATTCCGAGCCCCATTCGCACATTAAAAAGTGCCCCCAAAGAAAGGCTTTGGGTACAAGTGAACTCCCCAGGGGAGCCTTTATTGTGCCCCACATGCACCTGGACCCTCCGTGTTCGCTGTTTACGAGCAACCCTAAATATAACCCTGGCCCACATGGCAGAAGACTGAAAACTCGGGCCCCAAAAAGCGCATTCCGAGCCCCTTTCACCCATCAAAAAGTGTCCCCAGAGGAAGGCTTTGAGTACAACTGAACTCCCCAGCGGAGCCTTTAGGCAGCCCCACATGCAACTGGACCCTCCTTATTTGCTATTTCACCGCAAGACTAAATATAGCCCTATCCGTAAAGGGAGAATACTGAAAACTCGGGCCTCAGAAAACGCGTTACAAAACCCATTCGCCCATCCAAAAGTGCCCCCAAAGGAAGGCTTTGGGTACAAGTGAACTCCCCAGGGGAGCCTTTATGCAGCCCCACATGCAACTGGACCCTCCGGGTTCGCTCTTTCCTAGCAACACTAAACATAGCCCTAGCTGGCATGGGAGACGACTCAAAACTCGGGCCCAAGAAAACACTTTCCGAGCCACTTTCGCCCATCCAAAAGTGCCACTAAAGGAAGGCTTTGGGTACAAGTGAACTCCCCAGGGGAGCCTTTACGCAGCCCCACACGCAACTGGACCCTACGTATTCGGTGTTTCCGAGCAACCCTAAATATAACCCTGGCCTGCATGGCAGAAGACTGAAAACTCGGGCCCCAGAAAACGCATTCCGAGCCCTATTCTCCCATCCAAAAGTGCCCCCAAAGGAAGGCTTTGAGTACAATTGAACTACCCATGCGAGCCTTTATGCAGCCCCACCTGCATCTGGACCCTCCTTATTCGCTCTTTCACAGCAAGCCTAAATATAGCCTTAGCCGGCATCGGACATGACTGAAAACTCGGGCCCTCGAAAACGCGTTACAAGGCCCATTCGCCCATCCAAAAGTGCCCCCAGAGGAAGGCTTTGGATACAAATGAACTCCCCAGAGGAGCCTTTATGCAGCCCCACATGCAACTGGACCCTCCGGGTTCACTCTTTCACCGCAAGCCTAAATATAGCCCTCGGCGCACTGGGATAAGACTGAAAAAGCTGGCCTCAGAAAACGCATTGCGATTCCCCTTGGAGCATCCAAAAGTGCCCCTAAAGGAAGGCTTTGGGTACCTCTGAACTCCCGAGGGGAGCCTTTATGCAGCCCCACATGCAACTGGACCCTTCGGGTTCGCTCTTTCCGAGCAGCACTAAATATAACCCTAGCCGGCATTGGAGACGACTGAAAACACGGGCCCCAGAAAACGCATCCCGAGCCCTTTTCGCCCATCCAAAAGTGCCCCCAAAGGAAGGCTTTGAGTATAACTGAACTCCCCAGGGGAGCCTTTATGCAGCCCCACATGCAACTGGACCCTCCACGTTCACTCTTTCTCAGCAAGCCTAAATATATCCCTTGGCGCAATGGGAGACGACTGAAAACTCGGGCCCCAGAAAACGCGTTACAAGCCACTTTCGCCCATCCAAAAGTGCCCCCAAAGGAAGGCTTTGGGTACAAGTGAACTCCCCAGGGGAGCCTTTATGCAGCCCCACATGCAACTTGACCCTCCTTATTCGCTCTTTCACAGGAAGCCTAAATATAGCCCTAGCCGGTATCGGAGACGAATGAAAAATCGGGTCCCCGAAAACGCTTTACAAGCCCCATTCTCCCATCCAGAAGTGCCCCTAAAGGAAGGCTTTGGGTACAACTGAACTGCCCAGGGGAGCATTTATGCAGCCCCACATGCAACTGGACCCTCCGTGTTCGCAGTTTACGACCAACCCTAGATATAACCCTAGCCAGCATGGCAGAAGACTGAAAACTCGGGTCACAGAAAAAGCGTTTCAAGCCCTATTTGCCCATTCAGAAGTGCCCCCAAAGGAAGGCTTTGGGTACAAGTGAACTCCCCAGGGGAGCCTTTAGGCAGCACCACATGCAACTGGACTCACCGGGTTCACTCTTTCACCGCAAGCCTAAACATAGCCCTAGAATGCATGGGAGACGACTCAAAACTCGGGTCCCAGAAAACGCTTTCCGAGCCCCTTTCGCCCATCCAAAAGTGCCCCCAGAGGAAGGCTTTGGGTACAAGTGAACTCCCCAGGGGAGCTTTTACGCAGCCCCACATGAAACTGGACCCTCCGTGTTCGCTGTTTACGAGCAACCCTAAATATAACCCTTTCCAGCATGGCAGAAGACTGAAAACTCGGGCCATAGAAAAAGCGTTTCAAGCTCAATTCGCCCATCCAGAAGTGCCCCTAAAGGAAGGCTTTGGGTACAACTGAACTCCCCAGGGGAGCCTTTATGCAGCCCCACATGCAACTGGACCCTCCGGGTTCGCTCTTTCCGAGCAACACTAAATAAAACCCTAGCCGGCATTGGAGACGACTGAAAACTCGGGCCCCAGAAAAAGCATTCCGAGCCCCTTTCGCACATCCAAAAGTGCCCCCAGAGGAAGGCTTTGAGTACAAGTGAACTCCCCAGGGGAGCCTTTATGCAGCCCCACATGCAACTTGACCCTCCTTATTCGCTCTTTCACAGCGAGCCTAAATATAGCCTTAGCCGGCATCGGACATGACTGAAAAATCGGTCCCCCGAAAACGCGTTACAAGCCCCATTCGCCCATCCAAAAGTGTCCCCAGAGGAAGGCTTTGGGTACAAATGAACTCCCCAGGGGAGCCTTTATGCAGCCCCACAATGCAACTGAACCCTCCGCGTTCGCTCTTTCATCGCAAGCCTAAATATAACCCTCGGCGCCATGGGAGAAGACTGAAAAAGCGGGCCTCAGAAAACGCATTGCGATTCCCCTTGGACCATCCAAAAGTGCCCCCAAAGGAAGGCTTTGGGTACAATGAACTCCCCAGGGGAGCCTTTATTGTGCCCCACATGCAACTGGACTCTCCGTGTTCGCTGTTTACGAGCAACCCTAAATATAACCCTGGCCCACATGGCAGAAGACTGAAAACTCGGGCCCCAAAAAGCGCATTCCGAGCCCCTTTCACCCATCAAAAAGTGTCCCCAGAGGAAGGCTTTGAGTACAACTGAACTCCCCAGCGGAGCCTTTAGGCAGCCCCACATGCAACTGGACCCTCCTTATTTGCTATTTCACCGCTAGACTAAATATAGCCCTATCCGTAAAGGGAGAATACTGAAAACTCGGGCCTCAGAAAACGCGTTACAAAACCCATTTGCCCATCCAAAAGTGCCCCCAAAGGAAGGCTTTGGGTTCAAGTGAACTCCCCAGGGGAGCCTTTATGCAGCCCCACATGCAACTGGACCCTCCGGGTTCGCTCTTTCCTAGCAACACTAAACATAGCCCTAGCTGGCATGGGAGACGACTCAAAACTCGGGCCCAAGAAAACACTTTCCGAGCCACTTTCGCCCATCCAAAAGTGCCCCTAAAGGAAGGCTTTGGGTACAAGTGAACTCCCCAGGGGAGCCTTTACGCAGCCCCACACGCAACTGGACCCTACGTATTCGGTGTTTCCGAGCAACCCTAAATATAACCCTGGCCTGCATGGCAGAAGACTGAAAACTTGGGCCCCAGAAAACGCATTCCGAGCCCTATTCGCCCATCCAAAAGTGCCCCCAAAGGAAGGCTTTGAGTACAAGTGAACTACCCAGGCGAGCCTTTATGCAGCCCCACCTGCATCTGGACCCTCCTTATTCGCTCTTTCACAGCAAGCCTAAATATAACCCTAGCCGGCATAGGACATGACTGAAAAATCGGTCCCCCGAAAACGCGTTACAAGCCCCATTCGCCCATCCAAAAGTGCCCCCAGAGGAAGGCTTTGGGTACAAGTGAACTCCCCAGGGGAGCCTTTATGCAGCCCCACAATGCAACTGAACCCTCCGCATTCGCTCTTTCACCGCAAGCCTAAATATAACCCTCGGCGCAATGGGATAAGACTGAAAACTCGGGCCTCAGAAAACGCATTGCGATTCCCCTTGGACCATCCAAAAGTGCCCCCAAAGGAAGGCTTTGGGTACAATGAACTCCCCAGGGGAGCCTTTAGGCAGCCCCACATGCAACTGGACTCTCCGTGTTCGCTGTTTACGAGCAACCCTAAATATAACCCTGGCCCACATGGCAGAAGACTGAAAACTCGGGCCCCAAAAAGCGCATTCCGAGCCCCTTTCACCCATCAAAAAGTGTCCCCAGAGGAAGGCTTTGAGTACAACTGAACTCCCCAGCGGAGCCTTTAGGCAGCCCCACATGCAACTGGACCCTCCTTATTTGCTATTTCACCGCAAGACTAAATATAGCCCTATCCGTAAAGGGAGAATACTGAAAACTCGGAACTCAGAAAACGCGTTACAAAACCCATTCGCCCATCCAAAAGTGCCCCCAAAGGAAGGCTTTGGGTACAAGTGAACTCCCCAGGGGAGCCTTTATGCAGCCCCACATGCAACTGGACCCTCCGGGTTCGCTCTTTCCTAGCAACACTAAACATAGCCCTAGCTGGCATGGGAGACGACTCAAAACTCGGGCCCAAGAAAACACTTTCCGAGCCACTTTCGCCCATCCAAAAGTGCCCCGAAAGGAAGGCTTTGGGTACAAGTGAACTCCCCAGGGGAGCCTTTACGCAGCCCCACACGCAACTGGACCCTACGTATTCGGTGTTTCCGAGCAACCCTAAATATAACCCTGGCCTGCATGGCAGAAGACTGAAAACTCGGGCCCCAGAAAACGCATTCCGAGCCCTATTCTCCCATCCAAAAGTGCCCCCAAAGGAAGGCTTTGAGTACAATTGAACTACCCATGCGAGCCTTTATGCAGCCCCACCTGCATCTGGACCCTCCTTATTCGCTCTTTCACAGCAAGCCTAAATATAACCCTAGCCGGCATAGGACATGACTGAAAAATCGGTCCCCCGAAAACGCGTTACAAGGCCCATTCGCCCATCCAAAAGTGCCCCCAGAGGAAGGCTTTGGATACAAATGAACTCCCCAGAGGAGCCTTTATGCAGCCCCACATGCAACTGGACCCTCCGGGTTCACTCTTTCACCGCAAGCCTAAATATAGCCCTCGGCGCACTGGGATAAGACTGAAAAAGCTGGCCTCAGAAAACGCATTGCGATTCCCCTTGGAGCATCCAAAAGTGCCCCTAAAGGAAGGCTTTGGGTACCTCTGAACTCCCGAGGGGAGCCTTTATGCAGCCCCACATGCAACTGGACCCTTCGGGTTCGCTCTTTCCGAGCAGCACTAAATATAACCCTAGCCGGCATTGGAGACGACTGAAAACACGGGCCCCAGAAAACGCATCCCGAGCCCCATTCGCCCATCCAAAAGTGCCCCCAAAGGAAGGCTTTGAGTATAACTGAACTCCCCAGGGGAGCCTTTATGCAGCCCCACATGCAACTGGACCCTCCACGTTCACTCTTTCTCAGCAAGCCTAAATATATCCCTTGGCGCAATGGGAGACGACTGAAAACTCGGGCCCCAGAAAACGCGTTACAAGCCCCATTCGCCAATCCAAAAGTGCCCCCAAAGGAAGGCTTTGGGTACAAGTGAACTCCCCAGGGGAGCCTTTATGCAGCCCCACATGCAACTTGACCCTCCTTATTCGCTCTTTCACAGGAAGCCTAAATATAGCCCTAGCCGGTATCGGAGACGAATGAAAAATCGGGTCCCCGAAAACGCTTTACAAGCCCCATTCTCCCATCCAGAAGTGCCCCTAAAGGAAGGCTTTGGGTACAACTGAACTGCCCAGGGGAGCCTTTATGCAGCCCCACATGCAACTGGACCCTCCGTGTTCGCAGTTTACGACCAACCCTAGATATAACCCTAGCCAGCATGGCAGAAGACTGAAAACTCGGGTCACAGAAAAAGCGTTTCAAGCCCTATTTGCCCATTCAGAAGTGCCCCCAAAGGAAGGCTTTGGGTACAAGTGAACTCCCCAGGCGAGCCTTTACGCAGCACCACATGCAACTGGACTCACCGGGTTCACTCTTTCACCGCAAGCCTAAATATACCCCATGGCGCCATGGGAGAAGACTGAAAAATCGGGCCTCAGAAAACACGTTACAAGCCCCATTCTCCCATCCAAAAGTGACCCCAAAGGAAGGCTTTGGGTACAAGTGAACTCCCCAGGGGAGCCTTTATGCAGCCCCACATGGAACTGGACCCTCCGGGTTCGCTCTTTCAGAGCAACACTAAATATATTCCTAGCCGGCATGGGAGACGACTGAAAATTCGGGCCCGAAAAAACGTATTCCATGCCCCTTTCGCACATCCATAAGTGCCCTCAAAGAAGGCTTTGGGTACAACTGAACTCCCCAGGGGAGCCTTTACGCAGCCCCACATGCAACTGGACCCTCCGCGTTCACTCTTTCACCGCAAGACTAAATATAGGCCTCGGCGCAATGGGAGAAGAGTGAAAAAGCGGGCCTCAGAAAACGCATGGCGATTCCGCTTGGACCATACAAAAGTGCCCCCAAAGGAAGGCTTTGGGTATAACTGATCTCCCCAGGGGAGCCTTTAGGCAGCCCCACATGCAACTGGATCCTCCGCATTCACTCTTTCACCGCAAGACGAAATACATCCCTCGGCGCAATGGGAGATGACTGAAAAATCGGGCCCCCGAAAACGCGTTACAAGCCACATTCGCCCATCCAGAAGTGCCCCCAAAGGAAGGCTTTGGGTACAAGTGAACTCCCCAGGGGAACCGTTACGCAGCCCCACATGCAACTGGACCCTCCGTGTTCGCTGTTTACGAGCAACCCTAAATATAACCCTAGCCAGCATGGAAGAAGACTGAAAACTCGGGCCACAGAAAAGAGTTTCAAGCCCGATTCACCCATCCAGAAGTGCCTCCAAAGGAAGGCTTTAGGTAAAAGTGAACTCCCCAGGGGAGCCATTATGCAGCCCCACATGCAACTGGACCCTCCTTATTCGCTCTTTCACAGCAACCCTAAATATAACACAGGCCCGCTTGGAAGACGACTGAAAAATCGGGCCCCAGAAAACGCGTTACAAGCCCCATTCGCCCATCCAGAAGTGCCCCCAAAGGAAGGCTTTGGGTACAAGTGAACTCCCCAGGGTAGCCTTTATGCAGCCCCACGTGCAACGGGACGTTCCGGGTTCGCTCTTTCCGAGCAACACTAAAAATAAACCTTATCCGGCATTGGAGACGACTGAAAACTCGGGCCTCAGAAAACGCATTACAAGCCCAATTCGCCCATCCAAAATGCCACCAAAGGAAGGCTTTGGGTACAACTGAACTCCCCAGGGGAGCCTTTACGCAGCCCCACATGCAACTGGACCTTCGGGGTTCGCTCTTTCCGAGCAACCCTAAATAGAACCCTGGCCCGCATGGAAGACGACGGAAAAATCGGGCCCCCGAAAACGCGTTACCAGCCCCATTCGCCCATCCAGAAGTGCCCCCAAAGGAAGGCCTTTGGTACAACTGAACTCCCTAGGGGAGCCGTTAGGCAGTCCCACGTGCAAAGGGACCTTCCGGGTTTGCTCTTTCCGAGCAACACTAAATATAACCCTAGCCGGCATTGGAGACGACTGAAAACTCGGGCCCCCGAAAATGCGTTCCGAGCCCCATTCGCGCATCCAAAAGTGCCCCCAAAGGAAGGCTTTTAGTACAAGTCAACTCCCGAGGGGAGCCTTTATAAAGCCCCACATGCAACTGGACCCTCCGTATTCGCTCTTTCACAGCAACCCTAAATATAACCCTGGCCCGCATGGAAGACGAATGAAAAATCGGGCCCCAGATAATGCGTTACAAGCCCCATTCGCCCATCCAAAAGTGCCCCCAAAGGAAGGCTTTGGGTACAACTGAACTCCCCAGCGGAGCCTTTAGGCAGCCCGACAGGCAACTGGACCCTCCTTATTCGCTCTTTTCGAGCAACACTAAACATAGCCCTAGCCTGCATGGGAGACGACTCAAAACTCGGGTCCCAGAAAGCGCTTTCCGAACCCCTTTCGCCCATCCAAAAGTGCCCCCAGAGGAAGGCTTTGGGTACAAGTGAACTCCCCAGGGGAGCTTTTACGCAGCCCCACATGAAGCTGGACCCTCCGTGTTCGCTGTTTACGAGCAACCCTAAATATAACCCTTTCCAGCATGGCAGAAGACTGAAAACTCGGGCCATAGAAAAAGAGTTTCAAGCTCAATTCGCCCATCCAGAAGTGCCCCTAAAGGAAGGCTTTGGGTACAACTGAACTCCCCAGGGGAGCCTTTATGCAGCCCCACATGCAACTGGACCCTCCGTATTCGCTCTTTCACCGCAACCCTAAATATAACCCTGGCCCGCATGGAAGACGACTGAAAAATCCGGCCCCCGAAAACGCGTTACAAGCCCCATTCTCCCATCCAGAAGTGCCCCCAAAGGAAGGCTTTGGGTACAAGTGAACTCCCCAGGGGAGCCTTTATGCAGCCCCACATGCAACTGGACCCTCCGTGTTCGCAGTTTACGACCAACCCTAGATATAACCCTACCCAGCATGGCAGAAGATTGAAAACTCGGGTCACAGAAAAAGCGTTTCAAGCCCTATTCGCCCATTCAGAAGTGCCCCCAAAGGAAGGCTTTGAGTACAAGTGAACTCCCCAGGGGAGCCTTTACGCAGCACCACATGCAACTGTACACTCCGGGTTCACTCTTTCACCGCAAACCTAAATATATCCCTCGGCGCAATGGGAGAAGACTGAAAAATCGGGCCTCAGAAAACACGTTACAAGCCCCATTCGCCCATCCAAAAGTGCCCCCAAAGGAAGGCTTTGGATACAAGTGAACTCCCCAGGGGAGCCTTTATGCAGCCCCACATGCAACTGGACACTCCGGGTTCACTCTTTCCGAGCAACCCTGAGTATAACCCTAGCCAGCATAGCAGAAGACTGAAAACTCGGGCCCGAGAATACGCATTCCGAGCCCCTTTCGCATATCCAAAAGTGCCCCCAAAGGAAGGCTTTGAGTACAAGTCAACTCCCGAGGGGAGCCTTTATAAAGCCCCACATGCAACTGGACCCTCCGTATTCGCTGTTTCACAGCAACCCTAAATATAACACTGGCCCGCATGGCTGACAACTGAAAAATCGGGCCCCAGATAATGCGTTACAAGCCCCATTCGCCCATCCAAAAGTGCCCCCAAAGGAAGGCTTTGGGTACAACTGAACTCTCCAGGGGAGCCTTTATGCAGCCCCACATGCAACTGGACCTTCCGGGTTCGCTCTTTCCGAGCAACCATAAATATAACCGTAGCCGGCATTGGAGACGACTGAAAAGTCGGGCCCCAGAAAAGGCATTACAAGCCCCTTTCTCCCATCCAAAATTGCCCCCAGAGGAAGGCTTTGGGTAAAAGTGAACTCCCCAGGGTAGCCTTTATACAGCCCCACATGCAACTGGACCCTCCGAGTTCACTCTTTCACCACAAGCCTAAATATATCCCTCGGCGCAATGGGTGAAGACTGAAAACGCGGGCCTCAGAAAACGCATTGCGATTCCCCTTGGACCATCCAAAAGTGCCCCCAAAGGAAGGCTTTGGGTACAAGTGAACTCCCCAGGGGAGAGTTTACGCAGCCCCACATGCAACTGGACCCTCCTTATTCGCTCTTTCACAGGAACCCTAAATATATCCCGGGCCCGCATGGCAGACGACTGAAATATAGGGCCCCAGAAAACGCAATACAAGCTCCATTCGCCCATCCAGAAGTACCCCTAAAGGACGGCTTTGGGTACAACTGAGCTTCCCAGGGGAGCCTTTACGCAGCCCCACATGCAACTGGACCCTCCTGGTTCACTCTTTCACAGCTACCCTAAATATAGCCCTCGGCGCAATGGGAGAAGACTGAAAATGCGGGCCTCAGAAAAAGCATTGCGATTCCCCTTGGACCATCCAAAAGTGCCCCCAAAGGAAGGCTTTGGGTACAAGTGAACTCCCCAGGGGAGCCTTTATGCAGCCCCACATGCAACTGGACCTTCCGGGTTCGCTCTTTCCGAGCAACACTAAATATAACCCTAGCCGGCATTGAAGACGACTAAAAATTCGGGTCCCAGAAAAGGCGTTACAAGCCCCATTCGCCCATCCAAAAGTGTCCCCAAAGGAAGGCTTTGGGTACAACTGAACTCCCCAGGGGCGCCTTTAGGCAGCCCCACATGCAACTGGACCCTCCGGGTTCACTCTTTCACCGCAAGACTAAATAGAGCCCTCGGCGCAATGGGAGAAGTCTGAAAAAGCGGGCCCCAGAAAACGCATTGCGATTCCCCCTGGACCATCTAAAAGTGCCCCCAAAGGAAGGCTTTGGGTACAAGTGAACTCCCCAGGGGCGCCTTTACGCAGCCCCACATGCAACTGGACCCTCCGTGTTCGCTGTTTACGAGCAACCCTAAATATAACCCTGGCCTGCATGGAAGAAGACTGAAAACTCGGGCCTCAGAAAAATCGTTTCAAGCCCTATTCGCCCATCAAAAAGTGCCCCCAGAGGAAGGCTTTGGGTACAAGTGAATTCCCCAGGGGAGACTTTACGCAGCCCCGCATGCAACTGGACCCTCCGTATTCGGTGTTTCCGAGCAACCCTAAATATATCCCTGGCCAGCATGGCAGAAGACTGAAAATTCGGGCCCCAGAAAACGCATTCCAAGGCCTATTCGCCCATCCAAAAGTGCCCCCAAAGGAAGGCTTTGGGTACAAATGAACTCCCCAGGGGAGCTTTTACGCAGCCCCACATGCAACTGAACCCTCCGCGTTCACTCTTTCACCGCAAGACTAAATACAGCCCTAGCCGCAAAGGGAGAATGCTGAAAAATCGGGCCTCAGAAAAGGCGTTACAAGCCCAATTCGCCCATTCAAAAGTGCCCCCAAAGGAAGGCTTTGGGTACAAGTGAACTCCCCAGGGGAGCCTTTCTGCAGCCCCACATGCAACTGGACCTTCCGGGCTCGCTCTTTCCTAGCAACACTAAATATTACCCTAGCCGGCATTAGAGACGACTGAAAACTCGGGCCCCAGAAAAGGCATTCCGAGCCCATTTCGCCCATCCAAATGTGCCCCCAGAGGAAGGCTTTGGGTACAAGTGAACTCCCCAGGGGAGCCTTTACGCAGCCCCACATGCAACTGGACCCTCCGTGTTCGCTGTTTACGAGCAACCCTAAATATAACCCTGGCCCGCATGGCAGAAGACTGAAAACTCGGGCCACAGAAAAAGCGTTTCAAGCCCTATTCGCCCATCAAAAAGTGCCCCCAGAGGAAGGCTTTGGGTACAAGTGAACTCCCCAGGGGAGCCTTTAGGCAGCCCCACATGCAACTGGACCCTCCTTATTCGCTTTTTCACCGCAAGACTAAATATTACCCTCGGCGCAATGGGAGAAGACTGAAAACTCGGGCCCCAGAAAATGCATTACAAGCCCCATTCGCCCATCCAAAAGTGCCCCCAAAGGAGTGCTTTGGGTACAAGTGAACTCCCCAGGGGAGCCTTTAGGCAGCCCCACATGCAACTGGACCCTCCGGGTTCGCTCTTTCCGAGCAACACTAAATATAACCCTAGCCGGCATTGAAGACGACTGAAAATTCGGGTCCCAGAAAACGCGTTACAAGCCCCATTTGCCCATCCAAAAGTGCCCCCAAAGGAAGGCTTTGGGTACAACTGAACTCCCCAGGGGCGCCTTTAGGCAGCCCCACATGCAACTGGACCCTCCGGGTTCACTCTTTCACCGCATGCCTAAATATAGCACTCGGCGCAATGGGAGAAGACTGAAAAAGCGGGCCTCAGAAAACCAGAAGTGATTTCCCTTGGACCATCCAAAAGTGCCCCCAACGGAAGGCTTTGGGTACAAGTGAACTCCCCAGGGGAGCCTTTACGCAGCCCCACATGCAACTGGACCCTCCGTGTTCGCTGTTTACGAGCAACCCTAAATATATTCCTAGCCTGCATGGCAGAAGACTGAAAACTCGGGCCTCAGAAAAAGGGTTACAAGCCCTTTTCGCCCATCAAAAAGTGCCCCCAGAGGAAGGCTTTGGGTACAACAGAACTCCCCAGAGGAACATTTATACAGCCCGAAAGGCAATTGGACCCTCGGGGTTCACTCTTTCACCGCAAGCCTAAATATAGCCCTCGGCGCAATGGGAGAAGACTGAGAAATCGGGCCTCAGAAAACGCGTTACAAGTCCCATTCGCCCATCCAAAAGTGCCCCCAAAGGAAGGCTTTGGGTACAAGTGAACTCCCCAGGGGAGCCTTTATGCAGCACCACATGCAACTGGACACTCCGGGTTCACTCTTTCACCGCTAGCCTAAATATAGCCCTCGGTGCAATGGGAGAAGACTGAAAAAGCGGGCCTCAGAAAACGCATAGCGATTCCCCTTGGACCATCCAAAAGTGCCCCCAAAGGAAGGCTTTGGGTACAAGTGAACTCCCCAGGGGAGCCTTTACGCAGCCCCACATGCAACTGGACCCTCCTTATTCGCTCTTTCACAGCAACCCTAAATATAACCCTAGCCGGCATTGGAGACGAATGAAAACTCTGGCCCCAGAAAACGCAATCCGAGACCCTTTCGCCCATCCAAAAGTGCCCGCAGAGGAAGGCATTCAGTATAAGTGAACTCCCCAGGGGAGCCTTTATGCAGCCCCATATGCAACTGGACCCTCGGGGTTCACTCTTTCACCGCAAGCCTAAATATATCCCTCGGCGCAATGGGAGAAGACTGAAAACTCGGGCCCCAGAAAATGTGTAACAAGCCCCATTCGCCCATCCAGAAGTGCCCCCAAAGGAAGGCTTTGGGTACAAGTGAACTCCCCAGGGGAGCCTTTACGCAGCCCCACATGCAACTGGACCCTCCGTGTTCGCTGTTTACGAGCAACCCTAAATATATCCCTAGTCAGCATGGCAGAAGACTGAAAACTCGGGCCCCAGAAAAAGCGTTTCAAGCCCTATTCGCCCATCCAGAAGTGCCCCCAAAGGAAGGCTTTGGGTACAAGTGAACTCCCCAGGGAAGCCTTTATGCAGCCCCACATGCAACTGGACCCTCGGGGTTCACTCTTTCACAGTAACCCTAAATATAACCCTAGCCGCAAAGGGAGAAGACTGAAAAAGCGGGCCTCAAAAAACGCGTTACAAGCCCTATTCGCCCATCCAAAAGTGCCCCCAAAGGAAGACTTTGGGTACATCTGAACTCCCCAGGGGAGCCTTTCTGCAGCCCCACATGCAACTGGACCCTCCGGGTTCACTCTTTCACCGCAAGCCTAAATATAGCCCTCGGCGCAATGGGAGAAGACTGAAAAGGCGGGCCTCAGAAAACGCATTGCAATTCCCCTTGGACCATCCAAAAGAGCCCCCAAAGGAAGGCTTTGGGTACAAGTGAACTCCCCAGGGGAGCCTTTCTGCAGCCCCACATGAAACTGGACCTTCCGGGTTCGCTCTTTCCTAGCAACACTATATATAACCCTAGCCGGCATTGGAGACGACTGAAAACTCCGGCCCCAGAAAACGCATTTTGAGCCCTATTCTCCCATCCAGAGGTGCCCTCAAAGGAAGGCTTTGGGTACAAGAGAACTCCCCAGGGGAGCCTTTACGCAGCCCCACATGTAACTGGACCCTCCGGGATCGCTGTTCCTGAGCAAACTTAAACGTAGCCCTAGCTGTCATCGGAGACGAGTGAAAAATCAGGCCCCAGGAAATGCGTTGCGAGACCCTTTGGACCATCCAAAAGTGCCCCCAAAGGAACGCTTTGGGTACAAGAGAACTCCCCAGGGGAGCCTTTACGCAGCCCCACATGCAACTGGACCCTCCGGGATCGCTGTTCCTGAGCAAACCTAAACGTAGCCCTAGCCGTCATCGGAGACGACTGAAAAATCAGGCCCCAGGAAATGCGTTGCGAGCCCCTTTGGACCATCCAAAAGTGCCCCCAAAGGAAGGCTTTGGGTACAAGTGAACTCCCCAGGGGAGCCTTTACGCAGCCCCACATGCAACTGGACCCTCTGGGTTCGATTTTTCCGAGTAACCCTAAATATATCCCTAGCCGGCATGGGAGAAGACTGAAAAACCGGGCCCTAGAAAACGCGTTCAAGCCCCTTTCGCCCATCCAAAAGTGCCCCCAAAGGAAGGCTTTGGGTACAAGTGAACTCCCCAGGGGAGCCTTTACGCAGCCCCACATGCAACTGGACCCTCCGGGTGCGCTGTTCCTGAGCAAACCTAAACGTAGACCTAGCCGTCATCGGAGACGACTGATAAATCAGGCCCCAGGAAATGCCTTGAGAGACCCTTTTGACCATCCAAAAGTGCCCCCAAAGGAAGGCTTTGGGTACAAGTGAACTCCCCAGGGGAGCCTTTACGCAGCCCCACATGCAACTGGACCCTCCGGGATCGCTGTTCCTGAGGAAACCTAAACGTATCCCTAGCCGTCATCGGATACGAGTGAAAACTCAGGCCCCAGGAAATGCATTGCGAGCCCCTTTCGCCCATCCAAAAGTGCCCCCAAAGGAAGGCTTTGGGTACAAGAGAACTCCCCAGGGGAGCCTTTACGCAGCCCCACATGCAACTGGACCCTCCGGGATCGCTGTTCCTGAGCAAACCTAAACATAACCCTAGCTGTCATCGGAGACGAGTGAAAAATCAGGCCCCAGGAAATGCGTTGCGAGCCCCTTTGGACCATCCAAAAGTGCCCCCAAAGGAAGGCTTTGGGTACATTTGAAGTTCCCAGGGGAGCCTTTACGCAGCCCCACATGCAACTGGACCCTCCGGGTTCGCTGTTCCTGAGCAAACCTAAACGTAGCCCTAGCCGTCATCGGAGACGAGTGAAAAATCAGGCCCCAGGAAATGCGTTGCGATTCCCTTTGGACCATCCAAAAGTTTCCGCAAAGGAAGGCTTTGGGTACAAGAGAACTCCCCAGGGGAGCCTTTACGCAGCCCCACATGCAACTGGACCCTCTGGGTTCGATTTTTCCGAGTAACCCTATATATATCCCTAGCCGGCATGGGATAATACTGAAAAACCGGGCCCCAGAAAACGCTTTGCAAGCCCCTTTCGCCCATCCAAAAGTGTCACCAAAGGAAGGCTTTGGTTACATCTGAAGTTCCCAGGGGAGCCTTAACGCAGCCCCACATGCAACTGGACCCTCCGGGTTTGCTGATTCCGAGTATCCCTAAACATAGCCTTAGCCGTCTTCGAAGATGACTGAATAATCAGGCCCCAGGAAATGCGTTCCAAACCCTTTTTGCCCATCCAAAAGTGCCCCCAAAGGAAGGCTTTGGGTACAAGTGAACCCCCAGGGGAGCCTTTACGCAGCCCCACATACAACTGGACCCTCCGGGTTCGCTGTTCCTGAGCAAACCTAAACGTAGCATTAGCCGTCATCGGAGACGAGTGAAAAATCAGGCCCCAGGAAATGTGTTGCGAGCCCCTTTGGACCATCCAAAAGTGCCCCCAAAGGAACGCTTTGGGTACAAGTGAACTCCCCAGGGGAGCCTTTACGCAGCCCCACATGCAACTGGACCCTCTGGGTTCGATTTTTCCGAGTAACCCTAAATATATCCCTAGCCGGCATGGGAGAAGACTGAAAAACCGGGCCCCAGAAAACGCGTTCCAAGCCCCTTTCGCCCATCCAAAAGTGCCCCCAAAGGAAGGCTTTGGGTACAAGTGAACTCCCCAGGGGAGCCTTTACGCAGCCCCACATGCAACTGGACCCTCCGGGTGCGCTGTTCCTGAGCAAACCTAAACGTAGCCCTAGCCGTCATCGGAGACGACTGAAAAATCAGGCCCCAGGAAATGCTTTGCGAGCCCCTTTGGACCATCCAAAAGTGCCCCCAAAGGAAGGCTTTGGGTACAAGTGAACTCCCCAGGGGAGCCTTTACGCAGCCCCACATGCAACTGGACCCTCCGGGATCGCTGTTCCTGAGCAAACCTAAACGTATCCCTAGCCGTCATCGGATACGAGTGAAAACTCAGGCCCCAGGAAATGCATTGCGAGCCCCTTTCGCCCATCCAAAAGTGCCCCCAAAGGAAGGCTTTGGGTACAAGAGAACTCCCCAGGGGAGCCTTTACGCAGCCCCACATGCAACTGGACCATCCGGGATCGCTGTTCCTGAGCAAACCTAAACATAACCCTAGCTGTCATTGGAGACGAGTGAAAAATCAGGCCCCAGGAAATGCGTTGCGAGCCCCTTTGGACCATCCAAAAGTGCCCCCAAAGGAAGGCTTTGGGTACATTTGAAGTTCCCAGGGGAGCCTTTACGCAGCCCCACATGCAACTGGACCCTCCGGGATCACTGTTCCTGAGCAAACCTAAACGTAGCCCTAGCCGTCATCGGAGACGAGTGAAAAATCAGGCCCCAGGAAATGCGTTGTGAGCCCCTTTGGACCATCCAAAAGTGCCCCCAAAGGAAGGCTTTGGGTACAAGTGAACTCCCCAGGGAAGCCTTTATGCAGCCTCACATGCAACTGGACCCTCCGGGTTCGCTGTTCCTGAGCAAACCTAAACGTAGCCCTAGCCGTCATCGGAGACAAGTGAAAAATCAGGCCCCAGGAAATGCGTTGCGATTCCCTTTGGACCATCCAAAAGTGTCCGCAAAGGAAGGCTTTGGGTACAAGAGAACTCCCCAGGGGAGCCTTTACGCAGCCCCACATGCAACTGGACCCTCTGGGTTCGATTTTTCCGAGTAACCCTATATATATCCCTAGCCGGCATGGGATAATACTGAAAAACCGGGCCCCAGAAAACGCTTGCAAGCCCCTTTCGCCCATCCAAAAGTGTCACCAAAGGAAGGCTTTGGTTACATCTGAAGTTCCCAGGGGAGCCTTAACGCAGCCCCACATGCAACTGGACCCTCCGGGTTCGCTGTTTCCAAGTATCCCTAAACATAACCCTAGCCGTCATCGGAGACGACTGAAAAATCGGGCCCCAGGAAATGCGTTCCAGCCCTTTTCGCCCATCCAAAAGTGCCCCCTAAGGAAGTCTTTGGGTACAAGTGAACTCCCCAGGGGAGCCTTTATGCAGCCCCACATGCGACTGGACCCTCCGGGTTCGCTGTTCCTGAGCAAACCTAAACGTAGGCCTAGCCGTCATCGGAGACGAGTGAAAAATCAGGCCCCAGGAAATGCCTTGCGAGCCCCTTTGGACCATCCAAAAGTGCCCCCAAAGGAAGGCTTTGGGTACAAGTGAACTCCCCAGGGGAGCCTTTACGCAGCCCCACATGAAACTGGACCCTCCGGGTTCGAATTTTCTGAGCAACCCTAACTATATACCTAGCCGGCATGGGAGAAGACTGAAAAACCGGGTCCCAGAAAACGCGTTGCAAGCCCCTATCGCCCATCCAATAGTGTCACCAAATGAAGGCTTTGGGTACAAGTGAACTCCCCAGGGGAGCCTTTACGCAGCCCCACATGCAACTGGACCCTCCGGGTTTGCTGATTCCGAGTATCCCTAAACATAGCCTTAGCCGTCTTCGAAGATGACTGAATAATCAGGCCCCAGGAAATGCGTTCCAAACCCTTTTTGCCCATCCAAAAGTGCCCCCAAAGGAAGGCTTTGGGTACAAGTGAACCCCCAGGGGAGCCTTTACGCAGCCCCACATACAACTGGACCCTCCGGGTTCGCTGTTCCTGAGCAAACCTAAACGTAGCACTAGCCGTCATCGGAGACGAGTGAAAAATCAGGCCCCAGGAAATGCGTTGCGAGCCCCTTTGGACCATACAAAAGTGCCCCCAAAGGAACGCTTTGGGTACAAGTGAACTCCCCAGGGGAGCCTTTACGCAGCCCCACATGCAACTGGACCCTCTGGGTTCGATTTTTCCGAGTAACCCTAAATATATCCCTAGCCGGCATGGGAGAAGACTGAAAAACCGGGCCCCAGAAAACGCGTTCCAAGCCCCTTTCGCCCATCCAAAAGTGCCCCCAAAGGAAGGCTTTGGGTACAAGTGAACTCCCCAGGGGAGCCTTTACGCAGCCCCACATGCAACTGGACCCTCCGGGTGCGCTGTTCCTGAGCAAACCTAAACGTAGCCCTAGCCGTCATCGGAGACGACTGAAAAATCAGGCCCCAGGAAATGCTTTGCGAGCCCCTTTGGACCATCCAAAAGTGCCCCCAAAGGAAGGCTTTGGGTACAAGTGAACTCCCCAGGGGAGCCTTTACGCAGCCCCACATGCAACTGGACCCTCCGGGATCGCTGTTCCTGAGCAAACCTAAACGTAGCCCTAGCCGTCATCGGAGACGAGTGAAAAATCAGGCCCCAGGAAATGCGTTGTGAGCCCCTTTGGACCATCCAAAAGTGCCCCCAAAGGAAGGCTTTGGGTACAAGTGAACTCCCCAGGGAAGCCTTTATGCAGCCTCACATGCAACTGGACCCTCCGGGTTCGCTGTTCCTGAGCAAACCTAAACGTAGCCCTAGCCGTCATCGGAGACAAGTGAAAAATCAGGCCCCAGGAAATGCGTTGCGATTCCCTTTGGACCATCCAAAAGTGTCCGCAAAGGAAGGCTTTGGGTACAAGAGAACTCCCCAGGGGAGCCTTTACGCAGCCCCACATGCAACTGGACCCTCTGGGTTCGATTTTTCCGAGTAACCCTATATATATCCCTAGCCGGCATGGGATAATACTGAAAAACCGGGCCCCAGAAAACGCTTGCAAGCCCCTTTCGCCCATCCAAAAGTGTCACCAAAGGAAGGCTTTGGTTACATCTGAAGTTCCCAGGGGAGCCTTAACGCAGCCCCACATGCAACTGGACCCTCCGGGTTCGCTGTTTCCAAGTATCCCTAAACATAACCCTAGCCGTCATCGGAGACGACTGAAAAATCGGGCCCCAGGAAATGCGTTCCAGCCCTTTTCGCCCATCCAAAAGTGCCCCCTAAGGAAGTCTTTGGGTACAAGTGAACTCCCCAGGGGAGCCTTTATGCAGCCCCACATGCGACTGGACCCTCCGGGTTCGCTGTTCCTGAGCAAACCTAAACGTAGGCCTAGCCGTCATCGGAGACGAGTGAAAAATCAGGCCCCAGGAAATGCCTTGCGAGCCCCTTTGGACCATCCAAAAGTGCCCCCAAAGGAAGGCTTTGGGTACAAGTGAACTCCCCAGGGGAGCCTTTACGCAGCCCCACATGAAACTGGACCCTCCGGGTTCGAATTTTCTGAGCAACCCTAACTATATACCTAGCCGGCATGGGAGAAGACTGAAAAACCGGGTCCCAGAAAACGCGTTGCAAGCCCCTATCGCCCATCCAATAGTGTCACCAAATGAAGGCTTTGGGTACAAGTGAACTCCCCAGGGGAGCCTTTACGCAGCCCCACATGCAACTGGACCCTCCGGGTTTGCTGATTCCGAGTATCCCTAAACATAGCCTTAGCCGTCTTCGAAGATGACTGAATAATCAGGCCCCAGGAAATGCGTTCCAAACCCTTTTTGCCCATCCAAAAGTGCCCCCAAAGGAAGGCTTTGGGTACAAGTGAACCCCCAGGGGAGCCTTTACGCAGCCCCACATACAACTGGACCCTCCGGGTTCGCTGTTCCTGAGCAAACCTAAACGTAGCACTAGCCGTCATCGGAGACGAGTGAAAAATCAGGCCCCAGGAAATGCGTTGCGAGCCCCTTTGGACCATACAAAAGTGCCCCCAAAGGAACGCTTTGGGTACAAGTGAACTCCCCAGGGGAGCCTTTACGCAGCCCCACATGCAACTGGACCCTCTGGGTTCGATTTTTCCGAGTAACCCTAAATATATCCCTAGCCGGCATGGGAGAAGACTGAAAAACCGGGCCCCAGAAAACGCGTTCCAAGCCCCTTTCGCCCATCCAAAAGTGCCCCCAAAGGAAGGCTTTGGGTACAAGTGAACTCCCCAGGGGAGCCTTTACGCAGCCCCACATGCAACTGGACCCTCCGGGTGCGCTGTTCCTGAGCAAACCTAAACGTAGCCCTAGCCGTCATCGGAGACGACTGAAAAATCAGGCCCCAGGAAATGCTTTGCGAGCCCCTTTGGACCATCCAAAAGTGCCCCCAAAGGAAGGCTTTGGGTACAAGTGAACTCCCCAGGGGAGCCTTTACGCAGCCCCACATGCAACTGGACCCTCCGGGATCGCTGTTCCTGAGCAAACCTAAACGTATCCCTAGCCGTCATCGGATACGAGTGAAAACTCAGGCCCCAGGAAATGCATTGCGAGCCCCTTTCGCCCATCCAAAAGTGCCCCCAAAGGAAGGCTTTGGGTACAAGAGAACTCCCCAGGGGAGCCTTTACGCAGCCCCACATGCAACTGGACCATCCGGGATCGCTGTTCCTGAGCAAACCTAAACATAACCCTAGCTGTCATCGGAGACGAGTGAAAAATCAGGCCCCAGGAAATGCGTTGCGAGCCCCTTTGGACCATCCAAAAGTGCACCCAAAGGAAGGCTTTGGGTACATTTGAAGTTCCCAGGGGAGCCTTTACGCAGCCCCACATGCAACTGGACCCTCCGGGATCACTGTTCCTGAGCAAACCTAAACGTAGCCCTAGCCGTCATCGGAGACGAGTGAAAAATCAGGCCCCAGGAAATGCGTTGTGAGCCCCTTTGGACCATCCAAAAGTGCCCCCAAAGGAAGGCTTTGGGTACAAGTGAACTCCCCAGGGAAGCCTTTATGCAGCCTCACATGCAACTGGACCCTCCGGGTTCGCTGTTCCTGAGCAAACCTAAACGTAGCCCTAGCCGTCATCGGAGACGAGTGAAAAATCAGGCCCCAGGAAATGCGTTGCGATTCCCTTTGAACCATCCAAAAGTGCCCCCAAAGGAAGGCTTTGGGTACATCTGAAGTTCCCAGGGGAGCCTTTACGCAGCCCCACATGAAACTGGACCCTCCGGGTTCGAATTTTCTGAGCAACCCTAACTATATACCTAGCCGGCATGGGAGAAGACTGAAAAACCGGGTCCCAGAAAACGCGTTGCAAGCCCCTATCGCCCATCCAATAGTGTCACCAAATGAAGGCTTTGGGTACAAGTGAACTCCCCAGGGGAGCCTTTACGCAGCCCCACATGCAACTGGACCCTCCGGGTTTGCTGATTCCGAGTATCCCTAAACATAGCCTTAGCCGTCTTCGAAGATGACTGAATAATCAGGCCCCAGGAAATGCGTTCCAAACCCTTTTTGCCCATCCAAAAGTGCCCCCAAAGGAAGGCTTTGGGTACAAGTGAACCCCCAGGGGAGCCTTTACGCAGCCCCACATACAACTGGACCCTCCGGGTTCGCTGTTCCTGAGCAAACCTAAACGTAGCACTAGCCGTCATCGGAGACGAGTGAAAAATCAGGCCCCAGGAAATGCGTTGCGAGCCCCTTTGGACCATCCAAAAGTGCCCCCAAAGGAACGCTTTGGGTACAAGTGAACTCCCCAGGGGAGCCTTTACGCAGCCCCACATGCAACTGGACCCTCTGGGTTCGATTTTTCCGAGTAACCCTAAATATATCCCTAGCCGGCATGGGAGAAGACTGAAAAACCGGGCCCCAGAAAACGCGTTCCAAGCCCCTTTCGCCCATCCAAAAGTGCCCCCAAAGGAAGGCTTTGGGTACAAGTGAACTCCCCAGGGGAGCCTTTACGCAGCCCCACATGCAACTGGACCCTCCAAGATCGCTGTTCCTGAGCAAACCTAAACGTAGCCCTAGCCGTCATCGGAGACGACTGAAAAATCAGGCCCCAGGAAATGCTTTGCGAGCCCCTTTGGACCATCCAAAAGTGCCCCCAAAGGAAGGCTTTGGGTACAAGTGAACTCCCCAGGGGAGCCTTTACGCAGCCCCACATGCAACTGGACCCTCCGGGATCGCTGTTCCTGAGCAAACCTAAACGTATCCCTAGCCGTCATCGGATACGAGTGAAAACTCAGGCCCCAGGAAATGCATTGCGAGCCCCTTTCGCCCATCCAAAAGTGCCCCCAAAGGAAGGCTTTGGGTACAAGAGAACTCCCCAGGGGAGCCTTTACGCAGCCCCACATGCAACTGGACCATCCGGGATCGCTGTTCCTGAGCAAACCTAAACATAACCCTAGCTGTCATCGGAGACGAGTGAAAAATCAGGCCCCAGGAAATGCGTTGCGAGCCCCTTTGGACCATCCAAAAGTGCCCCCAAAGGAAGGCTTTGGGTACATTTGAAGTTCCCAGGGGAGCCTTTACGCAGCCCCACATGCAACTGGACCCTCCGGGATCACTGTTCCTGAGCAAACCTAAACGTAGCCCTAGCCGTCATCGGAGACGAGTGAAAAATCAGGCCCCAGGAAATGCGTTGTGAGCCCCTTTGGACCATCCAAAAGTGCCCCCAAAGGAAGGCTTTGGGTACAAGTGAACTCCCCAGGGAAGCCTTTATGCAGCCTCACATGCAACTGGACCCTCCGGGTTCGCTGTTCCTGAGCAAACCTAAACGTAGCCCTAGCCGTCATCGGAGACGAGTGAAAAATCAGGCCCCAGGAAATGCGTTGCGATTCCCTTTGGACCATCCAAAAGTGTCCGCAAAGGAAGGCTTTGGGTACAAGAGAACTCCCCAGGGGAGCCTTTACGCAGCCCCACATGCAACTGGACCCTCTGGGTTCGATTTTTCCGAGTAACCCTATATATATCCCTAGCCGGCATGGGATAATACTGAAAAACCGGGCCCCAGAAAACGCTTGCAAGCCCCTTTCGCCCATCCAAAAGTGTCACCAAAGGAAGGCTTTGGTTACATCTGAAGTTCCCAGGGGAGCCTTAACGCAGCCCCACATGCAACTGGACCCTCCGGGTTCGCTGTTTCCAAGTATCCCTAAACATAACCCTAGCCGTCATCGGAGACGACTGAAAAATCGGGCCCCAGGAAATGCGTTCCAGCCCTTTTCGCCCATCCAAAAGTGCCCCCTAAGGAAGTCTTTGGGTACAAGTGAACTCCCCAGGGGAGCCTTTATGCAGCCCCACATGCGACTGGACCCTCCGGGTTCGCTGTTCCTGAGCAAACCTAAACGTAGGCCTAGCCGTCATCGGAGACGAGTGAAAAATCAGGCCCCAGGAAATGCGTTGCGAGCCCTTTTCGCCCATCCAAAAGTGCCCCCAAAGGAAGGCTTTGGGTACATCTGAAGTTCCCAGGGGAGCCTTTACGCAGCCCCACATGAAACTGGACCCTCCGGGTTCGAATCGATAACTTATTCTTTACAGAACTAAGAGAGGCCTCGAGATTAACTCCCCTTGTCCTTATGGGGGACTTCAACTTGCCAGACGTTAACTGGGAGTGCCACACGGCTGACACGAGCAAGTCCAGGAGGTTCATGAAGCACCTAGATGATAACTTTTTGGTGCAGGTGCTAACGGAGCCAACTAGGAAAGGTGCCCTCCTAGACCTGTTGCTAGAAAACAGAGAGGGTCTGGTGGGAGATGTGGTGATTGGTGGCCGCCTCGGTCATAGCGACCATGAAGTGGTTGAGTTCAAAATTTACGGTGACAGAAGGAAAAGTGCCACCAAAACCTCATCCCTAGATATGGGGAAGGCGGACTTCAAGCTGCTCGGGGAACTAGTCAGCAAGGTCCCCTGGGAAGCTGCTCTTGAAGGCCTTGATGTCCACCAGTGCTGGTCACTCTTTAAGCGATGCCTCCTAGAAGCACAAGATCAGGCGATTCCTAAATATCGCAAGTCAGGCAGGCGGGGCAGGAGGCCGTCGTGGCTGACCAGGAACATTCTTATGGAGATTAGGCGGAAACAGAGAGTGTTTCGCTACTGGAAGGAGGGCCAGGTGACATGGAAAGAATACAGGGATGCTGCTCGTGTCTGTAGGAAGAAAATTCGTGTGGCTAAAGCACACCTTGAGTTGAAGCTGGCTGTGTCTGTGAGAGAAAATAAAAAGGGTTTTTTTAGATATGTGAATGGAAAAAGGAGAACTAAAGAATACATAGGGCCGCTCCTTGACAGGGAAGGTCTTCTCACAGACGATGACATAGGCAAAGCAGAGACGCTTAACGCCTTCTTTGCCTCTGTCTTCAATGCCGATGATGGGCTTCGGGACCCAGGGTGCCCCGAGCTGGAGGACCGGGACGGTGGGGATGACAAACTCCCGACCGACCCTGAACGTGTGCGGGATCTGCTACTCCACCTGGATCCCTACAAGTCCATGGGTCCGGATGGGATTCATCCCCGGGTGCTGAAGGAGCTGGCGGACGTCATCGCGGAACCTCTCTCAATTATTTTTCAACGATCCTGGGAGTCTGGAGAGGTCCCGGTAGACTGGAAGCTGGCAAATGTTGTGCCGATTTTCAAGAAGGGTCAGAAAGAAGACCCTAGCAATTACAGGCCTGTCAGTCTCACGTCAGTGCCTGGTAAAATCATGGAGAAGATGGTTCTCGAACGTATTGAGGCGCACCTGGGGGACAAAGCAGTCATTGGTCCCAGCCAGCATGGGTTTGTGAAGGGTAGGTCCTGCCTAACTAACCTGATTTCCTTTTATGATAAGATCACCCGTATGGTGGACCAAGGGAAACCAGCTGATGTGATTTTTTTGGACTTCAGCAAGGCTTTTGACACGGTTTCCCATAGGATCCTACTGGACAAAATGTCCAGCATACAGCTAAATAAAAACATCATACGATGGGTGAGCAATTGGCTAACGGGCAGGGCCCAAAGGGTTATGGTGAATGGGGCTGCGTCAGGCTGGCGGGCGGTCACCAGTGGGGTCCCTCAAGGCTCCATTTTAGGGCCGGTACTTTTCAATATTTTTATAAACGATCTGGATGTAGGAATAGAAGGCATTTTGAGCAAGTTTGCTGATGACACCAAACTTGGAGGAGTTGTGGACTCGAATGAGGGTGGAAAGGCCTTGCAGAGGGATCTGGATAGGTTGGAGAGCTGGGCGATCGCCAACCGCATGAAGTTCAATAAGAGCAAGTGCCGGGTCCTGCACCTGGGACGGGGAAACCCTGGCTGCACGTACAGACTGGGCGATGAGACGCTGGAGAGCAGCCTAGAAGAGAGGGATCTGGGGGTCGTGGTAGACAACAAGTTGAATATGAGCCGGCAGTGTGCCCTGGCAGCCAGGAGGGCCAACCGTGTCCTGGGGTGCATCAAGCACGGCATCGCTAGTAGGTCGAGGGAGGTGATTGTCCCGCTCTACTCTGCGCTGGTGCGGCCTCACCTCGAGTACTGTGTGCAGTTCTGGGCACCACAGTATAAAAAGGACATGAAACTGTTGGAGAGTGTCCAGAGGAGGGCTACGAAGATGGTGAAAGGCCTGGAGGGGAAGACGTACGAGGAACGGCTGAGGGCACTGGGCCTGTTCAGCCTGGAGAAGAGGAGGCTGAGGGGAGACCTCATCGCAGTCTACAACTTCCTCGTAAGGGGGTGTCGAGAGGCAGGAGACCTTTTCTCCATTAACACCAGCGACAGGACCCGCGGGAATGGAGTTAAGCTGAGGCAGGGGAAGTTTAGGCTGGACATCAGGAAAGGGTTCTTCACAGAGAGAGTGGTTGCACACTGGAACAGGCTCCCCAGGGAAGTGGTCACTGCACCGAGCCTGACTGAATTTAAGAAGAGATTGGACTGTGCACTTAGTCACATGGTCTGAACTTGGGTAGACCTGTGCGGTGTCAAGAGTTGGACTTGATGATCCTTAAGGGTCCCTTCCAACTCAGGATATTCTATGATTCTATGATTCTATGAATTTTCTGAGCAACCCTAACTATATACCTAGCCGGCATGGGAGAAGACTGAAAAACCGGGTCCCAGAAAACGCGTTGCAAGCCCCTATCGCCCATCCAATAGTGTCACCAAATGAAGGCTTTGGGTACAAGTGAACTCCCCAGGGGAGCCTTTACGCAGCCCCACATGCAACTGGACCCTCCGGGTTTGCTGATTCCGAGTATCCCTAAACATAGCCTTAGCCGTCTTCGAAGATGACTGAATAATCAGGCCCCAGGAAATGCGTTCCAAACCCTTTTTGCCCATCCAAAAGTGCCCCCAAAGGAAGGCTTTGGGTACAAGTGAACTCCCCAGGGGAGCCTTTACGCAGCCCCACATGCAACTGGACCCTCCGTGTTCGCTGTTTACGAGCAACCCTAAATATATTCCTAGCGTGCATGGCAGAAGACTGAAAACTCGGGCCTCAGAAAAAGCGTTACAAGCCCTATTCGCCCATCAAAAAGTGCCCCCAGAGGAAGGCTTTGGGTACAACAGAACTCCCCAGAGGAACATTTATACAGCCCGAAAGGCAACTGGACCCTCGGGGTTCACTCTTTCACCGCAAGCCTAAATATAGCCCTTGTCGCAATGGGAGAAGACTGAAAAAGCGGGCCTCAGAAAAAGCATTGCGATTCCCCTTGGACCATCCCAAATTGCCCCCAAAGGAAGGCTTTGGGTACAAGTGAACTCCCCAGGGGAGCCTTTATGCAGCCCCACATGCAACTGGACCCTCCGGTTTCGCTCTTTCCGAGCAACAATAAATATATCCCTATCCAGCTTGGGAGAAGACTCAAAACTCGGGTCCAAGAATACGCATTCCAAGCCCCTTTCGCGCATCCAAAAGTGCCCCCAGAGGAAGGCTTTGGGTACAAGTGAACTCCCCAGGGGAGCCTTTATGCAGCCCCACATGCAACTGGACCTTCCGGGTTCGCTCTTTCCGAGCAACACTAAATATAACCCTAGCCGGCATTGAAGACGACTGAAAATTCGGGTCCCAGAAAACGCGTTACAAGCCCCATTCGCCCATCCAAAAGTGTCCCCAAAGGAAGGCTTTGGGTACAAGTGAACTCCCCAGGGGAGCCTTTCTGCAGCCCCACATGCAACTGGACCTTCCGGGCTCGCTCTTTCCTAGCAACACTAAATATTACCCTAGCCGGCATTGGAGACGACTGAAAACTCGGGCCCCAGAAAAGGCATTCCGAGCCCATTTCGCCCATCCAAATGTGCCCCCAAAGGAAGGCTTTGGGTACAAGTGAACTCCCCAGGGGAGCCTTTATGCAGCCCCACATGCAACTGGACCCTCCGGGTTCGCTCTTTCCGAGCAACAATAAATATAACCCTAGCCGGCATGGGAGACGACTCAAAACTCGGGTCCCAGAATACGCTTTCCGAGCCCCTTTCGCGCATCCAAAAGTGCCCCCAGAGGAAGGCTTTGGGTACAAGTGAACTCCCCAGGGGAGCCTTTACGCAGCCCCACATGCAACTGGACCCTCCGTGTTCGCTGTTTACGAGCAACCCTAAATATAACCCTGGCCCGCATGGCAGAAGACTGAAAACTCGGGCCACAGAAAAAGCGTTTCAAGCCCTATTCGCCCATCAAAAAGTGCCCCCAGAGGAAGGCTTTGGGTACAAGTGAACTCCCCAGGGGAGCTTTTACGCAGCCCCACATGCAACTGGACCCTCCTTATTCGCTTTTTCACCGCAAGACTAAATATTACCCTCGGCGCAATGGGAGAAGACTGAAAACTCGGGCCCCAGAAAATGCATTACAAGCCCCATTCGCCCATCCAAAAGTGCCCCCAAAGGAAGGCTTTGGGTACAAGTGAACTCCCCAGGGGAGCCTTTATGCAGCACCACATGCAACTGGACCTTCCGCGTTCACACTTTCACCGCAAGCCTAAATAGAGCATCGACGCAATGGGTGATGACTGAAAAAGCGGGCCTCAGAAAACGCATTGCGATTCCCCCTGGACAATCTAAAAGTGCCCCCAAAGGAAGGCTTTGGGTACAAGTGAACTCCCCAGGGGAGCCTTTAGGCAGCCCCACATGCAACTGGACCTTCCGGGTTCGCTCTTTCCGAGCAACACTAAATATAACCCTAGCCGGCATTGAAGACGACTGAAAATTCGGGTCCCAGAAAACGCGTTACAAGCCCCATTTGCCCATCCAAAAGTGCCCCCAAAGGAAGGCTTTGGGTACAAGTGAACTCCCCAGGGGAGCCTTTAGGCAGCCCCACATGCAACTGGACCCTCCGGGTTCACTCTTTCCCCGCATGCCTAAATATAACACTCGGCGCAATGGGAGAAGACTGAAAAAGCGGGCCTCAGAAAACCAAAAGTGATTTCCCTTGGACCATCCAAAAGTGCCCCCAACGGAAGGCTTTGGGTACAAGTGAACTCCCCAGGGGAGCCTTTACGCAGCCCCACATGCAACTGGACCCTCCGTGTTCGCTGTTTACGAGCAACCCTAATATATTCCTAGCCTGCATGGCAGAAGACTGAAAACTCGGGCCTCAGAAAAAGGGTTACAAGCCCTATTCGCCCATCAAAAAGTGCCCCCAGAGGAAGGCTTTGGGTACAACAGAACTCCCCAGAGGAACATTTATACAGCCCGAAAGGCAACTGGACCCTCGGGGTTCACTCTTTCACCGCAAGCCTAAATATAGCCCTTGTCGCAATGGGAGAAGACTGAAAAAGCGGGCCCCAAAAAACGAATTCCGAACCCATTCGCCCATCCAAAAGTGCCACCAAAGGAAGGCTTTGGGTACAACTGAACTCCCCAGGGGTGCCTTTATGCAGCCCCACATGCAACTGGACCCTCCGGGTTCACTCTTTCTCCGCAAGCCTAAATATAGCCCTCGGCGCAATGGGAGAAGACTGAAAAATCGGGCCTCAGAAAACGCGTTACAAGTCCCATTCGCCCATCCAAAAGTGCCCCCAAAGGAAGGCTTTGGGTACAAGTGAACTCCCCAGGGGAGCCTTTATGCAGCACCACATGCAACTGGACACTCCGGGTTCACTCTTTCACCGCTAGCCTAAATATAGCCCTCGGTGCAATGGGAGAAGACTGAAAAAGCGGGCCTCAGAAAACGCATAGCGATTCCCCTTGGACCATCCAAAAGTGCCCCCAAAGGAAGGCTTTGGGTACAAGTGAACTCCCCAGGGGAGCCTTTACGCAGCCCCACATGCAACTGGACCCTCCTTATTCGCTCTTTCACAGCAACCCTAAATATAACCCTGGCCCGCAAGGCAGATGACTGAAAAATCGGACCCCAGAAAACGCGTTACAAGCTCCATTCGCCTATCCAGAAGTACCCCTAAAGGAAGGCTTTGGGTACAAGTGAACTCCCCAGGGGAGCCTTTATGCAGCCCCACATGCAACTGGACCTTCCCGGTTCGCTCTTTCCGAGCAACACTATACATAACCCTAGCCGGCATTGGAGACGACTGAAAACTCTGGCCCCAGAAAACGCAATCCGAGACCCTTTCGCCCATCCAAACGTGCCCGCAGAGGAAGGCATTCAGTATAAGTGAACTCCCCAGGGGAGCCTTTATGCAGCCCCATATGCAACTGGACCCTCGGGGTTCACTCTTTCACCGCAAGCCTAAATATATCCCTCGGCGCAATGGGAGAAGACTGAAAACTCGGGCCCCAGAAAATGTGTAACAAGCCCTATTCGCCCATCCAGAAGTGCCCCCAAAGGAAGGCCTTGCGTACAAGTGAACTCCCCAGGGGAGCCTTTACGCAGCCCCACATGCAACTGGACCCTCCGTGTTCGCTGTTTACGAGCAACCCTAAATATATCCCTAGCCAGCATGGCAGAAGACTGAAAACTCAGGCCCCAGAAAAAGCGTTTCAAGCCCTATTCGCCCATCCAGAAGTGCCCCCAAAGGAAGGCTTTGGGTACAAGTGAACTCCCCAGGGGAGCCTTTATGCAGCCCCACATGCAACTGGACCCTCGGGGTTCACTCTTTCACCGCAAGCCTAAATATATCCCTCGGCGCAATGGGAGAAGACTGAAAAGGCGGGCCTCAGAAAACGCATTGCGATTCCCCTTGGACCATCCAAAAGAGCCCCCAAAGGAAGGCTTTGGGTACAAGTGAACTCCCCAGGGGAGCCTTTCTGCAGCCCCACATGCAAATGGACCTTCCGGGTTCACTCTTTCCGAGCAACACTATATATAACCCTAGCCGGCATTGGAGACGACTGAAAACTCCGGCCCCAGAAAACGCATTTTGAGCCCCTTTCGCACATCCAAAATTGCCTTCAAAGGAAGGCTTTGGGTAAAAGAAAACTCCCCAGGGGAGCCTTTACGCAGCCCCACATGCAACTGGACCCTCCGGGATCGCTGTTCCTGAGCAAACCTAAACGTAGCCCTAGCCGGCATCGAACACGACTGAAAAATCAGGCCCCAGGAAATGCGTTCCAAGCTTTTTTCGCCCATCCAAAAGTGCCCCCAAAGGAAGGCTTTGGGTACAAGTGAACTCCCCAGGGGAGCCTTTACGCAGCCCCACATGCAACTGGACCCTCCGGGATCACTGTTCCTGAGCAAACCTAAACGTAGCCCTAGCCGTCATCGGAGACGAGTGAAAAATCAGGCCCCAGGAAATGCGTTGCGAGCCCCTTTGGACCATCCAAAAGTGCCCCCAAAGGAAGGCTTTGGGTACAAGAGAACTCCCCAGGGGAGCCTTTACGCAGCCCCACATGCAACTCGACCCTCTGGGTTCGATTTTTCCGAGTAACCCTAAATATATCCCTAGCCGGCATGGCATAATACTGAAAAACCGGGCCCCAGAAAACGCGTTGCAAGCCCCTTTCACCCATCCAAAAGTGCCCCCAAAGGAAGGCTTTGGGTACAAGTGAACTCCCCAGGGGAGCCTTTACGCAGCCCCACATGCAACTGGACCCTCCGGGATCGCTGTTCCTGAGCAAACCTAAACGTAGCCCTAGCCGTCATCGGAGACGAGTGAAAACTCAGGCCCCAGGAAATGCGTTGCGAGCCCCTTTGGACCATCCAAAAGTGCCCCCAAAGGAAGGCTTTGGGTACAAGTGAACTCCCCAGGGGAGCCTTTACGCAGCCCCACATGCAACTGGACCCTCCGGGTTCGCTGTTCCTGAGCAAACCTAAACGTAGCCCTAGCCGTCATCGGAGACGACTGAAAAATCAGGCCCCAGGAAATGCGTTGCGAGCCCTTTTCGCCCATCCAAAAGTGCCCCCAAAGGAAGGCTTTGGGTACAAGTGAACTCCCCAGGGGAGCCTTTACGCAGCCCCACATGCAACTGGACCCTCTGGGTTCGATTTTTCCGAGTAACCCTAAATATATCCCTAGCCGGCATGGGAGAAGACTGAAAAACCGGGCCCCAGAGAACGCGTTGCCAGCCCCTATCGCCCATCCAAAAGTGCCCCCAAAGGAAGGCTTTGGGTACAAGTGAACTCCCCAGGGGAGCCTTTACGCAGCCCCACATGCAACTGGACCCTCTGGGTTCGATTTTTCCGAGTAACCCTAAATATATCCCTAGCCGGCATGGGAGAAGACTGAAAAACCGGGCCCCAGAAAACGCGTTGCAAGCCCCTTTCACCCATTCAAAAGTGTCACCAAAGGAAGGCTTTGGGTACAAGTGAACTCCCTAGGGGAGCCTTTACGCAGCCCCACATCCAACTGGACACTCTGGGTTCGATTTTTCCGAGCATCCCTAAACATATCCCTAGCCGGCATGGGAAAAGACTGAAAAACCGGGCCCCAGAAAACGCGTTGCAAGCCCCTATCGCGCATCCAATAGTGTCACCAAATGAAGGCTTTGGGTACAAGTGAACTCCCCAGGGGAGCCTTTACGCAGCCCCACATGCAACTGGACCCTCCAGGTTCGCTGTTTCCGAGTATTCCTAAACATAACCCTAGCCGGCATCGAAGACGACTGAAAACTCAGGCCCCAGGAAATGCGTTCCAAGACCTTTTCGCCCATCCAAAAGTGCCCCCAAAGGAACGCTTTGGGTACAAGAGAACTCCCCAGGGGAGCCTTTACGCAGCCCCACATACAACTGGACCCTCCAGGTTCGCTGTTTCCGAGTATTCCTAAACATAACCCTAGCCGGCATCGAAGACGACTGAAAACTCAGGCCCCAGGAAATGCGTTCCAAGACCTTTTCGCCCATCCAAAAGTGCCCCCAAAGGAACGCTTTGGGTACAAGAGAACTCCCCAGGGGAGCCTTTACGCAGCCCCACATACAACTGGACCCTCCGGGATCGCTGTTCATGAGCAAAACTAAACGTAGCCCTAGCCGTCATCGGATACGAGTGAAAACTCAGGCCCCAGGAAATGCGTTGCGAGCCCCTTTCGCCCATCCAAAAGTGCCCCCAAAGGAAGGCTTTGGGTACAAGAGAACTCCCCAGGGGAGCCTTTACGCAGCCCCACATGCAACTGGACCCTCCGGGATCGCTGTTCCTAAGCAAACCTAAACATAACCCTAGCTGTCATCGGAGACGAGTGAAAAATCAGGCCCCAGGAAATGCGTTGCGAGCCCCTTTGGACCATCCAAAAGTGCCCCCAAAGGAAGGCTTTGGGTACATTTGAAGTTCCCAGGCGAGCCTTAACGCAGCCCCACATGCAACTGGACCCTCCGGGTTCGCTGTTTCCAAGTATCCCTAAACATAACCCTAGCCGTCATTGGAGACGACTGAAAAATCGGGCCCCAGGAAATGCGTTCCAAGCCCTTTTCGCCCATCCAAAAGTGCCCCCTAAGGAAGTCTTTGGGTACAAGTGAACTCCCCAGGGGAGCCTTTATGCAGCCCCACATGCGACTGGACCCTCCGGGTTCGCTGTTCCTGAGCAAACCTAAACGTAGGCCTAGCCGTCATCGGATACGAGTGAAAAATCAGGCCCCAGGAAATGCCTTGCGAGCCCCTTTGGACCATCCAAAAGTGCCCCCAAAGGAAGGCTTTGGGTACATCTGAAGTTCCCAGGGGAGCCTTTACGCAGCCCCACATGAAACTGGACCCTCCGGGTTCGATTTTTCTGAGCAACCTTAACTATATACCTAGCCGGCATGGGAGAAGACTGAAAAACCTGGTCCCAGAAAACGCGTTGCAAGCCCCTATCGCGCATCCAATAGTGTCACCAAATGAAGGCTTTGGGTACAAGTGAACTCCCCAGGGGAGCCTTTATGCAGCCCCACATGCAACTGGACCCTCCGGGTTTGCTGATTCCGAGTATCCCTAAACATAGCCCTAGCCGTCTTCGAAGATGACTGAATAATCAGGCCCCAGGAAATGCGTTCCAAGCCCCTTTGGACCATCCAAAAGTGCCCCCAAAGGAAGGCTTTGGGTACAAGTGAACTCCCCAGGGGAGCCTTTACGCAGCCCCACATGCAACTGGACCCTCCGTGTTCGCTGTTCCTGAGCAAACCTAAACGTAGCCCTAGCCGTCATCGGATACGAGTGAAAAATCAGGCCCCAGGAAATGCGTTGCGAGCCCCTTTGGACCATCCAAAAGTGCCCCCAAAGGAAGGCTTTGGGTACAAGAGAACTCCCCAGGGGAGCCTTTACGCAGCCCCACATGCAACTGGACCTTTCGTGTTCGCTGTTCCTGAGCAAACCTAAACATAGCCCTAGCCGGCATCGAAGACGACTGAAAAATCAGGCCCCAGGAAATGCGTTGCGAGCCCCTTTGGACAATCCAAAAGTGCCCCCAAAGGAAGGCTTTGGGTACAAGAGAACTCCCCAGGGGAGCCTTTACGCAGCCCCACATGCAACTGGACCCTCTGGGATCGCTGTTCCTGAGCAAACCTATACATAGCCCTAGCCGTCATCGGAGACGAGTGAAAACTCAGGCCCCAGGAAATGCGTTGCGAGCCCCTTTGGACCATCCAAAAGTGCCCCCAAAGGAAGGCTTTGGGTACAAGTGAACTCCCCAGGGGAGCCTTTACGTAGCCCCACATGCAACTGGACCCTCCGGGTTCGCTGTTCCTGAGCAAACCTAAACGTAGCCCTAGCCGTCATCGGAGACGAGTGAAAAATCAGGCCCCAGGAAATGCCTTGCGAGACCCTTTCGCCCATACAAAAGTGCCCCAAAAGGATGGCTTAGGGTACATTTGAAGTTCCCAGGGGAGCCTTTACGCAGCGCCACATGAAACTGGACCCTCCGGTTTCGATTTTTCTGAGCAACCCTAAATATATATCTAGCCGGCATGGGACAAGACTGAAAAACCGGGCCCCAGAAAACGCGTTGCAAGCCCCTATCGCCCATACAAAAGTGTCACCAAAGGAAGGCTTTGGGTACAAGTGAACTCCCCAGGGGAGCCTTTACGCAGCCCCACATGCAACGGGACCCTCCGGGTTCGCTGTTTCCGAGTATCCCTAAACATAGCCCTAGCCGTCATCGGAGACGAGTGAAAACTCAGGCCCCAGGAAATGCCTTGCGAGCCCCTTTGGACCATCCAAAAGTGCCCCCAAAGGAGGGCTTTGGGTACAAGTGAACTCCCCAGGGGAGCCTTTACGCAGCCTCACATGCAACTGGAACCTCCGGGATCGCTGTTCCTGAGCAAACCTAAACGTAGCCCTAGCCGTCATCAGAGACGAGTGAAAAATCAGGCCCCAGGAAATTCGTTGCGAGCCCCTTTGGACCATCCAAAAGTGCCCCCAAAGGAAGGCTTTGGGTACAAGTGAACTCCCCAGGGGAGACTTTACGCAGCCCCACATGCAAATGGACCCTCCGGGTTTGCTGTTTCCGAGTATCCCTAAACATAGCCCTAGCCAGCATCGAAGACGATTGAATAATCAGGCCCCAGGAAATGCGTTCCAAGCCCTTTTCGCCCATCCAAAAGTGCCCCCAAAGGAAGGCTTTGGGTACAAGAGAACTCCCCAGGGGAGCCTTTACGCAGCCCCACGTGCAACTGGACCCTCCGGGTTCGCTGTTCCTGAGCAAACCTAAACGTAGCCCTAGCCGTCATCGAAGACGAGTGAAAAACAGGCCCCAGGAAATGCATTGCGAGCCCCTTTGGACCATCCAAAAGTGCCCCCAAAGGAAGGCTTTGGGTACAACAGAACTCCCCAGGGGAGCCTTTACGCAGCCCCACTTGCAACTGGACCCTCCGGGTTCGCTGTTCCTGAGCAAAACTAAACATAGCCCTAGCCGTCATCGGGGACGAGTGAAAATTCAGGCCCCAGGAAATGCGTTGCGAGCCCCTTTGGACCATCCAAAAGTGCCCCCAAAGGAAGGCTTTGGGTACAAGAGAACTCCCCAGGGGAGCCTTTACGCAGCCCCATATGCAACTGGACCCTCCGGGTTCACTGTTTCCGAGCATCCCTAAAAATATCCCTAGCCGGCATCGAAGATGACTGAAAAATCAGGCCCCAGGAAATGCGTTGCGAGCCCCTTTGGACCATCCAAAAGTGCCCCCAAAGGAAGGCTTTGGGTACAAGAGAACTCCCCAGGGGAGCCTTTACGCAGCCTCACATGCAACTGGACCCTCCGGGTTCGCTGTTCCTGAGCAAACCTAAACGTAGCCCTAGCCGTCATCGGAGACGAGTGAAAAATCAGGCCGCAGGAAATACCTTGCGAGACCCTTTGGACCATCCAAAAGAGTCACCAAAGGAAGGCATTGGGTACAAGTGAACTCCCCGGGGGATCCTTTACGCAGGCCCACATGCAACTGGACCCTCCGGGTTCAATTTTCCGAGCATCCCTAAACATAGCCCTAGCCGGCATCGAAGACGACTGAAAAATCAGGCCCAAGGAAATGCCTTGCGCGACCCTTTGGACCATCCAAAAGTGCCCCCAAAGGAAGGCTTTGGGTACAAGAGAACTCCCCAGGGGAGCCTTTACGCAGCCCCACATGCGACTGGACTCTCCGAGATCGCTCTTCCTGAGCAAACCTAAACATAGCCCAAGCTGTCATCGGAGACGAGTGAAAACTCAGGCCCCAGGAAATGCGTTGCGAGCCCCTTTGCACCATCGAAAAGTGCCCCCAAAGGAAGGCTTTGGGTACAAGTGAACTCCCCAGGGGAGCCTTTACGCAGCCCCACATGCAACTGGACCCTCCGGGTTCGCTGTTTCCGAGCATCCCTAAACATAGCCCTAGCCAGAAACGAAGACGACTGAAAATTCAGGCCCCAGGAAATACGTTCCAAGCCCTTTTTGCCCATCCAAATGTGCCCCCAAAGGAAGGCTTTGGGTACAAGTGAACTCCCCAGGGGAGCCTTTACGCAGCCCCACTTGCAACTGGACCCTCCGGGTTCGCTGTTCCTGAGCAAATCTAAACGTAGCCCTAGCCGTCATCGGAGTCGAGTGAAAAATCAGGCCCCAGGAAATGCGTTGCGAGCCCCTTTGGACCATCCAAAAGTGCCCCCAAAGGAAGGCTTTGGGTACAAGTGAACACCCCAGGGGAGACTTTACGCAGCCCCACATGCAACTGGACCCTACGGGTTCGATTTTTCATAGCCACCCTAAATATATACCTAGCCGGCATGGGAGAAGACTGAAAAATCAGGCCCCAGAAAACGAGTTGCAAGCCCCTACGGCCATCTAAAATTGTCACCAAAGGAAGGCTTTGGGTACAAGTGAACTCCCCAGGGGAACCTTTACGCAGCACCACAAGTAACTGGACCCTCCGGGTTCGCTGTTTCGGAGTATCCCTTAACATAGCCCTAGCCGACATCGAAGACGACTGAAAAATCAGGCCCCACGAATTGCGTTGCGAGCCCCTTTGGACCATCCAAAAGTGCCCCCAAAGGAAGGCTTTGGGTACAAGTGAACTCCCCAGGGGAGCCTTTACGCAACCCCACATGCAACTGGACCCTCCGAGATCGCTGTTCCTGAGCAAACCTAAACTTAGCCCTCGCTGTCATCGGAGACGAGTGAAAAATCAGGCCCCAGGAAATGCGTTGCGAGCCCTGTTGGGAATTGGCATAATTGTTCGATCTAAGCTTGCTTTAAGCAACCAGGGGTAGGCCTTAGAAATCTCAGGGCCTGCTGTAGCTGAGCAAACCAAGCTGCCAGAGTAACTGTGAGAAGCTCCCACAGCAATGACTCCCACATCACCCAATTAAGGAACTCAGAAAATATTGTTATCAGCAGCTGGCCTCAAGGACTAGGTCTACGCGACTGTTAAGCACAAAGGGAGTTGTTTTCCTAACTTCTAATCAAAAGGTGTTGTTATTTTCTTAACGGTTTGTCTGGTGCTTTTGACCAATAATCTTGTGTGAAACACTGTCCACCCCTGTAAAATTCACTATAAAAGTTGGGCTATTCGGGCAATAAATTGGTGAAGCATGATCTGACTCTGCTGGTGTCTGTCGTGCTTTCGTCCGTGCTTCGCAACAAATGGCGCCCGAACGGGCTGAGACCTGAACAAGGCCTGAACAGGACATCGCAGCGGGACAGACATCGCACCGGAGCAGGACATCGCAGCCGAGCACGGACATCGCAGCGGCGCCGGGGCAAACACCGCAGCGCAGCGGGACACCAGTGCAGCGGGACACCAGCGGCGCCGGCACATCCGAACGCAGGTAGACCAGGAGACCAGTGGCGTCGGGACCAGCGGCGCTGGGACATCGGCGCGGCGCCGGGACCAGTGCGGCCGGGGACCAGCGCCGGGGTCACAGCGCCGAGACTGAGACATCGGAGCGGCGCGGGACATCGGAGCGCCGCCGGAACTTCGGAGCGGACATCGGACCGGCGCTGCAGCTGACCAGACACCGAGCCGCAAACGCTGTACACAGGACTCACGGTGAGACGCACTACTCCCGGTGAGAGACGCGGAAAACGCGGTACTCCCGGTGAGAGACGCGGGACACGGTGGGACGCGGGGACGCGGGGACTCACGGTGAGAGACGCGGGGTACGGAACCGCGCAGGAAATTGAAGTAATCGCGGGACATTGAAGTAATCGCGGTGGAGGTGAAAGGGACGATAATCCCCACACCCGCAGTCTGACAGGTGACTGGGACGTAACGGGACGTAAACGCGGAATCCCCGCACCCGAGAGCACCTATAGAGGGTCCCTGTCAGTCATGTGTCTCACAAAGGCTGCAACAGCATAAATAAAGGCATGGAGGCATATGATTTGCTCAAATGCTTTTTAGAAAACCGCAGCACGCAGGGTATAGACTGCAAAAAAGATTTACCAGGATTATTAGCATATGGAGTAACAAAGGGTTGTTTTATCAATCCGGATACAGTTTTTGAACAAGCAGAGTGGCGCAAATTTGGGGACAAATTGTTTGATGAAGTTATTAATGACAATAAGACTGCTAAAAAATTATCGAAGCCTTGGAAAGCAGTCACTAACGCCTTAGCTATACATCAGGCCGAGCAGAGAGTCGCTGCTGCCACTACAGAGCGACTGGGATTGCCAGGAAGAGCTGGTAGTGTTAACCCTCAGATGGATGAGGAAATAAGAGAGCAAAAACCAGACAGAAAAAACACAAGCCCGTTTACAGACGGTGTTCAACAGAGGCAGAGGATGTGGAACCAAATAGCAAATGAGGCCCTACGTGAGGGTGAACACGAGATAGCTGCACAATTGATTCCAGAGGCCTTCCCGGTAATATACTCACCACCGGACGCCCAGGGTAATGTTACGGTTAATCTAGTGAATTTGGACTGGAAATTGTTAACTCAGCTGCGGTCCACAGTAAATGACTCAGGTCTGAAAGGTGAACCTACGAGACACATGCTGGACTACATTTGGGGAACGAATATTTTGCTTCCAGGAGACATACGCAACATAATGAAGTTAATTTTGACCCAACACCAGCAGCTTTTATTTAATGCCCATTGGCACGTTGCTTGTCAAGAAGCAGTTGCAGTGATAAGAGCACCGGGGGACCCTTTACATGGGGTCACGCTGGAAGAGTTGATGGGGATAGGACCGTATTTTAGGACAGAAGCACAGGCATTGCTGGGACCTGATAAAGCCAAGGAATCAATGAGAACGGCCAGAAGAGCATTGGATCAGATAAAGGGGCCAGGGGGAATACCTTCCTACATGGGAATCAAACAGGGTAGAGAGGAACCATTTGGGCTTTTTATTGATCGCGTTGCAAATGCAATACAGGCGGCAGGGGTGCCCGATTACCTCAAGGGCATGATATTAAAACAGTGCGCGATTCAGAATAGCAACCCTTCTACTCTCAATATATTGGCTTCCTTGCCCGGGACATGGACAATTGAGGAAGGGTTGGAAAGAATGGCTCAGGTACCAGCAGGCCCACAGGCTATGTTAGTAGAAGCAGTAAAGCAATTAAGTGACAGCATGAAAGAACAGGCACAGGCTGTGAAAGAGCATGTTCAGTTTACACAGAGTCAGGTCCTTGCAGCTCTTGCTCCTTTGCAAACCGCCGGTGGTCCAGTACCACCCCCTAGTAACCAGTTACCACACCGCTGCCAATGTTATCGTTGTGGTGCTTTTGGACACGTGAGACGATACTGCAAAGCTGGGGCAGTATGGTGCTCAAATTGTCAGTCGAACAATCACAAGGAAGCGGCATGTCGACACAACGTGCCAGGAAACGGCCGGAACAGCGGCAAGAGTCGCAAACGCCTCCCGCGGCCGCTCCGCTCCCGGCCCCGGCCCCGGCGCCGGCACCGGCCGGGGCAGCGCGGCCGCGGGCGGCCACAGGGCCGGTCCCGGTCCCTGTGCCCGAAGTTTCCCAAGCCCGCCCCGCCGAGGCGGAGGATGCAGCAGGACGACGCGGAGCAGGGCGGCTTCCCGTGGCCGGAGCCGCTGCCCGTGGGCGGCCCGGTGCTGCCGTTCTGCTGCCCGCGCTGTGGGGAGCGCGGTCGGTTCGGCCGCGGCGCGCGTGTCAGGGCGAAGTTCAGCAGGATGGTGGAGGCCGTGGACAAGACGATGGAGAAGCAGCTCGACAGGCTGACCGGGGAGCTGGCCCAGAAGACGGCGGAGCTGCAGGAGATGCGGGTGGCCTTCGTGCAGCTCTCGCAGAAGCAGCAGGAGGTGCAGCGGAGGGAGCGGGTGCTCAGCAGGCAGGTGGACGTGGCGGTGGAGATGATCGCAGCCTTGAAGCAGCGCCTCAGCGAGTTCGAGGAGGAGGCAGAAAAAGAATTGAGGGGAAAAGCCAGGCTCCAGCACTTCATTGAGAACCTGCTGCAGCGCATGGACCTGGCAGAGAGGCAGCTAGAGTATTACCAAAACCAGCAGATAGCCTGCAGCCGTATAGCAGATGTTACACGCTCTTGCCTAACTAGTAATCATGTGTCTCATCCATTTGTGGTGAATGGTCAGTGGCAAAAAGAAAAGGGGGAGAGTAAGGGGCGGCAAAGACAGAAACAGTACCAGGAGGATGCCACTGACACTGACGGCACGGGTAATAGCAGTACTATAAGTGACACAGGTGCGGGGCAGCGGGCACCAGTGTCCTGGAAATGTGATGGTGAAAAGGACTGTGACAGTGCAGAAGATGAAGAGAATTGTGGCATTGTGACTTGTAGTGCAGCAGAATTTACATGCAGTAGTGGGCAATGTATTTCCAAAAGCTTTGTCTGCAATGGTCAAGATGACTGCTCCGACCACTCGGATGAATCTTTGGAGCAGTGTGGCAGCCAGCCTGCACCTCTGGTGAAGTGTTATGTGAGTGAGGTGCAGTGCGGCTCAGATGAAAAAGACTGTGACAGAGATCCTGATTGCAAGGATGGAAGTGATGAAATTAACTGCCCTTCTCAGACTTGCAGGCCAGACCAGTTCAGATGTGAAGATGGGAACTGTGTCCATGGAAGTAGGCAGTGCAGTGGTGTGAGAGACTGTCTGGATGGCACTGATGAATGTAACAATGTTATTCAGTGCTCTGGACCTGGCAAATTCAAGTGCATAAGTGGAGAATGCATAGATATCAATAAAGTGTGTAACCAGCAGAGAGACTGCAAAGACTGGAGTGATGAGCCCCTGAAGGAATGCAACATAAATGAATGTGACTGTCCATCTGGGTTTGAGTTTGTAGACAAGAGAAACTGTGGAGATTTTGATGAATGTCAAAACCCTGGTATCTGTAGTCAAATATGTATCAACCTGAAAGGTGGCTACAAATGTGAACGTAGCCGTGGATATCAGATGATTCCTGCTACAGGAACCTGGAAAAGGCCATACCAGTACAAAAATACAAATAACACCTGTGATTACAAAGACACTGCTAAGCAGGGTTTAGGGGTTTATGGCACGGAGTCAAGGGGTAACAACTACAGTGTTTGGAACAATTGTACAGCTTTGGCCTTGCCTCCTGATGTGCTTCTGATTTGTGGGGATGGGGCCTGGCAAGGTATCGCTGCAAATGCTATCAGAAGTCCATGTTACTTAGATAAACTCATTGTATTTGTTTCTAGCTTGTTGCAGTTGCATGAAATCACCAGACATAAATGGGCATTGCTTGCACCGGATTGCAATGATAATGTTGAATTGTGTGGGGTTGCAGCTAGAGCGGCATTGGCAATTTTAGTGCTTGGAGTGGCATCTGTGGCCGCACATAACAACTGCTTGGCTGCAGGGATCGGCTGCGGTGTGGACGCCCCTAGGTGCACCCTGAGCGTTTTGTTCAGAGGGGACTCCACTCTCAGCTGCTCACCGCAGGAGCAGACAAAGATCTCCTTTAGCTGCAGACAAACAATAGGTTTTCAGCTGCTGGAGGGATACTAACTGGAGTATTAATAATTGTATGTGTTATTCTTAAATGTCCAGGTATTTTTTGTTGAAAGTATTTGAGTAAGGGTAAGGTTTTAAAACAAAGTGTTGCAAGTCACTTCACGAGGAACACAATGAGAGACAATACTTGTTTGTTTGTTTATCATTCTAAATTATATTCTTGTGGTATGATTGAGGATGTTGTATGATTGAGAGTGAGATGTGCCAGAGGCCTCTGGGTGTACGATTGTGCTCTGTATGTGTGATTGTACTGCGTACTGTGTGAGAGAGAGCACATTTTAACCATAGTACAGGTTATTGTTGCCCTAGTGCAGGATTCTGGAATATAACCATAGTCCAGGTTATTGTTGCCATAGTGTAGGATCCCGAGATATAACAACAGTGCAGGCTAAAAGCATGGGAAATTGGTGCCGGCAAAAATCATAGAAAAATGGATTCATTAGAAAGATTCAATATGATATCAATCCTTTCAATCAATGGTTCACTGATTTGTTTGAAACAATGCATAGATGGTTACTGGGATTAGTCAAAGGGGCATTAAGGATTCTGTTCATTGTGGTGTCAATCATCATTACACGTAGTATTGTGATAAATGTGGTTAAAGGGTTATTTGCAAAATGTTATAGGGATTTTGAAGTGGTGCCGGGAACAGGTATCCAGTGGATCACTGTAAAGTGGACTGAAGCAGTTTTAGAATCTGCACACGCTGAAGACGACCAAGAAGAGGTTCCTGATAATCTGACAATGACGTGGGCTGTGACACCTCAAGGACTGTCAAGAACAGCCTTTGATCACCATCAAGTGATTAGGTTTAAGTGTGTTACTATTAAGTTGTGTTGCTTACTATTAAATTGTGTTACCATTAAGTGTTTACAGTAATTGTGGTGTTATTAGGGTTAAGTTGTATAGTTGTGTTATGTTATGTATTTGACATCTGATGTAAAACCAAGTACTGCTTGTACTAAAAGAAAACGGGGGAATTGTTGGGAATTGGCATAATTGTTCGATCTAAGCTTGCTTTAAGCAACCAGGGGTAGGCCTTAGAAATCTCAGGGCCTGCTGTAGCTGAGCAAACCAAGCTGCCAGAGTAACTGTGAGAAGCTCCCACAGCAATGACTCCCACATCACCCAATTAAGGAACTCAGAAAATATTGTTATCAGCAGCTGGCCTCAAGGACTAGGTCTACGCGACCGTTAAGAACAAAGGGAGTTGTTTTCCTAACTTCTAATCAAAAGGTGGTGTTATTTTCTTAACAGTTTGTCTGGTGCTTTTGACCAATAATCTTGTGTGAAACACTGTCCACCCCTATAAAATTCACTATAAAAGTTGGGCTATTCGGGCAATAAATTGGTGAAGCATGATCTGACTCTGCTGGTGTCTGTCGTGCTTTCGTCCGTGCTTCGCAACAGAGCCCCTTTGGACCATCCAAAAGTGCCCCCAAAGGAAGGCTTTGGGTACAAGTGAACTCCCCAGGGGAGCCTTTACGCAGCCCCACATGCAACTGGACCCTCCGGGTTCGCTGTTCCTGAGCAAACCTAAACGTAGCCCTAGCCGTCATCGGGGACGAGTGAAAAATCAGGCCCCAGGAAATGCGTTACGAGCCCCTTTCGCCCATCCAATGGTGTCACCAAAGGAATGCTTTGGGTACAAGTGAACTCCCCAGGGGAGCCTTTACGCAGCCCCACATGCAACTGGACCCTCCGGGTTCGCTGTTTCCGAGTATCCCTAAACATAGCCCTAGCCGGCATCGAAGACGAATGAAAAATCAGGCCCCAGGAAATGCGTTCCAAGCCCCTTTGGACCATCCAAAAGTGCCCCCAAAGGAAGGCTTTGGGTACAAGAGAACTCCCCAGGGGAGCCTTTACGCAGCCCCACATGCAACTGGACCCTCCGGGTTCGCTGTTCCTGAGCAAACCTAAAAGTAGCCCTAGCCGTCATCGGAGACGAGTGAAAAATCAGGCCCCAGGAAATGCGTTGCGAGCCCCTTTGGACCATCCAAAAGTGCCCCCAAAGGAAGGCTTTGGGTACAAGTGAACTCCCCAGGGGAGCCTTTACGCAGCCCCACATGCAACTGGACCCTCCGGGTTCGCTGTTCCTGAGCAAACCTAAACGTAGCCCTAGCCGTCATCGGAGACGACTGAAAAATCAGGCCCCAGGAAATGCGTTACGAGCCCCTTTCGCCCATCCAATGGTGTCACCAAAGGAATGCTTTGGGTACAAGTGAACTCCCCAGGGGAGCCTTTACGCAGCCCCACATGCAACTGGACCCTCCGGGTTCGCTGTTTCCGAGTATCCCTAAACATAGCCCTAGCCGGCATCGAAGACGAATGAAAAATCAGGCCCCAGAAAATGCGTTCCAAGCCCTTTTCGCCCATCCAAAAGTGCCCCCAACGGAAGGCTTTGGGTACAAGAGAACTCCCCAGGGGAGCCTTTACGCAGCCCCACATGCAACTGGACCCTCCGGGTTCGATTTTTCCGAGCATCCCTAAACATAGCCCTAGCCGGCATCGAAGACGACTGAAAAATCGGGCCCCAGGAAATGCCTTGCGCGACCCTTTGGACCATCCAAAAGTGCCCCCAAAGGAAGGCTTTGGGTACAAGAGAACTCCCCAGGGGAGCCTTTACGCAGCCCCACATGCAACTGGACCCTCCGAGATCGCTGTTCCTGAGCAAACCTAAACGTAACCCTACCTGTCATCGGAGACGAGTGAAAAATCAGGCCCCAGGAAATGCGTTGCGAGCCCCTTTGAACCATCCAAAAGTGCCCCCAAAGGAAGGCTTTGGGTACAAGTGAACTCCCCAGGGGAGCCTTTACGCAGCCCCACATGCAACTGGACCCTCCGGGTTCGCTGTTCCTGAGCAAACCTAAAAGTAGCCCTAGCCGTCATCGGAGACGAGTGAAAAATCAGGCCCCAGGAAATGCGTTGCGAGCCCCTTTGGACCATCCAAAAGTGCCCCCAAAGGAAGGGTTTGGGTACAAGTGAACTCCCCAGGGGAGCCTTTACGCAGCCCCACATGCAACTGGACCCTCCGGGTTCGCTGTTCCTGAGCAAACCTAAACGTAGCCCTAGCCGTCATCGGAGACGAGTGAAAAATCAAGCCCCAGGAAACGCGTTACGAGCCCCTTTCGCCCATCCAATGGTGTCACCAAAGGAATGCTTTGGGTACAAGTGAACTCCCCAGGGGAGACTTTACGCAGCCCCACATGCAACTGGACCCTCCGGGTTCGCTGTTTCCGAGTATCCCTAAACATATCCCTAGCCAGCATCGAAGACGAATGAAAAATCAGGCCCCAGGAAATGCGTTCCAAGCCCCTTTGGACCATCCAAAAGTGCCCCCAAAGGAAGGCTTGGGTACAAGAGAACTCCCCAGGGGAGCCTTTACGCAGCCCCACATGCAACTGGACCCTCCGGGTTCGATTTTTCCGAGCATCCCTAAACATAGCCCTAGCCGGCATCGAAGACGACTGAAAAATCGGGTCCCAGGAAATGCCTTGCGCGACCCTTTGGACCATCCAAAAGTGCCCCCAAAGGAAGGCTTTGGGTACAAGAGAACTCCCCAGGGGAGCCTTTACGCAGCCCCACATGCAACTGGACCCTCCGGGTTCGCTGTTTCCGAGTATCCCTAAACATAGCCCTAGCCGGCATCGAAGACGACTGAAAAATCAGGCCCCACGAAATGCGTTGCGAGCCCCTTAGGACCATCCAAAAGTGCCCCCAAAGGAAGGCTTTGGGTACAAGTGAACTCCCCAGGGGAGCCTTTACGCAGCCCCACATGCAACTGGACCCTCCGGGTTCGCTGTTCCTGAGCAAACCTAAACGTAGCCCTAGCCGTCATCGGAGACGAGTGAAAAATGAGGCCCCAGGAAATGCGTTACGAGCCCTTTTCGCCCATCCAATGGTGTCACCAAAGGAAGGCTTTGGGTACAAGAGAACTCCCCAGGGGAGCCTTTACGCAGCCCCACATGCAACTGGACCCTCCGGGTTCGATTTTTCCGAGCATCCCTAAACATAGCCCTAGCCGGCATCGAAGACGACTGAAAAATCGGGCCCCAGGAAATGCCTTGCGCGACCCTTTGGACCATCCAAAAGTGCCCCCAAAGGAAGGCTTTGGGTACAAGAGAACTCCCCAGGGGAGCCTTTACGCAGCCCCACATGCAACTAGACCCTCCGAGATCGCTGTTCCTGAGCAAACCTAAACGTAACCCTACCTGTCATCGGAGACGAGTGAAAAATCAGGCCCCAGGAAATGCCTTGCGAGCCCCTTTGAACCATCCAAAAGTGCCCCCAAAGGAAGGCTTTGGGTACAAGTGAACTCCCCAGGGGAGCCTTTACGCAGCCCCACATGCAACTGGACCCTCCGGGTTCGCTGTTCCTGAGCAAACCTAAAAGTAGCCCTAGCCGTCATCGGAGACGAGTGAAAAATCAGGCCCCAGGAAATGCGTTGCGAGCCCCTTTGGACCATCCAAAAGTGTCACCAAAGGAAGGCGTTGGGTACAAGTGAACTCCCCAGGGGAGCCTTTACGCAGCCCCACATGCAACTGGACCCTCCGGGTTCGATTTTTCATAGACAACCTAAACATATTCCTAGCCGGCATGGGAGAAGACTGAAAAATCAGGCCCCAGAAAACGAGTTGCAAGCCCCTACGGCCATCTAAAAGTGTCACCAAAGGAAGGCTTTGGGTACAAGTGAACTCCCCAGGGGAGCCTTTACGCAGCCCCACATGCAACTGGACCCTCCTGGTTCGCTGTTCCTGAGCAAACCTAAACGTAGCCCTAGCCGTCATCGGAGACGAGTGAAAAATCAAGCCCCAGGAAACGCGTTACGAGCCCCTTTCGCCCATCCAATGGTGTCACCAAAGGAATGCTTTGGGTACAAGTGAACTCCCCAGGGGAGACTTTACGCAGCCCCACATGCAACTGGACCCTCCGGGTTCGCTGTTTCCGAGTATCCCTAAACATATCCCTAGCCAGCATCGAAGACGAATGAAAAATCAGGCCCCAGGAAATGCGTTCCAAGCCCCTTTGGACCATCCAAAAGTGCCCCCAAAGGAAGGCTTGGGTACAAGAGAACTCCCCAGGGGAGCCTTTACGCAGCCCCACATGCAACTGGACCCTCCGGGTTCGATTTTTCCGAGCATCCCTAAACATAGCCCTAGCCGGCATCGAAGACGACTGAAAAATCGGGCCCCAGGAAATGCCTTGCGCGACCCTTTGGACCATCCAAAAGTGCCCCCAAAGGAAGGCTTTGGGTACAAGAGAACTCCCCAGGGGAGCCTTTACGCAGCCCCACATGCAACTGGACCCTCCGGGTTCGCTGTTTCCGAGTATCCCTAAACATAGCCCTAGCCGGCATCGAAGACGACTGAAAAATCAGGCCCCACGAAATGCGTTGCGAGCCCCTTAGGACCATCCAAAAGTGCCCCCAAAGGAAGGCTTTGGGTACAAGTGAACTCCCCAGGGGAGCCTTTACGCAGCCCCACATGCAACTGGACCCTCCGGGTTCGCTGTTCCTGAGCAAACCTAAAAGTAGCCCTAGCCGTCATCGGAGACGAGTGAAAAATCAGGCCCCAGGAAATGCGTTGCGAGCCCCTTTGGACCATCCAAAAGTGTCACCAAAGGAAGGCGTTGGGTACAAGTGAACTCCCCAGGGGAGCCTTTACGCAGCCCCACATGCAACTGGACCCTCCGGGTTCGATTTTTCATAGACAACCTAAACATATTCCTAGCCGGCATGGGAGAAGACTGAAAAATCAGGCCCCAGAAAACGAGTTGCAAGCCCCTACGGCCATCTAAAAGTGTCACCAAAGGAAGGCTTTGGGTACAAGTGAACTCCCCAGGGGAGCCTTTACGCAGCCCCACATGCAACTGGACCCTCCGGGTTCGATTTTTCATAGACAACCTAAACATATTCCTAGCCGGCATGGGAGAAGACTGAAAAATCAGGCCCCAGAAAACGAGTTGCAAGCCCCTACGGCCATCTAAAAGTGTCACCAAAGGAAGGCTTTGGGTACAAGTGAACTCCCCAGGGGAGCCTTTACGCAGCCCCACATGCAACTGGACCCTCCGGGTTCGCTGTTCCTGAGCAAAACTAAAATTAGCCCTAGCCGTCATCGGAGACGAGTGAAAAATCAAGCCCCAGGAAATGCGTTACGAGCCCCTTTCGCCCATCCAATGGTGTCACCAAAGGAATGCTTTGGGTACAAGTGAACTCCCCAGGGGAGACTTTACGCAGCCCCACATGCAACTGGACCCTCCGGGTTCGCTGTTTCCGAGTATCCCTAAACATATCCCTAGCCGGCATCGAAGACGAATGAAAAATCAGGCCCCAGGAAATGCGTTCCAAGCCCCTTTGGACCATCCAAAAGTGCCCCCAACGGAAGGCTTTGGGTAAAAGAGAACTCCCCAGGGGAGCCTTTACGCAGCCCCACATGCAACTGGACCCTCCGGGTTCGCTGTTTCCGAGTATCCCTAAACATAGCCCTAGCCGGCATCGAAGACGACTGTAAAATCAGGCCCCACGAAATGCGTTGCGAGCCCCTTTGGACCATCCAAAAGTGCCCCCAAAGGAAGGCTTTGGGTACAAGTGAACTCCCCAGGGGAGCCTTTACGCAGCCCCACATGCAACTGGACCCTCCGGGTTCGCTGTTCCTGAGCAAACCTAAACGTAGCCCTAGCCGTCATCGGAGACGAGTGAAAAATGAGGCCACAGGAAATGTGTTACGAGCCCTTTTCGCCCATCCAATGGTGTCACCAAAGGAAGGCTTTGGGTACAAGAGAACTCCCCAGGGGAGCCTTTACGCAGCCCCACATGCAACTGGACCCTCCGGGTTCGATTTTTCCGAGCATCCCTAAACATAGCCCTAGCCGGCATCGAAGACGACTGAAAAATCGGGCCCCAGGAAATGCCTTGCGCGACCCTTTGGACCATCCAAAAGTGCCCCCAAAGGAAGGCTTTGGGTACAAGAGAACTCCCCAGGGGAGCCTTTACGCAGCCCCACATGCAACTGGACCCTCCGAGATCGCTGTTCCTGAGCAAACCTAAACGTAACCCTACCTGTCATCGGAGACGAGTGAAAAATCAGGCCCCAGGAAATGCGTTGCGAGCCCCTTTGAACCATCCAAAAGTGCCCCCAAAGGAAGGCTTTGGGTACAAGTGAACTCCCCAGGGGAGCCTTTACGCAGCCCCACATGCAACTGGACCCTCCGGGTTCGCTGTTCCTGAGCAAACCTAAAAGTAGCCCTAGCCGTCATCGGAGACGAGTGAAAAATCAGGCCCCAGGAAATGCGTTGCGAGCCCCTTTGGACCATCCAAAAGTGTCACCAAAGGAAGGCTTTGGGTACAAGTGAACTCCCCGGGGGAGCCTTTACGCAGCCCCACATGCAACTGGACCCTCCGGGTTCGATTTTTCATAGACAACCTAAACATATTCCTAGCCGGCTTGGGAGAAGACTGAAAAATCAGGCCCCAGAAAACGAGTTGCAAGCCCCTACGGCCATCTAAAAGTGTCACCAAAGGAAGGCTTTGGGTACAATTGAACTCCCCAGGGGAGCCTTTACGCAGCCCCACATGCAACTGGACCCTCCGGGTTCGCTGTTTCCGAGTATCCCTAAACATAGACCTAGCTGTCATCGAAGACGACTGAAAAATCAGGCCCCAGGAAATGCCTTGCGAGCACCTTAGGACCATCCAAAAGTGCCCCCAAAGGAAGGCTTTGGGTACAAGTGAACTCCCCAGGGGAGCCTTTACGCAGCCCCACATGGACCCTCTGGGTTCGATTTTTCCTAGCAACCCTTAATATATCCCTAGCCAGCATGGGTGAAGACTGAAATACCGGGCCCCAGAAAACGCGTTGCAAGCCCCTTTCGCCCATCCAAAAGTGTCACCAAAGGAAGGCTTTGGGTACAAGTGAACTCCCCGGGGGAGCCTTTACGCAGCCCCACATGCAACTGGACCCTCCGGGTTCGATTTTTCCAAGCATCCCTAAACATAGCCCTAGCCGGCATCGAAGACGACTGAAAAATCGGGCCCCAGGAAATGCCTTGCGCGACCCGTTGGACCATCCAAAAGTGTCACGAAAGGAAGCCTTTGGGTACAAGTGAACTCCCCAGGGGAGCCTTTACGCAGCCCCACATGCAACTAGACCCTCCGAGATCGCTATTCCTGAGCAAACCTAAACGTAGCCCTAGCTGTCATCGGAGACGACTGAAAAATCAGGCCCCAGGAAATGCGTTCCAAGCCCTTTTTGCCCATCCAAAAGTGCCCCCAAAGGAAGGCTTTGGGTACAAGAGAACTCCCCAGGGGAGCCTTTACGCAGCCCCACATGCAACTGGACCCTCCGAGATCGCTGTTCCTGAGCAAACCTAAACGTAACCCTACCTGTCATCGGAGACGAGTGAAAAATCAGGCCCCAGGAAATGCGTTGCGAGCCCCTTTGAACCATCCAAAAGTGCCCCCAAAGGAAGGCTTTGGGTACAAGTGAACTCCCCAGGGGAGCCTTTACGCAGCCCCACATGCAACTGGACCCTCCGGGTTCGCTGTTCCTGAGCAAACCTAAAAGTAGCCCTAGCCGTCATCGGAGACGAGTGAAAAATCAGGCCCCAGGAAATGCGTTGCGAGCCCCTTTGGACCATCCAAAAGTGTCACCAAAGGAAGGCTTTGGGTACAAGTGAACTCCCCGGGGGAGCCTTTACGCAGCCCCACATGCAACTGGACCCTCCGGGTTCGATTTTTCATAGACAACCTAAACATATTCCTAGCCGGCTTGGGAGAAGACTGAAAAATCAGGCCCCAGAAAACGAGTTGCAAGCCCCTACGGCCATCTAAAAGTGTCACCAAAGGAAGGCTTTGGGTACAATTGAACTCCCCAGGGGAGCCTTTACGCAGCCCCACATGCAACTGGACCCTCCGGGTTCGCTGTTTCCGAGTATCCCTAAACATAGACCTAGCTGTCATCGAAGACGACTGAAAAATCAGGCCCCAGGAAATGCCTTGCGAGCACCTTAGGACCATCCAAAAGTGCCCCCAAAGGAAGGCTTTGGGTACAAGTGAACTCCCCAGGGGAGCCTTTACGCAGCCCCACATGGACCCTCTGGGTTCGATTTTTCCTAGCAACCCTTAATATATCCCTAGCCAGCATGGGTGAAGACTGAAATACCGGGCCCCAGAAAACGCGTTGCAAGCCCCTTTCGCCCATCCAAAAGTGTCACCAAAGGAAGGCTTTGGGTACAAGTGAACTCCCCGGGGGAGCCTTTACGCAGCCCCACATGCAACTGGACCCTCCGGGTTCGATTTTTCCAAGCATCCCTAAACATAGCCCTAGCCGGCATCGAAGACGACTGAAAAATCGGGCCCCAGGAAATGCCTTGCGCGACCCGTTGGACCATCCAAAAGTGTCACGAAAGGAAGCCTTTGGGTACAAGTGAACTCCCCAGGGGAGCCTTTACGCAGCCCCACATGCAACTAGACCCTCCGAGATCGCTATTCCTGAGCAAACCTAAACGTAGCCCTAGCTGTCATCGGAGACGACTGAAAAATCAGGCCCCAGGAAATGCGTTCCAAGCCCTTTTTGCCCATCCAAAAGTGCCCCCAAAGGAAGGCTTTGGATACAAGTGAACTCCCCAGGGGAGCCTTTATGCAGCCCCACATGCGACTGGACCCTCCGGGTTCGCTGTTTACGAGCATCCGTAAACATACCCCTAGCCGGCATCGAAGACGAGTGAAAAATCAGGTACCAGGAAATGCGTTGCGAGCCCTTTTCACCGATCCAAAAATGCCCCCAAAGGAAGGCTTTGGGTACAAGTGAACTCCCCAGGGGAGCCTTTAAGCAGCCCCACATGCAACTGGACCCTCCGGGTTCGCTGTTCCTGAGCAAACATAAAAGTAGCCCTAGCCGTCATCGGAGACGAGTGAAAAATCAGGCCCCAGGAAATGCGTTGCGAGCCCCTTTGGACCATCCAAAAGTGTCACCAAAGGAAGGCGTTGGGTACAAGTGAACTCCCCAGGGGATCCTTTACGCAGGCCCACATGCAACTGGACCCTCCGGGTTCAATTTTTCATAGCCACCCTAAATATATAACTAGCCGGCATGGGAGAAAACTGAAAAATCAGGCTCCAGAAAACGCGTTGCAAGCCCCTTTCGCCCATCCAATAGTGTCACCAACGGAAGGCTTTGGGTACAAGTGAACTCCCCAGGGGAGCCTTTACGCAGCCCCACATGCAACTGGACCCTCCGGGTTCGCTGTTCCTGAGCAAACCTAAACGTAACCCTAGCCGTCATCGGAGACGTGTGAAAAATCAGGCCCCAGGAAATGCATTCCAAGCCCTTTTTACCCATCCAAAAGTGCCCCCAAAGGAAGGCTTTGGATACAAGTGAACTCCCCAGGGGAGCCTTTACGCAGCCCCACATGCGACTGGATCCTCCGGGTTCGCTGTTCCTGAGCAAACCTAAACGTAACCCTAGCCGTCTTCGGAGATGAGTGAAAAATCAGGCCCCAGGAAATGCGTTGCGTGCCCCTTTGGACCATCCTAAAGTGCCCCCAAAGGAAAGCTTTGGGTACATCTGAAGTTCCCAGGGGAGCATTTACGCAGCCCCACATGCAACTGGACCCTCCGGGTTCGATTTTCCGAGCATCCCTAAACATAGCCCTAGCCGGCATCGAAGACGAGTGAAAAATCAGGTACCAGGAAATGCGTTGCGAGCCCTTTTCACAGATCCAAAAATGCCCCCAAAGGAAGGCTTTGGGTACAAGTGAACTCCCCAGGGGAGCCTTTAAGCAGCCCCACATGCAACTGGACCCTCCGGGTTCGCTGCTCCTGAGCAAACCTAAACGTAGCCCTAGCCGTCATCGGAGACGACTGAAAAATCAGGCCCCAGGAAATGCGTTGCGAGCCCTTTTCGCCCATCCAAAAGTGCCCCCAAAGGAAGGCTTTGGGTACAAGTGAACTCCCCAGGGGAGCCTTTACGCAGCCCCACATGCAACTGGACCCTCTGGGTTCGATTTTTCCGAGTAACCCTAAATATATCCCTAGCCGGCATGGGAGAAGACTGAAAAACCGGGCCCCAGAGAACGCGTTGCCAGCCCCTATCGCCCATCCAAAAGTGCCCCCAAAGGAAGGCTTTGGGTACAAGTGAACTCCCCAGGGGAGCCTTTACGCAGCCCCACATGCAACTGGACCCTCCGGGTTCGATTTTTCCGAGTAACCCTAAATATATCCCTAGCCGGCATGGGAGAAGACTGAAAAACCGGGCCCCAGAAAACGCGTTGCAAGCCCCTTTTACCCATTCAAAAGTGTCACCAAAGGAAGGCTTTGGGTACAAGTGAACTCCCCAGGGGAGCCTTTACGCAGCCCCACATCCAACTGGACACTCTGGGTTCGATTTTTCCGAGCATCCCTAAACATATCCCTAGCCGGCATGGGAGAAGACTGAAAAACCGGGCCCCAGAAAACGCGTTGCAAGCCCCATTTGCCCAAACAAAAGTGTCACCAAAGGAAGGCTTTGGGTACAAGTGAACTCCCCAGGGGAGCCTTTACGCAGCCCCACATGCAACTGGACCCTCCAGGTTCGCTGTTTCCGAGTATTCCTAAACATAGCCCTAGCCGGCATCGAAGACGACTGAAAACTCAGGCCCCAGGAAATGCGTTCCAAGACCTTTTCGCCCATCCAAAAGTGCCCCCAAAGGAACGCTTTGGGTACAAGAGAACTCCCCAGGGGAGCCTTTACGCAGCCCCACATACAACTGGACCCTCCGGGATCGCTGTTCATGAGCAAAACTAAACGTAGCCCTAGCCGTCATCGGATACGAGTGAAAACTCAGGCCCCAGGAAATGCGTTGCGAGCCCCTTTCGCCCATCCAAAAGTGCCCCCAAAGGAAGGCTTTGGGTACAAGAGAACTCCCCAGGGGAGCCTTTACGCAGCCCCACATGCAACTGGACCCTCCGGGATCGCTGTTCCTGAGCAAACCTAAACATAACCCTAGCTGTCATCGGAGACGAGTGAAAAATCAGGCCCCAGGAAATGCGTTGCGAGCCCCTTTGGACCATCCAAAAGTGCCCCCAAAGGAAGGCTTTGGGTACATTTGAAGTTCCCAGGGGAGCCTTAACGCAGCCCCACATGCAACTGGACCCTCCGGGTTCGCTGTTTCCAAGTATCCCTAAACATAACCCTAGCCGTCATTGGAGACGACTGAAAAATCGGGCCCCAGGAAATGCGTTCCAAGCCCTTTTCGCCCATCCAAAAGTGCCCCCTAAGGAAGTCTTTGGGTACAAGTGAACTCCCCAGGGGAGCCTTTATGCAGCCCCACATGCGACTGGACCCTCCGGGTTCGCTGTTCCTGAGCAAACCTAAACGTAGGCCTAGCCGTCATCGGATACGAGTGAAAAATCAGGCCCCAGGAAATGCCTTGCGAGCCCCTTTGGACCATCCAAAAGTGCCCCCAAAGAAAGGCTTTGGGTACATCTGAAGTTCCCAGGGGAGCCTTTACGCAGCCCCACATGCAACTGGACCCTCTGGGTTCGATTTTTCTGAGCAACCTTAACTATATACCTAGCCGGCATGGGAGAAGACTGAAAAACCTGGTCCCAGAAAACGCGTTGCAAGCCCCTATCGCGCATCCAATAGTGTCACCAAATGAAGGCTTTGGGTACAAGTGAACTCCCCAGGGGAGCCTTTACGCAGCCCCACATGCAACTGGACCCTCCGGGTTTGCTGATTCCGAGTATCCCTAAACATAGCCCTAGCCGTCTTCGAAGATGACTGAATAATCAGGCCCCAGGAAATGCGTTCCAAGCCCCTTTCACCCATCCAAAAGTGCCCCCAAAGGAAGGCTTTGGGTACAAGTGAACTCCCCAGGGGAGCCTTTACGCAGCCCCACATGCAACTGGACCCTCCGTGTTCGCTGTTCCTGAGCAAACCTAAACGTAGCCCTAGCCGTCATCGGATACGAGTGAAAAATCAGGCCCCAGGAAATGCGTTGCGAGCCCCTTTGGACCATCCAAAAGTGCCCCCAAAGGAAGGCTTTGGGTACAAGAGAACTCCCCAGGGGAGCCTTTACGCAGCCCCACATGCAACTGGACCTTTCGTGTTCGCTGTTCCTGAGCAAACCTAAACATAGCCCTAGCCGGCATCGAAGACGACTGAAAAATCAGGCCCCAGGAAATGCGTTGCGAGCCCCTTTGGACAATCCAAAAGTGCCCCCAAAGGAAGGCTTTGGGTACAAGAGAACTCCCCAGGGGAGCCTTTACGCAGCCCCACATGCAACTGGACCCTCTGGGATCGCTGTTCCTGAGCAAACCTAAACATAGCCCTAGCCGTCATCGGAGACGAGTGAAAAATCAGGCCCCAGGAAATGCCTTCCGAGCCCCTTTGGACCATCCAAAAGTGCCCCCAAAGGAAGGCTTTGGGTACAAGTGAACTCCCCAGGGGAGCCTTTACGTAGCCCCACATGCAACTGGACCCTCCGGGTTCGCTGTTCCTGAGCAAACCTAAACGTAGCCCTAGCCGTCATCGGAGACGAGTGAAAAATCAGGCCCCAGGAAATGCCTTGCGAGACCCTTTCGCCCATACAAAAGTGCCCCAAAAGGATGGCTTAGGGTACATTTGAAGTTCCCAGGGGAGCCTTTACGCAGCGCCACATGAAACTGGACCCTCCGGTTTCGATTTTTCTGAGCAACCCTAAATATATACCTAGCCGGCATGGGAGAAGAATGAAAAACCGGGCCCCAGAAAACGCGTTGCAAGCCCCTATCGCCCATACAAAAGTGTCACCAAAGGAAGGCTTTGGGTACAAGTGAACTCCCCAGGGGAGCCTTTACGCAGCCCCACATGCAACGGGACCCTCCGGGTTCGCTGTTTCCGAGTATCCCTAAACATAGCCCTAGCCGTCATCGGAGACGAGTGAAAACTCAGGCCCCAGGAAATGCCTTGTGAGCCCCTTTGGACCATCCAAAAGTGCCCCCAAAGGAAGGCTTTGGGTACAAGTGAACTCCCCAGGGGAGCCTTTACGCAGCCTCACATGCAACTGGAACCTCCGGGATCGCTGTTCCTGAGCAAACCTAAACGTAGCCCTAGCCGTCATCAGAGACGAGTGAAAAATCAGGCCCCAGGAAATTCGTTGCGAGCCCCTTTGGACCATCCAAAAGTGCCCCCAAAGGAAGGCTTTGGGTACAAGTGAACTCCCCAGGGGAGACTTTACGCAGCCCCACATGCAAATGGACCCTCCGGGTTTGCTGTTTCCGAGTATCCCTAAACATAGCCCTAGCCAGCATCGAAGACGATTGAATAATCAGGCCCCAGGAAATGCGTTCCAAGCCCTTTTCGCCCATCCAAAAGTGCCCCCAACGGAAGGCTTTGGGTACAAGAGAACTCCCCAGGGGAGCCTTTACGCAGCCCCACATGCAACTGGACCCTCCGGGTTCGATTTTTCCGAGCATCCCTAAACATAGCCCTCGCCGGCATCGAAGACGACTGAAAAATCAGGCCCCAGGAAATGCCTTGCGCGACCCTTTGGACCATCCAAAAGTGCCCCCAAAGGAAGGCTTTGGGTACAAGAGAACTCCCCAGGGGAGCCTTTACGCAGCCCCACATGCAACTGGACCCTCCGAGATCGCTGTTCCTGAGCAAACCTAAACGTAACCCTACCTGTCATCGGAGACGAGTGAAAAATCAGGCCCCAGGAAATGCGTTGTGAGCCCTTTTGAACCATCCAAAAGTGCCCCCAAAGGAAGGCTTTGGGTACAAGTGAACTCCCCAGGGGAGACTTTACGCAGCCCCACATGCAACTGGACCCTCCGGGTTCGCTGTTTCCGAGTATCCCTAAACATATCCCTAGCCAGCATCGAAGACGAATGAAAAATCAGGCCCCAGGAAATGCGTTACGAGCCCCTACGGCCATCTAAAAGTGTCACCAAAGGAAGGCTTTGGGTACAAGTGAACTCCCCAGGGGAGCCTTTACGCAGCCCCACATGCAACTGGACCCTCCTGGTACGCTGTTCCTGAGCAAACCTAAAAGTAGCCCTAGCCGTCATCGGAGACGAGTGAAAAATCAGGCCCCAGGAAATGCGTTGCGAGCCCCTTTGGACCATCCAAAAGTGCCCCCAAAGGAAGGCTTTGGGTACAAGTGAACTCCCCAGGGGAGCCTTTACGCAGCCCCACATGCAACTGGACCCTCCGGGTTCGCTGTTCCTGAGCAAACCTAAACGTAGCCCTAGCCGTCATCGGAGACGAGTGAAAAATCAAGCCCCAGGAAATGCGTTACGAGCCCCTTTCGCCCATCCAATGGTGTCACCAAAGGAATGCTTTGGGTACAAGTGAACTCCCCAGGGGAGACTTTACGCAGCCCCACATGCAACTGGACCCTCCGGGTTCGCTGTTTCCGAGTATCCCTAAACATATCCCTAGCCGGCATCGAAGACGACTGAAAAATCGGGCCCCAGGAAATGCCTTGCGCGACCCTTTGGACCATCCAAAAGTGCCCCCAAAGGAAGGCTTTGGGTACAAGAGAACTCCCCATGGGAGCCTTTACGCAGCCCCACATGCAACTGGACCCTCCGGGTTCGCTGTTCCTGAGCAAACCTAAACGTAGCCCTAGCCGTCATAGGAGACGAGTTAAAAATCAGGCCCCAGGAAATGCCTTGCGAGCCCCTTTGGACCATCCAAAAGTGCCCCCAAAGGAAGGCTTTGGGTACAAGTGAACTCCCCAGGGGATCCTTTACGCAGGCCCACATGCAACTGGACCCTCCGGGTTCAATTTTCCGAGCATCCCTAATCATAGCCCTAGCCGGCATCGAAGACGACTGAAAAATCAGGCCCCAGGAAATGCGTTCCAAGCCCCTTTGGACCATCCAAAAGTGCCCGCAAAGGAAGGCTTTGGGTAAAAGAGAACTCCCCAGGGGAGCCTTTACGCAGCCCCACATGCAACTGGACCCTCCCGGTTCGCTGTTTCCGAGTATCCCTAAACATAGCCCTAGCCGGCATCGAAGACGACTGTAAAATCAGGCCCCACGAAATGCGTTGCGAGCCCCTTTGGACCATCCAAAAGTGCCCCCAAAGGAAGGCTTTGGGTACAAGAGAACTCCCCAGGGGAGCCTTTACGCAGCCCCACATGCAACTGGACCCTCCGGGTTCGCTGTTCCTGAGCAAACCTAAACGTAGCCCTAGCCGTCATCGGAGACGAGTGAAAAATGAGGCCACAGGAAATGCGTTACGAGCCATTTTCGCCCATCCAATGGTGTCACCAAAGGAAGGCTTTGGGTACAAGAGAACTCCCCAGGGGAGCCTTTACGCAGCCCCACATGCAACTGGACCCTCCGAGATCGCTGTTCCTGAGCAAACCTAAACGTAACCCTACCTGTCATCGGAGACGAGTGAAAAATCAGGCCCCAGGAAATGCCTTGCGAGCCCCTTTGAACCATCCAAAAGTGCCCCCAAAGGAAGGCTTTGGGTACAAGTGAACTCCCCAGGGGAGCCTTTACGCAGCCCCACATGCAACTGGACCCTCCGGGTTCGCTGTTCCTGAGCAAACCTAAAAGTAGCCCTAGCCGTCATCGGAGACGAGTGAAAAATCAGGCCCCAGGAAATGCGTTGCGAGCCCCTTTGGACCATCCAAAAGTGTCACCAAAGGAAGGCGTTGGGTACAAGTGAACTCCCCAGGGGAGCCTTTACGCAGCCCCACATGCAACTGGACCCTCCGGGTTCGATTTTTCATAGACAACCTAAACATATTCCTAGCCGGCATGGGAGAAGACTGAAAAATCAGGCCCCAGAAAACGAGTTGCAAGCCCCTACGGCCATCTAAAAGTGTCACCAAAGGAAGGCTTTGGGTACAAGTGAACTCCCCAGGGGAGCCTTTACGCAGCCCCACATGCAACTGGACCCTCCGGGTTCGCTGTTTCCGAGTATCCCTAAACATAGACCTAGCTGTCATCGAAGACGACTGAAAAATCAGGCCCCAGGAAATGCCTTGCGAGCACCTTAGGACCATCCAAAAGTGCCCCCAAAGGAAGGCTTTGGGTACAAGTGAACTCCCCAGGGGAGCCTTTACGCAGCCCCACATGGACCCTCTGGGTTCGATTTTTCCTAGCAACCCTTAATATATCCCTAGCCAGCATGGGTGAAGACTGAAATACCGGGCCCCAGAAAACGCGTTGCAAGCCCCTTTCGCCCATCCAAAAGTGTCACCAAAGGAAGGCTTTGGGTACAAGTGAACTCCCCGGGGGAGCCTTTACGCAGCCCCACATGCAACTGGACCCTCCGGGTTCGATTTTTCCAAGCATCCCTAAACATAGCCCTAGCCGGCATCGAAGACGACTGAAAAATCGGGCCCAAGGAAATGCCTTGCGCGACCCGTTGGACCATCCAAAAGTGTCACGAAAGGAAGCCTTTGGGTACAAGAGAACTCCCCAGGGGAGCCTTTACGCAGCCCCACATGCAACTAGACCCTCCGAGATCGCTGTTCCTGAGCAAACCTAAACGTAGCCCTAGCTGTCATCGGAGACGACTGAAAAATCAGGCCCCAGGAAATGCGTTCCAAGCACTTTTTGCCCATTCAAAAGTGCCCCCAAAGGAAGGCTTTGGGTACAAGAGAACTCCCCAGGGGAGCCTTTACGCAGCCCCACATGCAACTGGACCCTCCGGGTTCGCTGTTCCTGAGCAAACCTAAACGTAGCCCTAGCCGTCATCAGAGACGAGTGAAAAATCAGGCCCCAGGAAATGCGTTCCAAGCCCTTTTTGCCCATCCAAAAGTGCCCCCAAAGGAAGGCTTTGGGTACAAGTGAACTCCCCAGGGGAGCCTTTACGCAGCCCCACATGCAACTGGACCCTCTGGGTTCGATTTTTCCTAGCAACCCTTAATATATCCCTAGCCAGCATGGGAGAAGACTGAGATACCGGGCCCCAGAAAACGCGTTGCAAGCCCCTTTCGCCCATCCAAAAGTGTCACCAAAGGAAGGCTTTGGGTACAAGTGAACTCCCCGGGGGAGCCTTTACGCAGCCCCACATGCAACTGGACCCTCCGGGTTCGATTTTTCCTAGCAACCCTTAATATATCCCTAGCCAGCATGGGTGAAGACTGAAATACCGTCCCCAGAAAACGCGTTGCAAGCCCCTTTCGCCCATCCAAAAGTGTCACCAAAGGAAGGCTTTGGGTACAAGTGAACTCCCCGGGGGAGCCTTTACGCAGCCCCACATGCAACTGGACCCTCCGGGTTCGATTTTTCCAAGCATCCCTAAACATAGCCCTAGCCGGCATCGAAGACGACTGAAAAATCGGGCCCCAGGAAATGCCTTGCGCGACCCGTTGGACCATCCAAAAGTGTCACGAAAGGAAGCCTTTGGGTACAAGTGAACTCCCCAGGGGAGCCTTTACGCAGCCCCACATGCAACTAGACCCTCCGAGATCGCTGTTCCTGAGCAAACCTAAACGTAGCCCTAGCTGTCATCAAAGACGACTGAAAAATCAGGCCCCAGGAAATGCGTTCCAAGCACTTTTTGCCCATTCAAAAGTGCCCCCAAAGGAAGGCTTTGGGTACAAGAGAACTCCCCAGGGGAGCCTTTACGCAGCCCCACATGCAACTGGACCCTCCGGGTTCGCTGTTCCTGAGCAAACCTAAACGTAGCCCTAGCCGTCATCAGAGACGAGTTAAAAATCAGGCCCCAGGAAATGCGTTCCAAGCCCTTTTTGCCCATCCAAAAGTGCCCCCAAAGGAAGGCTTTGGGTACAAGTGAACTCCCCAGGGGAGCCTTTACGCAGCCCCACATGCAACTGGACCCTCTGGGTTCGATATTTCCTAGCAACCCTTAATATATCCCTAGCCAGCATGGGAGAAGACTGAGATACCGGGCCCCAGAAAACGCGTTGCAAGCCCCTTTCGCCCATCCAAAAGTGTCACCAAAGGAAGGCTTTGGGTACAAGTGAACTCCCCGGGGGAGCCTTTACGCAGCCGCACATGCAACTGGACCCTCCGGGTTCGATTTTTCCGAGCATCCCTAAACATATCCCTAGCCGGCATCGAAGACGACTGAAAAATCGGGCCCCAGGAAATGCCTTGCGCGACCCTTTGGACCATCCAAAAGTGCCCCCAAAGGAAGGCTTTGGGTACAAGAGAACTACCCAGGGGAGCCTTTACGCAGCCCCACATGCAACTGGACCCTCCGGGTTCGCTGTTCCTGAGCAAATCTAAACATAGCCCTAGCCGTCATCGGAGACGAGTGAAAAATCAGGCCCCAGGAAATGCCTTGCGGGCCCCTTTGGACCATCCAAAAGTGCCCCCAAAGGAAGGCTTTGGGTACAAGAGAACTCCCCAGGGGAGCCTTTACGCAGCCCCACATGCAACTGGACCCTCCGGGTTCGATTTTTCATAGCCATCCTAAATATATAACTAGCCGGCATGGGAGAAGACTGAAAAATCAGGCCCCAGAAAACGCGTTGCAATCCCCTTTGCCCATCCAATAGTGTCACCAACGGAAGGCTTTGGGTACAAGTGAACTCCCCAGGGGAGCCTTTACGCAGCCCCACATGCAACTGGACCCTCCGAGATCGCTGTTCCTGAGCAAACCTAAACGTAACCCTAGCCGTCATCGGAGACGTGTGAAAAATCGGGCCCCAGGAAATGCGTTCCAAGCCCTTTTTACCCATCCAAAAGTGCCCCCAAAGGAAGGCTTTGGATACAAGTGAACTCCCCAGGGGAGCCTTTATGCAGCCCCACATGCGACTGGACCCTCCGGGTTCGCTGTTCCTGAGCAAACCTAAACGTAGCCCTAGCCGTCTTCGGAGATGAGTGAAAAATCAGGCCCCAGGAAATGCGTTCCAAGCCCTTTTTGCCCATCCAAAAGTGCCCCCAAAGGAAGGCTTTGGGTACATCTGAAGTTCCCAGGGGAGCCTTTACGCAGCCCCACATGCAACTGGACCCTCCGGGTTCGATTTTCCGAGCATCCCTAAACATAGCCCTAGCCGGCATCGAAGACGAGTGAAAAATCAGGTACCAGGAAATGCGTTGCGAGCCCTTTTCACCGATCCAAAAATGCCCCCAAAGGAAGGCTTTGGGTACAAGTGAACTCCCCAGGGGAGCCTTTAAGCAGCCCCACATGCAACTGGACCCTCCGGGTTCGCTGTTCCTGAGCAAACCTAAAAGTAGCCCTAGCCGTCATCGGAGACGAGTGAAAAATCAGGCCCCAGGAAATGCGTTGCGAGCCCCTTTGGACCATCCAAAAGTGTCACCAAAGGAAGGCGTTGGGTACAAGTGAACTCCCCAGGGGATCCTTTACGCAGCCCCACATGCAACTGGACCCTCCGGGTTCGCTGTTCCTGAGCAAACCTAAACGTAACCCTAGCCGTCATCGGAGACGTGTGAAAAATCAGGCCCCAGGAAATGCATTCCAAGCCCTTTTTGCCCATCCAAAAGTGCCCCCAAAGGAAGGCTTTGGGTACAAGTGAACTCCCCAGGGGAGCCTTTACGCAGCCCCACATGCAACTGGACCCTCTGTGTTCGATTTTTCCGAGTAACCCTAAATATATCCCTAGCCGGCATGGGAGAAGACTGAAAAACCGGGCCCCAGAGAACGCGTTGCCAGCCCCTATCGCCCATCCAAAAGTGCCCCCAAAGGAAGGCTTTGGGTACAAGTGAACTCCCCAGGGGAGCCTTTACGCAGTCCCACATGCAACTGGACCCTCTGGGTTCGATTTTTCCGAGTAACCCTAAATATATCCCTAGCCGGCATGGGAGAAGACTGAAAAACCGGGCCCCAGAAAACGCGTTGCAAGCCCCTTTCACCCATTCAAAAGTGTCACCAAAGGAAGGCTTTGGGTACAAGTGAACTCCCCAGGGGAGCATTTACGCAGCCCCACATCCAACTGGACACTCTGGGTTCGATTTTTCCGAGCATCCCTAAACATATCCCTAGCCGGCATGGGAGAAGACTGAAAATCCGGGCCCCAGAAAACGCGTTGCAAGCCCCTTTTGCCCAACCAAAAGTGTCACCAAAGGAAGGCTTTGGGTACAAGTGAACTCCCCAGGGGAGCCTTTACGCAGCCCCACATGCAACAGGACCCTCCGGGTTCGCTGTTTCCGAGTATTCCTAAACATAGCCCTAGCCGGCATCGAAGACGACTGAAAACTCAGGCCCCAGGAAATGCGTTCCAAGACCTTTTCGCCCATCCAAAAGTGCCCCCAAAGGAACGCTTTGGGTACAAGAGAACTCCCCAGGGGAGCCTTTACGCAGCCCCACATACAACTGGACCCTCCGGGATCACTGTTCATGAGCAAAACTAAACGTAGCCCTAGCCGTCATCGGATACGAGTGAAAACTCAGGCCCCAGGAAATGCGTTGCGAGACCCTTTGGACCATCCAAAAGTGCCCCCAAAGGAAGGCTTTGGATACAAGTGAACTCCCCAGGGGAGCCTTTACACAGCCCCACATGCAACTGGACCCTCCGGGATCGCTGTTCATGAGCAAAACTAAACGTAGCCCTAGCCGTCATCGGATACGAGTGAAAACTCAGGCCCCAGGAAATGCGTTGCGAGCCCCTTTCGCCCATCCAAAAGTGCCCCCAAAGGAAGGCTTTGGGTACAAGAGAACTCCCCAGGGGAGCCTTTACGCAGCCCCACATGCAACTGGACCCTCCGGGATCGCTGTTCCTGAGCAAACCTAAACATAACCCTAGCTGTCATCGGAGAGGAGTGAAAAATCAGGCCCCAGGAAATGCGTTGCGAGCCCATTTGGACCATCCAAAAGTGCCCCCAAAGGAAGGCTTTGGGTACATTTGAAGTTCCCAGGGGAGCCTTAACGCAGCCCCACATGCAACTGGACCCTCCGGGTTCGCTGTTTCCAAGTATCCCTAAACATAACCCTAGCCGTCATTGGAGACGACTGAAAAATCGGGCCCCAGGAAATGCGTTCCAAGCCCTTTTCGCCCATCCAAAAGTGCCCCCTAAGGAAGTCTTTGGGTACAAGTGAACTCCCCAGGGGAGCCTTTATGCAGCCCCACATGCGACTGGACCCTCCGGGTTCGCTGTTCCTGAGCAAACCTAAACGTAGGCCTAGCCGTCATCGGATACGAGTGAAAAATCAGGCCCCAGGAAATGCCTTGCGAGCCCCTTTGGACCATCCAAAAGTGCCCCCAAAGGAAGGCTTTGGGTACATCTGAAGTTCCCAGGGGAGCCTTTACGCAGCCCCACATGAAACTGGACCCTCCGGGTTCGATTTTTCTGAGCAACCTTAGCTATATACCTAGCCGGCATGGGAGAAGACTGAAAAACCTGGTCCCAGAAAACGCGTTGCAAGCCCCTATCGCGCATCCAATAGTGTCACCAAATGAAGGCTTTGGGTACAAGTGAACTCCCCAGGGGAGCCTTTACGCAGCCCCACATGCAACTGGACCCTCCGGGTTTGCTGATTCCGAGTATCCCTAAACATAGACCTAGCCGTCTTCGAAGATGACTGAATAATCAGGCCCCAGGAAATGCGTTCCAAGCCCCTTTCACCCATCCAAAAGTGCCCCCAAAGGAAGGCTTTGGGTACAAGTGAACTCCCCAGGGGAGCCTTTACGCAGCCCCACATGCAACTGGACCCTCCGGGTTCGCTGTTCCTGAGCAAACCTAAACGTAGCCCTAGCCGTCATCGGATACGAGTGAAAACTCAGGCCCCAGGAAATGCGTTGCGAGCCCCTTTGGACCATCCAAAAGTGCCCCCAAAGGAAGGCTTTGGGTACAAGAGAACTCCCCAGGGGAGCCTTTACGCAGCCCCACATGCAACTGGACCTTTCGTGTTCGCTGTTCCTGAGCAAACCTAAACATAGCCCTAGCCGGCATCGAAGACGACTGAAAAATCAGGCCCCAGGAAATGCGTTGCGAGCCCCTTTGGACAATCCAAAAGTGCCCCCAAAGGAAGGCTTTGGGTACAAGAGAACTCCCCAGGGGAGCCTTTACGCAGCCCCACATGCAACTGGACCCTCTGGGATCGCTGTTCCTGATCAAAACTAAACATAGCCCTAGCCGTCATTGGAGACGAGTGAAAACTCAGGCCCCAGGAAATGCGTTGCGAGCCCCTTTGGACCATCCAAAAGTGCCCCCAAAGGAAGGCTTTGGGTACAAGTGAACTCCCCAGGGGAGCCTTTACGTAGCCCCACATGCAACTGGACCCTCCGGGTTCGCTGTTCCTGAGCAAACCTAAACGTAGCCCTAGCCGTCATCGGAGACGAGTGAAAAATCAGGCCCCAGGAAATGCCTTGCGAGACCCTTTCGCCCATACAAAAGTGCCCCAAAAGGATGGCTTAGGGTACATTTGAAGTTCCCAGGGGAGCCTTTACGCAGCGCCACATGAAACTGGACCCTCCGGTTTCGATTTTTCTGAGCAACCCTAAATATATACCTAGCCGGCATGGGAGAAGAATGAAAAACCGGGCCGCAGAAAACGCGTTGCAAGCCCCTATCGCCCATACAAAAGTGTCACCAAAGGAAGGCTTTGGGTACAAGTGAACTCCCCAGGGGAGCCTTTACGCAGCCCCACATGCAACGGGACCCTCCGGGTTCGCTGTTTCCGAGTATCCCTAAACATAGCCCTAGCCGTCATCGGAGACGAGTGAAAACTCAGGCCCCAGGAAATGCCTTGCGAGCCCCTTTGGACCATCCAAAAGTGCCCCCAAAGGAAGGCTTTGGGTACAAGTGAACTCCCCAGGGGAGCCTTTACGCAGCCTCACATGCAACTGGAACCTCCGGGATCGCTGTTCCTGAGCAAACCTATACGTAGCCCTAGCCGTCATCAGAGACGAGTGAAAAATCAGGCCCCAGGAAATTCGTTGCGAGCCCCTTTGGACCATCCAAAAGTGCCCCCAAAGGAAGGCTTTGGGTACAAGTGAACTCCCCAGGGGAGACTTTACGCAGCCCCACATGCAAATGGACCCTCCGGGTTTGCTGTTTCCGAGTATCCCTAAACATAGCCCTAGCCAGCATCGAAGACGATTGAATAATCAGGCCCCAGGAAATGCGTTCCAAGCCCTTTTCGCCCATCCAAAAGTGCCCCCAAAGGAAGGCTTTGGGTACAAGTGAACTCCCCAGGGGAGCCTTTACGCAGCCCCACATGCAACTGGACCCTCCGGGTTCGCTGTTCCTGAGCAAACCTAAACGTAGCCCTAGCCGTCATCGGAGACGAGTGAAAAACAGGCCCCAGGAAATGCATTGCGAGCCCCTTTGGACCATCCAAAAGTGCCCCCAAAGGAAGGCTTTGGGTACAAGAGAACTCCCCAGGGGAGCCTTTACGCAGCCCCACATGCAACTGGACCCTCCGGGTTCGCTGTTCCTGAGCAAAACTAAACATAGCCCTAGCCGTCATCGGGGACGAGTGAAAATTCAGGCCCCAGGAAATGCGTTGCGAGCCCCTTTGGACCATCCAAAAGTGCCCAAAAGGAAGGCTTTGGGTACAAGAGAACTCCCCAGGGGAGCCTTTACGCAGCCCCATATGCAACTGGACCCTCCGGGTTCACTGTTTCTGAGCATCCCTAAAAATATCCCTAGCCGGCATCGAAGATGACTGAAAAATCAGGCCCCAGGAAATGCGTTGCGAGCCCCTTTGGACCATCCAAAAGTGCCCCCAAAGGAAGGCTTTGGGTACAAGAGAACTCCCCAGGGGAGCCTTTACGCAGCCCCACATGCAACTGGACCCTCCGGGTTCGCTGTTCCTGAGCAAACCTAAACGTAGCCCTAGCCGTCATCGGAGACGAGTGAAAAATCAGGCCGCAGGAAATACCTTGCGAGACCCTTTGGACCATCCAAAAGAGTCACCAAAGGAAGGCATTGGGTACAAGTGAACTCCCCGGGGGAGCCTTTACGCAGGCCCACATGCAACTGGAGCCTCCGGGTTCAATTTTCCGAGCATCCCTAAACATAGCCCTAGCCGGCATCGAAGACGACTGAAAAATCAGGCCCCAGGAAATGCCTTGCGCGACCCTTTGGACCATCCAAAAGTGCCCCCAAAGGAAGGCTTTGGGTACAAGAGAACTCCCCAGGGGAGCCTTTACGCAGCCCCACATGCGACTGGACTCTCCGAGATCGCTCTTCCTGAGCAAACCTAAACATAGCCCAAGCTGTCATCGGAGACGAGTGAAAACTCAGGCCCCAGGAAATGCGTTGCGAGCCCCTTTGCACCATCGAAAAGTGCCCCCAAAGGAAGGCTTTGGGTACAAGTGAACTCCCCAGGGGAGCCTTTACGCAGCCCCACATGCAACTGGACCCTCCGGGTTCGCTGTTTCCGAGCATCCCTAAACATAGCCCTAGCCGGCATCGAAGACGAATGAAAAATCAGGCCCCAGGAAATGCGTTCCAAGCCCCTTTGGACCATCCAAAAGTGCCCCCAAAGGAAGGCTTTGGGTACAAGAGAACTCCCCAGGGGAGCCTTTACGCAGCCCCACATGCAACTGGACCCTCCGGGTTCGCTGTTCCTGAGCAAACCTAAAAGTAGCCCTAGCCGTCATCGGAGACGAGTGAAAAATCAGGCCCCAGGAAATGCGTTGCGAGCCCATTTGGACCATCCAAAAGTGCCCCCAAAGGAAGGCTTTGGGTACAAGTGAACTCCCCAGGGGAGCCTTTACGCAGCCCCACATGCAACTGGACCCTCCGGGTTCGCTGTTCCTGAGCAAACCTAAACGTAGCCCTAGCCGTCATCGGAGACGACTGAAAAATCAGGCCCCAGGAAATGCGTTACGAGCCCCTATCGCCCATCCAATGGTGTCACCAAAGGAATGCTTTGGGTACAAGTGAACTCCCCAGGGGAGACTTTACGCAGCCCCACATGCAACTGGACCCTCCGGGTTCGCTGTTTCCGAGTATCCCTAAACATATCCCTATCCGGCATCGAAGACGAGTGAAAAATCAGGCCCCAGGAAATGCGTTCCAAGCCCCTTTGGACCATCAAAAAAGTGCCCCCAAAGGAAGGCTTTGGGTACAAGAGAACTCCCCAGGGGAGCCTTTACGCAGCCCCACATGCAACTGGACCCTCCGGGTTCGATTTTTCCGAGCATCCCTAAACATAGCCCTAGCCGGATTCGAAGACGACTGAAAAATCGGGCCCCAGGAAATGCCTTGCGCGACCCCTTGGACCATCCAAAAGTGCCCGCAAAGGAAGGCTTTGGGTACAAGAGAACTCCCCAGGGGAGCCTTTACGCAGCCCCACATGCAACTGGACCCTCCGAGATCGCTGTTCCTGAGCAAACCTAAACGTAACCCTACCTGTCATCGGAGACGAGTGAAAAATCAGGCCCCAGGAAATGCGTTGCGAGCCCCTTTGAACCATCCAAAAGTGCCCCCAAAGGAAGGCTTTGGGTACAAGTGAACTCCCCAGGGGAGCCTTTACGCAGCCCCACATGCAACTGGACCCTCCGGGTTCGCTGTTCCTGAGCAAACCTAAAAGTAGCCCTAGCCGTCATCGGAGACGAGTGAAAAATCAGACCCCAGGAAATGCGTTGCGAGCCCCTTTGGACCATCCAAAAGTGCCCCCAAAGGAAGGGTTTGGGTACAAGTGAACTCCCCAGGGGAGCCTTTACGCAGCCCCACATGCAACTGGACCCTCCGGGTTCGCTGTTCCTGAGCAAACCTAAACGTAGCCCTAGCCGTCATCGGAGACGAGTGAAAAATCAAGCCCCAGGAAACGCGTTACGAGCCCCTTTCATCCATCCAATGGTGTCACCAAAGGAATGCTTTGGGTACAAGTGAACTCCCCAGGGGAGACTTTACGCAGCCCCACATGCAACTGGACCCTCCTGGTTCGCTGTTTCCGAGTATCCCTAAACATATCCCTAGCCAGCATCGAAGACGAATGAAAAATCAGGCCCCAGGAAATGCGTTCCAAGCCCCTTTGGACCATCCAAAAGTGCCCCCAAAGGAAGGCTTTGGGTACAAGAGAACTCCCCAGGGGAGCCTTTACGCAGCCCCACATGCAACTGGACCCTCCGGGTTCGATTTTTCCGAGCATCCCTAAACATAGCCCTAGCCGGCATCGAAGACGACTGAAAAATCGGGCCCCAGGAAATGCCTTGCGCGACCCTTTGGACCATCCAAAAGTGCCCCCAAAGGAAGGCTTTGGGTACAAGAGAACTCCCCAGGGGAGCCTTTACGCAGCCCCACATGCAACTGGACCCTCCGGGTTCGCTGTTTCCGAGTATCCCTAAACATAGCCCTAGCCGGCATCGAAGACGACTGAAAAATCAGGCCCCACGAAATGCGTTGCGAGCCCCTTTGGACCATCCAAAAGTGTCACCAAAGGAAGGCGTTGGGTACAAGTGAACTCCCCAGGGGAGCCTTTACGCAGCCCCACATGCAACTGGACCCTCCGGGTTCGATTTTTCATAGACAACCTAAACATATTCCTAGCCGGCATGGGAGAAGACTGAAAAATCAGGCCCCAGAAAACGAGTTGCAAGCCCCTACGGCCATCTAAAAGTGTCACCAAAGGAAGGCTTTGGGTACAAGTGAACTCCCCAGGGGAGCCTTTACGCAGCCCCACATGCAACTGGACCCTCCTGGTTCGCTGTTCCTGAGCAAACCTAAAAGTAGCCCTAGCCGTCATCGGAGACGAGTGAAAAATCAGGCCCCAGGAAATGCGTTGCGAGCCCCTTTGGACCATCCAAAAGTGCCCCCAAAGGAAGGCTTTGGGTACAAGTGAACTCCCCAGGGGAGCCTTTACGCAGCCCCACATGCAACTGGACCCTCCTGGTTCGCTGTTCCTGAGCAAACCTAAAAGTAGACCTAGCCGTCATCGGAGAGGAGTGAAAAATCAAGCCCCAGGAAATGCGTTACGAGCCCCTTTCGCCCATCCAATGGTGTCACCAAAGGAATGCTTTGGGTACAAGTGAACTCCCCAGGGGAGACTTTACGCAGCCCCACATGCAACTGGACCCTCCGGGTTCGCTGTTCCTGAGCAAACCTAAACGTAGCCCTAGCCGTCATCGGAGACGACTGAAAAATCAGGCCCCAGGAAATGCGTTACGAGCCCCTATCGCCCATCCAATGGTGTCACCAAAGGAATGCTTTGGGTACAAGTGAACTCCCCAGGGGAGACTTTACGCAGCCCCACATGCAACTGGACCCTCCGGGTTCGCTGTTTCCGAGTATCCCTAAACATATCCCTATCCGGCATCGAAGACGAGTGAAAAATCAGGCCCCAGGAAATGCGTTCCAAGCCCCTTTGGACCATCAAAAAAGTGCCCCCAAAGGAAGGCTTTGGGTACAAGAGAACTCCCCAGGGGAGCCTTTACGCAGCCCCACATGCAACTGGACCCTCCGGGTTCGATTTTTCCGAGCATCCCTAAACATAGCCCTAGCCGGATTCGAAGACGACTGAAAAATCGGGCCCCAGGAAATGCCTTGCGCGACCCCTTGGACCATCCAAAAGTGCCCGCAAAGGAAGGCTTTGGGTACAAGAGAACTCCCCAGGGGAGCCTTTACGCAGCCCCACATGCAACTGGACCCTCCGAGATCGCTGTTCCTGAGCAAACCTAAACGTAACCCTACCTGTCATCGGAGACGAGTGAAAAATCAGGCCCCAGGAAATGCGTTGCGAGCCCCTTTGAACCATCCAAAAGTGCCCCCAAAGGAAGGCTTTGGGTACAAGTGAACTCCCCAGGGGAGCCTTTACGCAGCCCCACATGCAACTGGACCCTCCGGGTTCGCTGTTCCTGAGCAAACCTAAAAGTAGCCCTAGCCGTCATCGGAGACGAGTGAAAAATCAGACCCCAGGAAATGCGTTGCGAGCCCCTTTGGACCATCCAAAAGTGCCCCCAAAGGAAGGGTTTGGGTACAAGTGAACTCCCCAGGGGAGCCTTTACGCAGCCCCACATGCAACTGGACCCTCCGGGTTCGCTGTTCCTGAGCAAACCTAAACGTAGCCCTAGCCGTCATCGGAGACGAGTGAAAAATCAAGCCCCAGGAAACGCGTTACGAGCCCCTTTCGCCCATCCAATGGTGTCACCAAAGGAATGCTTTGGGTACAAGTGAACTCCCCAGGGGAGACTTTACGCAGCCCCACATGCAACTGGACCCTCCTGGTTCGCTGTTTCCGAGTATCCCTAAACATATCCCTAGCCAGCATCGAAGACGAATGAAAAATCAGGCCCCAGGAAATGCGTTCCAAGCCCCTTTGGACCATCCAAAAGTGCCCCCAAAGGAAGGCTTTGGGTACAAGAGAACTCCCCAGGGGAGCCTTTACGCAGCCCCACATGCAACTGGACCCTCCGGGTTCGATTTTTCCGAGCATCCCTAAACATAGCCCTAGCCGGCATCGAAGACGACTGAAAAATCGGGCCCCAGGAAATGCCTTGCGCGACCCTTTGGACCATCCAAAAGTGCCCCCAAAGGAAGGCTTTGGGTACAAGAGAACTCCCCAGGGGAGCCTTTACGCAGCCCCACATGCAACTGGACCCTCCGGGTTCGCTGTTTCCGAGTATCCCTAAACATAGCCCTAGCCGGCATCGAAGACGACTGAAAAATCAGGCCCCACGAAATGTGTTGCGAGCCCCTTTGGACCATCCAAAAGTGTCACCAAAGGAAGGCGTTGGGTACAAGTGAACTCCCCAGGGGAGCCTTTACGCAGCCCCACATGCAACTGGACCCTCCGGGTTCGATTTTTCATAGACAACCTAAACATATTCCTAGCCGGCATGGGAGAAGACTGAAAAATCAGGCCCCAGAAAACGAGTTGCAAGCCCCTACGGCCATCTAAAAGTGTCACCAAAGGAAGGCTTTGGGTACAAGTGAACTCCCCAGGGGAGCCTTTACGCAGCCCCACATGCAACTGGACCCTCCTGGTTCGCTGTTCCTGAGCAAACCTAAAAGTAGCCCTAGCCGTCATCGGAGACGAGTGAAAAATCAGGCCCCAGGAAATGCGTTGCGAGCCCCTTTGGACCATCCAAAAGTGCCCCCAAAGGAAGGCTTTGGGTACAAGTGAACTCCCCAGGGGAGCCTTTACGCAGCCCCACATGCAACTGGACCCTCCTGGTTCGCTGTTCCTGAGCAAACCTAAAAGTAGACCTAGCCGTCATCGGAGAGGAGTGAAAAATCAAGCCCCAGGAAATGCGTTACGAGCCCCTTTCGCCCATCCAATGGTGTCACCAAAGGAATGCTTTGGGTACAAGTGAACTCCCCAGGGGAGACTTTACGCAGCCCCACATGCAACTGGACCCTCCGGGTTCGCTGTTTCCGAGTATCCCTAAACATATCCCTAGCCGGCATCGAAGACGAATGAAAAATCAGGCCCCAGGAAATGCGTTCCAAGCCCCTTTGGACCATCCAAAAGTGCCCCCAAAGGAAGGCTTTGGGTACAAGAGAACTCCCCAGGGGAGCCTTTACGCAGGCCCACATGCAACTGGACCCTCCGGGTTCAATTTTCCGAGCATCCCTAAACATAGCCCTAGCCGTCATCGGAGACGACTGAAAAATCAGGCCCCAGGAAATGCGTTCCAAGCCCCTTTGGACCATCCAAAAGTGCCCGCAAAGGAAGGCTTTGGGTAAAAGAGAACTCCCCAGGGGAGCCTTTACGCAGCCCCACATGCAACTGGACCCTCCGGGTTCGCTGTTTCCGAGTATCCCTAAACATAGCCCTAGCCGGCATCGAAGACGACTGTAAAATCAGGCCCCACGAAATGCGTTGCGAGCCCCTTTGGACCATCCAAAAGTGCCCCCAAAGGAAGGCTTTGGGTACAAGTGAACTCCCCAGGGGAGCCTTTACGCAGCCCCACATGCAACTGGACCCTCCGTGTTCGCTGTTCCTGAGCAAACCTAAACGTAGCCCTAGCCGTCATCGGAGACGAGTGAAAAATGAGGCCACAGGAAATGCGTTACGAGCCCTTTTCGCCCATCCAATGGTGTCACCAAAGGAAGGCTTTGGGTACAAGAGAACTCCCCAGGGGAGCCTTTACGCAGCCCCACATGCAACTGGACCCTCCGGGTTCGATTTTTCCGAGCATCCCTAAACATAGCCCTAGCCGGCATCGAAGACGACTGAAAAATCGGGCCCCAGGAAATGCCTTGCGCGACCCTTTGGACCATCCAAAAGTGCCCCCAAAGGAAGGCTTTGGGTACAAGAGAACTACCCAGGGGAGCCTTTACGCAGCCCCACATGCAACTGGACCCTCCGGGTTCGCTGTTCCTGAGCAAACCTAAAAGTAGCCCTAGCCGTCATCGGAGACGAGTGAAAAATCAGGCCCCAGGAAATGCGTTGCGAGCCCCTTTGGACCATCCAAAAGTGTCACCAAAGGAAGGCGTTGGGTACAAGTGAACTCCCCAGGGGAGCCTTTACGCAGCCCCACATGCAACTGGACCCTCCGGGTTCGATTTTTCATAGACAACCTAAACATATTCCTAGCCGGCATGGGAGAAGACTGAAAAATCAGGCCCCAGAAAACGAGTTGCAAGCCCCTACGGCCATCTAAAAGTGTCACCAAAGGAAGGCTTTGGGTACAAGTGAACTCCCCAGGGGAGCCTTTACGCAGCCCCACATGCAACTGGACCCTCCGGGTTCGCTGTTTCCGAGTATCCCTAAACATGGACCTAGCTGTCATCGAAGACGACTGAAAAATCAGGCCCCAGGAAATGCCTTGCGAGCACCTTAGGACCATCCAAAAGTGCCCCCAAAGGAAGGCTTTGGGTACAAGTGAACTCCCCAGGGGAGCCTTTACGCAGCCCCACATGGACCCTCTGGGTTCGATTTTTCCTAGCAACCCTTAATATATCCCTAGCCAGCATGGGTGAAGACTGAAATACCGGGCCCCAGAAAACGCGTTGCAAGCCCCTTTCGCCCATCCAAAAGTGTCACCAAAGGAAGGCTTTGGGTACAAGTGAACTCCCCGGGGGAGCCTTTACGCAGCCCCACATGCAACTGGACCCTCCGGGTTCGATTTTTCCAAGCATCCCTAAACATAGCCCTAGCCGGCATCGAAGACGACTGAAAAATCGGGCCCCAGGAAATGCCTTGCGCGACCCGTTGGACCATCCAAAAGTGTCACGAAAGGAAGCCTTTGGGTACAAGTGAACTCCCCAGGGGAGCCTTTACGCAGCCCCACATGCAACTAGACCCTCCGAGATCGCTGTTCCTGAGCAAACCTAAACGTAGCCCTAGCTGTCATCGGAGACGACTGAAAAATCAGGCCCCAGGAAATGCGTTCCAAGCACTTTTTGCCCATTCAAAAGTGCCCCCAAAGGAAGGCTTTGGGTACAAGAGAACTCCCCAGGGGAGCCTTTACGCAGCCCCACATGCAACTGGACCCTCCGGGTTCGCTGTTCCTGAGCAAACCTAAACGTAGCCCTAGCCGTCATCAGAGACGAGTGAAAAATCAGGCCCCAGGAAATGCGTTCCAAGCCCTTTTTGCCCATCCAAAAGTGCCCCCAAAGGAAGGCTTTGGGTACAAGTGAACTCCCCAGGGGAGCCTTTACGCAGCCCCACATGCAACTGGACCCTCTGGGTTCGATTTTTCCTAGCAACCCTTAATATATCCCTAGCCAGCATGGGAGAAGACTGAGATACCGGGCCCCAGAAAACGCGTTGCAAGCCCCTTTCGCCCATCCAAAAGTGTCACCAAAGGAAAGCTTTGGGTAAAAGTGAACTCCCCGGGGGAGACTTTACGCAGCCCCACATGCAACTGGACCCTCCGGGTTCGATTTTTCCGAGCATCCCTAAACATATCCCTAGCCAACATCGAAGACGACTGAAAAATCGGGCCCCAGGAAATGCCTTGCGCGACCCTTTGGACCATCCAAAAGTGCCCCCAAAGGAAGGCTTTGGGTACAAGAGAACTACCCAGGGGAGCCTTTACGCAGCCCCACATGCAACTGGACCCTCCGGGTTCGCTGTTCCTGAGCAAATCTAAACATAGCCCTAGCCGTCATCGGAGACGAGTGAAAAATCAGGCCCCAGGAAATGCCTTGCGGGCCCCTTTGGACCATCCAAAAGTGCCCCCAAAGGAAGGCTTTGGGTACAAGAGAACTCCCCAGGGGAGCCTTTACGCAGCCCCACATGCAACTGGACCCTCCGGGTTCGATTTCTCATAGCCATCCTAAATATATAACTAGCCGGCATGGGAGAAGACTGAAAAATCAGGCCCCAGAAAACGCGTTGCAAGCCCCTTTCGCCCATCCAATAGTGTCACCAACGGAAGGCTTTGGGTACAAGTGAACTCCCCAGGGGAGCCTTTACGCAGCCCCACATGCAACTGGACCCTCCGGGATCGCTGTTCCTGAGCAAACCTAAACGTAACCCTAGCCGTCATCGGAGACGTGTGAAAAATCAGGCCCCAGGAAATGCGTTCCAAGCCCTTTTTGCCCATCCAAAAGTGCCCCCAAAGGAAGGCTTTGGATACAAGTGAACTCCCCAGGGGAGCCTTTACGCAGCCCCACATGCAACTGGACCCTCCGGGATCGCTGTTCCTGAGCAAACCTAAACGTAACCCTAGCCGTCATCGGAGACGTGTGAAAAATCAGGCCCCAGGAAATGCCTTGCGAGCCCCTTTGAACCATCCAAAAGTGCCCCCAAAGGAAGGCTTTGGGTACAAGTGAACTCCCCAGGGGAGCCTTTACGCAGCCCCACATGCAACTGGACCCTCCGGGTTCGCTGTTCCTGAGCAAACCTAAAAGTAGCCCTAGCCGTCATCGGAGACGAGTGAAAAATCAGGCCCCAGGAAATGCGTTGCGAGCCCCTTTGGACCATCCAAAAGTGTCACCAAAGGAAGGCGTTGGGTACAAGTGAACTCCCCAGGGGAGCCTTTACGCAGCCCCACATGCAACTGGACCCTCCGGGTTCGATTTTTCATAGACAACCTAAACATATTCCTAGCCGGCATGGGAGAAGACTGAAAAATCAGGCCCCAGAAAACGAGTTGCAAGCCCCTACGGCCATCTAAAAGTGTCACCAAAGGAAGGCTTTGGGTACAAGTGAACTCCCCAGGGGAGCCTTTACGCAGCCCCACATGCGACTGGACCCTCCGGGTTCGCTGTTCCTGAGCAAACCTAAACGTAACCCTAGCCGTCTTCGGAGATGAGTGAAAAATCAGGCCCCAGGAAATGCGTTCCAAGCCCTTTTTGCCCATCCAAAAGTGCCCCCAAAGGAAGGCTTTGGGTACATCTGAAGTTCCCAGGGGAGCCTTTACGCAGCCCCACATGCAACTGGACCCTCCGGGTTCGATTTTCCGAGCATCCCTAAACATAGCCCTAGCCGGCATCGAAGACGAGTGAAAAATCAGGTACCAGGAAATGCGTTGCGAGCCCTTTTCACCGATCCAAAAATGCCCCCAAAGGAAGGCTTTGGGTACAAGTGAACTCCCCAGGGGAGCCTTTACGCAGCCCCACATGCAACTGGACCCTCCGGGTTCGCTGTTCCTGAGCAAACCTAAACGTAACCCTACCTGTCATCGGAGACGAGTGAAAAATCAGGCCCCAGGAAATGCGTTGCGAGCCCCTTTGAACCATCCAAAAGTGCCCCCAAAGGAAGGCTTTGGGTACAAGTGAACTCCCCAGGGGAGCCTTTACGCAGCCCCACATGCAACTGGACCCTCCGGGTTCGCTGTTCCTGAGCAAAACTAAAAGTAGCCCTAGCCGTCATCGGAGACGAGTGAAAAATCAGACCCCAGGAAATGCGTTGCGAGCCCCTTTGGACCATCCAAAAGTGCCCCCAAAGGAAGGGTTTGGGTACAAGTGAACTCCCCAGGGGAGCCTTTACGCAGCCCCACATGCAACTGGACCCTCCGGGTTCGCTGTTCCTGAGCAAAACCTAAACGTAGCCCTAGCCGTCATCGGAGACGAGTGAAAAATCAAGCCCCAGGAAACGCGTTACGAGCCCCTTTCGCCCATCCAATGGTGTCACCAAAGGAATGCTTTGGGTACAAGTGAACTCCCCAGGGGAGACTTTACGCAGCCCCACATGCAACTGGACCCTCCTGGTTCGCTGTTTCCGAGTATCCCTAAACATATCCCTAGCCAGCATCGAAGACGAATGAAAAATCAGGCCCCAGGAAATGCGTTCCAAGCCCCTTTGGACCATCCAAAAGTGCCCCCAAAGGAAGGCTTTGGGTACAAGAGAACTCCCCAGGGGAGCCTTTACGCAGCCCCACATGCAACTGGACCCTCCGGGTTCGATTTTTCCGAGCATCCCTAAACTTAGCCCTAGCCGGCATCGAAGACGACTGAAAAATCGGGCCCCAGGAAATGCCTTGCGCGACCCTTTGGACCATCCAAAAGTGCCCCCAAAGGAAGGCTTTGGGTACAAGAGAACTCCCCAGGGGAGCCTTTACGCAGCCCCACATGCAACTGGACCCTCCGGGTTCGCTGTTTCCGAGTATCCCTAAACATAGCCCTAGCCGGCATCGAAGACGACTGAAAAATCAGGCCCCACGAAATGCGTTGCGAGCCCCTTAGGACCATCCAAAAGTGCCCCCAAAGGAAGGCTTTGGGTACAAGTGAACTCCCCAGGGGAGCCTTTACGCAGCCCCACATGCAACTGGACCCTCCGGGTTCGCTGTTCCTGAGCAAACCTAAACGTAGCCCTAGCCGTCATCGGAGACGAGTGAAAAATCAGGCCCCAGGAAATGCCTTGCGAGCCCCTTTGAACCATCCAAAAGTGCCCCCAAAGGAAGGCTTTGGGTACAAGTGAACTCCCCAGGGGAGCCTTTACGCAGCCCCACATGCAACTGGACCCTCCGGGTTCGCTGTTCCTGAGCAAACCTAAAAGTAGCCCTAGCCGTCATCGGAGACGAGTGAAAAATCAGGACGCAGGAAATGCGTTGCGAGCCCCTTTGGACCATCCAAAAGTGTCACCAAAGGAAGGCGTTGGGTACAAGTGAACTCCCCAGGGGAGCCTTTACGCAGCCCCACATGCAACTGGACCCTCCGGGTTCGATTTTTCATAGACAACCTAAACATATTCCTAGCCGGCATGGGAGAAGACTGAAAAATCAGGCCCCAGAAAACGAGTTGCAAGCCCCTACGGCCATCTAAAAGTGTCACCAAAGGAAGGCTTTGGGTACAAGTGAACTCCCCAGGGGAGCCTTTACGCAGCCCCACATGCAACTGGACCCTCCTGGTTCGCTGTTCCTGAGCAAACCTAAAAGTAGCCCTAGCCGTCATCGGAGACGAGTGAAAAATCAGGCCCCAGGAAATGCGTTGCGAGCCCCTTTGGACCATCCAAAAGTGCCCCCAAAGGAAGGCTTTGGGTACAAGTGAACTCCCCAGGGGAGCCTTTACGCAGCCCCACATGCAACTGGACCCTCCTGGTTCGCTGTTCCTGAGCAAACCTAAAAGTAGCCCTAGCCGTCATCGGAGACGAGTGAAAAATCAAGCCCCAGGAAATGCGTTACGAGCCCCTTTCGCCCATCCAATGGTGTCACCAAAGGAATGCTTTGGGTACAAGTGAACTCCCCAGGGGAGACTTTACGCAGCCCCACATGCAACTGGACCCTCCGGGTTCGCTGTTTCCGAGTATCCCTAAACATATCCCTAGCCGGCATCGAAGACGAATGAAAAATCAGGCCCCAGGAAATGCGTTCCAAGCCCCTTTGGACCATCCAAAAGTGCCCCCAAAGGAAGGCTTTGGGTACAAGAGAACTCCCCAGGGGAGCCTTTACGCAGCCCCACATGCAACTGGACCCTCCGGGTTCGATTTTTCCGAGCATCCCTAAACATAGCCCTAGCCGGCATCGAAGACGACTGAAAAATCGGGCCCCAGGAAATGCCTTGCGCGACCCTTTGGACCATCCAAAAGTGCCCCCAAAGGAAGGCTCTGGGTACAAGAGAACTCCCCAGGGGAGCCTTTACGCAGCCCCACATGCAACTGGACCCTCCGGGTTCGCTGTTCCTGAGCAAACCTAAACGTAGCCCTAGCCGTCATCGGAGACGAGTTAAAAATCAGGCCCCAGGAAATGCCTTGCGAGCCCCTTTGGACCATCCAAAAGTGCCCCCAAAGGAAGGCTTTGGGTACAAGAGAACTCCCCAGGGGAGCCTTTACGCAGGCCCACATGCAACTGGACCCTCCGGGTTCAATTTTCCGAGCATCCCTAAACATAGCCCTAGCCGGCATCGAAGACGACTGAAAAATCAGGCCCCAGAAAATGCGTTCCAAGCCCCTTTGGACCATCCAAAAGTGCCCGCAAAGGAAGGCTTTGGGTAAAAGAGAACTCCCCAGGGGAGCCTTTACGCAGCCCCACATGCAACTGGACCCTCCGGGTTCGCTGTTTCCGAGTATCCCTAAACATAGCCCTAGCCGGCATCGAAGACGACTGTAAAATCAGGCCCCACGAAATGCGTTGCGAGCCCCTTTGGACCATCCAAAAGTGCCCCCAAAGGAAGGCTTTGGGTACAAGTGAACTCCCCAGGGGAGCCTTTACGCAGCCCCACATGCAACTGGACCCTCCGTGTTCGCTGTTCCTGAGCAAACCTAAACGTAGCCCTAGCCGTCATCGGAGACGAGTGAAAAATGAGGCCACAGGAAATGCGTTACGAGCCCTTTTCGCCCATCCAATGGTGTCACCAAAGGAAGGCTTTGGGTACAAGAGAACTCCCCAGGGGAGCCTTTACGCAGCCCCACATGCAACTGGACCCTCCGGGTTCGATTTTTCCGAGCATCCCTAAACATAGCCCTAGCCGGCATCGAAGACGACTGAAAAATCGGGCCCCAGGAAATGCCTTGCGCGACCCTTTGGACCATCCAAAAGTGCCCCCAAAGGAAGGCTTTGGGTACAAGAGAACTACCCAGGGGAGCCTTTACGCAGCCCCACATGCAACTGGACCCTCCGGGTTCGCTGTTCCTGAGCAAACCTAAAAGTAGCCCTAGCCGTCATCGGAGACGAGTGAAAAATCAGGCCCCAGGAAATGCGTTGCGAGCCCCTTTGGACCATCCAAAAGTGTCACCAAAGGAAGGCGTTGGGTACAAGTGAACTCCCCAGGGGAGCCTTTACGCAGCCCCACATGCAACTGGACCCTCCGGGTTCGATTTTTCATAGACAACCTAAACATATTCCTAGACGGCATGGGAGAAGACTGAAAAATCAGGCCCCAGAAAACGAGTTGCAAGCCCCTACGGCCATCTAAAAGTGTCACCAAAGGAAGGCTTTGGGTACAAGTGAACTCCCCAGGGGAGCCTTTACGCAGCCCCACATGCAACTGGACCCTCCGGGTTCGCTGTTTCCGAGTATCCCTAAACATGGACCTAGCTGTCATCGAAGACGACTGAAAAATCAGGCCCCAGGAAATGCCTTGCGAGCACCTTAGGACCATCCAAAAGTGCCCCCAAAGGAAGGCTTTGGGTACAAGTGAACTCCCCAGGGGAGCCTTTACGCAGCCCCACATGGACCCTCTGGGTTCGATTTTTCCTAGCAACCCTTAATATATCCCTAGCCAGCATGGGTGAAGACTGAAATACCGGGCCCCAGAAAACGCGTTGCAAGCCCCTTTCGCCCATCCAAAAGTGTCACCAAAGGAAGGCTTTGGGTACAAGTGAACTCCCCGGGGGAGCCTTTACGCAGCCCCACATGCAACTGGACCCTCCGGGTTCGATTTTTCCAAGCATCCCTAAACATAGCCCTAGCCGGCATCGAAGACGACTGAAAAATCGGGCCCCAGGAAATGCCTTGCGCGACCCGTTGGACCATCCAAAAGTGTCACGAAAGGAAGCCTTTGGGTACAAGTGAACTCCCCAGGGGAGCCTTTACGCAGCCCCACATGCAACTAGACCCTCCGAGATCGCTGTTCCTGAGCAAACCTAAACGTAGCCCTAGCTGTCATCGGAGACGACTGAAAAATCAGGCCCCAGGAAATGCGTTCCAAGCACTTTTTGCCCATTCAAAAGTGCCCCCAAAGGAAGGCTTTGGGTACAAGAGAACTCCCCAGGGGAGCCTTTACGCAGCCCCACATGCAACTGGACCCTCCGGGTTCGCTGTTCCTGAGCAAATCTAAACATAGCCCTAGCCGTCATCGGAGACGAGTGAAAAATCAGGCCCCAGGAAATGCCTTGCGGGCCCCTTTGGACCATCCAAAAGTGCCCCCAAAGGAAGGCTTTGGGTACAAGAGAACTCCCCAGGGGAGCCTTTACGCAGCCCCACATGCAACTGGACCCTCCGGGTTCGATTTCTCATAGCCATCCTAAATATATAACTAGCCGGCATGGGAGAAGACTGAAAAATCAGGCCCCAGAAAACGCGTTGCAAGCCCCTTTCGCCCATCCAATAGTGTCACCAACGGAAGGCTTTGGGTACAAGTGAACTCCCCAGGGGAGCCTTTACGCAGCCCCACATGCAACTGGACCCTCCGGGATCGCTGTTCCTGAGCAAACCTAAACGTAACCCTAGCCGTCATCGGAGACGTGTGAAAAATCAGGCCCCAGGAAATGCGTTCCAAGCCCTTTTTGCCCATCCAAAAGTGCCCCCAAAGGAAGGCTTTGGATACAAGTGAACTCCCCAGGGGAGCCTTTATGCAGCCCCACATGCGACTGGACCCTCCGGGTTCGCTGTTCCTGAGCAAAACTAAACGTAACCCTACCTGTCATCGGAGACGAGTGAAAAATCAGGCCCCAGGAAATGCCTTGCGAGCCCCTTTGAACCATCCAAAAGTGCCCCCAAAGGAAGGCTTTGGGTACAAGTGAACTCCCCAGGGGAGCCTTTACGCAGCCCCACATGCAACTGGACCCTCCGGGTTCGCTGTTCCTGAGCAAACCTAAAAGTAGCCCTAGCCGTCATCGGAGACGAGTGAAAAATCAGGCCCCAGGAAATGCGTTGCGAGCCCCTTTGGACCATCCAAAAGTGTCACCAAAGGAAGGCGTTGGGTACAAGTGAACTCCCCAGGGGAGCCTTTACGCAGCCCCACATGCAACTGGACCCTCCGGGTTCGATTTTTCATAGACAACCTAAACATATTCCTAGCCGGCATGGGAGAAGACTGAAAAATCAGGCCCCAGAAAACGAGTTGCAAGCCCCTACGGCCATCTAAAAGTGTCACCAAAGGAAGGCTTTGGGTACAAGTGAACTCCCCAGGGGAGCCTTTACGCAGCCCCACATGCAACTGGACCCTCCGGGTTCGCTGTTTCCGAGTATCCCTAAACATAGACCTAGCTGTCATCGAAGACGACTGAAAAATCAGGCCCCAGGAAATGCCTTGCGAGCACCTTAGGACCATTCAAAAGTGCCCCCAAAGGAAGGCTTTGGGTACAAGTGAACTCCCCAGGGGAGCCTTTACGCAGCCCCACATGGACCCTCTGGGTTCGATTTTTCCTAGCAACCCTTAATATATCCCTAGCCAGCATGGGTGAAGACTGAAATACCGGGCCCCAGAAAACGCGTTGCAAGCCCCTTTCGCCCATCCAAAAGTGTCACCAAAGGAAGGCTTTGGGTACAAGTGAACTCCCCGGGGGAGCCTTTACGCAGCCCCACATGCAACTGGACCCTCCGGGTTCGATTTTTCCAAGCATCCCTAAACATAGCCCTAGCCGGCATCGAAGACGACTGAAAAATCGGGCCCCAGGAAATGCCTTGCGCGACCCGTTGGACCATCCAAAAGTGTCACGAAAGGAAGCCTTTGGGTACAAGTGAACTCCCCAGGGGAGCCTTTACGCAGCCCCACATGCAACTAGACCCTCCGAGATCGCTGTTCCTGAGCAAACCTAAACGTAGCCCTAGCTGTCATCGGAGACGACTGAAAAATCAGGCCCCAGGAAATGCGTTCCAAGCACTTTTTGCCCATTCAAAAGTGCCCCCAAAGGAAGGCTTTGGGTACAAGACAACTCCCCAGGGGAGCCTTTACGCAGCCCCACATGCAACTGGACCCTCCGGGTTCGCTGTTCCTGAGCAAACCTAAACGTAGCCCTAGCCGTCATCAGAGACGAGTGAAAAATCAGGCCCCAGGAAATGCGTTCCAAGCCCTTTTTGCCCATCCAAAAGTGCCCCCAAAGGAAGGCTTTGGGTACAAGTGAACTCCCCAGGGGAGCCTTTACGCAGCCCCACATGCAACTGGACCCTCTGGGTTCGATTTTTCCTAGCAACCCTTAATATATCCCTAGCCAGCATGGGAGAAGACTGAGATACCGGGCCCCAGAAAACGCGTTGCAAGCCCCTTTCGCCCATCCAAAAGTGTCACCAAAGGAAGGCTTTGGGTACAAGTGAACTCCCCGGGGGAGCCTTTACGCAGCCCCACATGCAACTGGACCCTCCGGGTTCGATTTTTCCGAGCATCCCTAAACATATCCCTAGCCGGAATCGAAGACGACTGAAAAATCGGGCCCCAGGAAATGCCTTGCGGGCCCCTTTGGACCATCCAAAAGTGCCCCCAAAGGAAGGCTTTGGGTACAAGAGAACTCCCCAGGGGAGCCTTTACGCAGCCCCACATGCAACTGGACCCTCCGGGTTCGATTTTTCATAGCCATCCTAAATATATAACTAGCCGGCATGGGAGAAGACTGAAAAATCAGGCCCCAGAAAACGCGTTGCAAGCCCCTTTCGCACATCCAATAGTGTCACCAACGGAAGGCTTTGGGTACAAGTGAACTCCCCAGGGGAGCCTTTACGCAGCCCCACATGCAACTGGACCCTCCGGGATCGCTGTTCCTGAGCAAACCTAAACGTAACCCTAGCCGTCATCGGAGACGTGTGAAAAATCAGGCCCCAGGAAATGCGTTCCAAGCCCTTTTTGCCCATCCAAAAGTGCCCCCAAAGGAAGGCTTTGGATACAAGTGAACTCCCCAGGGGAGCCTTTATGCAGCCCCACATGCGACTGGACCCTCCGGGTTCGCTGTTCCTGAGCAAACCTAAACGTAACCCTAGCCGTCTTCGGAGATGAGTGAAAAATCAGGCCCCAGGAAATGCGTTCCAAGCCCTTTTTGCCCATCCAAAAGTGCCCCCAAAGGAAGGCTTTGGGTACATCTGAAGTTCCCAGGGGAGCCTTTACGCAGCCCCACATGCAACTGGACCCTCCGGGTTCGATTTTCCGAGCATCCCTAAACATAGCCCTAGCCGGCATCGAAGACGAGTGAAAAATCAGGTACCAGGAAATGCGTTGCGAGCCCTTTTCACCGATCCAAAAATGCCCCCAAAGGAAGGCTTTGGGTACAAGTGAACTCCCCAGGGGAGCCTTTAAGCAGCCCCACATGAAACTGGACCCTCCGGGTTCGCTGTTCCTGAGCAAACCTAAAAGTAGCCGTAGCCGTCATCGGAGACTAGTGAAAAATCAGGCCCCAGGAAATGCGTTGCGAGCCCCTTTGGACCATCCAAAAGTGTCACCAAAGGAAGGCGTTGGGTACAAGTGAACTCCCCAGGGGAGTCTTTACGCAGCCCCACATGCAACTGGACCCTCCGGGTTCGATTTTTCATAGACAACCTAAACATATTCCTAGCCGGCATGGGAGAAGACTGAAAAATCAGGCCCCAGAAAACGAGTTGCAAGCCCCTACGGCCATCTAAAAGTGTCACCAAAGGAAGGCTTTGGGTACAAGTGAACTCCCCAGGGGAGCCTTTACGCAGCCCCACATGCAACTGGACCCTCCGGGTTCGCTGTTTCCGAGTATCCCTAAACATAGACCTAGCTGTCATCGAAGACGACTGAAAAATCAGGCCCCAGGAAATGCCTTGCGAGCACCTTAGGACCATTCAAAAGTGCCCCCAAAGGAAGGCTTTGGGTACAAGTGAACTCCCCGGGGGAGCCTTTACGCAGCCCCACATGCAACTGGACCCTCCGGGTTCGATTTTTCCAAGCATCCCTAAACATAGCCCTAGCTGGCATCGAAGACGAGTGAAAAATCAGGTACCAGGAAATGCCTTGCGCGACCCGTTGGACCATCCAAAAGTGTCATGAAAGGAAGCCTTTGGGTACAAGTGAACTCCCCAGGGGAGCCTTTACGCAGCCCCACATGCAACTAGACCCTCCGAGATCGCTGTTCCTGAGCAAACCTAAACGTAGCACTAGCTGTCATCGGAGACGACTGAAAAATCAGGCCCCAGGAAATGCGTTCCAAGCACTTTTTGCCCATTCAAAAGTGCCCCCAAAGGAAGGCTTTGGGTACAAGAGAACTCCCCAGGGGAGCCTTTACGCAGCCCCACATGCAACTGGACCCTCCTGGTTCGCTGTTCCTGAGCAAACCTAAACGTAGCCCTAGCCGTCATCGGAGACGAGTGAAAAATCAGGCCCCAGGAAATGCGTTCCAAGCCCTTTTTGCCCATCCAAAAGTGCCCCCAAAGGAAGGCTTTGGGTACAAGTGAACTCCCCAGGGGAGCCTTTACGCAGCCCCACATGCAACTGGACCCTCTGGGTTCGATTTTTCCTAGCAACCCTTAATATATCCCTAGCCAGCATGGGAGAAGACTGAGATACCGGGCCCCAGAAAACGCGTTGCAAGCCCCTTTCGCCCATCCAAAAGTGTCAATAAAGGAAGGCTTTGGGTACAAGTGAACTCCCCGGGGGAGCCTTTACGCAGCCCCACATGCAACTGGACCCTCCGGGTTCGATTTTTCCGAGCATCCCTAAACATATCCCTAGCCGGCATCGAAGACGACTGAAAAATCGGGCCCCAGGAAATGCCTTGCGCGACCCTTTGGACCATCCAAAAGTGCCCCCAAAGGAAGGCTTTGGGTACAAGAGAACTCCCCAGGGGAGCCTTTACGCAGCCCCACATGCAACTGGACCCTCCGGGTTCGCTGTTTCCTAGTATCCCTAAACATAGCCCTAGCTGTCATTGAAGACGAGTGAAAAATCAGGCCCCATGAAATGCGTTGATAGCCCATTTGGACCATTCAAAAGTGCCCCCAAAGGAAGGCTTTGGGTACAAGTGAACTCCCCAGGGGAGCCTTTATGCAGCCCCACATGCAACTGGACCCTCCGGGTTCACTCTTTCTGAGTATCCCTAAACATAGCCCTAGCTGACATCGAAGACGATTGAAAAATCAGGCCCAAGGAAATGCGTTGCGAGCCCCTTAGGACCATCCAAAAGTGCCCCCAAAGGAAGGCTTTGGGTACAAGAGAACTCCCCTGGGGAGCCTTTATGCAGCCCCACATGCAACTGGACCCTCCGAGATCGCTCTTCCTGAGCAAACCTTAACGTAGCCCTAGCTGTCATCGGAGACGAGTGAAAAATCAGGCCCCAGGAAATGCATTGCGAGCCCCTTTGGACCATCCAAAAGTGCCCCCAAAGGAAGGCTTTGGGTACAAGTGAACTCCCCAGGGGATCCTTTACGCAGGCGCACATGCAACTGGACCCTCCGGGTTCAATTTTTCATAGCCACCCTAAATATATAACTAGCCGGCATGGGAGAAGACTGAAAAATCAGGCTCCAGAAAACGCGTTGCAAGCCCCTTTCGCCCATCCAATAGTGTCACCAACGGAAGGCTTTGGGTACAAGTGAACTCCCCAGGGGAGCCTTTACGCAGCCCCACATGCAACTGGACCCTCCGGGTTCGCTGTTCCTGAGCAAACCTAAACGTAACCCTAGCCGTCATCGGAGACGTGTGAAAAATCAGGCCCCAGGAAATGCATTCCAAGCCCTTTTTGCCCATCCAAAAGTGCCCCCAAAGGAAGGCTTTGGATACAAGTGAACTCCCCAGGGGAGCCTTTATGGAGCCCCACATGCGACTGGATCCTCCGGGTTCGCTGTTCCTGAGCAAACCTAAACGTAACCCTAGCCGTCTTCGGAGATGAGTGAAAAATCAGGCCCCAGGAAATGCGTTGCGTGCCCCTTTGGACCATCCTAAAGTGCCCCCAAAGGAAAGCTTTGGGTACATCTGAAGTTCCCAGGGGAGCCTTTACGCAGCCCCACATGCAACTGGACCCTCCGGGTTCGATTTTCCGAGCATCCCTAAACATAGCCCTAGCCGGCATCGAAGACGACTGAAAAATCAGGTACCAGGAAATGCGTTGCGAGCCCTTTTCACCGATCCAAAAATGCCCCCAAAGGAAGGCTTTGGGTACAAGTGAACTCCCCAGGGGAGCCTTTAAGCAGCCCCACATGCAACTGGACCCTCCGGGTTCGCTGCTCCTGAGCAAACCTTAACGTATCCCTAGCCGTCATCGGAGACGAGTGAAAAATCAGGCCCCAGGAAATGCGTTGCGAGCCCCTTTGGACCATCCAAAAGTGCCCCCAAAGGAAGGCTTTGGGTACAAGAGAACTCCCCAGGGGAGCCTTTACGCAGCCCCACATGCAACTGGACCCTCCGAGATCGCTGTTCCTGAGCAAACCTAAACGTAGCCCTAGCTGTCATCGCAGACGAATGAAAAATCAGGCCCCAGGAAATGCTTTGCGTGCCCCTTAGGACCATCCAAAAGTGCCCCCAAAGGAAGGCTTTGGGTACAAGTGAACTCCCCAGGGGAGCCTTTAAGCAGCCCCACATGCAACTGGACCCTCCGGGTTCGCTGTTTCCGAGCATCCCTAAACATAGCCCTAGCCGGCATCGAAGACGACTGAAAAATCGGGCCCCAGGAAATGCCTTGCTCTCCTGGTTTCAGTTAGAACAGAATTAATTTTCTTCCTAGTAGCTGGTGGAATGCTGTGTTTTGGCTTAGGATGAGAAGAGTGCTGATAACACCCCAATGCTTTAATTGTTGCAGAGCAGTGCTTATACTAAGCCAAGGACATCTCAGCCTTTTGCTCTGTCCTGCCAACGAGCATGCTGGGGGTGCAGTAAGAGCTGGGAGGGGACAGGCCCAGGACAGGTGACCCAAACTAGCCAAAGGGGTATTCCATACCATCTGATGTCATGCTAAACAATATATAGGGGTGGCTAGCCGGGGGGAGGGGGCCGGACTGCTCGGGGTTAGGCTGGGCATCGGTCAGCGGGTGGTGAGCAATTGCATTGTGCATCACTTGTTTGTACATACTATTATTACTTTCATATTATCACTATTGTATCATTATTATTATTATTGTTATTATTATTTTTGTTATTATTATTTTCCCTGTCTTATTAAACTGTCTTTATCTCAACTCACGGGCTTCACTTTCCATTTCTCTCCCCCGTCCCAGAGAGGGAGGGGGGAGGGTGAGCGAACGGCTGCGTGGTGTTTAGCTGCCGGCCGGGTTAAACCACGACAGTCTTTTTGGCGCCCAACGTGGGGCACGAAAGGTTGAGATAACGGCAGATCTGATCAGAGTGTGTTAAACTAAAATTGGTGTAAGAATTAGACCTGCTTAATAGTCACCTGTCATGATGCTGATTGCTTTAATCTCAACTCTGCTGCGCCTGTTTTCCAAATTGAGTATTATAGTACATTATTTTCCGTATTTGCTCTCTGTCGTGTTGTTTATCCTCTCCGGGCCCTGGTTTCAGATCATTATGGTACTGAGTGTTATAGCAATGGCTTATGAGACGATAAGATATCTGGTCATGACTCTAACTTGGTATTTATACTCAGTAACATCGTGGACTCTGTACTTTGGAAACAGTATCTTGGGAACTATTAGCAATTATACCTATTGTTTTTCTCCACTAGAGAGTCAATCTGTGGAGGGGAAAGGGGAAGATAATTTTTCTTACTTGATTACTCTCCCTTTCTCCTTCACCACCCCTGTATCCTCCTGGATCACTCTGCCTTCCTCCTTCACCACCCTCTTACCCCCTGAGCTTGTCACAATAGCTCTCCAAGATATTGAATATTTTTGGAATACTCAGAGTACCATAGTCTTGTTGTTCTGCCTCATGAATGCACTTCAGGTTCTGCTTAAAGTTAAACAACTACTTGGGAAGCTTATCCGGATATCTGCCCGGAGGCAGGATAGTTGTGGGTGGCAGGGAGTATGGGTGGATATGGGCAGGCATCTAGAGCAGTTGGCACCCCCAGTGTGTTGGAAATTCACCCCTGAACAATGGCAAAATCCTCAAAAACTGGCAGAATGCTTGAAAAAAAGGTGTCATGATTCTGGCAGTTCCAAAGTAACACAAATCATTATAACGTGCTGGGGCCTGGCTCATGCCTATCGAGCTGCCATTGATACTGCTATCAACTTAGTGACAGACCCTGCGGCCACTCCAAGCCCTGTGACAGATCCAACGGCCACTGTGACCCCTACGGTGGACTCGGCAGCCGCTCCAGATCCGGTTCCTGCAGCCGCTCCAGATCCAGCTCCTGCAGCCGCTCCAGTTCCAGCTCCTGCAGCCGCTCCAGTCCCAGTTCCTGCAGCCGTTCCAGTCCCAGCTCCTGCAGCCGCTCCAGTCCCAGTTCCTGCAGCCGCTCCAGTCCCAGCTCCTGCAGCCGTTCCAGCTCCAGCTCCTGCAGCCGCTCCAGTCCCAGCTCCTGCAGCCGCTCCAGTCCCAGTTCCTGCAACTGCTCCAGCTCCAGCTCCTGCAGCCGCTCCAGCTCCGGTTCCTGCAACTGCTCCAGCTCCTGCAGCCGCTCCAACTCCTGTGGCTGTGTCAGAGAAACGAGCTGTAGCAGTGCAAGTTGACCCTGCGGAGGGTATTCCAACCCCTGTGGCAGACCCTGTAACACGGTCAGAGAAACGAGCTGTAGCAGTGCAAGTTGATCCTGCAGAGGGTATTCCAACCCCTGTGGCAGACCCTGTAACAAAGTCAGAGAAACGAGCTGTGGCAGTGCAAGCTGCCCCTGCAGAGGGTATTCCAACCCCTGTGGCAGACCCTGTAACAAAGTCAGAGAAACGAGCAGTAGCAGTGCAAGCTGCCCCTGTAGAGAAGGTGAAAAAATGGTATAGAGATTCAGGTCGTTTAGAACGCAGAGAGTCTTCTGCCAATCCAGGTAAGGCTTCTGCCAAAACTAGGTATAGAGATGACGAAGATGACGACGACGCTGGGCCATCAAGGATTCAGGAGGAGGAAGATGAGGATGCCGAAAAAGCAACAGTAACTACCCGAAGCCTAAACGAACGTGAGCTACGAGATGTGCGAAAAGATTTTGGTCGCTGTATAGGTGAGCAGCTTGTCACCTGGCTGCTCCGGTGCTGGGACTCTGGAGCCAATTGTGTGGAATTAGACGGCAGGGAAGCCAAGCGGCTGGGATCCCTTGCTCGAGACGCCGGCATTGACAAAGCAATTGCAGATGGAGCACAATCCACCAGCCTCTGGAGGCGTCTCCTCTCAGCTGTGAGGGAAAGGTATCCCTTCAAGGAAGAACTTTTATGTCTACCAGGCAAGTGGACCACTATGGAGAAGGGAATCCAGTACCTGAGGGAATTAGCCGTACGGGAAGTGATTTATGAGGATCCAGACCTCAGACAAACATCTAAAGATCCAGATGAAGTCAAGTGTACACGGCCCATGTGGCGGAAGTTTGTACGGAGTGCACCATCATCATATGCCAGCTCATTGGCAATAATGGCCTGGAAAGAGGATGAGGAACCCACAGTGGATGAAGCGGCTAAACAACTCCGGCAGTACGAAGAAAGTCTTTCCTCTTCCTTACAGGCCTGCGTCTCAGCTGTGGAGAAACTTTCTGAAGAGGTCCACCAACTTAAAGAGAATCTATCTTCCCCCCAACCTGAACCAACCAGTGTCCAACGACCAAAAGAGAACACTTGGGAGAAACTTTCTGAAAAGGTTCACCAACTTGAAGAGAGATTATTCTCCTCTGTACCTGTACAAAGCAGTGTCTCAGCTGTCAGGGGTAGGCGTTCACCCACACAAGGAAGACAATATGGTGGGTACTCACCCCGTGCCACCCTGTGGTTTTACTTACGAGACCATGGAGAGGACATGAGAAAATGGGATGGAAAATCTACTGCGACCCTAGAGGCACGGGTACGTGAGTTGCAAAAGAAAACAATCAGGAAAAAGGGATTCTCTGAAAAGTTTGCTGCTCCAACTTCCAGCAGACAGTCCTTCAAACACAGAAACGAAGAAGATTCTGACCAGGATTAGGGGGGCCCTGCCTCCAGCCAGGGGGAGGAAAGGGACAATCGAGTTTATTGGACTGTGTGGATTCGATGGCCTGGCACGTCACACGCACAGAAGTATAAGGCTTTAGTAGACACTGGTGCACAATGTACTATAATGCCATCGAGCTATAAAGGACCAGAGCCCATCTATATTTGTGGAGTGACAGGGGGATCTCAGCAGTTGACTGTATTGGAGGCTGAAGTGAGTCTGACTGGGAATGAGTGGGAAAAGCACCGCATTGTGACTGGTCCGGATGCTCCATGTATCCTTGGCATAGACTATCTTAGAAGAGGATATTGCAAGGACCCAAAAGGGTTCCGGTGGGCTTTTGGTATAGCTGCCTTAGAGACAGAGGGCATTAAACAATTATCTACCTTGCCTGGTCTCTCAGAGGACCCCTCTGTTGTGGGGTTGCTGAGGGTCGAAGAACAGCAAGTGCCAATCGCTACCACAACTGTGCACCGGCGGCAATATCGCACTAACCGAGACTCCCTGATTCCCATCCATAAGCTAATTCGTCAATTGGAGAGCCAAGGAGTGATCAGCAAGACCCATTCACCTTTCAATAGTCCCATATGGCCAGTGCGAAAGTCTAATGGCGAGTGGAGACTAACAGTGGACTATCGTGGCCTGAACGAAGTCACGCCACCACTGAGTGCTGCAGTGCCGGACATGCTGGAACTTCAGTATGAACTTGAGTCAAAGGCAGCCAAGTGGTACGCCACAATTGATATCGCTAATGCATTTTTCTCCATCCCTCTAGCAGCAGAGTGCAGGCCACAATTTGCCTTCACTTGGAGGGGAGTCCAATATACTTGGAATCGGCTGCCCCAGGGGTGGAAACACAGCCCTACCATTTGCCATGGACTGATCCAATCTGCGCTAGAGCAGGGGGAAGCTCCTGAACACCTGCAGTACATCGATGACATTATTGTGTGGGGTGACACAGCAGAGGAAGTTTTCGAGAAAGGGAAGAAAATAGTCCAAATCCTTCTGAAAGCCGGTTTTGCCATAAAACAAAATAAAGTCAAAGGACCTGCACGAGAGATCCAGTTTTTAGGAATAAAATGGCAAGATGGACGTCGTCAAATCCCAATGGATGTGATCAACAAAATAACAGCTATGTCTCCACCAACTAACAAAAAAGAAACACAGACTTTCCTAGGTGTTGTGGGGTTTTGGAGAATGCACATCCCAAATTACAGTCTAATTGTAAACCCGCTCTACCAAGTAACCCGTAAGAAGAATGAGTTTGAATGGGGCCCTGAACAACGACAAGCCTTTGAACAAATCAAGCAGGAAATAGTCCATGCAGTAGCCCTTGGGCCAGTTCGAACAGGACCAGATGTAAAGAATGTGCTCTACACTGCAGCCGGGGAGAATGGCCCCACCTGGAGCCTCTGGCAGAAAGAACCTGGGGAAACTCGAGGTCGGCCTCTGGGGTTTTGGAGTCGGGGATACAGAGGATCTGAGGCCCGCTATACTCCAACTGAAAAGGAGATATTGGCAGCATATGAAGGAGTTCGATCTGCTTTGGAGGTGGTCGGTACTGAAGCGCAGCTCCTCCTAGCACCCCGATTGCCAGTACTAGGCTGGATGTTCAAGGGAAGGGTCCCCTCTACGCATCATGCAACTGATGCTACATGGAGCAAGTGGGTTGCACTGATTACTCAGCGGGCTCGAATAGGAAACCCCAGTCGCCCAGGAATATTGGAAGTGATCATGGACTGGCCAGAAGGCAAATACTTTGGGATATCATCAGAGGAGGAGGTGGGTCGTGCTGAAGAAGCCCCGCTGTACAACCAGTTACCAGAGAATGAAAAGAAATATGCCCTGTTCACTGATGGGTCCTGTCGTATTGTGGGGAAGCATCGAAGATGGAAGGCTGCTGTATGGAGTCCTACGCGACGAGTTGCAGAAGCTGCTGAGGGAGAAGGTGAATCAAGTCAGTTTGCAGAAGTGAAAGCCATTCAGCTGGCTTTAGACATTGCTGAACGAGAAAAATGGCCAGTTCTCTATCTCTACACCGATTCATGGATGGTAGCAAATGCCCTGTGGGGATGGTTACAGCAATGGAAGCAAAACAACTGGCAGCGTAGGGGCAAACCCATCTGGGCTGCTGCATTGTGGCAAGATATTGCTGCTCGGGTAGAGAACCTGGCTGTGAAAGTACGCCACGTAGATGCTCATGTGCCCAAGAATCGGGCTACTGAAGAACATCAAAACAACCAGCAGGTAGATCAGGCTGCTAAGATTGAAGTAGCTCAGGTGGACCTGGATTGGCAGCATAAAGGTGAATTATTTATAGCCCGATGGGCCCATGACACCTCAGGCCATCAAGGTAGAGATGCAACATACAGATGGGCTCGTGATCGAGGGGTGGACTTGACCATGGACGCTATAGCACAGGTTATTCATGACTGTGAAACATGTGCTGCAATCAAGCAAGCCAAACGGTCAAAGCCTCTTTGGTATGGAGGACGGTGGCTGAAATATAAATATGGAGAGGCCTGGCAGATTGATTACATCACACTCCCTCAAACTCGTAATGGCAAGCGCCACGTACTTACAATGGTGGAAGCAACCACCGGATGGCTGGAAACATACCCGGTGCCTCATGCCACCGCCCGGAATACCATCCTGGGCCTTGAAAAGCAAGTCCTATGGCGACATGGCACCCCAGAAAGAATAGAGTCAGACAATGGGACTCACTTCCGAAACAACCTTATAGACACTTGGGCCAAAGAACATGGTATTGAATGGGTGTATCACATCCCCTATCATGCACCAGCCTCCGGGAAAGTTGAACGATACAATGGCCTGTTAAAGACTACCTTGAAAGCAATGGGCGCTGGGACGTTCAAAAACTGGGATACGCATTTGGCAAAGGCCACCTGGTTAGTCAATACTAGGGGATCTACCAACCGAGCTGGACCTGCCCAATCAAACCTGTTACGTACTGTAGATGGGGATAAAGTTCCTGTAGTGCATGTAAAAAATATGCTGGGTAAAACAGTCTGGGCTACTCCTGCCTCAGGAAAAGGCAAACCTATTCGTGGAATTGTTTTCGCTCAGGGACCTGGATACACTTGGTGGGTGATGCAAAAGAACGGAGAGGTCCGGTGTGTACCTCAAGGAGATTTAATACTGGGTGAGAATAGCCCATGAACTGAATTGTACCGTGTTAATTAGTATATTATACTGTATGTTATCACTACCATGATTACTATAGGTGACTAATTAGAATGTATGGAAAAGAGTGTAACCTGAGCATGACATAAATGGTATGGAATAAGGGGTGGATAGATGTCCTGGTTTCAGTTAGAACAGAATTAATTTTCTTCCTAGTAGCTGGTGGAATGCTGTGTTTTGGCTTAGGATGAGAAGAGTGCTGATAACACCCCAATGCTTTAATTGTTGCAGAGCAGTGCTTATACTAAGCCAAGGACATCTCAGCCTTTTGCTCTGTCCTGCCAACGGGCAGGCTGGGGGTGCAGTAAGAGCTGGGAGGGGACAGACCCAGGACAGGTGACCCAAACTAGCCAAAGGGGTATTCCATACCATCTGACGTCATGCTAAACAATATATAGGGGTGGCTAGCCGGGCGGAGGGGGCCGGACTGCTCGGGGTTAGGCTGGGCATCGGTCAGCGGGTGGTGAGCAATTGCATTGTGCATCACTTGTTTGTACATACTATTATTACTTTCATATTATCATTATTGTATCATTATTATTATTATTGTTATTATTATTTTTGTTATTATTATTTTCCCTGTCTTATTAAACTGTCTTTATCTCAACTCACGGGCTTCACTTTCCATTTCTCTCCCCCGTCCCAGAGAGGGAGGGGGGAGGGTGAGCGAACGGCTGCGTGGTGTTTAGCTGCCGGCCGGGTTAAACCACGACACTTGCGCGACCCTTTGGACCATCCAAAAGTGCCCCCAAAGGAAGGCTTTGGGTACAAGTGAACTCCCCAGGGGAGCCTTTACGCAGCCCCACAAGCAACTGGACCCTCCGGGTTCGCTGTTTCTGAGTATCCCTAAACATAGCCCTAGCTAACATCGAAGACGATTGAAAAATCAGGCCCAAGGAAATGCGTTGCGAGCCCCTTAGGACCATCCAAAAGTGCCCCCAAAGGAAGGCTTTGGGTACAAGAGAACTCCCCTGGGGAGCCTTTATGCAGCCCCACATACAACTGGACCCTCCGAGATCGCTCTTCCTGAGCAAACCTAAACGTAGCCCTAGCTGTCATCGGAGACGAGTGAAAAATCAGGCCCCAGGAAATGCATTGCGAGCCCCTTTGGACCATCCAAAAGTGCCCCCAAAGGAAGGCTTTGGGTACAAGTGAACTCCCCAGGGGAGCCTTTACGCAGCCCCACATGCAACTGGACCCTCCGGGTTCGATTTTTCATAGCCACCCTAAATATATACCTAGCTGGCATGGGAGAAGACGGAAAAATCAGGCCCCAGAAAACGCGTTGCAAGCCCCTTTCGCCCATCCAATAGTGTCACCAACGGAAGGCTTTGGGTACAACTGAACTCCCCAGGGGAGCCTTTATGCAGCCCCACATGCAACTGGACCCTCCGGGTTCGCTGTTCCTGAGCAAACCTAAACATAACCCAAGCCGTCATCGGAGACGTGTGAAAAATCAGGCCCCAGGAAATGCGTTCCAAGCCCTTTTTGCCCATCCAAAAGTGCCCCCAAAGGAAGGCTTTGGATACAAGTGAACTCCCCAGGGGAGCCTTTACGCAGCCCCACATGCGACTGGACCCTCCGGGTTCCCTGTTCCTGAGCAAACCTAAACGTAACCCTAGCCGTCTTCGGAGATGAGTGAAAAATCAGGCCCCAGGAAATGCGTTGCCAGCCCCTTTGGACCATCCTAAAGTGCCCCCAAAGGAAAGCTTTGGGTACATCTGAAGTTCCCAGGGGAGCCTTTACGCAGCCCCACATGCAACTGGACCCTCCGGGTTCGATTTTCCGAGCATCCCTAAACATAGCCCTAGCCGGCATCGAAGACGACTGAAAAATCAGGCCCCAGGAAATGCATTGCGAGCCCTTTTCACCCATCCAAAAATGCCCCCAAAGGAAGGCTTTGGGTACAAGTGAACTCCCCAGGGGAGCCTTTAAGCAGCCCCACATGCAACTGGACCCTCCGGGTTCGCTGTTCCTGAGCAAACCTAAACGTATCCCTAGCCCGAGGAGATGCCTTGCGGGCCCCTTTGGACCATCCAAAAGTGCCACCAAAGGAAGGCGTTGGGTACATGAGACCTCCCCAGGGAAGCCTTTACGCAGCCCCACATGCAACTGGACCCTTCGGGTTCGATTTTTCCGAGCAACCCTAAATATATCCCTTGCCGGCATGGGAGAAGACTGAAAAACCGGGCCCCAGAAAACACGTTGCAAGCCCCTTTCGCACATCCAAAAGTGTCACAAAAGGAAGGCTTTGGGTACAAGTGAACTCCCCAGGGGAGCCTTTACGCAGCCCCACAAGCAACTGGACCCTCCGGGTTCGCTGTTTCTGAGTATCCCTAAACATAGCCCTAGCTGACATCGAAGACGACTGACAAATCAGGCCCAAGGAAATGCGTTGCGAGCCCCTTTGGACCATCCAAAAGTGCCCCCAAAGGAAGGCTTTGGGTACAAGAGAACTCCCCAGGGGAGCCTTTATGCAGCCCCACATGCAACTGGACCCTCCGGGTTCGCTGTTCCTGAGCAAACCTAAACGTAGCCCTAGCCGTCATCGGAGACGAGTGAAAAATCAGGCCCCAGGAAATGCGTTGTGAGCCCCTTTGGACCATCCAAAAGTGTCCCCAAAGGAAGGCTTTGGGTACATCTGATGTTCCCAGGGGAGCCTTTACGCAGCCCCACATGCAACTGGACCCTCCGGGTTCGATTTTTCATAGCCACCCTAAATATATACCTAGCCGGCATAGGAGAAGACTGAAAAATCAGGCCCCAGAAAACGCGTTGCAAGCCCCTTTGGAACATCCAAAAGTGCCCCCAAAGGAAGGCTTTGGGTATATCTGAAGTTCCGAGGGGAGCCTTTACGCAGCCCCACATGCAACTGGACCCTCCGAGATCGCTGTTCCTGAGCAAACCTAAACGTAGCCCTAGCTGTCATCGCAGACGAATGAAAAATCAGGCCCCAGGAAATGCGTTCCAAGACCTTTTCACCCATCCAAAAGTGCCCCCAAAGGAAGGCTTTGGGTACAAGTGAACTCCCCAGGGGAGCCTTTACGCAGCCCCACATGCAACTGGACCCTCCGAGATCTCTGTTCCTGAGCAAACCTAAACGTAGCACTAGCCGTCATCGGAGACGAGTGAAAAATCAGGCCCCAGGAAATGCCTTGCGAGCCCCTTTGGACCATCCAAAAGTGCCCCCAAAGGAAGGCTTTGGGTACAAGTGAACTCTTCAGGGGAGCCTTTACGCAGCCCCACATGCAACTGGACCCCCCGAGATCGCTGTTCCTGAGCAACCCTAAACGTAGCCCTAGCCGTCATCGGAGACGAGTGAAAAATCAGGCCCCAGGAAATGCCTTGCGAGCCCCTTTGGACCATCCAAAAGTGCCCCCAAAGGAAGGCTTTGGGTACAAGTGAACTCCCCAGGGGAGCCTTTACGCAGCCCCACATGCAACTGGACCCTCCGGGATCGCTGTTCCTGAGCAAACCTAAACGTATCCCTAGCCGTCATTGGAGACGACTGAAAAATCAGGCCCCAGGAAATGCGTTGCGAGCCCCTTTGGAACATCCAAAAGTGCCCCCAAAGGAAGGCTTTGGGTATATCTGAAGTTCCGAGGGGAGCCTTTATGCAGCCCCACATGCAACTGGACCCTCCGGGTTCGCTGTTTCCGAGTATCCCTAAACATATCCCTAGACGTCATCGGAGAGGAGTGAAAAATCAGGCCCTAGGAAATGCGTTCCAAGCCATTTTCCCCCTCCAAAAGTGCCCCAAAGGAAGGCTTTGGGTACAAGTGAACTCCCCAGGGGAGCCTTTACGCAGCCCCACATGCAACTGGACCCTCCGGGTTCGCTGTTTCCGAGTATCCGTAAACGTATCCCTAGCCGTCATCGGAGACGAGTGAAAAATCAGGCCCCAGGAAATGCGTTGCAAGCCTGTTTCGCCCATCCAAAAGTGCCCCCAAAGGAAGGCTTTGGCTACAAGAAAACTCCCCAGGGGAGCCTTTACGCAGCCCCTCATGCAACTGGACCATCCGGGATCGCTGTTCCTGAGCAAACCTAAACGTAGCCCTAGCTGTCTTCGAAGACGACTGAAAAATCAGGCCCCAAGAAATGTGTTCCAAGCCATTTTCGCCCATCCAAAAGTGCCCCCAAAGGAAGGCTTTGGGTACAAGTGAACTCCCCAGGGGAGCCTTTACACAGCCCCACATGCAACTGGACCATCCGGGTTCGCTGTTCCTGAGCAAACCTCAATGTAAACCTCGCCGTCATCGGAGACGAGTGAAAAATCAGGCCCCAGGAAATGCGTTGCGTGCCCCTTTGGACCATCCAAAAGTGCCCCCAAAGGAAGGCTTTACGTATATCTGAAGTTCCCAGGGGAGCCTTTACGCAGCCCCACATGCAACTGGACACTCCGGATTCGCTGTTCCTGAGCAAACCTAAACGTAGCCCTAGCCGTCATCGGAGACGAGTGAAAAATCAGGCCCCAGGAAATGTCTTGCGAGCCCCTTTGGACCATCCAAAAGTGTCCCCAAAGGAAGGTTTGGGTACAAGTGAACTCCCCAGGGGAGCCTTTACGCAGCCCCACATGCAACTGGACCCTCCAGGTTCGCTGTTCCTGAGCAAACCTAAACGTAGCCCTAGCCGTCATCGGAGACGAGTGAAAAATCAGGCCCCAGGAAATGCGTTGCGTGCCCCTTTGGACCATCCAAAAGTGCCCCCAAAGGAAGGCTTCGGGTACAAGTGAACTCCCCAGGGGAGCCTTTACGCAGCCCCACATGCAACTGGACCCTCCGGGTTCGCTGTTTCCGAGTATCCCTAATCATAGCCCTAGCCGTCATCGAAGACGTCTGAAAAATCAGGCCCCAGGAAATGCCTTGTGAGCCCCTTTGGACCATCCAAAAGTACCCCCAAAGGAAGGCTTTGGGTATATCTGAAGTTCCCAGGGGAGTCTTTACGCAGCCCCACATGCAACTGGACCCTCCGGGTTCGCTGTTCCTGAGCAAACCTAAACGTAGCCCTAGCTGTCATCGGAGACGAGTGAAAAATCAGGCCCCAGGAAATGCCTTGCGAGCCCCTTTGGACCATCCGAAAGTGCCCCCAAAGGAAGGTTTTGGGTACAAGTGAACTCCCCAGGGGAGCCTTTACGCAGCCCCACATGCAACTGGACCCTCCGGGTTCGCTGATCCCGAGTATCCCTAAACATATCCCTAGCCGGCATCGGAGACGAGTGAAAAATCTGGCCCCAGGAAATGCGTTTCAAGCCCTTTTTGCCCATCCAAAAGTGCCCCCAAAGGAAGGCTTTGGGTACAAGAGAACTCCCCAGGGGAGCCTTTACGCAGCCCCACATGCAACTGGACACTCTGTGTTCGATTTTTCTGAGCAACCCTTAATATATCCCTAGCCGGCATGGGAGAAGACTGAAAAACCTGGCCCCAGAAAACGCGTTGCAAGCCCCTTTCGCACATCCAAAAGTGTCACCAAAGGAAGGCTTTGGGTACAAGTGAACTCCCCAGGGGATCCTTTACGCAGCCCCACATGCAACTGGACCCTCCGGGTTCGATTTTTCCGAGCATCCCTAAACATAGCCCTAGCCAGCATCGAATTTGACTGAAAAATCAGGCCGCAGGAAATGCGTTGCGAGCCCTTTTCGCCAATCCAAAAGTGCCCCCAAAGGAAGGCTTTGGGTACAAGTGAACTCCCCAGGGGAGCCTTTACGCAGCCCCACATGCAACTGGACCCTCCGGGTTCGATTTTTCCGAGCAACCCTTAAAATATCCCTAGCCAGCATGGGAAAAGACTGAAAAACCGGGCCCCAGAAAACGCGTTGCAAGCCGCATTCGCCCAACCAAAAGTGCCCCCAAAGGAAGGCTTTGGATACAAGTGAACTCCCCAGGGGAGCCTTTACGCAGCCCCACATGCGACTGGACCCTCTGGGTTCGCTGTTCCTGAGCAAACCTAAACGAAACCCTAGCCATCGTCGGAGATGAGTGAAAAATCAGGCCCCAGGAAATGCGTTGCCAGCCCCTTTGGACCATCCTACAGTGCCCCCAAAGGAAGGCTTTGGGTACAAGTGAACTCCCCAGGGGAGCCTTTAAGCAGCCCCACATGCAACTGGACCCTCCGGGTTCGCTGTTCCTGAGCAAATCTAAACGTATCCCTAGCCCGAGGAAATGCCTTGCGGGCCCCTTTGGACCATCCAAAAGTGCCACCAAAGGAAGGCGTTGGGTACAAGAGAACTCCCCAGGGAAGCCTTTACGCAGCCCCACATGCAACTGGACCCTTCGGGTTCGATTTTTCCGAGCAACCCTAAATATATCCCTAGCCGGCATGGGAGAAGACTGAAAAACCGGGCCCCAGAAAACACGTTGCAAGCCCCTTTCGCACATCCAAAAGTGTCACAAATGGAAGGCTTTGGGTACAAGGGAACTCCCTAGGGGAGCCTTTACGCAGCCCCACATGCAACTGGACCCTCCGGGTACGCTGCTTCCGAGTATCCCTAATCATAGCCCTAGCCGGCATCGAAGACGACTGAAAAATCAGGCCCCAGGTAATGCGTTCCAAGCCCTTTTTGCCCATCCAAAAGTGCCCCCAAAGGAAGGCTTTGGGTACAAGTGAACTCCCCAGGGGAGCCTTTACGCAGCCCCACATGCAACTGGACCCTCCGAGATCGCTGTTCCTGAGCAAACCTAAAAGTAGCCCTAGCTGTCATCGGAGACGAGTGAAAAATCAGGCCCCAGGAAATGCGTTGAGAGCCCCTTTGGACCATCCAAAAGTGCCCCCAAAAGGAAGGCTTTGGGTACAAGTGAACTCCCCAGGGGAGCCTTTACGCAGCCCCACATGCAACTGGACCCTCCGGGTTCGCTGTTTCTGAGTATCCCTAAACATAGCCCTAGCTGATATCGAAGACGACTGACAAATCAGGCCCCAGGAAATGCGTTGCGAGCCCCTTTGGAGCATCCAAAAGTGCCCCCAAAAGGAAGGCTTTGGGTACAAGTGAACTCCCCAGGGGAGCCTTTACGCAGCCCCACATGCAACTGGACCCTCCGAGATCGCTGTTCCTGAGCAAACCTAAACGTAGCCCTAGCTGTCATCGCAGACGAATGAAAAATCAGGCCCCAGGAAATGCATTTCGTGCCCCTTAGGACCATCCAAATGTGCCCCCAAAGGAAGGCTTTGGGTACAAGTGAACTCCCCAGGGGAGCCTTTACGCAGCCCCACATGCAACTGGACCCTCCGGGTTCGATTTTTCCGAGCAACCCTAAATATATCCCTAGCCAGCATGGGAGAAGACTGAAAAACCGGGCGCCAGAAAATGCGTTGCAAACCGCTTTCGCCCATCCAATAGTGTCACCAACGGAAGGCTTTGGGTACAACTGAACTCCCCAGGGGAGCCTTTACGCAGCCCCACATGCAAATGGACCCTCCGGGTTCGCTGTTCCTGAGTATCCCTAAACACAACCCTAGCTGGCATCGAAGACGACTGAAAAATCAGGCCCCAGGAAATGCGTTCCAAGCCCTTTTTGCCCATCCAAAAGTGCCCCTAAAGGAAGGCTTTGGGTACAAGAGAACTCCCCAGGGGAGCCTTTACGCAGCCCCACATGCAACTGGACCCTCCGGGTTCGCTGTTCCTGAGTATCCCTAAAAATAGCCCTAGCCGTCTTCGGAGACGAGTGAAAAATCAGGCCCCAGGAAATGCGTTCCAAGCCCTTTTCGCCCATCCAAAAGTGCACCCAAAGGAATGCTTTGGGTACAAGTGAACTCCCCAGGGGAGCCTTTACGCAGCCCCACATGCAACTGGACCCTCCGGGTTCGATTTTTCCGAGCAACACTAAATATATCTTTAGCCGGCATGGGAGAAGACTGAAAAACCGGACCCCAGAAAAAGCGTTGCAAGCCCCTTTCGCCCATCCAATAGTGTCACCAAAGGAAGTCTTTGGGTTCACGTGAACTCCCCAGGGGAGCCTTTACGCAGCCCCACATGCAACTGGACCCTCCGGAATCGCTGTTCCTGAGTATCCCTAAACATATCCCTAGCCGGCATCGAAGACGACTGAAAAATCAGGCCCCAGGAAATGCGTTCCAAGACCTTTTCACCCATCCAAAGGTGCCCCCAAAGGAAGGCTTTGGGTACAAGTGAACTCCCCAGGGGAGCCTTTACGCAGCCCCACATGCAACTGGACCCTCCGAGATCGCTGTTCCTGAGCAAACCTTAACGTAGCCCTAGCCGTCATCGGAGACGAGTGAAAAATCAGGCCCCAGGAAATGCCTTGCGAGCCCCTTTGGACCATCCAAAAGTGCCCCCAAAGGAAGGCTTTGGGTACAAGTGAACTCTTCAGGGGAGCCTTTACGCAGCCCCACATGCAACTGGACCCTCCGGGATCGCTGTTCCTGAGCAAACCTAAACGTAGCCCTAGCCGTCATCGGAGACGACTGAAAAATCTAGCCCCAGGAAATGAGTTGCGAGCCTCTTTGGACCATGCAAAAGTTCCCCCAAAGGAAGGCTTTGGGTACAAGAGAACTCCCCAGGGGAGCCTTTACGCAGCCCCACATGCAACTGGACCCTCCGGGTTCGCTGTTTCCGAGTATCCCTAAACATAGCCCTAGCAGTAATCGGAGACGAGTGAAAAATCAGGCCCCAGGAAATGCGTTCCAAGCCATTTTCCCCCTCCAAAAGTGCCCCAAAGGAAGGCTTTGGGTACAAGTGAACTCCCCAGGGGAGCCTTTACGCAGCCCCACATGCAACTGGACCATCTGGGTTCGCTGTTCCTGAGCAAATCTAAACGTAGCCCTAGAAGTCATTGGAGACGAGTGAAAAATCAGTCCCCAGGAAATGCCTTACGAGTACCTTTGGACCATCCTAAAGTGCACTCAAAGGAAGGATTTGGGTACATCTGATGTTCCCAGGGGAGCCTTTACGCAGCCCCACATGCAACTGGACCCTCCGGGTTCGATTTTTCATAGCCACCCTAAATATATACCTAGCCGGCATAGGAGAAGACTGAAAAATCAGGCCCCAGAAAACGCGTTGCAAGCCCCTTTGGAACATCCAAAAGTGCCCCCAAAGGAAGGCTTTGGGTATATCTGAAGTTCCGAGGGGAGCCTTTACGCAGCCCCACATGCAACTGGACCCTCCGAGATCGCTGTTCCTGAGCAAACCTAAACGTAGCCCTAGCTGTCATCGCAGACGAATGAAAAATCAGGCCCCAGGAAATGCGTTCCAAGACCTTTTCACCCATCCAAAAGTGCCCCCAAAGGAAGGCTTTGGGTACAAGTGAACTCCCCAGGGGAGCCTTTACGCAGCCCCACATGCAACTGGACCCTCCGGGTTCGATTTTTCCGAGCAACCCTTAAAATATCCCTAGCCAGCATGGGAAAAGACTGAAAAACCGGGCCCCAGAAAACGCGTTGCAAGCCGCATTCGCCCAACCAAAAGTGCCCCCAAAGGAAGGCTTTGGATACAAGTGAACTCCCCAGGGGAGCCTTTACGCAGCCCCACATGCGACTGGACCCTCTGGGTTCGCTGTTCCTGAGCAAACCTAAACGTAACCCTAGCCGTCGTCGGAGATGAGTGAAAAATCAGGCCCCAGGAAATGCGTTGCCAGCCCCTTTGGACCATCCTACAGTGCCCCCAAAGGAAGGCTTTGGGTACAAGTGAACTCCCCAGGGGAGCCTTTAAGCAGCCCCACATGCAACTGGACCCTCCGGGTTCGCTGTTCCTGAGCAAATCTAAACGTATCCCTAGCCCGAGGAAATGCCTTGCGGGCCCCTTTGGACCATCCAAAAGTGCCACCAAAGGAAGGCGTTGGGTACAAGAGAACTCCCCAGGGAAGCCTTTACGCAGCCCCACATGCAACTGGACCCTTCGGGTTCGATTTTTCCGAGCAACCCTAAATATATCCCTAGCCGGCATGGGAGAAGACTGAAAAACCGGGCCCCAGAAAACACGTTGCAAGCCCCTTTCGCACATCCAAAAGTGTCACAAATGGAAGGCTTTGGGTACAAGGGAACTCCCTAGGGGAGCCTTTACGCAGCCCCACATGCAACTGGACCCTCCGGGTACGCTGCTTCCGAGTATCCCTAATCATAGCCCTAGCCGGCATCGAAGACGACTGAAAAATCAGGCCCCAGGTAATGCGTTCCAAGCCCTTTTTGCCCATCCAAAAGTGCCCCCAAAGGAAGGCTTTGGGTACAAGTGAACTCCCCAGGGGAGCCTTTACGCAGCCCCACATGCAACTGGACCCTCCGAGATCGCTGTTCCTGAGCAAACCTAAAAGTAGCCCTAGCTGTCATTGGAGACGAGTGAAAAATCAGGCCCCAGGAAATGCGTTGAGAGCCCCTTTGGACCATCCAAAAGTGCCCCCAAAAGGAAGGCTTTGGGTACAAGTGAACTCCCCAGGGGAGCCTTTACGCAGCCCCACATGCAACTGGACCCTCCGGGTTCGCTGTTTCTGAGTATCCCTAAACATAGCCCTAGCTGATATCGAAGACGACTGACAAATCAGGCCCCAGGAAATGCGTTGCGAGCCCCTTTGGAGCATCCAAAAGTGCCCCCAAAAGGAAGGCTTTGGGTACAAGTGAACTCCCCAGGGGAGCCTTTACGCAGCCCCACATGCAACTGGACCCTCCGAGATCGCTGTTCCTGAGCAAACCTAAACGTAGCCCTAGCTGTCATCGCAGACGAATGAAAAATCAGGCCCCAGGAAATGCATTTCGTGCCCCTTAGGACCATCCAAATGTGCCCCCAAAGGAAGGCTTTGGGTACAAGTGAACTCCCCAGGGGAGCCTTTACGCAGCCCCACATGCAACTGGACCCTCCGGGTTCGATTTTTCCGAGCAACCCTAAATATATCCCTAGCTAGCATGGGAGAAGACTGAAAAACCGGGCGCCAGAAAATGCGTTGCAAACCGCTTTCGCCCATCCAATAGTGTCACCAACGGAAGGCTTTGGGTACAACTGAACTCCCCAGGGGAGCCTTTACGCAGCCCCACATGCAAATGGACCCTCCGGGTTCGCTGTTCCTGAGTATCCCTAAACACAACCCTAGCTGGCATCGAAGACGACTGAAAAATCAGGCCCCAGGAAATGCGTTCCAAGCCCTTTTTGCCCATCCAAAAGTGCCCCTAAAGGAAGGCTTTGGGTACAAGAGAACTCCCCAGGGGAGCCTTTACGCAGCCCCACATGCAACTGGACCCTCCGGGTTCGCTGTTCCTGAGTATCCCTAAAAATAGCCCTAGCCGTCTTCGGAGACGAGTGAAAAATCAGGCCCCAGGAAATGCGTTCCAAGCCCTTTTCGCCCATCCAAAAGTGCACCCAAAGGAATGCTTTGGGTACAAGTGAACTCCCCAGGGGAGCCTTTACGCAGCCCCACATGCAACTGGACCCTCCGGGTTCGATTTTTCCGAGCAACACTAAATATATCTTTAGCCGGCATGGGAGAAGACTGAAAAACCGGACCCCAGAAAAAGCGTTGCAAGCCCCTTTCGCCCATCCAATAGTGTCACCAAAGGAAGTCTTTGGGTTCACGTGAACTCCCCAGGGGAGCCTTTACGCAGCCCCACATGCAACTGGACCCTCCGGAATCGCTGTTCCTGAGTATCCCTAAACATATCCCTAGCCGGCATCGAAGACGACTGAAAAATCAGGCCCCAGGAAATGCGTTCCAAGACCTTTTCACCCATCCAAAGGTGCCCCCAAAGGAAGGCTTTGGGTACAAGTGAACTCCCCAGGGGAGCCTTTACGCAGCCCCACATGCAACTGGACCCTCCGAGATCGCTGTTCCTGAGCAAACCTTAACGTAGCCCTAGCCGTCATCGGAGACGAGTGAAAAATCAGGCCCCAGGAAATGCCTTGCGAGCCCCTTTGGACCATCCAAAAGTGCCCCCAAAGGAAGGCTTTGGGTACAAGTGAACTCTTCAGGGGAGCCTTTACGCAGCCCCACATGCAACTGGACCCTCCGGGATCGCTGTTCCTGAGCAAACCTAAACGTAGCCCTAGCCGTCATCGGAGACGACTGAAAAATCTAGCCCCAGGAAATGAGTTGCGAGCCTCTTTGGACCATGCAAAAGTTCCCCCAAAGGAAGGCTTTGGGTACAAGAGAACTCCCCAGGGGAGCCTTTACGCAGCCCCACATGCAACTGGACCCTCCGGGTTCGCTGTTTCCGAGTATCCCTAAACATAGCCCTAGCAGTAATCGGAGACGAGTGAAAAATCAGGCCCCAGGAAATGCGTTCCAAGCCATTTTCCCCCTCCAAAAGTGCCCCAAAGGAAGGCTTTGGGTACAAGTGAACTCCCCAGGGGAGCCTTTACGCAGCCCCACATGCAACTGGACCATCTGGGTTCGCTGTTCCTGAGCAAATCTAAACGTAGCCCTAGAAGTCATTGGAGACGAGTGAAAAATCAGTCCCCAGGAAATGCCTTACGAGTACCTTTGGACCATCCTAAAGTGCACTCAAAGGAAGGATTTGGGTACATCTGATGTTCCCAGGGGAGCCTTTACGCAGCCCCACATGCAACTGGACCCTCCGGGTTCGATTTTTCATAGCCACCCTAAATATATACCTAGCCGGCATAGGAGAAGACTGAAAAATCAGGCCCCAGAAAACGCGTTGCAAGCCCCTTTGGAACATCCAAAAGTGCCCCCAAAGGAAGGCTTTGGGTATATCTGAAGTTCCGAGGGGAGCCTTTACGCAGCCCCACATGCAACTGGACCCTCCGAGATCGCTGTTCCTGAGCAAACCTAAACGTAGCCCTAGCTGTCATCGCAGACGAATGAAAAATCAGGCCCCAGGAAATGCGTTCCAAGACCTTTTCACCCATCCAAAAGTGCCCCCAAAGGAAGGCTTTGGGTACAAGTGAACTCCCCAGGGGAGCCTTTACGCAGCCCCACATGCAACTGGACCCTCCGAGATCTCTGTTCCTGAGCAAACCTAAACGTAGCACTAGCCGTCATCGGAGACGAGTGAAAAATCAGGCCCCAGGAAATGCCTTGCGAGCCCCTTTGGACCATCCAAAAGTGCCCCCAAAGGAAGGCTTTGGGTACAAGTGAACTCTTCAGGGGAGCCTTTACGCAGCCCCACATGCAACTGGACCCCCCGAGATCGCTGTTCCTGAGCAACCCTAAACGTAGCCCTAGCCGTCATCGGAGACGAGTGAAAAATCAGGCCCCAGGAAATGCCTTGCGAGCCCCTTTGGACCATCCAAAAGTGCCCCCAAAGGAAGGCTTTGGGTACAAGTGAACTCCCCAGGGGAGCCTTTACGCAGCCCCACATGCAACTGGACCCTCCGGGATCGCTGTTCCTGAGCAAACCTAAACGTATCCCTAGCCGTCATTGGAGACGACTGAAAAATCAGGCCCCAGGAAATGCGTTGCGAGCCCCTTTGGAACATCCAAAAGTGCCCCCAAAGGAAGGCTTTGGGTATATCTGAAGTTCCGAGGGGAGCCTTTATGCAGCCCCACATGCAACTGGACCCTCCGGGTTCGCTGTTTCCGAGTATCCCTAAACATATCCCTAGACGTCATCGGAGAGGAGTGAAAAATCAGGCCCTAGGAAATGCGTTCCAAGCCATTTTCCCCCTCCAAAAGTGCCCCAAAGGAAGGCTTTGGGTACAAGTGAACTCCCCAGGGGAGCCTTTACGCAGCCCCACATGCAACTGGACCCTCCGGGTTCGCTGTTTCCGAGTATCCGTAAACGTATCCCTAGCCGTCATCGGAGACGAGTGAAAAATCAGGCCCCAGGAAATGCGTTGCAAGCCTGTTTCGCCCATCCAAAAGTGCCCCCAAAGGAAGGCTTTGGCTACAAGAAAACTCCCCAGGGGAGCCTTTACGCAGCCCCTCATGCAACTGGACCATCCGGGATCGCTGTTCCTGAGCAAACCTAAACGTAGCCCTAGCTGTCTTCGAAGACGACTGAAAAATCAGGCCCCAAGAAATGTGTTCCAAGCCATTTTCGCCCATCCAAAAGTGCCCCCAAAGGAAGGCTTTGGGTACAAGTGAACTCCCCAGGGGAGCCTTTACACAGCCCCACATGCAACTGGACCATCCGGGTTCGCTGTTCCTGAGCAAACCTCAATGTAAACCTCGCCGTCATCGGAGACGAGTGAAAAATCAGGCCCCAGGAAATGCGTTGCGTGCCCCTTTGGACCATCCAAAAGTGCCCCCAAAGGAAGGCTTTACGTATATCTGAAGTTCCCAGGGGAGCCTTTACGCAGCCCCACATGCAACTGGACACTCCGGATTCGCTGTTCCTGAGCAAACCTAAACGTAGCCCTAGCCGTCATCGGAGACGAGTGAAAAATCAGGCCCCAGGAAATGTCTTGCGAGCCCCTTTGGACCATCCAAAAGTGTCCCCAAAGGAAGGTTTGGGTACAAGTGAACTCCCCAGGGGAGCCTTTACGCAGCCCCACATGCAACTGGACCCTCCAGGTTCGCTGTTCCTGAGCAAACCTAAACGTAGCCCTAGCCGTCATCGGAGACGAGTGAAAAATCAGGCCCCAGGAAATGCGTTGCGAGCCCCTTTGGACCATCCAAAAGTGCCCCCAAAGGAAGGCTTTGGGTACAAGTGAACTCCCCAGGGGAGCCTTTATGCAGCCCCACATGCAACTGGACCCTCCGGGTTCGCTGTTTCCGAGTATCCCTAATCATAGCCCTAGCCGTCATCGGAGACGAGTGAAAAATCAGGCCCCAGGAAATGCCTTGCGAGCCCCTTTGGACCATCCAAAAGTGCCCCCAAAGGAAGGCTTTGGGTACAAGTGAACTCCCCAGGGGAGCCTTTACGCAGCCCCACATGCAACTGGACCCTCCGGGATCGCTGTTCCTGAGCAAACCTAAACGTATCCCTAGCCGTCATTGGAGACGACTGAAAAATCAGGCCCCAGGAAATGCGTTGCGAGCCCCTTTGGAACATCCAAAAGTGCCCCCAAAGGAAGGCTTTGGGTATATCTGAAGTTCCGAGGGGAGCCTTTATGCAGCCCCACATGCAACTGGACCCTCCGGGTTCGCTGTTTCCGAGTATCCCTAAACATATCCCTAGACGTCATCGGAGAGGAGTGAAAAATCAGGCCCTAGGAAATGCGTTCCAAGCCATTTTCCCCCTCCAAAAGTGCCCCAAAGGAAGGCTTTGGGTACAAGTGAACTCCCCAGGGGAGCCTTTACGCAGCCCCACATGCAACTGGACCCTCCGGGTTCGCTGTTTCCGAGTATCCGTAAACGTATCCCTAGCCGTCATCGGAGACGAGTGAAAAATCAGGCCCCAGGAAATGCGTTGCAAGCCTGTTTCGCCCATCCAAAAGTGCCCCCAAAGGAAGGCTTTGGCTACAAGAAAACTCCCCAGGGGAGCCTTTACGCAGCCCCTCATGCAACTGGACCATCCGGGATCGCTGTTCCTGAGCAAACCTAAACGTAGCCCTAGCTGTCTTCGAAGACGACTGAAAAATCAGGCCCCAAGAAATGTGTTCCAAGCCATTTTCGCCCATCCAAAAGTGCCCCCAAAGGAAGGCTTTGGGTACAAGTGAACTCCCCAGGGGAGCCTTTACACAGCCCCACATGCAACTGGACCATCCGGGTTCGCTGTTCCTGAGCAAACCTCAATGTAAACCTCGCCGTCATCGGAGACGAGTGAAAAATCAGGCCCCAGGAAATGCGTTGCGTGCCCCTTTGGACCATCCAAAAGTGCCCCCAAAGGAAGGCTTTACGTATATCTGAAGTTCCCAGGGGAGCCTTTACGCAGCCCCACATGCAACTGGACACTCCGGATTCGCTGTTCCTGAGCAAACCTAAACGTAGCCCTAGCCGTCATCGGAGACGAGTGAAAAATCAGGCCCCAGGAAATGTCTTGCGAGCCCCTTTGGACCATCCAAAAGTGTCCCCAAAGGAAGGTTTGGGTACAAGTGAACTCCCCAGGGGAGCCTTTACGCAGCCCCACATGCAACTGGACCCTCCAGGTTCGCTGTTCCTGAGCAAACCTAAACGTAGCCCTAGCCGTCATCGGAGACGAGTGAAAAATCAGGCCCCAGGAAATGCGTTGCGTGCCCCTTTGGACCATCCAAAAGTGCCCCCAAAGGAAGGCTTTGGGTACAAGTGAACTCCCCAGGGGAGCCTTTACGCAGCCCCACATGCAACTGGACCCACCGGGTTCGCTGTTTCCGAGTATCCCTAATCATAGCCCTAGCCGTCATCGAAGACGTCTGAAAAATCAGGCCCCAGGAAATGCCTTGTGAGCCCCTTTGGACCATCCAAAAGTACCCCCAAAGGAAGGCTTTGGGTATATCTGAAGTTCCCAGGGGAGTCTTTACGCAGCCCCACATGCAACTGGACCCTCCGGGTTCGCTGTTCCTGAGCAAACCTAAACGTAGCCCTAGCTGTCATCGGAGACGAGTGAAAAATCAGGCCCCAGGAAATGCCTTGCGAGCCCCTTTGGACCATCCGAAAGTGCCCCCAAAGGAAGGTTTTGGGTACAAGTGAACTCCCCAGGGGAGCCTTTACGCAGCCCCACATGCAACTGGACCCTCCGGGTTCGCTGATCCCGAGTATCCCTAAACATATCCCTAGCCGGCATCGAAGACGACTGAAAAATCTGGCCCCAGGAAATGCGTTTCAAGCCCTTTTTGCCCATCCAAAAGTGCCCCCAAAGGAAGGCTTTGGGTACAAGAGAACTCCCCAGGGGAGCCTTTACGCAGCCCCACATGCAACTGGACACTCTGTGTTCGATTTTTCTGAGCAAACCTTAATATATCCCTAGCCGGCATGGGAGAAGACTGAAAAACCTGGCCCCAGAAAACGCGTTGCAAGCCCCTTTCGCACATCCAAAAGTGTCACCAAAGGAAGGCTTTGGGTACAAGTGAACTCCCCAGGGGATCCTTTACGCAGCCCCACATGCAACTGGACCCTCCGGGTTCGATTTTTCCGAGCATCCCTAAACATAGCCCTAGCCAGCATCGAATTTGACTGAAAAATCAGGCCGCAGGAAATGCGTTGCGAGCCCTTTTCGCCAATCCAAAAGTGCCCCCAAAGGAAGGCTTTGGGTACAAGTGAACTCCCCAGGGGAGCCTTTACGCAGCCCCACATGCAACTGGACCCTCCGGGTTCGATTTTTCCGAGCAACCCTTAAAATATCCCTAGCCAGCATGGGAAAAGACTGAAAAACCGGGCCCCAGAAAACGCGTTGCAAGCCGCATTCGCCCAACCAAAAGTGCCCCCAAAGGAAGGCTTTGGATACAAGTGAACTCCCCAGGGGAGCCTTTACGCAGCCCCACATGCGACTGGACCCTCTGGGTTCGCTGTTCCTGAGCAAACCTAAACGTAACCCTAGCCGTCGTCGGAGATGAGTGAAAAATCAGGCCCCAGGAAATGCGTTGCCAGCCCCTTTGGACCATCCTACAGTGCCCCCAAAGGAAGGCTTTGGGTACAAGTGAACTCCCCAGGGGAGCCTTTAAGCAGCCCCACATGCAACTGGACCCTCCGGGTTCGCTGTTCCTGAGCAAATCTAAACGTATCCCTAGCCCGAGGAAATGCCTTGCGGGCCCCTTTGGACCATCCAAAAGTGCCACCAAAGGAAGGCGTTGGGTACAAGAGAACTCCCCAGGGAAGCCTTTACGCAGCCCCACATGCAACTGGACCCTTCGGGTTCGATTTTTCCGAGCAACCCTAAATATATCCCTAGCCGGCATGGGAGAAGACTGAAAAACCGGGCCCCAGAAAACACGTTGCAAGCCCCTTTCGCACATCCAAAAGTGTCACAAATGGAAGGCTTTGGGTACAAGGGAACTCCCTAGGGGAGCCTTTACGCAGCCCCACATGCAACTGGACCCTCCGGGTTCGCTGCTTCCGAGTATCCCTAATCATAGCCCTAGCCGGCATCGAAGACGACTGAAAAATCAGGCCCCAGGTAATGCGTTCCAAGCCCTTTTTGCCCATCCAAAAGTGCCCCCAAAGGAAGGCTTTGGGTACAAGTGAACTCCCCAGGGAAGCCTTTACGCAGCCCCACATGCAACTGGACCCTCCGAGATCGCTGTTCCTGAGCAAACCTAAAAGTAGCCCTAGCTGTCATCGGAGACGAGTGAAAAATCAGGCCCCAGGAAATGCGTTGAGAGCCCCTTTGGACCATCCAAAAGTGCCCCCAAAAGGAAGGCTTTGGGTACAAGTGAACTCCCCAGGGGAGCCTTTACGCAGCCCCACAAGCAACTGGACCCTCCGGGTTCGCTGTTTCTGAGTATCCCTAAACATAGCCCTAGCTGATATCGAAGACGACTGACAAATCAGGCCCCAGGAAATGCGTTGCGAGCCCCTTTGGAGCATCCAAAAGTGCCCCCAAAAGGAAGGCTTTGGGTACAAGTGAACTCCCCAGGGGAGCCTTTACGCAGCCCCACATGCAACTGGACCCTCCGAGATCGCTGTTCCTGAGCAAACCTAAACGTAGCCCTAGCTGTCATCGCAGACGAAAGAAAAATCAGGCCCCAGGAAATGCATTTCGTGCCCCTTAGGACCATCCAAATGTGCCCCCAAAGGAAGGCTTTGGGTACAAGTGAACTCCCCAGGGGAGCCTTTACGCAGCCCCACATGCAACTGGACCCTCCGGGTTCGATTTTTCCGAGCAACCCTAAATATATCCCTAGCCAGCATGGGAGAAGACTGAAAAACCGGGCGCCAGAAAATGCGTTGCAAACCGCTTTCGCCCATCCAATAGTGTCACCAACGGAAGGCTTTGGGTACAACTGAACTCCCCAGGGGAGCCTTTACGCAGCCCCACATGCAAATGGACCCTCCGGGTTCGCTGTTCCTGAGTATCCCTAAACACAACCCTAGCTGGCATCGAAGACGACTGAAAAATCAGGCCCCAGGAAATGCGTTCCAAGCCCTTTTTGCCCATCCAAAAGTGCCCCTAAAGGAAGGCTTTGGGTACAAGAGAACTCCCCAGGGGAGCCTTTACGCAGCCCCACATGCAACTGGACCCTCCGGGTTCGCTGTTCCTGAGTATCCCTAAAAATAGCCCTAGCCGTCTTCGGAGACGAGTGAAAAATCAGGCCCCAGGAAATGCGTTCCAAGCCCTTTTCGCCCATCCAAAAGTGCACCCAAAGGAATGCTTTGGGTACAAGTGAACTCCCCAGGGGAGCCTTTACGCAGCCCCACATGCAACTGGACCCTCCGGGTTCGATTTTTCCGAGCAACACTAAATATATCTTTAGCCGGCATGGGAGAAGACTGAAAAACCGGACCCCAGAAAAAGCGTTGCAAGCCCCTTTCGCCCATCCAATAGTGTCACCAAAGGAAGTCTTTGGGTTCACGTGAACTCCCCAGGGGAGCCTTTACGCAGCCCCACATGCAACTGGACCCTCCGGAATCGCTGTTCCTGAGTATCCCTAAACATATGCCTAGCCGGCATCGAAGACGACTGAAAAATCAGGCCCCAGGAAATAAGTTCCAAGACCTTTTCACCCATCCAAAGGTGCCCCCAAAGGAAGGCTTTGGGTACAAGTGAACTCCCCAGGGGAGCCTTTACGCAGCCCCACATGCAACTGGACCCTCCGAGATCGCTGTTCCTGAGCAAACCTTAACGTAGCCCTAGCCGTCATCGGAGACGAGTGAAAAATCAGGCCCCAGGAAATGCCTTGCGAGCCCCTTTGGACCATCCAAAAGTGCCCCCAAAGGAAGGCTTTGGGTACAAGTGAACTCTTCAGGGGAGCCTTTACGCAGCCCCACATGCAACTGGACCCTCCGGGATCGCTGTTCCTGAGCAAACCTAAACGTAGCCCTAGCCGTCATCGGAGACGACTGAAAAATCTAGCCCCAGGAAATGAGTTGCGAGCCTCTTTGGACCATGCAAAAGTTCCCCCAAAGGAAGGCTTTGGGTACAAGAGAACTCCCCAGGGGAGCCTTTACGCAGCCCCACATGCAACTGGACCCTCCGGGTTCGCTGTTTCCGAGTATCCCTAAACATAGCCCTAGCAGTAATCGGAGAGGAGTGAAAAATCAGGCCCCAGGAAATGCGTTCCAAGCCATTTTCCCCCTCCAAAAGTGCCCCAAAGGAAGGCTTTGGGTACAAGTGAACTCCCCAGGGGAGCCTTTACGCAGCCCCACATGCAACTGGACCATCTGGGTTCGCTGTTCCTGAGCAAATCTAAACGTAGCCCTAGAAGTCATTGGAGACGAGTGAAAAATCAGTCCCCAGGAAATGCCTTACGAGTACCTTTGGACCATCCTAAAGTGCACTCAAAGGAAGGATTTGGGTACAAGTGAACTCCCCGGGGGATCCTTTACGCAGCCCCACATGCAACTGGACCCTCCGGGTTCGATTTTTCCAAGCATCCCTAAACATAGACCTAGCCAGCATCGAAGACGACTGAAAAATCAGGCCGCAGGAAATGCGTTGCGAGCCCTTTTCACCCATCGAAAAGTGCCCCCAAAGGAAGGCTTTGGGTACAAGTGAACTCCCCAGGGGAGCCTTTACGCAGCCCCACATGCAACTGGACCCTCCGGGTTCACTGTTCCTGAGCAAACCTAAACGAAGCCCTAGCTGTCATCAGAGACGAGTGAAAACTCAGGCCCCAGGAAATGCGTTCCAAGCCCTTTTCGCCCATCCAAAAGTGCCCCCAAAGGAAGGCTTTGGGTACATCTGAAGTTCCCAGGGGAGCCTTTATGCAGCCCCACATGCAACTGGACCCTCCGGGTTCGCTGTTCCTGAGCAAACCTAAACGTATCCCTAGCCGTCATCGGAGACGACTGAAAAATCAGGCCCCAGGAAATGCGTTGCGAGCCCCTTTGGAACATCCAAAAGTGCCCCCAAAGGAAAGCTTTGGGTACAAGTGAACTCCCCAGGGGAGCCTTTACGCAGCCCCACATGCAACTGGACCCTCCGGGTTCGCTGTTTCCGAGTATCCCTAAACGTATCCCTAGCCGTCATCGGAGACGAGTGAAAAATCAGGCCCCAGGAAATGCGTTGCAAGCCCGTTTCGCCCATCCAAAAGTGCCCCCAAAGGAAGGCTTTGGCTACAAGAAAACTCCCCAGGGGAGCCTTTACGCAGCCCCTCATGCAACTGGACCCTCCGGGATCGCTGTTCCTGAGCAAACCTAAACGTAGCCCTAGCTGTCTTCGAAGACGACTGAAAAATCAGGCCCCAAGAAATGTGTTCCAAGCCATTTTCGCCCATCCAAAAGTGCCCCCAAAGGAAGGCTTTGGGTACAAGTGAACTCCCCAGGGGAGCCTTTACACAGCCCCACATGCAACTGGACCATCCGGGTGCGCAGTTCCTGTGCAAACCTCAATGTAACCCTAGCCGTCATCGGAGACGAGTGAAAAATCAGGCCCCAGGAAATGCGTTGCGTGCCCCTTTGGACCATCCAAAAGTGCCCCCAAAGGAAGGCTTTACGTATATCTGAAGTTCCCAGGGGAGCCTTTACGCAGCCCCACATGCAACTGGACACTCCTGATTCGCTGTTCCTGAGTAAACCTAAACGTAGCCCTAGCCGTCATCGGAGACGAGTGAAAAATCAGGCCCCAGGATATGTCTTGCGAGCCCCTTTGGACCATCCAAAAGTGTCCCCAAAGGAAGGTTTGGGTACAAGTGAACTCCCCAGGGGAGCCTTTACGCAGCCCCACATGCAACTGGACCCTCCAGGTTCGCTGTTCCTGAGCAAAATTAAACATAGACCTAGCCGTCATCGGAGACGAGTGAAAAATCAGGCCCCAGGAAATGCGTTGCGTGCCCCTTTGGACCATCCAAAAGTGCCCCCAAAGGAAGGCTTTGGGAACAAGTGAACTCCCCAGGGGAGCCTTTAAACAGCCCCACATGCAACTGGATCCTCCGGGTTCGTCTTTTCCGAGAATCCCTAAACATAGCCCTAGCCGGCATCGAAGACGACTGAAAAATCAGGCCCCAGGAAATGCTTTCCAAGCCCTTTCGCCCATCCAAAAGTGCCCCCAAAGGAAGGCTTTGGGTACAAGTGAACTCCCCAGGGGAGCCTTTACGCAGCCCCACATGCAACTGGACCCTCCGGGTTCGCAGTTCCTGAGCAAACCTAAATGTAGCCCTAGCCGTCATCGGAGACGAGTGAAAAATCAGGCCCCACGAAATGCGTTGCGAGCCCCTATGGACCATCCGAAAGTGCCCCCAAAGGAAGGTTTTGGGTACAAGTGAACTCCCCAGGGGAGCCTTTACGCAGCCCCACATGCAACTGGACCCTCCGGGTTCGCTTATCCCGAGTATCCCTAAACATATCCCTAGCCGGCATCGAAGACGACTGAAAAATCTGGCCCCAGGAAATGCGTTTCAAGCCCTTTTTGCCCATCCAAAAGTGCCCCCAAAGGAAGGCTTTGGGTACAAGAGAACTCCCCAGGGCAGCCTTTACTCAGCCCCACATGCAACTGGACACTCTGGGTTCGATTTTTTCGAGCAACCCTTAATATAACCCTAGCCGGCATGGGAGAAGACTGAAAAACCTGGCCCCAGAAAACGCGTTGCAAGCCCCTTTCGCACATCCAAAAGTGTCACCAAAGGAAGGCTTTGGGTACAAGTGAACTCCCCAGCGGATCCTTTACGCAGCCCCACATGCAACTGGACCCTCCTGGTTCGATTTTTCCGAGCAACCCTTAAAATATCCCTAGCCAGCATGGGAAAAGACTGAAAAACCGGGCCCCAGAAAACGCGTTGCAAGCCGCTTTCGCCCATCCAAAAGTGCCCCCAAAGGAAGGCTTTGGATACAAGTGAACTCCCCAGGGGAGCCTTTACGCAGCCCCACATGCGACTGGACCCTCCGGGTTCGCTGTTCCTGAGCAAACCTAAACGTAACCCTAGCCGTCGTCGGAGATGAGTGAAAAATCAGGCCCCAGGAAATGCGTTGCCAGCCCCTTTGGACCATCCTACAGTGCCCCCAAAGGAAAGCTTTGGGTACATCTGAAGTTCCCAGGGGAGCCTTTACGCAGCCCCACATGCAACTGGACCCTCCGGGTTCGATTTTCCGAGCATCCCTAAACTTAGCCCTAGCCGGCATCGAAGACGACTGAAAAATCAGGCCCCAGGAAATGCGTTGCGAGCCCTTTTCACCCATCCAAAAATGCCCCCAAAGGAAGGCTTTGGGTACAAGTGAACTCCCCAGGGGAGCCTTTACGCAGCCCCACATGCAACTGGACCCTCCGGGTTCGCTGTTCCTGAGCAAATCTAAACGTATACCTAGCCCGAGGAAATGCCTTGCGGGCCCCTTTGGACCATCCAAAAGTGCCACCAAAGGAAGGCGTTGGGTAAAAGAGAACTCCCCAGGGAAGCCTTTACGCAGCCCCACATGCAACTGGACCCTTCGGGTTCGATTTTTCCGAGCAACCCTAAATATATGCCTAGCCGGCATGGGAGAAGACTGAAAAACCGGGCCCCAGAAAACACGTTGCAAGCCCCTTTCGCACATCCAAAAGTGTCACAAAAGGAAGGCTTTGGGTACAAGGGAACTCCCTAGGGGAGCCTTTACGCAGCCCCACATGCAACTGGACCCTCCGGGTTCGATGTTTCCGAGTATCCCTAATCATAGCCCTAGCAGGCATCGAAGACGACTGAAAAATCAGGCCCCAGGTAATGCGTTCCAAGCCCTTTTTGCCCATCCAAAAGTGCCCCCAAAGGAAGGCTTTGGGTACAAGTGAACTCCCCAGGGGAGCCTTTACGCAGCCCCACATGCAACTGGACCCTCCGAGATCGCTGTTCCTGAGCAAACCTAAACGTAGCCCTAGCTGTCATCGGAGACGAGTGACAAATCAGGCCCCAGGAAATGCGTTGAGAGCCCCTTTGGACCATCCAAAAGTGCCCCCAAAAGGAAGGCTTTGGGTACAAGTGAACTCCCCAGGGGAGCCTTTACGCAGCCCCACAAGCAACTGGACCCTCCGGGTTCGCTGTTTCTGAGTATCCCTAAACATAGCCCTAGCTGATATCGAAGACGACTGACAAATCAGGCCCAAGGAAATGCGTTGCGAGCCCCTTTGGAGCATCCAAAAGTGCCCCCAAAAGGAAGGCTTTGGGTACAAGTGAACTCCCCAGGGGAGCCTTTACGCAGCCCCACATGCAACTGGACCCTCCGAGATCGCTGTTCCTGAGCAAACCTAAACGTAGCCCTAGCTGTCATCGCAGACGAATGAAAAATCAGGCCCCAGGAAATGCTTTTCGTGCCGCTTAGGACCATCCAAATGTGCCCCCAAAGGAAGGCTTTGGGTACAAGTGAACTCCCCAGGGGAGCCTTTACGCAGCCCCACAAGCAACTGGACCCTCCGGGTTCGATTTTTCCGAGCAACCCTAAATATATCCCTCGCCAGCATGGGAGAAGACTGAAAAACCGGGCCCCAGAAAATGCGTTGCAAACCGCTTTCGCCCATCCAATAGTGTCACCAACGGAAGGCTTTGGGTACAACTGAACTCCCCAGGGGAGCCTTTACGCAGCCCCACATGCAAATGGACCCTCCGGGTTCGCTGTTCCTGAGTATCCCTAAACACAACCCTAGCTGGCATCGAAGACGACTGAAAAATCAGGCCCCAGGAAATGCGTTCCAAGCCCTTTTTGCCCATCCAAAAGTGCCCCTAAAGGAAGGCTTTGGGTACAAGTGAACTCCCCAGGGGAGCCTTTACGCAGCCCCACATGCAACTGGACCCTCCGGGTTCGCTGTTCCTGAGTATCCCTAAAAATAGCCCTAGCCGTCTTCTGAGACGAGTGAAAAATCAGGCCCCAGGAAATGTGTTCCAAGCCCTTTTCGCCCATCGAAAAGTGCCCCCAAAGGAAGGCTTTGGGTACAAGTGAACTCCCCAGGGGAGCCTTTACGCAGCCCCACATGCAACTGGACCCTCCGGGTTCGATTTTTCCGAGCAACACTAAATATATCTTTAGCCGGCATGGGAGAAGACTGAAAAACCGGACCCCAGAAAAAGCGTTGCAAGCCCCTTTCGCCCATCCAATAGTGTCACCAAAGGAAGTCTTTGGGTACAAGGGAACTCCCCAGGGGAGCCTTTACGCAGCCCCACATGCAACTGGACCCTCCGGAATCGCTGTTCCTGAGTATCCCTAAACATATCCCTAGCCGGCATCGAAGACGACTGAAAAATCAAGCGCCAGGAAATGCGTTCCAAGACCTTTTCACCCATCCAAAAGTGCCCCCAAAGGAAGGCTTTGGGTACAAGTGAACTCCCCAGGGGAGCCTTTACGCAGCCCCACATGCAACTGGACCCTCCGAGATCGCTGTTCCTGAGCAAACCTTAACGTAGCCCTAGCCGTCATCGGAGACGAGTGAAAAATCAGGCCCCAGGAAATGCCTTGCGAGCCCCTTTGGACCATGCAAAAGTTCCCCCAAAGGAAGGCTTTGGGTACAAGAGAACTCCCCAGGGGAGCCTTTACGCAGCCCCACATGCAACTGGACCCTCCGGGATCGCTGTTCCTGAGCAAACCTAAACGTAGCCCTAGCCGTCATCGGAGACGACTGAAAAATCTAGCCCCAGGAAATGCGTTGCGAGCCTCTTTGGACCATGCAAAAGTTCCCCCAAAGGAAGGCTTTGGGTACAAGAGAACTCCCCAGGGGAGCCTTTACGCAGCCCCACATGCAACTGGACCCTCCGGGTTTGCTGTTTCCGAGTATCCCTAAACATTACAGAATCACAGAATCTCTAGGTTGGAAGAGACCTCAAGATCATCGAGTCCAACCTCTGACCTAACACTAACAGTCCCCACTAAACCATATCCCTAAGTTCTACATCTAAACGTCTTTTGAAGACTTCCAGGGATGGTGACTCCACCACTTCCCTGGGCAGCCTGTTCCAATGTCTAACAACCCTTTCAGTAAAGAAATTCTTCCTAACATCTAACCTAAAACTCCCCTGGCGCAACTTTAGCCCATTCCCCCTCGTCCTGTCACCAGGCACATGGGAGAACAGGCCAACCCCCATCTCGCTAGAGCCTCCTTTAATATACTTATACAGAGTGATAAGGTCACCCCTGAGCCTCCTTTTCTCTAGGCTGAACAAGCCCAGCTCCTTCAGCCGCTCCTCATAGGACTTGCTCTCCAGGCCCCTCACCAGCTTCGTCGCCCTTCTCTGGACCCGCTCAAGCACCTCGATGTCCTTCTTGTAGCGAGGGGCCCAGAACTGAACACAGTACTCGAGGTGCGGCCTCACCAGAGCCGAGTACAGGGGGACGATCACCTCCCTAGCCCTGCTGGTCACAGTGTTTCTGATACAAGCCAGGATGCCGTTGGCCTTCTTGGCCACCTGAGCACACTGCTGGCTCATATTCAGCCGACTGTCCACCATCACTCCCAGGTCCTTCTCTGCCTGGCAGCTCTCCAACCATTCCTCTCCCAGCCTGTAGCTCTTCTTGGGGTTATTGCGCCCCAGGTGCAGGACCCGGCACTTGGCCTTGTTAAACTTCATACAGTTGACCTCAGCCCATCGGTGCAGCCTATCCAGATCCTCCTGCAGAGCCTTCCTACCCTCAAGCAGATCGACACACGCACCTAGCTTGGTGTCATCTGCAAACTTACTGAGGGTGCACTCAATGCCCTCATCCAGATCATTGATGAAGATGTTAAAGAGGACCGGCCCCAGCACCGAGCCCTGGGGGACGCCACTAGTGACTGGCCTCCAACTGGACTTGGCTCCATTTACCACAACTCTCTGGGCCCGGCTATCCAGCCAGTTTCTAACCCAACGAAGCGTGCGCCAGTCCAAGCCAAGAGCAGCCAGTTTCTTGAGGAGAATGCTGTGGGAAACGGTGTCAAAAGCCTTGCTGAAGTCAAGGTAGACCACATCCACAGCCTTTCCCTCGTCCACCCAGCGCGTCACTTTGTCGTAGAAGGAGATCAGGTTCGTCAAGCAGGATCTGCCTTCCATAAACCCATGCTGACTGGGCCTGATCGCCTGCTTGCCCTTCAAGTGCCGCATGATGACTCCCAAGAGGATCTGCTCCATGAGCTTCCCTGGTACTGAGGTCAAACTGACCGGCCTGTAGTTCCCCGGGTCTGCCCTCCGGCCCTTCTTGTAGATGGGCGTCACATTTGCTAGCCGCCAGTCAGCTGGGACCTCCCCCGATAGCCAGGACTGCTGATAAATGATGGATAGGGGCTTGGCCAGCTCCTCTGCCAGTTCTCTCAGTACTCTTGGGTGGATCCCATCCGGCCCCATCGACTTGTGCACATCCAAGTGCCGTAGCAGGTCACCAACCAGTTCTTCGTGGATGGTGAGGGCCACATCCTGCTCCCCGTCCCCTTCCACCAGTTCTGGGTACTGGGTATCCAGAGAGCAACCGGTTTTACCACTAAAGACTGAGGCAAAGAAGGCATTGAGCACCTCCGCCTTTTCCTCATCTCTTGTAACTAAGTTTCCCCCCGCATCCAGTAAAGGATGGAGATTCTCCTTAGTCCTCCTTTTTGTGTTGATGTATTTATAAAAGCGTTTTTTGTTATCTTTAACGGCAGTAGCCAGCTTGAGCTCCAGATGAGCTTTGGCCTTCCTAATTTTGTCCCTGCACAGCCTCGCTACATCCTTATAGTCCTCCCTAGTGGCCTGCCCAATTTTCCAAAGATTATAAACCCTCTTTTTCCTCCTAAGCTCAAGCCACAATTCTCTGTTGAGCCAGGCTGGTCGTCTTCCCCGGTGGCTCATCTTTGGGCACATGGGGATAGACCGCTCCTGTGCCATTAGGATTTGCCTCTTGAATAGCACCCAGCCTTCCTGAACCCCTCTGCCCTTCAGAACCGCCTCCCATGGGACTCCACCAACCAGTGTCCTGAGCAGCCCAAAGTCAGCCCTCCGAAAGTCCAATACAGTGGTTTTACTGGTTCCCTTCCTGGCCCCGCCAAGAATAGAGAACTCCACCATTTCGTGGTCACTCTGCCCAAGACTGTTCCCGACAATCACATCCTCCACCAGTCCTTCTCTGTTTGTGAAGAGAAGGTCTAGCAGGGCACCACCCCTGGTAGGTTCACTAATCAGCTGCGTCAGGAAGCTATCTTCCACTTTCTCCAGAAACCTCCTAGACTGCTTCCTCTGGGCTGTGTTGTGCTTCCAGGATATGTCAGGGAAGTTGAAGTCCCCCACGAGTACAAGCGCTGACGATTTCGCAACTTCTGTCAGCTGCCTGTAGAACTCCTCATCCGTCTCCTCATCCTGGTTCGGCGGTCTATAGCAGACCCCGACCAGGACACTAGCCTTGTTGTCCCTGCCGATCCTAACCCAAAGGGACTCGATCTTGTCATTCCTAGCCTCGAGTTCTACAACATCGAAAGACTCTCTAATATAGAGAGCCACACCGCCACCCCTTCCATGCTGCCTGTCCCTTCTGAAGAGCCTATAGCCAGGCATCGCAGCACTCCAGTCATGAGACTGGTCCCACCACGTTTCCGTGATGGCAACCAAGTCGTAGCCTGCCCGCTGCACGATGGCTTCCAGCTCCTCCTGTTTGTTACCCATGCTGCGTGCATTGGTGTAGATGCACTTCAGCTGGGCCTTTACCTTATCCTCCGGCCTTGCCACTGCTCCCCCTGGTACAGCCCCAACAGTCCTCGCTCCAGCCCCATCCCCCTTCTTACCTAGTTTAAAGCCCTATCAATGAGCCCCGCCAGCTCCTGGCCCAGGATCCTTTTTCCCCTAAAGGATAGGGACCCGTCTACGGCCACCAGACCAGGTGCTGAGTAAACTGCCCCATGGTCGAAAAACCCAAGATTTCTGCGTAGGCACCAGCCCCGGAGCCACGTGTTTAACAGGTGGGCTTTCGTTGTCCTCTCCGTACCCCTTCCTGTCAACGTAGGGACGGACGAAAAAACTACTTGCACTCCTGCTCCGTCCACTAACTGTCCCAGTCCCCTAAAGTCTCTTTTGATAGCCTTCAGGCTTCTGTTGTCAATGTCATCAGTGCCCGCCTGGATTATCAGGAGCGGATAATAATCAGAGGGGCGCACCAGGTTGGGGAGCTTCCTGGCCACGTCCCTGACCCTGGCCCCAGGGAGGCAGCAGACTTCCCTACGGGTAGGGTCAGGCCGACAAATAGGGCCCTCTGTCCCCCTAAGGACAGAGTCTCCCACGACAATCACCCTTCTTTCTTTCTTGGTGGAGGCAGTTCTGATGCGTGGAGTCGACCTCCTCGCCCTAGGCATCCTCCTGGGAACACTTTCTATCTCTTCCTCAGCTACCGGTCTCTCAATCTCCAGGGCCTCAAACCTGTTTTGTAAGGGCACCTGGGAAGGTGGGGCCGGAGGGGGAGGGCATCGCCTGCCACGTCGCACAGGGACCTGTCTCCACTCCTCCTCAGCTCCCAGATCCCCTCCCTCAGCCCGACGGCGACAGGGCAAGGGGTCCACCCCCGTTTGGGGTGTCTCACCCCGGTACCTCTCCTTGATGCCCTGCAGGGAGTTGCTCCAGAAGTCAATCTCCCGCTCACACTCCCTAATGGCCCTCAGCCTCTCCACCTCCTCCTTGAGCTCCGCCACCATGCGGACCAGGTCATCCACCTGCTCACACCTCACACACGCAGCGTCCCTGCCTCCCGTTGATGGCAGCAGCAGGCTCTGACACTCCCTGCATCCGTTGACCTGAACCGCTGCATTCCTTAACAGGCAGTCGGTCTGGGTGTGTACCGACCTCCTGCAGAGCGCTCCGTGCCTGGTGGAGACCATTATCACCTTGCTAACGACTGTCGTTAACAGGTGCTCGTGTGGGAGGGTGTTGCTCTCCGCCCTTCCTGCTCGCCCTGCCTGCGCGAACTGCCGCGCTAACTGCCGCGCCACTCCCTGTTTGCCCGTCCTGTTCGCCGCGCTCCTGGTCGCTCGCGCTCCCTAGGGGCTGCTTTTGAACAGCCGGGGAGGGGACGCTGCTGGCTCCGCCTTCGCCTCGTCAGCGTCCCTCACGAGGGCTGCCGGCTCCTGGCGGCTCCCTGAAGTCGGCTCGATGCCGGAAAGTTAGCCCTGCCTGGCCCGATCCCCCGCTCCGCCGCAGAACGCGTCTGCCCCGGAGCCGATCGCCTCGGCAAATGGCAGTGAAATGGCGGTGGCGCCCGGTTTAAATAGCCCGCCGCTGTCGCTGCTGGCTCCGCCTTCGCCTCGTCAGCGTCCCTTACGAGGGCTGCCGGCTCCTGGCGGCTCCCTGAAGTCGGCTCGATGCCGGGAAGTTAGCCCTGCCTGGCCCAATCCCCCGCTCCGCCGCAGAACGCGTCTGCCCCGGAGCCGATCGCCTCGGCAAATGCAAGACCTAGCCGGCATCGAATACAACAGAAAACTCAGGCCCCAGGAAATGCCTTGCGAGACCCTTTTCACCCATCCAAAAGTGCCCCCAAAGGAAGGCTTTGGGTACATCTGAAGTTCCCAGGGGAGCCTTTATGCAGCCCCACATGCAACTGGACCCTCCGGGTTCGCTGTTTCCGAGTATCCCTAAACATAGCCCTAGCCGTCATCGGAGAGGAGTGAAAAATCAGGCCCCAGGAAATGCGTTCCAAGCCATTTTCCCCCTCCAAAAGTGCCCCAAAGGAAGGCTTTGGGTACAAGTGAACTTCCCAGGGGAGCCTTTACGCAGCCCCACATGCAACTGGACCATCTGGGTTCGCTGTTCCTGAGCAAATCTAAACATAGCCCTAGAAGTCATTGGAGACGAGTGAAAAATCAGTCCCAAGGAAATGCCTTGCGAGTACCTTTGGACCATCCTAAAGTGCACTCAAAGGAAGGATTTGGGTACAAGTGAACTCCCCGGGGGATCCTTTACGCAGACCCACATGCAACTGGACCCTCCGGGTTCGATTTTTCCGAGCATCCCTAAACATAGCCCTAGCCAGCATCGAAGACGACTGAAAAATCAGGCCGCAGGAAATGCGTTGCGAGCCCTTTTCACCCATCGAAAAGTGCCCCCAAAGGAAGGCTTTGGGTACAAGTGAACTCCCCAGGGGAGCCTTTACGCAGCCCCACATGCAACTGGACCCTCCGGGTTCGATTTTTCCGAGCAACCCTAAATATATCTTTAGCCAGCATGGGAGAAGACTGAAAAACCGGGCCCCAGAAAACGCGTTGCAAGCCGCTTTCGCCCATCCAATAGTGTCACCAACGGAAGGCTTTGGGTACAACTGAACTCCCCAGGGGAGCCTTTACGCAGCCCCACATGCAAATGGACCCTCCGGGTTCGCTGTTCCTGAGTATCCCTAAACACAACCCTAGCTGGCATCGAAGACGACTGAAAAATCAGGCCCCAGGAAATGCGTTCCAAGCCCTTTTTGCCCATCCAAAAGTGCCCCTAAAGGAAGGCTTTGGGTACAAGAGAACTCCCCAGGGGAGCCTTTACGCAGCCCCACATGCAACTGGACCCTCCGGGTTCGCTGTTCCTGAGTATCCCTAAAAATAGCCCTAGCCGTCTTCGGAGACGAGTGAAAAATCAGGCCCCAGGAAATGCGTTCCAAGCCCTTTTCGCCCATCCAAAAGTGCCCCCAAAGGAAGGCTTTGGGTACAAGTGAACTCCCCAGGGGAGCCTTTACGCAGCCCCACATGCAACTGGACCCTCAGGGTTCGATTTTTCCGAGCAACACTAAATATATCTTTAGCCGGCATAGGAGAAGACTGAAAAACCGGACCCCAGAAAAAGCGTTGCAAGCCCCTTTCGCCCATCCAATAGTGTCACCAAAGGAAGACTTTGGGTTCACGTGAACTCCCCAGGGGAGCCTTTACGCAGCCCCACATGCAACTGGACCCTCAGGAATCGCTGTTCCTGAGTATCCCTAAACATATCCCTAGCCGGCATCGAAGACGACTGAAAAATCAGGCCCCAGGAAATGCGTTCCAAGACCTTTTCACCCATCCAAAAGTGCCCCCAAAGGAAGGCTTTGGGTACAAGTGAACTCCCCAGGGGAGCCTTTACGCAGCCCCACATGCAACTGGACCCTCCGGGTTCGCTGTTTCCGAGTATCCCTAAACATAGCCCTAGCCGTCATAGGAGACGAGTGAAAAATCAGGCCCCAGGAAATTCGTTGCGAGCCCCTTTGGACCATCCAAAAGTGCACCCAAAGGAAGGCTTTGGGTACAAGCGAACTCCCCAGGGGAGCCTTTACGCAGCCCCACATGCAACTGGACCCTCCGGGTTCACTGTTCCTGAGCAAACCTAAACGAAGCCCTAGCTGTCATCGGAGACGAGTGAAAACTCAGGCCCCAGGAAATGCGTTCCAAGCCCTTTTCGCCCATCCTAAAGTGCCCCCAAAGGAAGGCTTTGGGTACAAGTGAACTCCCCAGGGGAGCCTTTACGCAGCCCCACATGCAACTGGACCCTCCGGGTTCGCTGTTTCCGAGTATCCCTAAACGTATCCCTAGCCGTCATCGGAGACGACTGAAAAATCAGGCCCCAGGAAATGCGTTGCAAGCCCGTTTCGCCCATCCAAAAGTGCCCCCAAAGGAAGGCTTTGGGTACAAGTGAACTCCCCAGGGGAGCCTTTACGCAGCCCCTCATGCAACTGGACCATCCTGGATCGCTGTTCCTGAGCAAACCTAAACGTAGCCCTAGCTGTCTTCGAAGACGACTGAAAAATCAGGCCCCAAGAAATGTGTTCCAAGCCATTTTCGCCCATCCAAAAGTGCCCCCAAAGGAAGGCTTTGGGTACAAGTGAACTCCCCAGGGGAGCCTTTACACAGCCCCACATGCAACTGGACCATCCGGGTTCGCTGTTCCTGAGCAAACCTCAATGTAACCCTAGCCGTCATCGGAGATGAGTGAAAAATCAGGCCTCAGGAAATGCGTTGCGTGCCCCTTTGGACCATCCAAAAGTGCCCCCAAAGGAAGGCTTTACGTATATCTGAAGTTCCCAGGGGAGCCTTTACGCAGCCCCACATGCAACTGGACACTCCGGATTCGCTGTTCCTGAGCAAACCTAAACGTAGCCCTAGCCGTCATCGGAGACGAGTGAAAAATCAGGCCCCAGGAAATGTCTTGCGAGCCCCTTTGGACCATCCAAAAGTGTCCCCAAAGGAAGGTTTGGGTACAAGTGAACTCCCCAGGGGAGCCTTTACGCAGCCCCACATGCAAATGGACCCTCCAGGTTCGCTGTTCCTGAGCAAACCTAAACGTAGCCCTAGCCGTCATCGGAGACGAGTGAAAAATCAGGCCCCAGGAAATGCGTTGCGTGCCCCTTTGGACCATCCAAAAGTGCCCCCAAAGGAAGGCTTTGGGTACAAGTGAACTCCCCAGGGGAGCCTTTACACCGCCCCACATGCAACTGGACCCTCCGGGTTCGCCTTTTCCGAGAATCCCTAAACATAGCCCTAGCCGGCATCGAAGACGACTGAAAAATCAGGCCCCAGGAAGTGCTTTCCAAGCCCTTTCGCCCATCCAAAAGTGCCCCCAACGGAAGGCTTTGGGTACAAGTGAACTCCCCAGGGGAGCCATTACGCAGCCCCACATGCAACTGGACCCTCCGGGTTCGCAGTTCCTGAGCAAACCTAAATGTATCCGTGGCCGTCATCGGAGATTAGTGAAAAATCAGGCCCCAGGAAATGCGTTGCGGGCCCCTTTGGACCATCCAAAAGTGCCCCCAAAGGAAGGCTTTGGGTACAAGTGAACTCCCCAGGGGAGACTTTACGCAGCCCCACATGCAACTGGACCCTCCGGGTTCGCTGTTTCCGAGTATCCCTAATCATAGCCCTAGCCGTCATCGAAGATGTCTGAAAAATCAGGCCCCAGGAAATGCCTTGCGAGCCCCTTTGGACCATCCAAAAGTACCCCCAAAGGAAGGCTTTGGGTTTATCTGAAGTTCCCAGGGGAGTCTTTACGCAGCCCCACATGCAACTGGACCCTCCGGGTTCGCTGTTCCTGAGCAAACCTAAACGTAGCCCTAGCTGTCATCGGAGACGAGTGAAAAATCAGGCCCCAGGAAATGCCTTGCGAGCCCCTTTGGACCATCCGAAAGTGCCCCCACAGGAAGGTTTTGGGTACAAGTGAACTCCCCAGGGGAGCCTTTACGCAGCCCCACATGCAACTGGACCCTCCGGGTTCGCTGATCCCGAGTATCCCTAAACATATCCCTAGCCGGCATCGAAGACGACTGAAAAATCTGGCCCCAGGAAATGCGTTTCAAGCCCTTTTTGCCCATCCAAAAGTGCCCCCAAAGGAAGGCTTTGGGTACAAGTGAACTCCCCAGGGGAGCCTTTACGCAGCCCCACATGCAACTGGACACTCTGGGTTCGATTTTTCTGAGCAACCCTTAATATATCCCTAGCCGGCATGGGAGAAGACTGAAAAACCTGGCCCCAGAAAACGCGTTGCAAGCCCCTTTCGCACATCCAAAAGTGTCACCAAAGGAAGGCTTTGGGTACAAGTGAACTCCCCAGGGGATCCTTTACGCAGCCCCACATGCAACTGGACCCTCCGGGTTCGATTTTTCCGAGCATCCCTTAACATAGCCCTAGCCAGCATCGAAGACGACTGAAAAATCAGGCCGCAGGAAATGCGTTGCGAGCCCTTTTCGCCAATCCAAAAGTGCCCCCAAAGGAAGGCTTTGGGTACAAGTGAACTCCCCAGGGGAGCCTTTACGCAGCCCCACATGCAACTGGACCCTCCGGGTTCGATTTTTCCGAGCAACCCTAAATATATCTTTAGCCAGCATGGGAAAAGACTGAAAAACCGGGCCCCAGAAAACGCGTTGCAAGCCGCTTTCGCCCATCCAAAAGTGCCCCCAAAGGAAGGCTTTGGATACAAGTGAACTCCCCAGGGGAGCCTTTACGCAGCCCCACATGCGACTGGACCCTCCGGGTTCGCTGTTCCTGAGCAAACCTAAACGTAACCCTAGCCGTCGTCGGAGATGAGTGAAAAATCAGGCCCCAGGAAATGCGTTGCCAGCCCCTTTGGACCATCCTACAGTGCCCCCAAAGGAAAGCTTTGGGTACATCTGAAGTTCCCAGGGGAGCCTTTACGCAGCCCCACATGCAACTGGACCCTCCGGGTTCGATTTTCCGAGCATCCCTAAACTTAGCCCTAGCCGGCTTCGAAGACAACTGAAAAATCAGGTACCAGGAAATGCGTTGCGAGCCCTTTTCACCCATCCAAAAATGCCCCCAAAGGAAGGCTTTGGGTACAAGTGAACTCCCCAGGGGAGCCTTTAAGCAGCCCCACATGCAACTGGACCCTCCGGGTTTGCTGTTCCTGAGCAAATCTAAACGTATCCCTAGCCCGAGGAAATGCGTTGTGGGCCCCTTTGGACCATCCAAAAGTGCCACCAAAGGAAGGCGTTGGGTACAAGAGAACTCCCCAGGGAAGCCTTTACGCAGCCCCACATGCAACTGGACCCTTCGGGTTCGATTTTTCCGAGCAACCCTATATATATCCCTAGCCGGCATGGGAGAAGACTGAAAAACCGGGCCCCAGAAAACACGTTGCAAGCCCCTTTCGCACATCCAAAAGTGTCACAAAAGGAAGGCTTTGGGTACAAGGGAACTCCCTAGGGGAGCCTTTACGCAGCCCCACATGCAACTGGACCCTCCGGGTTCGCTCTTTCCGAGTATCCCTAATCATAGCCCTAGCCGGCATCGAAGACGACTGAAAAATCAGGCCCCAGGTAATGCGTTCCAAGCCCTTTTTGCCCATCCAAAAGTGCCCCCAAAGGAAGGCTTTGGGTACAAGTGAACTCCCCAGGGGAGCCTTTACGCAGCCCCACATGCAACTGCACCCTCCGAGATCGCTATTCCTGAGCAAACCTAAACGTAGCCCTAGCTGTCATCGGAGACGAGTGAAAAATCAGGCCCCAGGAAATGCGTTGAGAGCCCCTTTGGACCATCCAAAAGTGCCCCCAAAAGGAAGGCTTTGGGTACAAGTGAACTCCCCAGGGGAGCCTTTACGCAGCCCCACAAGCAACTGGACCCTCCGGGTTCGCTGTTTCTGAGTATCCCTAAACATAGCCCTAGCTGATATCGAAGACGACTGACAAATCAGGCCCAAGGAAATGCGTTGCGAGCCCCTTTGGACCATCCAAAAGTGCCCCCAAAAGGAAGGCTTTGGGTACAAGTGAACTCCCCAGGGGAGCCTTTACGCAGCCCCACATGCAACTGGACCCTCCGAGATCGCTGTTCCTGAGCAAACCAAACGTAGCCCTAGCTGTCATCGCAGACGAATGAAAAATCAGTCCCCAGGAAATGCTTTTCGTGCCCCTTAGGACCATCCAAATGTGCCCCCAAAGGAAGGCTTTGGGTACAAGTGAACTCCCCAGGGGAGCCTTTACGCAGCCCCACATGCAACTGGACCCTCCGGGTTCGATTTTTCCGAGCAACCCTAAATATATCTTTAGCCAGCATGGGAGAAGACTGAAAAACCGGGCCCCAGAAAATGCGTTGCAAACCGCTTTCGCCCATCCAATAGTGTCACCAACGGAAGGCTTTGGGTACAACTGAACTCCCCAGGGGAGCCTTTACGCAGCCCCACATGCAACTGGACCCTCCGGGTTCGCTGTTCCTCAGCAAACCTAAACTTAGCCCTAGCTGTCATCGGAGACGAGTGAAAAATCAGGCCCCAGGAAATGCCTTGCGAGCCCTTTTTGCCCATCCAAAAGTGCCCCCAAAGGAAGGCTTTGGGTACAAGTGAACTCCCCAGGGGAGCCTTTACGCAGCCCCACATGCAACTGGACCCTCCGGGTTCGCTGATCCCGAGTATCCCTAAACATATCCCTAGCCGACATCGACGACGACTGAAAAATCTGGCCCCATGAAATGCGTTTCAAGCCCTTTTTGCCCATCCAAAAGTGACCCCAGAGGAAGGCTTTGGGTACAAGAGAACTCCCCGGGGGAGCCTTTACGCAGCCCCACATGCAACTGGACACTCTGGGTTCGATTTTTCCGAGCAACCCTTAATATATCCCTAGCCGGCATGGGAGAAGACTGAAAAACCTGGCCCCAGAAAACGCGTTGCAAGCCCCTTTCGCACATCCAAAAGTGTCACCAAAGGAAGGCTTTGGGTACAAGTGAACTCCCCAGGGGATCCTTTACGCAGCCCCACATGCAACTGGACCCTCCGGGTTCGATTTTTCCGAGCATCCCTAAACATAGCCCTAGCCAGCATCGAAGACGACTGAAAAATCAGGCCGCAGGAAATGCGTTGCGAGCCCTTTTCGCCAATCCAAAAGTGCCCCCAAAGGAAGGCTTTGGGTACAAGTGAACTCCCCAGGGGAGCCTTTACGCAGCCCCACATGCAAATGGACCCTCCGGGTTCGATTTTTCCGAGCAACCCTTCAAATATCCCTAGCCAGCATGGGAAAAGACTGAAAAACCGGGCCCCAGAAAACGCGTTGCAAGCCGCTTTCGCCCATCCAAAAGTGCCCCCAAAGGAAGGCTTTGGATACAAGTGAACTCCCCAGGGGAGCCTTTACGCAGCACCACATGCGACTGGACCCTCCGGGTTCGCTGTTCCTGAGCAAACCTAAACGTAACCCTAGCCGTCGTCGGAGATGAGTGAAAAATCAGGCCCCAGGAAATGCGTTGCCAGCCCCTTTGGACCATCCTACAGTGCCCCCAAAGGAAAGCTTTGGGTACATCTGAAGTTCCCAGGGGAGCCTTTACGCAGCCCCACATGCAACTGGACCCTCCGGGTTCGATTTTCCGAGCATCCCTAAACTTAGCCCTAGCGGGCATCGAAGACGACTGAAAAATCAGGTACCAGGAAATGCGTTGCGAGCCCTTTTCACCCATCCAAAAATGCCCCCAAAGGAAGGCTTTGGGTACAAGTGAACTCCCCAGGGGAGCCTTTAAGCAGCCCCACATGCAACTGGACCCTCCGGGTTCGCTGTTCCTGAGCAAATCTAAACGTATCCCTAGCCCGAGGAAATGCCTTGCGGGCCCCTTTGGACCATCCAAAAGTGCCACCAAAGGAAGGCGTTGGGTACAAGAGAACTCCCCAGGGAAGCCTTTACGCAGCCCCACATGCAACTGGACCCTTCGGGTTCGATTTTTCCGAGCAACCCTAAATATATCCCTAGCCGGCATGGGAGAAGACTGAAAAACCGGGCCCCAGAAAACACGTTGCAAGCCCCTTTCGCCCATCCAATAGTGTCACCAAAGGAAGGCTTTGGGTACAAGGGAACTCCCTAGGGGAGCCTTTACGCAGCCCCACATGCAACTGGACCCTCCGGGTTCGCTGTTTCCGAGTATCCCTAATCATAGCCCTAGCCGGCATCGAAGACGACTGAAAAATCAGGCCCCAGGTAATGCGTTCCAAGCCCTTTTTGCCCATCCAAAAGTGCCCCCAAAGGAAGGCTTTGGGTACAAGTGAACTCCCCAGGGGAGCCTTTACGCAGCCCCACATGCAACTGGACCCTCCGAGATCGCTGTTCCTGAGCAAACCTAAACGTAGCCCTAGCTGTCATCGGAGACGAGTGACAAATCAGGCCCCAGGAAATGCGTTGAGAGCCCCTTTGGACCATCCAAAAGTGCCCCCAAAAGGAAGGCTTTGGGTACAAGTGAACTCCCCAGGGGAGCCTTTACGCAGCCCCACAAGCAACTGGACCCTCCCGGTTCGCTGTTTCTGAGTATCCCTAAACATAGCCCTAGCTGATATCGAAGACGACTGACAAATCAGGCCCAAGGAAATGCTTTGCGAGCCCCTTTGGACCATCCAAAAGTGCCCCCAAAAGGAAGGCTTTGGGTACAAGTGAACTCCCCAGGGGAGCCTTTACGCAGCCCCACATGCAACTGGACCCTCCGAGATCGCTGTTCCTGAGCAAAACTAAACGTAGCCCCAGCTGTCATCGCAGACGAATGAAAAATCAGGCCCCAGGAAATGCTTTTCGTGCCCCTTAGGACCATCCAAATGTGCCCCCAAAGGAAGGCTTTGGGTACAAGTGAACTCCCCAGGGGAGCCTTTACGCAGCCCCACATGCAACTGGACCCTCCGGGTTCGATTTCTCCGAGCAACCCTAAATATATCCCTAGCCAGCATGGGAGAAGACTGAAAAACCGGGCCCCAGAAAATGCGTTGCAAACCGCTTTCGCCCATCCAATAGTGTCACCAACGGAAGGCTTTGGGTACAACTGAACTCCCCAGGGGAGCCTTTACGCAGCCCCACATGCAAATGGACCCTCCGGGTTCGCTGTTCCTGAGTATCCCTAAACACAACCCTAGCTGGCATCGAAGACGACTGAAAAATCAGGCCCCAGGAAATGCGTTCCAAGCCCTTTTTGCCCATCCAAAAGTGCCCCTAAAGGAAGGCTTTGGGTACAAGAGAACTCCCCAGGGGAGCCTTTACGCAGCCCCACATGCAACTGGACCCTCCGGGTTCGCTGTTCCTGAGTATCCCTAAAAATAGCCCTAGCCGTCTTCGGAGACGAGTGAAAAATCAGGCCGCAGGAAACGCGTTCCAAGCCCTTTTCGCCCATCCAAAAGTGCCCCCAAAGGAAGGCTTTGGGTACAAGTGAACTCCCCAGGGGAGCCTTTACGCAGCCCCACATGCAACTGGACCCTCCGGGTTCGATTTTTCCGAGCAACACTAAATATATCTTTAGCCGGCATGGGAGAAGACTGAAAAACCGGACCCCAGAAAAAGCGTTGCAAGCCCCTTTCGCCCATCCAATAGTGTAACCAAAGGAAGTCTTTGGGTTCACGTGAACTCCCCAGGGGAGCCTTTACGCAGCCCCACATGCAACTGGACCCTCCGGAATCGCTGTTCCTGAGTATCCCTAAACATATCCCTAGCCGGCATCGAAGACGACTGAAAAATCAGGCCCCACGAAATGCGTTCCAAGACCTTTTCACCCATCCAAAAGTGCCCCAAAAGGAAGGCTTTGGGTACAAGTGAACTCCCCAGGGGAGCCTTTACGCAGCCCCACATGCAACTGGACACTCCGAGATCGCTGTTCCTGAGCAAACCTAAACGTAGCCCTAGCCGTCATCGGAGACGAGTGAAAAATCAGCCCCCAGGAAATGCCTTGCGAGCCCCTTTGGACCATCCAAAGGTGCCCCCAAAGGAAGGCTTTGGGTACAAGTGAACTCTTCAGGGGAGCCTTTACGCAGCCCCACATGCAACTGGACCCTCCGGGATCGCTGTTCCTGAGCAAACCTAAACGTAGCCCTAGCCGTCATCGGAGACGACTGAAAAATCTAGCCCCAGGAAATGAGTTGCGAGCCTCTTTGGACCATGCAAAAGTTCCCCCAAAGGAAGGCTTTGGGTACAAGAGAACTCCCCAGGGGAGCCTTTACGCAGCCCCACATGCAACTGGACCCTCCGGGTTCGCTGTTTCCGAGTATCCCTAAACATAGCCCTAGCCGTCATCGGAGAGGAGTGAAAAATCAGGCCCCAGGAAATGCGTTCCAAGCCATTTTCCCCCTCCAAAAGTGCCCCAAAGGAAGGCTTTGGGTACAAGTGAACTCCCCAGGGGAGCCTTTACGCAGCCCCACATGCAACTGGACCATCTGGGTTCGCTGTTCCTGAGCAAATCTAAACGTAGCCCTAGAAGTCATTGGAGACGAGTGAAAAATCAGTCCCCAGGAAATGCCTTGCGAGTACCTTTGGACCATCCTAAAGTGCACTCAAAGGAAGGATTTGGGTACAAGTGAACTCCCCGGGGGATCCTTTACGCAGCCCCACATGCAACTGGACCCTCCGGGTTCGATTTTTCCGAGCATCCCTAAACATATCCCTAGCCAGCATCGAAGACGAATGAAAAATCAGGCCGCAGGAAATGCGTTGCGAGCCCTTTTCACCCATCGAAAAGTGCCCCCAAAGGAAGGCTTTGGGTACAAGTGAACTCCCCAGGGGAGCCTTTACGCAGCCCCACATGCAACTGGACCCTCCGGGTTCGATTTTTCCGAGCAACCCTAAATATATCTTTAGCCAGCATGGGAGAAGACTGAAAAACCGGGCCCCAGAAAACGCGTTGCAAGCCGCTTTCGCCCATCCAATAGTGTCACCAACGGAAGGCTTTGGGTACAACTGAACTCCCCAGGGGAGCCTTTACGCAGCCCCACATGCAAATGGACCCTCCGGGTTCGCTGTTCCTGAGTATCCCTAAACACAACCCTAGCTGGCATCGAAGACGACTGAAAAATCAGGCCCCAGGAAATGCGTTCCAAGCCCTTTTTGCCCATCCAAAAGTGCCCCTAAAGGAAGGCTTTGGGTAAAAGAGAACTCCCCAGGGGAGCCTTTACGCAGCCCCACATGCAACTGGACCCTCCGGGTTCGCTGTTCCTGAGTATCCCTAAAAATAGCCCTAGCCGTCTTCGGAGACCAGTGAAAAATCAGGCCCCAGGAAATGCGTTCCAAGCCCTTTTCGCCCATCCAAAAGTGCCCCCAAAGAAGGCTTTGGGTACAAGTGAACTCCCCAGGGGAGCCTTTACGCAGCCCCACATGCAACTGGACCCTCCGGGTTCGATTTTTCGAGCAACACTAAATATATCTTTAGCCGGCATGGGAGAAGACTGAAAAACCGTACCCCAGAAAAAGCGTTGCAAGCCCCTTTTGCCCATCCAATAGTGTCACCAAAGGAAGTCTTTGGGTTCACGTGAACTCCCCAGGGGAGCCTTTACGCAGCCCCACATGCAACTGGACCCTCCGGAATCGCTGTTCCTGAGTATCCCTAAACATATCCCTAGCCGGCATCGAAGACGACTGAAAAATCAGGCCCCACGAAATGCGTTCCAAGACCTTTTCACCCATCCAAAAGTGCCCCCAAAGGAAGGCTTTGGGTACAAGTGAACTCCCCAGGGGAGCCTTTACGCAGCCCCACATGCAACTGGACCCTCTTTGATCGCTGTTCCTGTTCAAACCTAAACGTAGCCCTAGCCGTCATAGGAGACGAGTGAAAAATCAGGCCCCAGGAAATGCCTTGCGAGCCCCTTTGGACCATGCAAAAGTTCCCCCAAAGGAAGGCTTTGGGTACAAGAGAACTCCCCAGGGGAGCCTTTACGCAGCCCCACATGCAACTGGACCCTCCGGGTTTGCTGTTTCCGAGTATCCCTAAACATAGACCTAGCCGGCATCGAATACAACAGAAAACTCAGGCCCCAGGAAATGCCTTGCGAGACCCTTTTCACCCATCCAAAAGTGCCCCCAAAGGAAGGCTTTGGGTACATCTGAAGTTCCCAGGGGAGCCTTTATGCAGCCCCACATGCAACTGGACCCTCCGGGTTCGCTGTTTCCGAGTATCCCTAAACATAGCCCTAGCCGTCATCAGAGAGGAGTGAAAAATCAGGCCCCAGGAAATGCGTTCCAAGCCCTTTTCGCCCATCCAAAAGTGCCCCCAAAGGAAGGCTTTGGGTACAAGTGAACTCCCCAGGGGAGCCTTTACGCAGCCCCACATGCAACTGGACCATCTGGGTTCGCTGTTCCTGAGCAAATCTAAACGTAGCACTAGAAGTCATGGGAGACGAGTGAAAAATCAGTCCCCAGGAAATGCCTTGCGAGTACCTTTGGACCATCCTAAAGTGCACTCAAAGGAAGGATTTGGGTACAAGTGAACTCCCCGGGGGATCCTTTACGCAGCCCCACATGCAACTGGACCCTCAGGGTTCGATTTTTCCGAGCATCCCTAAACATAGCCCTAGCCAGCATCGAAGACGACTGAAAAATCAGGACGCAGGAAATGCGTTGCGAGCCCTTTTCACCAATCCAAAAGTGCCCCCAAAGGAAGGCTTTGGGTACAAGTGAACTCCCCAGGGGAGCCTTTACGCAGCCCCACATGCAACTGGACCCTCCGGGTTCGCTGATTCCGAGTATCCCTAAACATATCCCTAGCCGGCATCGAAGACGACTGAAAAATCAGGCCCCAGGAAATGCGTTCCTAACCCTTTTTGCCCATCCAAAAGTGCCCCCAAAGGAAGGCTTTGGGTACAAGTGAACTCCCCAGGGGAGCCTTTACGCAGCCCCACATGCAACTGTATCCTCTGGGATCGGTGTTCCTGAGCAAACCTAAACGTAGCCCTAGCTGTCATCGGAGACGAGTGAAAAATCAGGCCCCAGGAAATGCGTTGCGAGCCCCTTTGGACCATCCAAAAGTGCCCCCAAAGGAAGGCTTTGGGTACAAGAGAACTCTCCAGGGGAGGCTTTACGCATCCCAACATGCAACTGGACCCTCCGGGTTCAATTTTTAGAGCAAACCTAAACATAGCCCTAGCCGGCATCGAAGACGACTGAAAAATCAGGCCCCAGGAAATGCGTTGCAAGCCCGTTTCGCCCATCCAAAAGTGCCCCCAAAGGAAGGCTTTGGGTACAAGTGAACTCCCCGGGGGACCCTTTACGCAGCCCAACATGCAACTGGACCCTCCGGGTTCGATTTTTCCTAGCAACCCTAAATATATCCCTAGCCGGCATGGGAGAAGACTGAAAAACCGGGCCCCAGAAAACGCGTTGCAAGCCCCTTTCGCACATCCAAAAGTGTTACCAAAGGAAGGCTTTGGGTACAACTGAACTCCCCGGGGGAGCCTTTATGCAGCCCCATATGCAACTGGACCCTCCGGGTTCGATTTTTCCGAGCATCCCTAAACATAGCCCTAGCCGGCATCGAAGACGACTGAAAAATCAGGCCCCAGGAAATGCGTTCCAAGCCCGTTTCGCCCATCCAAAAGTGTCACGAAAGGAAGGCTTTGGGTACAAGTGAACTCCCCGGGGGACCCTTTACGCAGCCCCACGTGCAACTGGACCCTCCGGGTTCGCTGTTCCTGAGCAAACCTAAACGTAGCCCTAGCCGTCATCGGAGACGAGTGAAAAATCAGGCCTCAGGAAATGCGTTCCAAGCCCTTTTCGCCCATCCAAAAGTGCCCCCAAAGGAAGGCTTTGGGTACAAGTGAACTGCCCAGGGGAGACTTTACGCAGCCCCACATGCAACTGGACCCTCCGTGTTCGATTTTCCGAGCATTCCTAAACATAGCCCTAGCCGGCATCGAATACAAATGAAAAATCAGGCCCCAGGAAATGCGTTGCGAGCCCTTTTCGCCCATCTAAAAATGCCCCCAAAGGAGGGCTTTCGGTACAAGTGAACTCCCCAGGGGAGCCTTTACGCAGCCCCACATGCAACTGGACCCTCCGGGTTCGCTGTTCCTGAGCAAACCGAAATGTAGCCCTAGCCGTCATCGGAGATTAGTGAAAAATCAGGCCCCAGGAAATGCGTTGCGAGCCCCTTTGGACCATCCAAAAGTGCCCCCAGAGGAAGGCTTTGGGTACAAGTGAACTCCCCAGGGGAGCCTTTACGCAGCCCCACATGCAACTGGACCCTCCGGGATCGCTGTTCCTGAGCAAACCTAAACGTAGCCCTAGCCGTCATCGGAGACGAGTGAAAAATCAGGCCCCAGCAAATGCGTTGCGAGCCCTTTTCGCCCATCCAAAAGTGCCCCCAAAGGAAGGCTTTGGGTACATCTGAAGTTCCCAAGGGAGCCTTTACGCAGCCCCACATGCAACTGGACCCTCCGGGTTCGATTTTTCCGAGGAACCCTAAATATATCCTTAGCCGGCATGGGAGAAGACTGAAAAACCGGGCCCCAGAAAACGCGATTCAAGCCCCTTTCGCCCATCCAAAAGTGTCACCAAAGGAAGTCTTTGGGTTCACGTGAACTCCCCAGGGGAGCCTTTACGCAGCCCCACATGCAACTGGACCCTCCGGGTTCGCTGTTTCCGAGCATCCCTAAACATAACCCTAGGCGGCATTGAAGATGACTGAAAAATCAGGCCCCAGGTAATGCGTTCCAAGCCCCTTTGGACCATCCAAAAGTGCCCCCAAAGGAAGGCTTTGGGTACAAGTGAACTCTCCAGGGGAGCCTTTACGCAGCCCCACATGCAACTGGACCCTCCGGGTTCGATTTTCCGAGCATTCCTAAACATATCCCTAGCCGGCATCGAATACGAGTGAAAAATCAGGCCCCAGGAAATGCGTTCCAAGCCCTTTTCGCCCATCCAAAAGTGCCCCCAAAGGAAGGCTTTGGGTACAAGTGAACTCCCCAGGGGAGACTTTACGCAGCCCCACATGCAACTGGACCCTCCGTGTTCGATTTTCCGAGCATTCCTAAACATAGCCCTAGCCGGCATCGAAGACGACTGAAAAATCAGGCCCCAGGAAATGCGTTGCGAGCCCTTTTCGCCCATCTAAAAATGCCCCCAAAGGAGGGCTTTCGGTACAAGTGAACTCCCCAGGGGAGCCTTTACGCAGCCCCACATGCAACTGGACCCTCCGGGTTCGCTGTTCCTGAGCAAACCGAAATGTAGCCCTAGCCGTCATCGGAGATTAGTGAAAAATCAGGCCCCAGGAAATGCGTTGCGAGCCCCTTTGGACCATCCAAAAGTGCCCCCAGAGGAAGGCTTTGGGTACAAGTGAACTCCCCAGGGGAGCCTTTACGCAGCCCCACATGCAACTGGACCCTCCGGGATCGCTGTTCCTGAGCAAACCTAAACGTAGCCCTAGCCGTCATCGGAGACGAGTGAAAAATCAGGCCCCAGCAAATGCGTTGCGAGCCCTTTTCGCCCATCCAAAAGTGCCCCCAAAGGAAGGCTTTGGGTACATCTGAAGTTCCCAGGGGAGCCTTTACGCAGCCCCACATGCAACTGGACCCTCCGGGTTCGATTTTTCCGAGGAACCCTAAATATATCCTTAGCCGGCATGGGAGAAGACTGAAAAACCGGGCCCCAGAAAACGCGATTCAAGCCCCTTTCGCCCATCCAAAAGTGTCACCAAAGGAAGTCTTTGGGTTCACGTGAACTCCCCAGGGGAGCCTTTACGCAGCCCCACATGCAACTGGACCCTCCGGGTTCGCTGTTTCCGAGCATCCCTATACATAACCCTAGGCGGCATTGAAGATGACTGAAAAATCAGGCCCCAGGTAATGCGTTCCAAGCCCCTTTGGACCATCCAAAAGTGCCCCCAAAGGAAGGCTTTGGGTACAAGTGAACTCTCCAGGGGAGCCTTTACGCAGCCCCACATGCAACTGGACCCTCCGGGTTCGATTTTCCGAGCATTCCTAAACATATCCCTAGCCGGCATCGAATACGAGTGAAAAATCAGGCCCCAGGAAATGCGTTCCAAGCCCTTTTCGCCCATCCAAAAGTGCCCCCAAAGGAAGGCTTTGGGTACAAGTGAACTCCCCAGGGGAGACTTTACGCAGCCCCACATGCAACTGGACCCTCCGTGTTCGATTTTCCGAGCATTCCTAAACATAGCCCTAGCCGGCATCGAATACGAATGAAAAATCAGGCCCCAGGAAATGCGTTGCGAGCCCTTTTCGCCCATCTAAAAATGCCCCCAAAGGAGGGCTTTCGGTACAAGTGAACTCCCCAGGGGAGCCTTTACGCAGCCCCACATGCAACTGGACCCTCCGAGTTCGCTGTTCCTGAGCAAACCGAAATGTAACCCTAGCCGTCATCGGAGATTAGTGAAAAATCAGGCCCCAGGAAATGCGTTGCGAGCCCCTTTGGACCATCCAAGTGCCCCCAGAGGAAGGCTTTGGGTACAAGTGAACTCCCCAGGGGAGCCTTTACGCAGCCCCACATGCAACTGGACCCTCCAAGATCGCTGTTCCTGAGCAAACCTAAACGTAGCCCTAGCCTTCATCGGAGACGAGTGAAAATTCAGGCCCCAGGAAATGCATTGCGAGCCCCTTTGGACCATCCAAAAGTGCCCCCAAAGGAAGGCTTTGGGTACAAGTGAACTCCCCAGGGGAGCCTTTACGCAGCCCCACGTGCAACTGGACCCTCCGGTTTCGATTTTTCCGAGCAAGCCTAAATATATCCCTAGCCGGCATGGGAGAAGACTGAAAAACCGGGCCCCAGGAAATGCGTTGCGAGCCCTTTTCACCCATCCAAAAGTGCCCCCAAAGGAAGGCTTTGGGTACAAGTGAACTCCCCAGGGTAGCCTTTACGCAGCCCCACATGCAAATGGACCCTCTGTTTTCGCTGTTCCTGAGCAAACCTATACGTTTCCATAGCCGTCATCGGAGACGAGTGAAAAATCAGGCCCCAGGACATGTGTTGCGAGCCCATTTGGACCATCCAAAAGTGCCCCCAAAGGAAGGCTTTGGGTACAAGTGAACTCCCCAGGGGAGACTTTACGCAGCCCCACATGCAACTGGACCCTCCGGGTTCGCTGTTTCCGAGCATCCCTAAACATAACCCTAGGCGGCATTGAAGATGACTGAAAAATCAGGGCCCAGGAAATGCGTTCCAAGCCCCTTTGGACCATCCAAAAGTGCCCCCAAAGGAAGGCTTTGGGTACAAGTGAACTCCCCAGGGGAGACTTTACGCAGCCCCACATGCAACTGGACCCTCCGTGTTCGATTTTCCGAGCATTCCTAAACATAACCCTAGCCGGCATCGAAGACGACTGAAAAATCAGGCCCCAGGAAATGCGTTGCGAGCCCTTTTCGCCCATCTAAAAATGCCCCCAAAGGAGGGCTTTCGGTACAAGTGAACTCCCCAGGGGAACCTTTACGCAGCCCCACATGCAACTGGACCCTCCGGGTTCGCTGTTCCTGAGCAAACCGAAATGTATCCCTAGCCGTCATCGGAGATTAGTGAAAAATCAGGCCCCAGGAAATGCGTTGCGAGCCCCTTTGGACCATCCAAGTGCCCCCAGAGGAAGGCTTTGGGTACAAGTGAACTCCCCAGGGGAGCCTTTACTCAGCCCCACATGCAACTGGACCCTCCGGGTTCGCTGTTCCTGAGCAAACCTAAACGTAGCCCTAGCCGTCATCGGAGACGAGTGAAAAATCAGGCCCCAGGAAATGCATTGCGAGCCCCTTTGGACTATCCAAAAGTGCCCCCAAAGGAAGGCTTTGGGTACAAGTGAACTCCCCAGGGGAGCCTTTACGCAGCCCCACATGCAACTGGACCCTCCGGGTTCGATTTTTCCGGGCAACCCTAAATATATCCCTAGCCGGCATGTGAGAAGACTGAAAAACCGGGCCCCAGAAAACGCGTTGCAATCCCCTTTCGCCCATCCAAATGTGTCACCAAAGGAAGGCTTTGGGTACAAGTGAACTCCCCAGGGGAGCCTTTACGCAGCCCCACATGCAACTGGACCCTCCGGGTTCGCTGTTCCTGAGCAAACCTAAACGTAGCCCTAGCCGTCATAGGAGACGAGTGACAAATCAGGCACCAGGAAATGCGTTGCGAGCCCGTTTGGACCATACAAAAGTGCCCCCAAAGTGAACTCCCCAGGGGAGACTTTACGCAGCCCCACATGCAACTGGACCCTCCGGGATCGCTGTTCCTGAGCAAACCTAAACGTTTCCATAGCCGTCATCGTAGACGACTGAAAAATGAAGCCCCAGGAAATGCCTTGCGAGCCCCTTTGGACCATCCAAAAGTGCCCCCAAAGGAAGGCTTTGGGTACAAGTGAGCTCCCCAGGGGAACCTTTACGCAGCCCCACATGCAACTGGACCCTCCAGGTTCGCCTTTTCCGAGAATCCCTAAACATAGCCCTAGCCGTCATCGAAGACGACTGAAAAATCAGGCCTCAGGAAATGCATTCCAAGCCCTTTCGCCCATCCAAAAGTGCCCCCAAAGGAAGGCTTTGGGTACAAGTGAACTCCCCAGGGGAGCCTTTACGCAGCCCCACATGCAACTGGACCCTCCGGGTTCGCAGTTCCTGAGCAAACCTAAATGTAGCCCTAGCCGTCATCGGAGACGAGTGAAAAATCAGGCCCCAGGAAATGCGTTGCGAGCCCCTTTGGACCACCCAAAAGTACCCCCAAAGGAAGGCTTTGGGTATATCTGAAGTTCCCAGGGGAGTCTTTACGCAGCCCCACATGCAACTGGACCCTCCGGGTTCGCTGTTCCTGAGTATCCCTAAACATAGCCCTAGCTGTCATCGGAGACGAGTGAAAAATCAGGCCCCAGGAAATCCGTTGCGAGCCCCTTTGGACCATCCAAAAGTGCCCCCAAAGGAAGGTTTTGGGTACAAGTGAACTCCCCAGGGGAGCCTTTACGCAGACCCACGTGCAACTGGACCCTCCGGGTTCGATTTTTCCGAGCAACCCTTAAAATATCCCTAGCCAGCATGGGAAAAGACTGAAAAACCGGGCCCCAGAAAACGCGTTGCAAGCCGCTTTCGCCCATCCAAAAGTGCCCCCAAAGGAAGGCTTTGGATACAAGTGAACTCCCCAGGGGAGCCTTTACGCAGCCCCACATGCGACTGGACCCTCCGGGTTCGCTGTTCCTGAGCAAACCTAAACGTAACCCTAGCCGTCGTCGGAGATGAGTGAAAAATCAGGCCCCAGGAAATGCATTGCGAGACACTTTTGCCCATCCAAAAGTGCCCCCAAAGGAAGGCTTTGGGTACAAGTGAACTCCCCGGGGGAGCCTTTACGCAGCCCCACATGCAACTGGACCCTCCGGGTTCGCTGTTCCTGAGCAAACCTAAACGTAGCCCTAGCTGTCATCGGAGACGAGTGAAAAATCAGGCCCCAGGAAATGCGTTGAGAGCCCCTTTGGACCATCCAAAAGTGCCCCCAAAAGGAAGGCTTTGGGTACAAGTGAACTCCCCAGGGGAGCCTTTACGCAGCCCCACAAGCAACTGGACCCTCCAGGTTCGCTGTTTCTGAGTATCCCTAAACATAGCCCTAGCTGATATCGAAGACGACTGACAAATCAGGCCCAAGGAAATGCGTTGCGAGCCCCTTTGGACCATCCAAAAGTGCCCCCAAAGGAAGGCTTTGGGTACAAGAGAACTCCCCAGAGGAGCCTTTATGCAGCCCCACATGCAACTGGACCCTCTGAGATCGCTCTTCCTGAGCAAACCTAAACGTAGCCCTAGCCGTCATCGGAGACGAGTGAAAAATCAGGCCCCAGGAAATGCATTGCGAGCCCCTTTGGACCATACAAAAGTGCCCCCAAAGGAAGGCTTTGGGTACAAGTGAACTCCCCAGGGGAGCCTTTACTCAGCCCCACATGCAACTGGACCCTCCGGGTTCGCTGTTCCTGAGCAAATATAAACGTAGCCCTAGCCGTCATCGGAGACGAGTGAAAAATCAGGCCCCAGGAAATGCCTTGCGAGCCCCTTTGGACCATCCAAAAGTGCCCCCAAAGGAAGGCTTTGGGTACATCTGATGTTCCCAGGGGAGCCTTTACGCAGCCCCACATGCAACTGGACCCTCCGGGTTCGATTTTTCATAGCCACCCTAAATATTTACCTAGCCGGCATGGGAGAAGACTGAAAAATCAGGCCCCAGAAAACGCGTTGCAAGCCCCTTTCGCCCATCTAATAGTGGCACCAACGGAAGGCTTTGGGTACAACTGAACTCCCCAGGGGAGCCTTTACGCAGCCCCACATGCAACTGGACCCTCCAAGATCGCTGTTCCTGAGCAAACCTAAACGTAGCCCTAGCTGTCATCGCAGACGAATGAAAAATCAGGCCCCAGGAAATGCTTTGCGTGCCCCTTAGGACCATCCAAAAGTGCCCCCAAAGGAAGGCTTTGGGTACAAGTGAACTCCCCAGGGGAGCCTTTACGCAGCCCCACATGCAACTGGACCCTCCGGGTTCGATTTTTCCGAGCAACCCTAAATATATCTTTAGCCAGCATGGGAGAAGACTGAAAAACCGGGCCCCAGAAAACGCGTTGCAAGCCGCTTTCGCCCATCCAATAGTGTCACCAAAGGAAGGCTTTGGGTACAACTGAACTCCCCAGGGGAGCCTTTACGCAGCCCCACATGCAAATGGACCCTCCGGGTTCGCTGTTCCTGAGTATCCCTAAACACAACCCTAGCTGGCATCGAAGACGACTGAAAAATCAGGCCCCAGGAAATGCGTTCCAAGACCTTTTTGCCCATCCAAAAGTGCCCCTAAAGGAAGGCTTTGGGTACAAGAGAACTCCCCAGGGGAGCCTTTACGCAGCCCCACATGCAACTGGACCCTCCGGGTTCGCTGTTCCTGAGTATCCCTAAAAATAGCCCTAGCCGTCTTCGGAGACGAGTGAAAAATCAGGCCCCAGGAAATGCGTTCCAAGCCCTTTTCGCCCATCCAAAAGTGCCCCCAAAGGAAGGCTTTGGGTACAAGTGAACTCCCCAGGGGAGCCTTTACGCAGCCCCACATGCAACTGGACCCTCCGGGTTCGATTTTTCCGAGCAACACTAAATATATCTTTAGCCGGCATGGGAGAAGACTGAAAAACCGGACCCCAGAAAAAGCGTTGCAAGCCCCTTTCGCCCATCCAATAGTGTAACCAAAGGAAGTCTTTGGGTTCACGTGAACTCCCCAGGGGAGCCTTTACGCAGCCCCACATGCAACTGGACCCTCCGGAATCGCTGTTCCTGAGCAAACCTAAACGTAGCCCTAGCCGTCATCGGAGACGAGTGAAAAATCAGGCCCCAGGAAATGCCTTGCGAGCCCCTTTGGACCATCCAAAAGTGCCCCCAAAGGAAGGCTTTGGGTACAAGTGAACTCTTCAGGGGAGCCTTTACGCAGCCCCACATGCAACTGGACCCTCCGGGATCGCTGTTCCTGAGCAAACCTAAACGTAGCTCTAGCCGTCATCGGAGACGACTGAAAAATCTAGCCCCAGGAAATGAGTTGCGAGCCCCTTTGGACCATCCAAAAGTGCCCCCAAAGGAAGGCTTTGGGTACAAGAGAACTCCCCAGGGGAGCCTTTACGCAGCCCCACATGCAACTGGACCCTCCGGGTTCGCTGTTTCCGAATATCCCTAAACATAGACCTAGCCGGCATCGAATACAACAGAAAACTCAGGCCCCAGGAAATGCCTTGCGAGACCCTTTTCGCCCATCCAAAAGTGCCCCCAAAGGAAGGCTTTGGGTACATCTGAAGTTCCCAGGGGAGCCTTTACGCAGCCCCACATGCAACTGGACCCTCCGGGTTCGCTGTTTCCGAGTATCCCTAAACATAGCCCTAGCCGTCATCGGAGAGGAGTGAAAAATCAGGCCCCAGGAAATGCGTTCCAAGCCATTTTCCCCCTCCAAAAGTGCCCCAAAGGAAGGCTTTGGGTACAAGTGAACTCCCCAGGGGAGCCTTTACGCAGCCCCACATGCAACTGGACCATCTGGGTTCGCTGTTCCTGAGCAAATCTAAACGTAGCCCTAGAAGTCATTGGAGACGAGTGAAAAATCAGTCCCCAGGAAATGCCTTGCGAGTACCTTTGGACCATCCTAAAGTGCACTCAAAGGAAGGATTTGGGTACAAGTGAACTCCCCGGGGGATCCTATACGCAGCCCCACATGCAACTGGACCCTCCGGGTTCGATTTTTCCGAGCATCCCTAAACATAGCCCTAGCCAGCATCGAAGACGACTGAAAAATCAGGCCGCAGGAAATGCGTTGCGAGCCCTTTTCACCAATCCAAAAGTGCCCCCAAAGGAAGGCTTTGGGTACAAGTGAACTCCCCAGGGGAGCCTTTACGCAGCCCCACATGCAACTGGACCCTCCGGGTTCGATTTTTCCGAGCAACCCTAAATATATCTTTAGCCAGCATGGGAGAATACTGAAAAACCGGGCCCCAGAAAACGCGTTGCAAGCCGCTTTCGCCCATCCAATAGTGTCACCAACGGAAGGCTTTGGGTACAACTGAACTCCCCAGGGGAGCCTTTACGCAGTCCCACATGCAAATGGACCCTCCGGGTTCGCTGTTCCTGAGTATCCCTAAACACAACCCTAGCTGGCATCGAAGACGACTGAAAAATCAGGCCCCAGGAAATGCGTTCCAAGCCCTTTTTGCCCATCCAAAAATGCCCCCAAAGGAAGGCTTTGGGTACAAGAGAACTCCCCAGGGGAGCCTTTACGCAGCCCCACATGCAACTGGACCCTCCGGGTTCGCTGTTCCTGAGTATCCCTAAAAATAGCCCTAGCCGTCTTCGGAGACGAGTGAAAAATCAGGCCCCAGGAAATCCGTTGCGAGCCCCTTTGGACCATCCAAAAGTGCCCCCAAAGGAAGGTTTTGGGTACAAGTGAACTCCCCAGGGGAGCCTTTACGCAGACCCACGTGCAACTGGACCCTCCGGGTTCGATTTTTCCGAGCAACCCTTAAAATATCCCTAGCCAGCATGGGAAAAGACTGAAAAACCGGGCCCCAGAAAACGCGTTGCAAGCCGCTTTCGCCCATCCAAAAGTGCCCCCAAAGGAAGGCTTTGGATACAAGTGAACTCCACAGGGGAGCCTTTACGCAGCCCCACATGCGACTGGACCCTCCGGGTTCGCTATTCCTGAGCAAACCTAAACGTAACCCTAGCCGTCGTCGGAGATGAGTGAAAAATCAGGCCCCAGGAAATGCATTGCGAGACACTTTTGCCCATCCAAAAGTGCCCCCAAAGGAAGGCTTTGGGTACAAGTGAACTCCCCAGGGGAGCCTTTACGCAGCCCCACATGCAACTGGACCCTCCGGGTTCGATTTTCCGAGCATCCCTAAACATAGCCCTAGCCGGCATCGAAGACGACTGAAAAATCAGGTACCAGGAAATGCGTTGCGAGCCCTTTTCACCCATTAAAAATGCCCCCAAAGGAAGGCTTTGGGTACAAGTGAACTCCCCAGGGGAGCCTTTAAGCAGCCCCACATGCAACTGGACCCTCCGGGTTCGCTGTTCCTGAGCAAACCTAAACGTATCCCTAGCCCGAGGAAATGCATTGCGGGCCCCTTTGGACCATCCAAAAGTGCCACCAAAGGAAGGCGTTGGGTACAAGAGAACTCCCCAGGGAAGCCTTTACGCAGCCCCACATGCAACTGGACCCTTCGGGTTCGATTTTTCCGAGCAACCCTAAATATATCCCTAGACGGCATGGGAGAAGACTGAAAAACCGGGCCCCAGAAAACACGTTGCAAGCCCCTTTCGCACATCCAAAAGTGTCACAAAGGAAGGCTGTGAGTACAAGGGAACTCCCTAGGGGAGCCTTTACGCAGCCCCACATGCAACTGGACCCTCTGAGATCGCTGTTTCCGAGTATCCCTAATCATAGCCCTAGCCGGCATCGAAGACGACTGAAAAATCAGGCCCCAGGTAATGCGTTCCAAGCCCTTTTTGCCCATCCAAAAGTGCCCCCAAAGGAAGGCTTTGGGTACAAGTGAACTCCCCAGGGGAGCCTTTACGCAGCCCCACATGCAACTGGACCCTCCGAGATCGCTGTTCCTGAGCAAACCTAAACGTAGCCCTAGCTGTCATCGGAGACGAGTGAAAAATCAGGCCCCAGGAAATGCCTTGCGAGCCCCTTTGGACCATCCGAAAGTGCCCCCACAGGAAGGTTTTGGGTACAAGTGAACTCCCCAGGGGAGCCTTTACGCAGCCCCACATGCAACTGGACCCTCCGGGTTCGCTGATCCCGAGTATCCCTAAACATATCCCTAGCTGGCATCGAAGACGACTGAAAAATCTGGCCCCAGGAAATGCGTTTCAAGCCCTTTTTGCCCATCCAAAAGTGCCCCCAAAGGAAGGCTTTGGGTACAAGTGAACTCCCCAGGGGAGCCTTTACACAGCCCCACATGCAACTGGACACTCTGGGTTCGATTTTTCTGAGCAACCCTTAATATATCCCTAGCCGGCATGGGAGAAGACTGAAAAACCTGGCCCCAGAAAACGCGTTGCAAGCCCCTTTCGCACATCCAAAAGTGTCACCAAAGGAAGGCTTTGGGTACAAGTGAACACCCCAGGGGATCCTTTACGCAGCCCCACATGCAACTGGACCCTCCGGGTTCGATTTTTCCGAGCATCCCTAAACATAGCCCTAGCCAGCATCGAAGACGACTGAAAAATCAGGCCGCAGGAAATGCGTTGCGAGCCCTTTTCGCCAATCCAAAAGTGCCCCCAAAGGAAGGCTTTGGGTACAAGTGAACTCCCCAGGGGAGCCTTTACGCAGCCCCACATGCAAATGGACCCTCCGGGTTCGATTTTTCCGAGCAACCCTTAAAATATCCCTAGCCAGCATGGGAAAAGACTGAAAAACCGGGCCCCAGAAAACGCGTTGCAAGCCGCTTTCGCCCATCCAAAAGTGCCCCCAAAGGAAGGCTTTGGATACAAGTGAACTCCCCAGGGGAGCCTTTACGCAGCCCCACATGCGACTGGACCCTCCGGGTTCGCTGTTCCTGAGCAAAACTAAACGTAACCCTAGCCGTCGTCGGAGATGAGTGAAAAATCAGGCCCCAGGAAATGCGTTGCCAGCCCCTTTGGACCATCCTACAGTGCCCCCAAAGGAAAGCTTTGGGTACATCTGAAGTTCCCAGGGGAGCCTTTACGCAGCCCCACATGCAACTGGACCCTCCGGGTTCGATTTTCCGAGCATCCCTAAACTTAGCCCTAGCCGGCATCGAAGACGACTGAAAAATCAGGTACCAGGAAATGCGTTGCGAGCCCTTTTCACCCATCCAAAAATGCCCCCAAAGGAAGGCTTTGGGTACAAGTGAACTCCCCAGGGGAGCCTTTACGCAGCCCCACATGCAACTGGACCCTCCGGGTTTGCTGTTCCTGAGCAAATCTAAACGTATCCCTAGCCCGAGGAAATGCCTTGCGGGCCCCTTTGGACCATCCAAAAGTGCCACCAAAGGAAGGCGTTGGGTACAAGAGAACTCCCCAGGGAAGCCTTTACGCAGCCCCACATGCAACTGGACCCTTCGGGTTCGATTTTTCCGAGCAACCCTATATATATCCCTAGCCGGCATGGGAGAAGACTGAAAAACCGGGCCCCAGAAAACATGTTGCAAGCCCCTTTCGCACATCCAAAAGTGTCACAAAAGGAAGGCTTTGGGTACAAGGGAACTCCCTAGGGGAGCCTTTACGCAGCCCCACATGCAACTGGACCCTCCGGGTTCGCTCTTTCCGAGTATCCCTAATCATAGCCCTAGCCGGCATCGAAGACGACTGAAAAATCAGGCCCCAGGTAATGCGTTCCAAGCCCTTTTTGCCCATCCAAAAGTGCCCCCAAAGGAAGGCTTTGGGTACAAGTGAACTCCCCAGGGGAGCCTTTACGCAGCCCCACATGCAACTGCACCCTCCGAGATCGCTGTTCCTGAGCAAACCTAAACGTAGCCCTAGCTGTCATCGGAGACGAGTGAAAAATCAGGCCCCAGGAAATGCGTTGAGAGCCCCTTTGGACCATCCAAAAGTGCCCCCAAAAGGAAGGCTTTGGGTACAAGTGAACTCCCCAGGGGAGCCTTTACGCAGCCCCACAAGCAACTGGACCCTCCGGGTTCGCTGTTTCTGAGTATCCCTAAACATAGCCCTAGCTGATATCGAAGACGACTGACAAATCAGGCCCAAGGAAATGCGTTGCGAGCCCCTTTGGACCATCCAAATGTGCCCCCAAAGGAAGGCTTTGGGTACAAGTGAACTCCCCAGGGGAGCCTTTACGCAGCCCCACATGCAACTGGACCCTCCGGGTTCGATTTTTCCGAGCAACCCTAAATATATCTTTAGCCAGCATGGGAGAAGACTGAAAAACCGGGCCCCAGAAAATGCGTTGCAAACCGCTTTCGCCCATCCAATAGTGTCACCAACGGAAGGCTTTGGGTACAACTGAACTCCCCAGGGGAGCCTTTACGCAGCCCCACATGCAACTGGACCCTCCGGGTTCGCTGTTCCTGAGCAAACCTAAACTTAGCCCTAGCTGTCATCGGAGACGAGTGAAAAATCAGGCCCCAGGAAATGCCTTGCGAGCCCTTTTTGCCCATCCAAAAGTGCCCCCAAAGGAAGGCTTTGGGTACAAGTGAACTCCCCAGGGGAGCCTTTACGCAGCCCCACATGCAACTGGACCCTCTGGGTTCGCTGATCCCGAGTATCCCTAAACATATCCCTAGCCGACATCGACGACGACTGAAAAATCTGGCCCCAGGAAATGCGTTTCAAGCCCTTTTTGCCCATCCAAAAGTGACCCCAGAGGAAGGCTTTGGGTACAAGAGAACTCCCCAGGGGAGCCTTTACGCAGCCCCACATGCAACTGGACACTCTGGGTTCGATTTTTCCGAGCAACCCTTAATATATCCCTAGCCGGCATGGGAGAAGACTGAAAAATCAGGCCGCAGGAAATGCGTTGCGAGCCCTTTTCGCCAATCCAATAGTGCCCCCAAAGGAAGGCTTTGGGTACAAGTGAACTCCCCAGGGGAGCCTTTACGCAGCCCCACATGCAAATGGACCCTCCGGGTTCGATTTTTCCGAGCAACCCTTAAAATATCCCTAGCCAGCATGGGAAAAGACTGAAAAACCGGGCCCCAGAAAACGCGTTGCAAGCCGCTTTCGCCCATCCAAAAGTGCCCCCAAAGGAAGGCTTTGGATACAAGTGAACTCCCCAGGGGAGCCTTTACGCAGCCCCACATGCGACTGGACCCTCCGGGTTCGCTGTTCCTGAGCAAACCTAAACGTAACCCTAGCCGTCGTCGGAGATGAGTGAAAAATCAGGCCCCAGGAAATGCGTTGCCAGCCCCTTTGGACCATCCTACAGTGCCCCCAAAGGAAAGCTTTGGGTACATCTGAAGTTCCCAGGGGAGCCTTTACGCAGCCCCACATGCAACTGGACCCTCCGGGTTCGATTTTCCGAGCATCCCTAAACTTAGCCCTAGCGGGCATCGAAGACGACTGAAAAATCAGGTACCAGGAAATGCGTTGCGAGCCCTTTTCACCCATCCAAAAATGCCCCCAAAGGAAGGCTTTGGGTACAAGTGAACTCCCCAGGGGAGCCTTTAAGCAGCCCCACATGCAACTGGACCCTCCGGGTTCGCTGTTCCTGAGCAAATCTAAACGTATCCCTAGCCCGAGGAAATGCCTTGCGGGCCCCTTTGGACCATCCAAAAGTGCCACCAAAGGAAGGCGTTGGGTACAAGAGAACTCCCCAGGGAAGCCTTTACGCAGCCCCACATGCAACTGGACCCTTCGGGTTCGATTTTTCCGAGCAACCCTAAATATATCCCTAGCCGGCATGGGAGAAGACTGAAAAACCGGGCCCCAGAAAACACGTTGCAAGCCCCTTTCGCCCATCCAATAGTGTCACCAAAGGAAGTCTTTGGGTACAAGGGAACTCCCTAGGGGAGCCTTTACGCAGCCCCACATGCAACTGGACCCTCCGGGTTCGCTCTTTCCGAGTATCCCTAATCATAGCCCTAGCCGGCATCGAAGACGACTGAAAAATCAGGCCCCAGGTAATGCGTTCCAAGCCCTTTTTGCCCATCCAAAAGTGCCCCCAAAGGAAGGCTTTGGGTACAAGTGAACTCCCCAGGCGAGCCTTTACGCAGCCCCACATGCAACTGGACCCTCCGAGATCGCTGTTCCTGAGCAAACCTAAATGTAGCCCTAGCCGTCATCGGAGATTAGTGAAAAATCAGGACCCAGGAAATGCGTTGCGAGCCCCTTTGGACAATCCAAAAGTGCCCCCAGAGGAAGGCTTTGGGTACAAGTGAACTCCCCAGGGGAGCCTTTACGCAGCCCCACAAGCAACTGGACCCTCCCGGTTCGCTGTTTCTGAGTATCCCTAAACATAGCCCTAGCTGATATCGAAGACGACTGACAAATCAGGCCCAAGGAAATGCTTTGCGAGCCTCTTTGGACCATCCAAAAGTGCCCCCAAAAGGAAGGCTTAGGGTACAAGTGAACTCCCCAGGGGAGCCTTTACGCAGCCCCACATGCAACTGGACCCTCCGGGTTCGATTTTTCCGAGCAACCCTAAATATATCCCTAGCCAGCATGGGAGAAGACTGAAAAACCGGGCCCCAGAAAATGCGTTGCAAACCGCTTTCGCCCATCCAATAGTGTCACCAACGGAAGGCTTTGGGTACAACTGAACTCCCCAGGGGAGCCTTTACGCAGCCCCACATGCAAATGGACCCTCCGGGTTCGCTGTTCCTGAGTATCCCTAAACACAACCCTAGCTGGCATCGAAGACGACTGAAAAATCAGGCCCCAGGAAATGCGTTCCAAGCCCTTTTTGCCCATCCAAAAGTGCCCCTAAAGGAAGGCTTTGGGTACAAGAGAACTCCCCAGGGGAGCCTTTACGCAGCCCCACATGCAACTGGACCCTCCGGGTTCGCTGTTCCTGAGTATCCCTAAAAATAGCCCTAGCCGTCTTCGGAGACGAGTGAAAAATCAGGCCCCAGGAAATGCGTTCCAAGCCCTTTTCGCCCATCCAAAAGTGCCCCCAAAGGAAGGCTTTGGGTACAAGAGAACTCCCCAGGGGAGCCTTTACGCAGCCCCACATGCAACTGGACCCTCCGGGTTCGATTTTTCCGAGCAACACTAAATATATCTTTAGCCGGCATGGGAGAAGACTGAAAAACCGGACCCCAGAAAAAGCGTTGCAAGCCCCTTTCGCCCATCCAATAGTGTAACCAAAGGAAGTCTTTGGGTTCACGTGAACTCCCCAGGGGAGCCTTTACGCAGCCCCACATGCAACTGGACCCTCCGGAATCGCTGTTCCTGAGTATCCCTAAACATATCCCTAGCCGGCATCGAAGACGACTGAAAAATCAGGCCCCACGAAATGCGTTCCAAGACCTTTTCACCCATCCAAAAGTGCCCCCAAAGGAAGGCTTTGGGTACAAGTGAACTCCCCAGGGGAGCCTTTACGCAGCCCCACATGCAACTGGACACTCCGAGATCGCTGTTCCTGAGCAAACCTAAACGTAGCCCTAGCCGTCATCGGAGACGAGTGAAAAATCAGGCCCCAGGAAATGCCTTGCGAGCCCCTTTGGACCATCCAAAAGTGCCCCCAAAGGAAGGCTTTGGGTACAAGTGAACTCTTCAGGGGAGCCTTTACGCAGCCCCACATGCAACTGGACCCTCCGGGATCGCTGTTCCTGAGCAAACCTAAACGTAGCCCTAGCCGTCATCGGAGACGACTGAAAAATCTAGCCCCAGGAAATGAGTTGCGAGCCTCTTTGGACCATGCAAAAGTTCCCCCAAAGGAAGGCTTTGGGTACAAGAGAACTCCCCAGGGGAGCCTTTACGCAGCCCCACATGCAACTGGACCCTCCGGGTTCGCTGTTTCCGAGTATCCCTAAACATAGACCTAGCCGGCATCGAATACAACAGAAAACTCAGTCCCCAGGAAATGCCTTGCGAGACCCTTTTCACCCATCCAAAAGTGCCCCCAAAGGAAGGCTTTGGGTACATCTGAAGTTCCCAGGGGAGCCTTTATGCAGCCCCACATGCAACTGGACCCTCCGGGTTCGCTGTTTCCGAGTATCCCTAAACATAGCCCTAGCCGTCATCGGAGAGGAGTGAAAAATCAGGCCCCAGGAAATGCGTTCCAAGCCATTTTCCCCCTCCAAAAGTGCCCCAAAGGAAGGCTTTGGGTACAAGTGAACTCCCCGGGGGACCCTTTACGCAGCCCCACATGCAACTGGACCATCTGGGTTCGCTGTTCCTGAGCAAATCTAAACGTAGCCCTAGAAGTCATTGGAGACGAGTGAAAAATCAGTCCCCAGGAAACGCCTTGCGAGTACCTTTGGACCATCCTAAAGTGCACTCAAAGGAAGGATTTGGGTACAAGTGAACTCCCCGGGGGATCCTTTACGCAGCCCCACATGCAACTGGACCCTCCGGGTTCGATTTTTCCGAGCATCCCTAAACATATCCCTAGCCAGCATCGAAGACGAATGAAAAATCAGGCCGCAGGAAATGCGTTGCGAGCCCTTTTCACCCATCGAAAAGTGCCCCCAAAGGAAGGCTTTGGGTACAAGTGAACTCCCCAGGGGAGCCTTTACGCAGCCCCACATGCAACTGGACCCTCCGGGTTCGATTTTTCCGAGCAACCCTAAATATATCTTTAGCCAGCATGGGAGAAGACTGAAAAACCGGGCCCCAGAAAACGCGTTGCAAGCCGCTTTCGCCCATCCAATAGTGTCACCAACGGAAGGCTTTGGGTACAACTGAACTCCCCAGGGGAGCCTTTACGCAGCCCCACATGCAAATGGACCCTCCGGGTTCGCTGTTCCTGAGTATCCCTAAACACAACCCTAGCTGGCATCGAAGACGACTGAAAAATCAGGCCCCACGAAATGCGTTCCAAGCCCTTTTTGCCCATCAAAAAGTGCCCCTAAAGGAAGGCTTTGGGTACAAGAGAACTCCCCAGGGGAGCCTTTACGCAGCCCCACATGCAACTGGACCCTCCGGGTTCGCTGTTCCTGAGTATCCCTAAAAATAGCCCTAGCCGTCTTCGGAGACCAGTGAAAAATCAGGCCCCAGGAAATGCGTTCCAAGCCCTTTTCGCCCATCCAAAAGTGCCCCCAAAGAAGGCTTTGGGTACAAGTGAACTCCCCAGGGGAGCCTTTACGCAGCCCCACATGCAACTGGACCCTCCGGAATCGCTGTTCCTGAGTATCCCTAAACATATCCCTAGCCGGCATCGAAGACGACTGAAAAATCAGGCCCCACGAAATGCGTTCCAAGACCTTTTCACCCATCCAAAAGTGCCCCCAAAGGAAGGCTTTGGGTACAAGTGAACTCCCCAGGGGAGCCTTTACGCAGCCCCACATGCAACTGGACCCTCCGAGATCGCTGTTCCTGAGCAAACCTAAACGTAGCCCTAGCCGTGATCGGAGACGAGTGAAAAATCAGGCCCCAGGAAATGCCTTGCGAGCCCCTTTGGACCATGCAAAAGTTCCCCCAAAGGAAGGCTTTGGGTACAAGAGAACTCCCCAGGGGAGCGTTTACGCAGCCCCACATGCAACTGGACCCTCCGGGTTTGCTGTTTCCGAGTATCCCTAAACATAGACCTAGCCGGCATCGAATACAACAGAAAACTCAGGCCCCAGGAAATGCCTTGCGAGACCCTTTTCACCCATCCAAAAGTGCCCCCAAAGGAAGGCTTTGGGTTCATCTGAAGTTCCCAGGGGAGCCTTTATGCAGCCCCACATGCAACTGGACCCTCCGGTTTCGCTGTTTCCGAGTATCCCTAAACATAGCCCTAGCCGTCATCAGAGAGGAGTGAAAAATCAGGCCCCAGGAAATGCGTTCCAAGCCATTTTCGCCCATCCAAAAGTGCCCCCAAAGGAAGGCTTTGGGTACAAGTGAACTCCCCAGGGGAGCCTTTACGCAGCCCCACATGCAACTGGACCATCTGGGTTCGCTGTTCCTGAGCAAATCTAAACGTAGCACTAGAAGTCATGGGAGACGAGTGAAAAATCAGTCCCCAGGAAATGCCTTGCGAGTACCTTTGGACCATCCTAAAGTGCACTCAAAGGAAGGATTTGGGTACAAGTGAACTCCCCGGGGGATCCTTTACGCAGCCCCACATGCAACTGGACCCTCAGGGTTCGATTTTTCCGAGCATCCCTAAACATAGCCCTAGCCAGCATCGAAGACGACTGAAAAATCAGGACGCAGGAAATGCGTTGCGAGCCCTTTTCACCAATCCAAAAGTGCCCCCAAAGGAAGGCTTTGGGTACAAGTGAACTCCCCAGGGGAGCCTTTACGCAGCCCCACATGCAACTGGACCCTCCGGGTTCGCTGATTCCGAGTATCCCTAAACATATCCCTAGCCGGCATCGAAGACGACTGAAAAATCAGGCCCCAGGAAATGCGTTCCTAACCCTTTTTGCCCATCCAAAAGTGCCCCCAAAGGAAGGCTTTGGGTACAAGTGAACTCCCCAGGGGAGCCTTTACGCAGCCCCACATGCAACTGTATCCTCTGGGATCGGTGTTCCTGAGCAAACCTAAACGTATCCCTAGCTGTCATCGGAGACGAGTGAAAAATCAGGGCCCAGGAAATGCGTTGCGAGCCCCTTTGGACCATCCAAAAGTGCCCCCAAAGGAAGGCTTTGGGTACAAGAGAACTCCCCAGGGGAGGCTTTACGCATCCCAACATGCAACTGGACCCTCCGGGTTCGATTTTTAGAGCAAACCTAAACATAGCCCTAGCCGGCATCGAAGACGACTGAAAAATCAGGCCCCAGGAAATGCGTTGCAAGCCCGTTTCGCCCATCCAAAAGTGCCCCCAAAGGAAGGCTTTGGGTACAAGTGAACTCCCCGGGGGACCCTTTACGCAGCCCAACATGCAACTGGACCCTCCGGGTTCGATTTTTCCTAGCAACCCTAAATATATCCCTAGCCGGCATGGGAGAAGACTGAAAAACCGGGCCCCAGAAAACGCGTTGCAAGCCCCTTTCGCCCATACAAAAGTGTCACCAAAGGAAGGCTTTGGGTACAACTGAACTCCCCGGGGGAGCCTTTATGCAGCCCCACATGCAACTGGACCCTCCGGGTTCGATTTTTCCGAGCATCCCTAAACATAGCCCTAGCCGGCATCGAAGACGACTGAAAAATCAGGCCCCAGGAAATGCGTTCCAAGCCCGTTTCGCCCATCCAAAACTGTCACGAAAGGAAGGCTTTGGGTACAAGTGAACTCCCCGGGGGACCCTTTACGCAGCCCCACGTGCAACTGGACCCTCCGGGTTCGCTGTTCCTGAGCAAACCTAAACGTAGCCCTAGCCGTCATCGGAGACGAGTGAAAAATCAGGCCTCAGGAAATGCGTTCCAAGCCCTTTTCGCCCATCCAAAAGTGCCCCCAAAGGAAGGCTTTGGGTACAAGTGAACTGCCCAGGGGAGCCTTTACACAGCCCCACATGCAACTGGACCCTCCGTGTTCGATTTTCCGAGCATTCCTAAACATAGCCCTAGCCGGCATCGAATACAAATGAAAAATCAGGCCCCAGGAAATGCGTTGCGAGCCCTTTTCGCCCATCTAAAAATGCCCCCAAAGGAGGGCTTTCGGTACAAGTGAACTCCCCAGGGGAGCCTTTACGCAGCCCCACATGCAACTGGACCCTCCGGGTTCGCTGTTCCTGAGCAAACCGTAATGTAGCCCTAGCCGTCATCGGAGATTAGTGAAAAATCAGGCCCCAGGAAATGCGTTGCGAGCCCCTTTGGACCATCCAAAAGTGCCCCCAGAGGAAGGCTTTGGGTACAAGTGAACTCCCCAGGGGAGCCTTTACGCAGCCCCACATGCAACTGGACCCTCCGGGATCGCTGTTCCTGAGCAAACCTAAACGTAGCCCTAGCCGTCATCGGAGACGAGTGAAAAATCAGGCCCCAGGAAATGCGTTGCGAGCCCTTTTCGCCCATCCAAAAGTGCCCCCAAAGGAAGGCTTTGGGTACATCTGAAGTTCCCAGGGGAGCCTTTACACAGCCCCACATGCAACTGGACCCTCCGGGTTCGATTTTTCCGAGGAACCCTAAATATATCCTTAGCCGGCATGGGAGAAGACTGAAAAACCGGGCCCCAGAAAACGCGATTCAAGCCCCTTTCGCCCATCCAAAAGTGTCACCAAAGGAAGTCTTTGGGTTCACGTGAACTCCCCAGGGGAGCCTTTACGCAGCCCCACATGCAACTGGACCCTCCGGGGTCGCTGTTTCCGAGCATCCCTAAACATAACCCTAGGCGGCATTGAAGATGACTGAAAAATCAGGGCCCAGGAAATGCGTTCCAAGCCCCTTTGGACCATCCAAAAGTGCCCCCAAAGGAAGGCTTTGGGTACAAGTGAACTCTCCAGGGGAGCCTTTACGCAGCCCCACATGCAACTGGACCCTCCGGGTTCGATTTTCCGAGCATTCCTAAACATATCCCTAGCCGGCATCGAATACGAGTGAAAAATCAGGCCCCAGGAAATGCGTTCCAAGCCCTTTTCGCCCATCCAAAAGTGCCCCCAAAGGAAGGCTTTGGGTACAAGTGAACTCCCCAGGGGAGACTTTACGCAGCCCCACATGCAACTGGACCCTCCGTGTTCGATTTTCCGAGCATTCCTAAACATAGCCCTAGCCGGCATCGAATACGAATGAAAAATCAGGCCCCAGGAAATGCGTTGCGAGCCCTTTTCGCCCATCTAAAAATGCCCCCAAAGGAGGGCTTTCGGTACAAGTGAACTCCCCAGGGGTGCCTTTACGCAGCCCCACATGCAACTGGACCCTCCGGGTTCGCTGTTCCTGAGCAAACCGAAATGTAACCCTAGCCGTCATCGGAGATTAGTGAAAAATCAGGCCCCAGGAAATGCGTTGCGAGCCCCTTTGGACCATCCAAGTGCCCCCAGAGGAAGGCTTTGGGTACAAGTGAACTCCCCAGGGGAGCCTTTACGCAGCCCCACATGCAACTGGACCCTCCGGGTTCGCTGTTCCTGAGCAAACCTAAACGTAGCCCTAGCCTTCATCGGAGACGAGTGAAAATTCAGGCCCCAGGAAATGCATTGCGAGCCCCTTTGGACCATCCAAAAGTGCCCCCAAAGGAAAGCTTTGGGTACAAGTGAACTCCCCAGGGGAGCCTTTACGCAGCCCCACATGCAACTGGACACTCCGAGATCGCTGTTCCTGAGCAAACCTAAACGTAGCCCTAGCCGTCATCGGAGACGAGTGAAAAATCAGGCCCCAGGAAATGCGTTGCGAGCCCCTTTGGACCATCCAAAAGTGCCCCCAAAGGAAGGCTTTGGGTACAAGTGAACTCTTCAGGGGAGCATTTACGCAGCCCCACATGCAACTGGACCCTCCGGGATCGCTGTTCCTGAGCAAACCTAAACGTAGCCCTAGCCGTCATCGGAGACGACTGAAAAATCTAGCCCCAGGAAATGAGTTGCGAGCCTCTTTGGACCATGCAAAAGTTCCCCCAAAGGAAGGCTTTGGGTACAAGAGAACTCCCCAGGGGAGCCTTTACGCAGCCCCACATGCAACTGGACCCTCCGGGTTCGCTGTTTCCGAGTATCCCTAAACATAGACCTAGCCGGCATCGAATACAACAGAAAACTCAGGCCCCAGGAAATGCCTTGCGAGACCCTTTTCACCCATCCAAAAGTGCCCCCAAAGGAAGGCTTTGGGTACATCTGAAGTTCCCAGGGGAGCCTTTATGCAGCCCCACATGCAACTGGACCCTCCGGGTTCGCTGTTTCCGAGTATCCCTAAACATAGCCCTAGCCGTCATCGGAGAGGAGTGAAAAATCAGGCCCCAGGAAATGCGTTCCAAGCCATTTTCCCCCTCCAAAAGTGCCCCAAAGGAAGGCTTTGGGTACAAGTGAACTCCCCAGGGGAGCCTTTACGCAGCCCCACATGCAACTGTATCCTCTGGGATCGGTGTTCCTGAGCAAACCTAAACGTATCCCTAGCTGTCATCGGAGACGAGTGAAAAATCAGGCCCCAGGAAATGCGTTGCGAGCCCCTTTGGACCATCCAAAAGTGCCCCCAAAGGAAGGCTTTGGGTACAAGAGAACTCCCCAGGGGAGGCTTTACGCATCCCAACATGCAACTGGACCCTCCGGGTTCGATTTTTAGAGCAAACCTAAACATAGCCCTAGCCGGCATCGAAGACGACTGAAAAATCAGGCCCCAGGAAATGCGTTGCAAGCCCGTTTCGCCCATCCAAAAGTGCCCCCAAAGGAAGGCTTTGGGTACAACTGAACTCCCCGGGGGAGCCTTTATGCAGCCCCACATGCAACTGGACCCTCCGGGTTCGATTTTTCCGAGCATCCCTAAACATAGCCCTAGCCGGCATCGAAGACGACTGAAAAATCAGGCCCCAGGAAATGCGTTCCAAGCCCGTTTCGCCCATCCAAAACTGTCACGAAAGGAAGGCTTTGGGTACAAGTGAACTCCCCGGGGGACCCTTTACGCAGCCCCACGTGCAACTGGACCCTCCGGGTTCGCTGTTCCTGAGCAAACCTAAACGTAGCCCTAGCCGTCATCGGAGACGAGTGAAAAATCAGGCCTCAGGAAATGCGTTCCAAGCCCTTTTCGCCCATCCAAAAGTGCCCCCAAAGGAAGGCTTTGGGTACAAGTGAACTGCCCAGGGGAGCCTTTACACAGCCCCACATGCAACTGGACCCTCCGTGTTCGATTTTCCGAGCATTCCTAAACATAGCCCTAGCCGGCATCGAATACAAATGAAAAATCAGGCCCCAGGAAATGCGTTGCGAGCCCTTTTCGCCCATCTAAAAATGCCCCCAAAGGAGGGCTTTCGGTACAAGTGAACTCCCCAGGGGAGCCTTTACGCAGCCCCACATGCAACTGGACCCTCCGGGTTCGCTGTTCCTGAGCAAACCGTAATGTAGCCCTAGCCGTCATCGGAGATTAGTGAAAAATCAGGCCCCAGGAAATGCGTTGCGAGCCCCTTTGGACCATCCAAAAGTGCCCCCAGAGGAAGGCTTTGGGTACAAGTGAACTCCCCAGGGGAGCCTTTACGCAGCCCCACATGCAACTGGACCCTCCGGGATCGCTGTTCCTGAGCAAACCTAAACGTAGCCCTAGCCGTCATCGGAGACGAGTGAAAAATCAGGCCCCAGGAAATGCGTTGCGAGCCCTTTTCGCCCATCCAAAAGTGCCCCCAAAGGAAGGCTTTGGGTACATCTGAAGTTCCCAGGGGAGCCTTTACACAGCCCCACATGCAACTGGACCCTCCGGGTTCGATTTTTCCGAGGAACCCTAAATATATCCTTAGCCGGCATGGGAGAAGACTGAAAAACCGGGCCCCAGAAAACGCGATTCAAGCCCCTTTCGCCCATCCAAAAGTGTCACCAAAGGAAGTCTTTGGGTTCACGTGAACTCCCCAGGGGAGCCTTTACGCAGCCCCACATGCAACTGGACCCTCCGGGTTCGCTGTTTCCGAGCATCCCTAAACATAACCCTAGGCGGCATTGAAGATGACTGAAAAATCAGGGCCCAGGAAATGCGTTCCAAGCCCCTTTGGACCATCCAAAAGTGCCCCCAAAGGAAGGCTTTGGGTACAAGTGAACTCTCCAGGGGAGCCTTTACGCAGCCCCACATGCAACTGGACCCTCCGGGTTCGATTTTCCGAGCATTCCTAAACATATCCCTAGCCGGCATCGAATACGAGTGAAAAATCAGGCCCCAGGAAATGCGTTCCAAGCCCTTTTCGCCCATCCAAAAGTGCCCCCAAAGGAAGGCTTTGGGTACAAGTGAACTCCCCAGGGGAGACTTTACGCAGCCCCACATGCAACTGGACCCTCCGTGTTCGATTTTCCGAGCATTCCTAAACATAGCCCTAGCCGGCATCGAATACGAATGAAAAATCAGGCCCCAGGAAATGCGTTGCGAGCCCTTTTCGCCCATCTAAAAATGCCCCCAAAGGAGGGCTTTCGGTACAAGTGAACTCCCCAGGGGTGCCTTTACGCAGCCCCACATGCAACTGGACCCTCCGGGTTCGCTGTTCCTGAGCAAACCGAAATGTAACCCTAGCCGTCATCGGAGATTAGTGAAAAATCAGGCCCCAGGAAATGCGTTGCGAGCCCCTTTGGACCATCCAAGTGCCCCCAGAGGAAGGCTTTGGGTACAAGTGAACTCCCCAGGGGAGCCTTTACGCAGCCCCACATGCAACTGGACCCTCCGGGTTCGCTGTTCCTGAGCAAACCTAAACGTAGCCCTAGCCTTCATCGGAGACGAGTGAAAATTCAGGCCCCAGGAAATGCATTGCGAGCCCCTTTGGACCATCCAAAAGTGCCCCCAAAGGAAAGCTTTGGGTACAAGTGAACTCCCCAGGGGAGCCTTTACGCAGCCCCACATGCAACTGGACACTCCGAGATCGCTGTTCCTGAGCAAACCTAAACGTAGCCCTAGCCGTCATCGGAGACGAGTGAAAAATCAGGCCCCAGGAAATGCGTTGCGAGCCCCTTTGGACCATCCAAAAGTGCCCCCAAAGGAAGGCTTTGGGTACAAGTGAACTCTTCAGGGGAGCCTTTACGCAGCCCCACATGCAACTGGACCCTCCGGGATCGCTGTTCCTGAGCAAACCTAAACGTAGCCCTAGCCGTCATCGGAGACGACTGAAAAATCTAGCCCCAGGAAATGAGTTGCGAGCCTCTTTGGACCATGCAAAAGTTCCCCCAAAGGAAGGCTTTGGGTACAAGAGAACTCCCCAGGGGAGCCTTTACGCAGCCCCACATGCAACTGGACCCTCCGGGTTCGCTGTTTCCGAGTATCCCTAAACATAGACCTAGCCGGCATCGAATACAACAGAAAACTCAGGCCCCAGGAAATGCCTTGCGAGACCCTTTTCACCCATCCAAAAGTGCCCCCAAAGGAAGGCTTTGGGTACATCTGAAGTTCCCAGGGGAGCCTTTATGCAGCCCCACATGCAACTGGACCCTCCGGGTTCGCTGTTTCCGAGTATCCCTAAACATAGCCCTAGCCGTCATCGGAGAGGAGTGAAAAATCAGGCCCCAGGAAATGCGTTCCAAGCCATTTTCCCCCTCCAAAAGTGCCCCAAAGGAAGGCTTTGGGTACAAGTGAACTCCCCAGGGGAGCCTTTACGCAGCCCCACATGCAACTGGACCATCTGGGTTCGCTGTTCCTGAGCAAATCTAAACGTAGCCCTAGAAGTCATTGGAGACGAGTGAAAAATCAGTCCCCAGGAAATGCCTTGCGAGTACCTTTGGACCATCCTAAAGTGTCCGCAAAGGAAGGATTTGGGTACAAGTGAACTCCCCGGGGGATCCTTTACGCAGCCCCACATGCAACTGGACCCTCCGGGTTCGATTTTTCCGAGCATCCCTAAACATATCCCTAGCCAGCATCGAAGACGAATGAAAAATCAGGCCGCAGGAAATGCGTTGCGAGCCCTTTTCACCCATCGAAAAGTGCCCCCAAAGGAAGGCTTTGGGTACAAGTGAACTCCCCAGGGGAGCCTTTACGCAGACCCACATGCAACTGGACCCTCCGGGTTCGATTTTTCCGAGCAACCCTAAATATATCTTTAGCCAGCATGGGAGAAGACTGAAAAACCGGGCCCCAGAAAACGCGTTGCAAGCCGCTTTCGCCCATCCAATAGTGTCACCAACGGAAGGCTTTGGGTACAACTGAACTCCCCAGGGGAGCCTTTACGCAGCCCCACATGCAAATGGACCCTCCGGGTTCGCTGTTCCTGAGTATCCCTAAACACAACCCTAGCTGGCATCGAAGACGACTGAAAAATCAGGCCCCACGAAATGCGTTCCAAGCCCTTTTTGCCCATCCAAAAGTGCCCCTAAAGGAAGGCTTTGGGTACAAGAGAACTCCCCAGGGGAGCCTTTACGCAGCCCCACATGCAACTGGACCCTCCGAGATCGCTGTTCCTGAGCAAACCTAAACGTAGCCCTAGCCGTGATCGGAGACGAGTGAAAAATCAGGCCCCAGGAAATGCCTTGCGAGCCCCTTTGGACCATGCAAAAGTTCCCCCAAAGGAAGGCTTTGGGTACAAGAGAACTCCCCAGGGGAGCCTTTACGCAGCCCCACATGCAACTGGACCCTCCGGGTTTGCTGTTTCCGAGTATCCCTAAACATAGACCTAGCCGGCATCGAATACAACAGAAAACTCAGGCCCCAGGAAATGCCTTGCGAGACCCTTTTCACCCATCCAAAAGTGCCCCCAAAGGAAGGCTTTGGGTACATCTGAAGTTCCCAGGGGAGCCTTTATGCAGCCCCACATGCAACTGGACCCTCCGGTTTCGCTGTTTCCGAGTATCCCTAAACATAGCCCTGGCCGTCATCAGAGAGGAGTGAAAAATCAGGCCCCAGGAAATGCGTTCCAAGCCCTTTTCGCCCATCCAAAAGTGCCCCCAAAGGAAGGCTTTGGGTACAAGTGAACTCCCCAGGGGAGCCTTTACGCAGCCCCACATGCAACTGGACCATCTGGGTTCGCTGTTCCTGAGCAAATCTAAACGTAGCACTAGAAGTCATGGGAGACGAGTGAAAAATCAGTCCCCAGGAAATGCCTTGCGAGTACCTTTGGACCATCCTAAAGTGCACTCAAAGGAAGGATTTGGGTACAAGTGAACTCCCCGGGGGATCCTTTACGCAGCCCCACATGCAACTGGACCCTCAGGGTTCGATTTTTCCGAGCATCCCTAAACATAGCCCTAGCCAGCATCGAAGACGACTGAAAAATCAGGACGCAGGAAATGCGTTGCGAGCCCTTTTCACCAATCCAAAAGTGCCCCCAAAGGAAGGCTTTGGGTACAAGTGAACTCCCCAGGGGAGCCTTTACGCAGCCCCACATGCAACTGGACCCTCCGGGTTCGCTGATTCCGAGTATCCCTAAACATATCCCTAGCCGGCATCGAAGACGACTGAAAAATCAGGCCCCAGGAAATGCGTTCCTAACCCTTTTTGCCCATCCAAAAGTGCCCCCAAAGGAAGGCTTTGGGTACAAGTGAACTCCCCAGGGGAGCCTTTACGCAGCCCCACATGCAACTGTATCCTCTGGGATCGGTGTTCCTGAGCAAACCTAAACGTATCCCTAGCTGTCATCGGAGACGAGTGAAAAATCAGGCCCCAGGAAATGCGTTGCGAGCCCCTTTGGACCATCCAAAAGTGCCCCCAAAGGAAGGCTTTGGGTACAAGAGAACTCCCCAGGGGAGGCTTTACGCATCCCAACATGCAACTGGACCCTCCGGGTTCGATTTTTAGAGCAAACCTAAACATAGCCCTAGCCGGCATCGAAGACGACTGAAAAATCAGGCCCCAGGAAATGCGTTGCAAGCCCGTTTCGCCCATCCAAAAGTGCCCCCAAAGGAAGGCTTTGGGTACAAGTGAACTCCCCGGGGGAGCCTTTACGCAGCCCAACATGCAACTGGACCCTCCGGGTTCGATTTTTCCTAGCAACCCTAAATATATCCCTAGCCGGCATGGGAGAAGACTGAAAAACCGGGCCCCAGAAAACGCGTTGCAAGCCCCTTTCGCCCATACAAAAGTGTCACCAAAGGAAGGCTTTGGGTACAACTGAACTCCCCGGGGGAGCCTTTATGCAGCCCCACATGCAACTGGACCCTCCGGGTTCGATTTTTCCGAGCATCCCTAAACATAACCCTAGCCGGCATCGAAGACGACTGAAAAATCAGGCCCCAGGAAATGCGTTCCAAGCCCGTTTCGCCCATCCAAAAGTGTCACGAAAGGAAGGCTTTGGGTACAAGTGAACTCCCCGGGGGACCCTTTACGCAGCCCCACGTGCAACTGGACCCTCCGGGTTCGCTGTTCCTGAGCAAACCTAAACGTAGCCCTAGCCGTCATCGGAGACGAGTGAAAAATCAGGCCTCAGGAAATGCGTTCCAAGCCCTTTTCGCCCATCCAAAAGTGCCCCCAAAGGAAGGCTTTGGGTACAAGTGAACTGCCCAGGGGAGACTTTACGCAGCCCCACATGCAACTGGACCCTCCGTGTTCGATTTTCCGAGCATTCCTAAACATAGCCCTAGCCGGCATCGAATACAAATGAAAAATCAGGCCCCAGGAAATGCGTTGCGAGCCCTTTTCGCCCATCTAAAAATGCCCCCAAAGGAGGGCTTTCGGTACAAGTGAACTCCCCAGGGGAGCCTTTACGCAGCCCCACATGCAACTGGACCCTCCGGGTTCGCTGTTCCTGAGCAAACCGTAATGTAGCCCTAGCCGTCATCGGAGATTAGTGAAAAATCAGGCCCCAGGAAATGCGTTGCGAGCCCCTTTGGACCATCCAAAAGTGCCCCCAAAGGAAGGCTTTGGGTACAAGTGAACTCCCCAGGGGAGCCTTTACGCAGCCCCACATGCAACTGGACCCTCCGGGATCGCTGTTCCTGAGCAAACCTAAACGTAGCCCTAGCCGTCATCGGAGACGAGTGAAAAATCAGGCCCCAGGAAATGCGTTGCGAGCCCTTTTCGCCCATCCAAAAGTGCCCCCAAAGGAAGGCTTTGGGTACATCTGAAGTTCCCAGGGGAGCCTTTACACAGCCCCACATGCAACTGGACCCTCCGGGTTCGATTTTTCCGAGGAACCCTAAATATATCCTTAGCCGGCATGGGAGAAGACTGAAAAACCGGGCCCCAGAAAACGCGATTCAAGCCCCTTTCGCCCATCCAAAAGTGTCACCAAAGGAAGTCTTTGGGTTCACGTGAACTCCCCAGGGGAGCCTTTACGCAGCCCCACATGCAACTGGACCCTCCGGGTTCGCTGTTTCCGAGCATCCCTAAACATAACCCTAGGCGGCATTGAAGATGACTGAAAAATCAGGGCCCAGGAAATGCGTTCCAAGCCCCTTTGGACCATCCAAAAGTGCCCCCAAAGGAAGGCTTTGGGTACAAGTGAACTCTCCAGGGGAGCCTTTACGCAGCCCCACATGCAACTGGACCCTCCGGGTTCGATTTTCCGAGCATTCCTAAACATATCCCTAGCCGGCATCGAATACGAGTGAAAAATCAGGCCCCAGGAAATGCGTTCCAAGCCCTTTTCGCCCATCCAAAAGTGCCCCCAAAGGAAGGCTTTGGGTACAAGTGAACTCCCCAGGGGAGACTTTACGCAGCCCCACATGCAACTGGACCCTCCGTGTTCGATTTTCCGAGCATTCCTAAACATAGCCCTAGCCGGCATCGAATACGAATGAAAAATCAGGCCCCAGGAAATGGGTTGCGAGCCCTTTTCGCCCATCTAATAATGCCCCCAAAGGAGGGCTTTCGGTACAAGTGAACTCCCAAGGGGAGCCTTTACGCAGCCCCACATGCAACTGGACCCTCCGGGTTCGCTCTTCCTGAGCAAACCGAAATGTAACCCTAGCCGTCATCGGAGATTAGTGAAAAATCAGGCCCCAGGAAATGCGTTGCGAGCCCTTTTGGACCATCCAAGTGCCCCCAGAGGAAGGCTTTGGGTACAAGTGAACTCCCCAGGGGAGCCTTTACGCAGCCCCACATGCAACTGGACCCTCCGGGTTCGCTGTTCCTGAGCAAACCTAAACGTAGCCCTAGCCTTCATCGGAGACGAGTGAAAATTCAGGCCCCAGGAAATGCATTGCGAGCCCCTTTGGACCATCCAAAAGTGCCCCCAAAGGAAGGCTTTGGGTACAAGTGAACTCCCCAGGGGAGCCTTTACGCAGCCCCACGTGCAACTGGACCCTCCTGTTTCGATTTTTCCGAGCAAGCCTAAATATATCCCTAGCCGGCATGGGAGAAGACTGAAAAACCGGGCCCCAGGAAATGCGTTGCGAGCCCTTTTCACCCATCCAAAAGTGCCCCCAAAGGAAGGCTTTGGGTACAAGTGAACTCCCCAGGGTAGCCTTTACGCAGCCCCACATGCAAATGGACCCTCTGTTTTCGCTGTTCCTGAGCAAACCTATACGTTTCCATAGCCGTCATCGGAGACGAGTGAAAAATCAGGCCCCAGGACATGTGTTGCGAGCCCATTTGGACCATCCAAAAGTGCCCCCAAAGGAAGGCTTTGGGTACAAGTGAACTCCCCAGGGGAGACTTTACGCAGCCCCACATGCAACTGGACCCTCCGTGTTCGATTTTCCGAGCATTCCTAAACATAGCCCTAGCCGGCATCGAATACAAATGAAAAATCAGGCCCCAGGAAATGCGTTCCAAGCCCCTTTGGACCATCCAAAAGTGCCCCCAAAGGAAGGCTTTGGGTACAAGTGAACTCCCCAGGGGAGACTTTACGCAGCCCCACATGCAACTGGACCCTCCGTGTTCGATTTTCCGAGCATTCCTAAACATAACCCTAGCCGGCATCGAAGACGACTGAAAAATCAGGCCCCAGGAAATGCATTCCAAGCCCTTTTCGCCCATCTAAAAATGCCCCCAAAGGAGGGCTTTCGGTACAAGTGAACTCCCCAGGGGAGCCTTTACGCAGCCCCACATGCAACTGGACCCTCCGGGTTCGCTGTTCCTGAGCAAACCGAAATGTATCCCTAGCCGTCATCGGAGATTAGTGAAAAATCAGGCCCCAGGAAATGCGTTGCGAGCCCCTTTGGACCATCCAAGTGCCCCCAGAGGAAGGCTTTGGGTACAAGTGAACTCCCCAGGGGAGCCTTTACTCAGCCCCACATGCAACTGGACCCTCCGGGTTCGCTGTTCCTGAGCAAACCTAAACGTAGCCCTAGCCGTCATCGGAGACGAGTGAAAAATCAGGCCCCAGGAAATGCATTGCGAGCCCCTTTGGACTATCCAAAAGTGCCCCCAAAGGAAGGCTTTGGGTACAAGTGAACTCCCCAGGGGAGCCTTTACGCAGCCCCACATGCAACTGGACCCTCCGGGTTCGATTTTTCCGGGCAACCCTAAATATATCCCTAGCCGGCATGTGAGAAGACTGAAAAACCGGGCCCCAGAAAACGCGTTGCAATCCCCTTTCGCCCATCCAAATGTGTCACAAAAGGAAGGCTTTGGGTACAAGTGAACTCCCCAGGGGAGCCTTTACGCAGCCCCACATGCAACTGGACCCTCCGGGTTCGCTGTTCCTGAGCAAACCTAAACGTAGCCCTAGCCGTCATAGGAGACGAGTGACAAATCAGGCACCAGGAAATGCGTTGCGAGCCCGTTTGGACCATACAAAAGTGCCCCCAAAGTGAACTCCCCAGGGGAGACTTTACGCAGCCCCACATGCAACTGGACCCTCCGGGATCGCTGTTCCTGAGCAAACCTAAACGTTTCCATAGCCGTCATCGTAGACGACTGAAAAATGAAGCCCCAGGAAATGCCTTGCGAGCCCCTTTGGACCATCCAAAAGTGCCCCCAAAGGAAGGCTTTGGGTACAAGTGAGCTCCCCAGGGGAGCCTTTACGCAGCCCCACATGCAACTGGACCCTCCGGGTTCGCCTTTTCCGAGAATCCCTAAACATAGCCCTAGCCGTCATCGAAGACGACTGAAAAATCAGGCCCCAGGAAATGCATTCCAAGCCCTTTCGCCCATCCAAAAGTGCCCCCAAAGGAAGGCTTTGGGTACAAGTGAACTCCCCAGGGGAGCCTTTACGCAGCCCCACATGCAACTGGACCCTCCGGGTTCGCAGTTCCTGAGAAAACCTAAATGTAGCCCTAGCCGTCATCGGAGATTAGTGAAAAATCAGGCCCCAGGAAATGCCTTGCGAGACCCTTTTCACCCATCCAAAAGTGCCCCCAAAGGAAGGCTTTGGGTACATCTGAAGTTCCCAGGGGAGCCTTTATGCAGCCCCACATGCAACTGGACCCTCCGGTTTCGCTGTTTCCGAGTATCCCTAAACATAGCCCTGGCCGTCATCAGAGAGGAGTGAAAAATCAGGCCCCAGGAAATGCGTTCCAAGCCCTTTTCGCCCATCCAAAAGTGCCCCCAAAGGAAGGCTTTGGGTACAAGTGAACTCCCCAGGGGAGCCTTTACGCAGCCCCACATGCAACTGGACCATCTGGGTTCGCTGTTCCTGAGCAAATCTAAACGTAGCACTAGAAGTCATGGGAGACGAGTGAAAAATCAGTCCCCAGGAAATGCCTTGCGAGTACCTTTGGACCATCCTAAAGTGCACTCAAAGGAAGGATTTGGGTACAAGTGAACTCCCCGGGGGATCCTTTACGCAGCCCCACATGCAACTGGACCCTCAGGGTTCGATTTTTCCGAGCATCCCTAAACATAGCCCTAGCCAGCATCGAAGACGACTGAAAAATCAGGACGCAGGAAATGCGTTGCGAGCCCGTTTCGCCCATCCAAAAGTGCCCCCAAAGGAAGGCTTTGGGTACAAGTGAACTCCCCGGGGGACCCTTTACGCAGCCCAACATGCAACTGGACCCTCCGGGTTCGATTTTTCCTAGCAACCCTAAATATATCCCTAGCCGGCATGGGAGAAGACTGAAAAACCGGGCCCCAGAAAACGCGTTGCAAGCCCCTTTCGCCCATACAAAAGTGTCACCAAAGGAAGGCTTTGGGTACAACTGAACTCCCCGGGGGAGCCTTTATGCAGCCCCACATGCAACTGGACCCTCCGGGTTCGATTTTTCCGAGCATCCCTAAACATAACCCTAGCCGGCATCGAAGACGACTGAAAAATCAGGCCCCAGGAAATGCGTTCCAAGCCCGTTTCGCCCATCCAAAAGTGTCACGAAAGGAAGGCTTTGGGTACAAGTGAACTCCCCGCGGGACCCTTTACGCAGCCCCACGTGCAACTGGACCCTCCGGGTTCGCTGTTCCTGAGCAAACCTAAACGTAGCCCTAGCCGTCATCGGAGACGAGTGAAAAATCAGGCCTCAGGAAATGCGTTCCAAGCCCTTTTCGCCCATCCAAAAGTGCCCCCAAAGGAAGGCTTTGGGTACAAGTGAACTGCCCAGGGGAGACTTTACGCAGCCCCACATGCAACTGGACCCTCCGGGTTCGCTGTTTCCGAGCATCCCTAAACATAACCCTAGGCGGCATTGAAGATGACTGAAAAATCAGGGCCCAGGAAATGCGTTCCAAGCCCCTTTGGACCATCCAAAAGTGCCCCCAAAGGAAGGCTTTGGGTACAAGTGAACTCTCCAGGGGAGCCTTTACGCAGCCCCACATGCAACTGGACCCTCCGGGTTCGATTTTCCGAGCATTCCTAAACATATCCCTAGCCGGCATCGAATACGAGTGAAAAATCAGGCCCCAGGAAATGCGTTCCAAGCCCTTTTCGCCCATCCAAAAGTGCCCCCAAAGGAAGGCTTTGGGTACAAGTGAACTCCCCAGGGGAGACTTTACGCAGCCCCACATGCAACTGGACCCTCCGTGTTCGATTTTCCGAGCATTCCTAAACATAGCCCTAGCCGGCATCGAATACGAATGAAAAATCAGGCCCCAGGAAATGGGTTGCGAGCCCTTTTCGCCCATCTAATAATGCCCCCAAAGGAGGGCTTTCGGTACAAGTGAACTCCCCAGGGGAGCCTTTACGCAGCCCCACATGCAACTGGACCCTCCGGGTTCGCTCTTCCTGAGCAAACCGAAATGTAACCCTAGCCGTCATCGGAGATTAGTGAAAAATCAGGCCCCAGGAAATGCGTTGCGAGCCCTTTTGGACCATCCAAGTGCCCCCAGAGGAAGGCTTTGGGTACAAGTGAACTCCCCAGGGGAGCCTTTACGCAGCCCCACATGCAACTGGACCCTCCGGGTTCGCTGTTCCTGAGCAAACCTAAACGTAGCCCTAGCCTTCATCGGAGACGAGTGAAAATTCAGGCCCCAGGAAATGCATTGCGAGCCCCTTTGGACCATCCAAAAGTGCCCCCAAAGGAAGGCTTTGGGTACAAGTGAACTCCCCAGGGGAGCCTTTACGCAGCCCCACGTGCAACTGGACCCTCCTGTTTCGATTTTTCCGAGCAAGCCTAAATATATCCCTAGCCGGCATGGGAGAAGACTGAAAAACCGGGCCCCAGGAAATGCGTTGCGAGCCCTTTTCACCCATCCAAAAGTGCCCCCAAAGGAAGGCTTTGGGTACAAGTGAACTCCCCAGGGTAGCCTTTACGCAGCCCCACATGCAAATGGACCCTCTGTTTTCGCTGTTCCTGAGCAAACCTATACGTTTCCATAGCCGTCATCGGAGACGAGTGAAAAATCAGGCCCCAGGACATGTGTTGCGAGCCCATTTGGACCATCCAAAAGTGCCCCCAAAGGAAGGCTTTGGGTACAAGTGAACTCCCCAGGGGAGACTTTACGCAGCCCCACATGCAACTGGACCCTCCGTGTTCGATTTTCCGAGCATTCCTAAACATAGCCCTAGCCGGCATCGAATACAAATGAAAAATCAGGCCCCAGGAAATGCGTTCCAAGCCCCTTTGGACCATCCAAAAGTGCCCCCAAAGGAAGGCTTTGGGTACAAGTGAACTCCCCAGGGGAGACTTTACGCAGCCCCACATGCAACTGGACCCTCCGTGTTCGATTTTCCGAGCATTCCTAAACATAACCCTAGCCGGCATCGAAGACGACTGAAAAATCAGGCCCCAGGAAATGCGTTGCGAGCCCTTTTCGCCCATCTAAAAATGCCCCCAAAGGAGGGCTTTCGGTACAAGTGAACTCCCCAGGGGAGCCTTTACGCAGCCCCACATGCAACTGGACCCTCCGGGTTCGCTGTTCCTGAGCAAACCGAAATGTATCCCTAGCCGTCATCGGAGATTAGTGAAAAATCAGGCCCCAGGAAATGCGTTGCGAGCCCCTTTGGACCATCCAAGTGCCCCCAGAGGAAGGCTTTGGGTACAAGTGAACTCCCCAGGGGAGCCTTTACGCAGCCCCACATGCAACTGGACCCTCCGGGTTCGCTGTTCCTGAGCAAACCTAAACGTAGCCCTAGCCGTCATAGGAGACGAGTGACAAATCAGGCACCAGGAAATGCGTTGCGAGCCCGTTTGGACCATACAAAAGTGCCCCCAAAGTGAACTCCCCAGGGGAGACTTTACGCAGCCCCACATGCAACTGGACCCTCCGGGATCGCTGTTCCTGAGCAAACCTAAACGTTTCCATAGCCGTCATCGTAGACGACTGAAAAATGAAGCCCCAGGAAATGCCTTGCAAGCCCCTTTGGACCATCCAAAAGTGCCCCCAAAGGAAGGCTTTGGGTACAAGTGAGCTCCCCAGGGGAGCCTTTACGCAGCCCCACATGCAACTGGACCCTCCGGGTTCGCCTTTTCCGAGAATCCCTAAACATAGCCCTAGCCGTCATCGAAGACGACTGAAAAATCAGGCCCCAGGAAATGCATTCCAAGCCCTTTCGCCCATCCAAAAGTGCCCCCAAAGGAAGGCTTTGGGTACAAGTGAACTCCCCAGGGGAGCCTTTACGCAGCCCCACATGCAACTGGACCCTCCGGGTTCGCAGTTCCTGAGAAAACCTAAATGTAGCCCTAGCCGTCATCGGAGATTAGTGAAAAATCAGGCCCCAGGAAATGCGTTGCGAGCCCCTTTGGACCACCCAAAAGTACCCCCAAAGGAAGGCTTTGGGTATATCTGAAGTTCCCAGGGGAGTCTTTACGCAGCCCCACATGCAACTGGACCCTCCGGGTTCGCTGTTCCTGAGCAAACCTAAACGTAGCCCTAGCTGTCATCGGAGACGAGTGAAAAATCAGGCCCCAGGAAATCCGTTGCGAGCCCCTTTGGACCATCCAAAAGTGCCCCCAAAGGAAGGCTTTGGGTACAAGTGAACTCCCCAGGGGAGCCTTTACGCAGACCCACGTGCAACTGGACCCTCCGGGTTCGATTTTTCCGAGCAACCCTTAAAATATCCCTAGCCAGCATGGGAAAAGACTGAAAAACCGGGCCCCAGAAAACGCGTTGCAAGCCGCTTTCGCCCATCCAAAAGTGCCCCCAGAGGAAGGCTTTGGATACAAGTGAACTCCCCAGGGGAGCCTTTACGCAGCCCCACATGCGACTGGACCCTCCGGGTTCGCTGTTCCTGAGCAAACCTAAACGTAACCCTAGCCGTCGTCGGAGATGAGTGAAAAATCAGGCCCCAGGAAATGCATTGCGAGACAATTTTGCCCATCCAAAAGTGCCCCCAAAGGAAGGCTTTGGGTACAAGTGAACTCCCCAGGGGAGCCTTTACGCAGCCCCACATGCAACTGGACCCTCCGGGTTCGATTTTCCGAGCATCCCTAAACATAGCCCTAGCCGGCATCGAAGACGACTGAAAAATCAGGTACCAGGAAATGCGTTGCGAGCCCTTTTCACCCATTAAAAATGCCCCCAAAGGAAGGCTTTGGGTACAAGTGAACTCCCCAGGGGAGCCTTTAAGCAGCCCCACATGCAACTGGACCCTCCGGGTTCGCTGTTCCTGAGCAAATCTAAACGTATCCCTAGCCCGAGGAAATGCATTGCGGGCCCCTTTGGACCATCCAAAAGTGCCACCAAAGGAAGGCGTTGGGTACAAGAGAACTCCCCAGGGAAGCCTTTACGCAGCCCCACATGCAACTGGACCCTTCGGGTTCGATTTTTCCGAGCAACCCTAAATATATCCCTAGACGGCATGGGAGAAGACTGAAAAACCGGGCCCCAGAAAACACGTTGCAAGCCCCTTTCGCACATCCAAAAGTGTCACAAAGGAAGGCTTTGGGTACAAGGGAACTCCCTAGGGGAGCCTTTACGCAGCCCCACATGCAACTGGACCCTCTGAGATCGCTGTTTCCGAGTATCCCTAAACATAGCCCTAGCTGATATCGAAGACGACTGACAAATCAGGCCCAAGGAAATGCGTTGCGAGCCCCTTTGGACCATCCAAAAGTGCCCCCAAAGGAAGGCTTTGGGTACAAGAGAACTCCCCAGAGGAGCCTTTATGCAGCCCCACATGCAACTGGACCCTCTGAGATCGCTCTTCCTGAGCAAACCTAAACGTAGCCCTAGCCGTCATCGGAGACGAGTGAAAAATCAGGCCCCAGGAAATGCATTGCGAGCCCCTTTGGACCATACAAAAGTGCCCCCAAAGGAAGGCTTTGGGTACAAGTGAACTCCCCAGGGCAGCCTTTACTCAGCCCCACATGCAACTGGACCCTCCGGGTTCGCTGTTCCTGAGCAAATCTAAACGTAGCCCTAGCCGTCATCGGAGACGAGTGAAAAATCAGGCCCCAGGAAATGCCTTGCGAGCCCCTTTGGACCATCCAAAAGTGCCCCCAAAGGAAGGCTTTGGGTACATCTGATGTTCCCAGGGGAGCCTTTACGCAGCCCCACATGCAACTGGACCCTCCGGGTTCGATTTTTCATAGCCACCCTAAATATTTACCTAGCCGGCATGGGAGAAGACTGAAAAATCAGGCCCCAGAAAACGCGTTGCAAGCCCCTTTCGCCCATCCAATAGTGGCACCAACGGAAGGCTTTGGGTACAACTGAACTCCCCAGGGGAGCCTTTACGCAGCCCCACATGCAACTGGACCCTCCAAGATCGCTGTTCCTGAGCAAACCTAAACGTAGCCCTAGCTGTCATCGCAGACGAATGAAAAATCAGGCCCCAGGAAATGCTTTGCGTGCCCCTTAGGACCATCCAAAAGTGCCCCCAAAGGAAGGCTTTGGGTACAAGTGAACTCCCCAGGGGAGCCTTTACGCAGCCCCACATGCAACTGGACCCTCCGGGTTCGATTTTTCCGAGCAACCCTAAATATATCTTTAGCCAGCATGGGAGAAGACTGAAAAACCGGGCCCCAGAAAACGCGTTCCAAGCCGCTTTCGCCCATCCAATAGTGTCACCAACGGAAGGCTTTGGGTACAACTGAACTCCCCAGGGGAGCCTTTACGCAGCCCCACATGCAAATGGACCCTCCGGGTTCGCTGTTCCTGAGTATCCCTAAACACAACCCTAGCTGGCATCGAAGACGACTGAAAAATCAGGCCCCAGGAAATGCGTTCCAAGACCTTTTGGCCCATCCAAAAGTGCCCCTAAAGGAAGGCTTTGGGTACAAGAGAACTCCCCAGGGGAGCCTTTACGCAGCCCCACATGCAAATGGACCCTCCGGGTTCGCTGTTCCTGAGTATCCCTAAAAATAGCCCTAGCCGTCTTCGGAGACGACTGAAAAATCAGGCCCCAGGAAATGCGTTCCAAGCCCTTTTCGCCCATCCAAAAGTGCCCCCAAAGGAAGGCTTTGGGTACAAGTGAACTCCCCAGGGGAGCCTTTACGCAGCCCCACATGCAACTGGACCCTCCGGGTTCGATTTTTCCGAGCAACACTAAATATATCTTTAGCCGGCATGGGAGAAGACTGAAAAACCGGACCCCAGAAAAAGCGTTGCAAGCCCCTTTTGCCCATCCAATAGTGTCACCAAAGGAAGTCTTTGGGTTCACGTGAACTCCCCAGGGGAGCCTTTACGCAGCCCCACATGCAACTGGACCCTCCGGGATCGCTGTTCCTGAGCAAACCTAAACGTAGCTCTAGCCGTCATCGGAGACGACTGAAAAATCTAGCCCCAGGAAATGAGTTGCGAGCCCCTTTGGACCATCCAAAAGTGCCCCCAAAGGAAGGCTTTGGGTACAAGAGAACTCCCCAGGGGAGCCTTTACGCAGCCCCACATGCAACTGGACCCTCCGGGTTCGCTGTTTCCGAGTATCCCTAAACATAGACCTAGCCGGCATCGAATACAACAGAAAATTAGGCCCCAGGAAATGCGTTCCAAGCCATTTTCCCCCTCCAAAAGTGCCCCAAAGGAAGGCTTTGGGTACAAGTGAACTCCCCAGGGGAGCCTTTACGCAGCCCCACATGCAACTGGACCATCTGGGTTCGCTGTTCCTGAGCAAATCTAAACGTAGCCCTAGAAGTCATTGGAGACGAGTGAAAAATCAGTCCCCAGGAAATGCCTTGCGAGTACCTTTGGACCATCCTAAAGTGCACTCAAAGGAAGGATTTGGGTACAAGTGAACTCCCCGGGGGATCCTATACGCAGCCCCACATGCAACTGGACCCTCCGGGTTCGATTTTTCCGAGCATCCCTAAACATAGCCCTAGCCAGCATCGAAGACGACTGAAAAATCAGGCCGCAGGAAATGCGTTGCGAGCCCTTTTCACCAATCCAAAAGTGCCCCCAAAGGAAGGCTTTGGGTACAAGTGAACTCCCCAGGGGAGCCTTTACGCAGCCCCACATGCAACTGGACCCTCCGGGTTCGATTTTTCCGAGCAACCCTAAATATATCTTTAGCCAGCATGAGAGAAGACTGAAAAACCGGGCCCCAGAAAACGCGTTGCAAGCCGCTTTCGCCCATCCAATAGTGTCACCAACGGAAGGCTTTGGGTACAACTGAACTCCCCAGGGGAGCCTTTACGCAGTCCCACATGCAAATGGACCCTCCGGGTTCGCTGTTCCTGAGTATCCCTAAACACAACCCTAGCTGGCATCGAAGACGACTGAAAAATCAGGCCCCAGGAAATGCGTTCCAAGCCCTTTTTGCCCATCCAAAAATGCCCCCAAAGGAAGGCTTTGGGTACAAGAGAACTCCACAGGGGAGCCTTTACGCAGCCCCACATGCAACTGGACCCTCCGGGTTCGCTGTTCCTGAGTATCCCTAAAAATAGCCCTAGCCGTCTTCGGAGACGAGTGAAAAATCAGGCCCCAGGAAATCCGTTGCGAGCCCCTTTGGACCATCCAAAAGTGCCCCCAAAGGAAGGTTTTGGGTACAAGTGAACTCCCCAGGGGAGCCTTTACGCAGACCCACGTGCAACTGGACCCTCCGGGTTCGATTTTTCCGAGCAACCCTTAAAATATCCCTAGCCAGCATGGGAAAAGACTGAAAAACCGGGCCCCAGAAAACGCGTTGCAAGCCGCTTTCGCCCATCCAAAAGTGCCCCCAAAGGAAGGCTTTGGATACAAGTGAACTCCCCAGGGGAGCCTTTACGCAGCCCCACATGCGACTGGACCCTCCGGGTTCGCTGTTCCTGAGCAAACCTAAACGTAACCCTAGCCGTCGTCGGAGATGAGTGAAAAATCAGGCCCCAGGAAATGCATTGCGAGACACTTTTGCCCATCCAAAAGTGCCCCCAAAGGAAGGCTTTGGGTACAAGTGAACTCCCCAGGGGAGCCTTTACGCAGCCCCACATGCAACTGGACCCTCCGGGTTCGATTTTCCGAGCATCCCTAAACATAGCCCTAGCCGGCATCGAAGACGACTGAAAAATCAGGTACCAGGAAATGCGTTGCGAGCCCTTTTCACCCATTAAAAATGCCCCCAAAGGAAGGCTTTGGGTACAAGTGAACTCCCCAGGGGAGCCTTTAAGCAGCCCCACATGCAACTGGACCCTCCGGGTTCGCTGTTCCTGAGCAAACCTAAACGTATCCCTAGCCCAAGGAAATGCATTGCGGGCCCCTTTGGACCATCCAAAAGTGCCACCAAAGGAAGGCGTTGGGTACAAGAGAACTCCCCAGGGAAGCCTTTACGCAGCCCCACATGCAACTGGACCCTCTGAGATCGCTGTTTCCGAGTATCCCTAATCATAGCCCTAGCCGGCATCGAAGACGACTGAAAAATCAGGCCCCAGGTAATGCGTTCCAAGCCCTTTTTGCCCATCCAAAAGTGCCCCCAAAGGAAGGCTTTGGGTACAAATGAACTCCCCAGGGGAGCCTTTACGCAGCCCCACATGCAACTGGACCCTCCGAGATCGCTGTTCCTGAGCAAACCTAAACGTAGCCCTAGCTGTCATCGGAGACGAGTGAAAAATCAGGCCCCAGGAAATGCGTTGAGAGCCCCTTTGGACCATCCAAAAGTGCCCCCAAAAGGAAGGCTTTGGGTACAAGTGAACTCCCCAGGGGAGCCTTTACGCAGCCCCACAAGCAACTGGACCCTCCGGGTTCGCTGTTTCTGAGTATCCCTAAACATAGCCCTAGCTGATATCGAAGACGACTGACAAATCAGGCCCAAGGAAATGCGTTGCGAGCCCCTTTGGACCATCCAAAAGTGCCCCCAAAGGAAGGCTTTGGGTACAAGAGAACTCCCCAGAGGAGCCTTTATGCAGCCCCACATGCAACTGGACCCTCTGAGATCGCTCTTCCTGAGCAAACCTATACGTAGCCCTAGCCGTCATCGGAGACGAGTGAAAAATCAGGCCCCAGGAAATGCATTGCGAGCCCCTTTGGACCATACAAAAGTGCCCCCAAAGGAAGGCTTTGGGTACAAGTGAACTCCCCAGGGCAGCCTTTACTCAGCCCCACATGCAACTGGACCCTCCGGGTTCGCTGTTCCTGAGCAAATCTAAACGTAGCCCTAGCCGTCATCGGAGATGAGTGAAAAATCAGGCCCCAGGAAATGCCTTGCGAGCCCCTTTGGACCATCCAAAAGTGCCCCCAAAGGAAGGCTTTGGGTACATCTGATGTTCCCAGGGGAGCCTTTACGCAGCCCCACATGCAACTGGACCCTCCGGGTTCGATTTTTCATAGCCACCCTAAATATATACCTAGCCGGCATGGGAGAAGACTGAAAAATCAGGCCCCAGAAAACGCGTTGCAAGCCCCTTTCGCCCATCCAATAGTGGCACCAACGGAAGGCTTTGGGTACAACTGAACTCCCCAGGGGAGCCTTTACGCAGCCCCACATGCAACTGGACCCTCCAAGATCGCTGTTCCTGAGCAAACCTAAACGTAGCCCTAGCTGTCATCGCAGACGAATGAAAAATCAGGCCCCAGGAAATGCTTTGCGTGCCCCTTAGGACCATCCAAAAGTGCCCCCAAAGGAAGGCTTTGGGTACAAGTGAACTCCCCAGGGGAGCCTTTACGCAGCCCCACATGCAAATGGACCCTCCGGGTTCGCTGTTCCTGAGTATCCCTAAAAATAGCCCTAGCCGTCTTCGGAGACGAGTGAAAAATCAGGCCCCAGGAAATGCGTTCCAAGCCCTTTTCGCCCATCCAAAAGTGCCCCCAAATGAAGGCTTTGGGTACAAGTGAACTCCCCAGGGGAGCCTTTACGCAGCCCCACATGCAACTGGACCCTCCGGGTTCGATTTTTCCGAGCAACACTAAATATATCTTTAGCCGGCATGGGAGAAGACTGAAAAACCGGACCCCAGAAAAAGCGTTGCAAGCCCCTTTTGCCCATCCAATAGTGTCACCAAAGGAAGTCTTTGGGTTCACGTGAACTCCCCAGGGGAGCCTTTACGCAGCCCCACATGCAACTGGACCCTCCGGAATCGCTGTTCCTGAGCAAACCTAAACGTAGCCCTAGCCGTCATCGGAGACGAGTGAAAAATCAGGCCCCAGGAAATGCCTTGCGAGCCCCTTTGGACCATCCAAAAGTGCCCCCAAAGGAAGGCTTTGGGTACAAGTGAACTCTTCAGGGGAGCCTTTACGCAGCCCCACATGCAACTGGACCCTCCGGGATCGCTGTTCCTGAGCAAACCTAAACGTAGCTCTAGCCGTCATCGGAGACGACTGAAAAATCTAGCCCCAGGAAATGAGTTGCGAGCCCCTTTGGACCATCCAAAAGTGCCCCCAAAGGAAGGCTTTGGGTACAAGAGAACTCCCCAGGGGAGCCTTTACGCAGCCCCACATGCAACTGGACCCTCCGGGTTCGCTGTTTCCGAGTATCCCTAAACATAGACCTAGCCGGCATCGAATACAACAGAAAACTCAGGCCCCAGGAAATGCCTTGCGAGACCCTTTTCGCCCATCCAAAAGTGCCCCCAAAGGAAGGCTTTGGGTACATCTGAAGTTCCCAGGGGAGCCTTTATGCAGCCCCACATGCAACTGGACCCTCCGGGTTCGCTGTTTCCGAGTATCCCTAAACATAGCCCTAGCCGTCATCGGAGAGGAGTGAAAAATCAGGCCCCAGGAAATGCGTTCCAAGCCATTTTCCCCCTCCAAAAGTGCCCCAAAGGAAGGCTTTGGGTACAAGTGAACTCCCCAGGGGAGCCTTTACGCAGCCCCACATGCAACTGGACCATCTGGGTTCGCTGTTCCTGAGCAAATCTAAACGTAGCCCTAGAAGTCATTGGAGACGAGTGAAAAATCAGTCCCCAGGAAATGCCTTGCGAGTACCTTTGGACCATCCTAAAGTGCACTCAAAGGAAGGATTTGGGTACAAGTGAACTCCCCGGGGGATCCTTTACGCAGCCCCACATGCAACTGGACCCTCCGGGTTCGATTTTTCCGAGCATCCCTAAACATAGCCCTAGCCAGCATCGAAGACGACTGAAAAATCAGGCCGCAGGAAATGCGTTGCGAGCCCTTTTCACCAATCCAAAAGTGCCCCCAAAGGAAGGCTTTGGGTACAAGTGAACTCCCCAGGGGAGCCTTTACGCAGCCCCACATGCAACTGGACCCTCCGGGTTCGATTTTTCCGAGCAACCCTAAATATATCTTTAGCCAGCATGGGAGAAGACTGAAAAACCGGGCCCCAGAAAACGCGTTGCAAGCCGCTTTCGCCCATCCAATAGTGTCACCAACGGAAGGCTTTGGGTACAACTGAACTCCCCAGGGGAGCCTTTACGCAGTCCCACATGCAACTGGACCCTCCGGGTTCGCTGTTACTGAGCAAACCTAAATGTAGCCCTAGCCGTCATCGGAGATTAGTGAAAAATCAGGCCCCAGGAAATGCGTTCCAAGACCTTTTTGCCCATCCAAAAATGCCCCCAAAGGAAGGCTTTGGGTACAAGAGAACTCCCCAGGGGAGCCTTTACGCAGCCCCACATGCAACTGGACCCTCCGGGTTCGCTGTTCCTGAGTATCCCTAAAAATAGCCCTAGCCGTCTTCGGAGACGACTGAAAAATCAGGCCCCAGGAAATGCGTTCCAAGCCCTTTTCGCCCATCCAAAAGTGCCCCCAAAGGAAGGCTTTGGGTACAAGTGAACTCCCCAGGGGAGCCTTTACGCAGCCCCACATGCAACTGGACCCTCCGGGTTCGATTTTTCCGAGCAACACTAAATATATCTTTAGCCGGCATGGGAGAAGACTGAAAAACCGGACCCCAGAAAAAGCGTTGCAAGCCCCTTTTGCCCATCCAATAGTGTCACCAAAGGAAATCTTTGGGTTCACGTGAACTCCCCAGGGGAGCCTTTACGCAGCCCCACATGCAACTGGACCCTCCGGAATCGCTGTTCCTGAGTATCCCTAAACATATCCCTAGCCGGCACCGAAGACGACTGAAAAATCAGGCCCCAGGAAATGCGTTCCAAGACCTTTTCACCCATCCAAAAGTGCCCCGCAAAGGAAGTCTTTGGGTACAAGTGAACTCCCCAGGGGAGCCTTTACGCAGCCCCACATGCAACTGGACCCTCCGAGATCGATGTTCCTGAGCAAACCTAAACGTAGCCCTAGCCGTCATCAGAGATGAGTGAAAAATCAGGCCCCAGGAAATGCCTTGCGAGCCCCTTTGGACCATCCAAAAGTGCCCCCAAAGGAAGGCTTTGGGTACAAGTGAACTCTTCAGGGGAGCCTTTACGCAGCCCCACATGCAACTGGACCCTCCGGGATCGCTGTTCCTGAGCAAACCTAAACGTAGCCCTAGCCGTCATCGGAGACGACTGAAAAATCTAGCCCCAGGAAATGAGTTGCGAGCCTCTTTGGACCATGCAAAAGTTCCCCCAAAGGAAGGCTTTGGGTACAAGAGAACTCCCCAGGGGAGCCTTTACGCAGCCCCACATGCAACTGGACCCTCCGGGTTCGCTGTTTCCGAGTATCCCTAAACATAGACCTAGCCGGCATCGAATACAACAGAAAACTCAGGCCCCAGGAAATGCCTTGCGAGACCCTTTACGCCCATCCAAAAGTGCCCCCAAAGGAAGGCTTTGGGTACATCTGAAGTTCCCAGGGGAGCCTTTATGCAGCCCCACATGCAACTGGACCCTCCGGGTTCGCTGTTTCCGAGTATCCCTAAACCGTCATCGGAGAGGAGTGAAAAATCAGGCCCCAGGAAATGCGTTCCAAGCCATTTTCCCCCTCCAAAAGTGCCCCAAAGGAAGGCTTTGGGTACAAGTGAACTCCCCAGGGGAGCCTTTACGCAGCCCCACATGCAACTGGACCATCTGGGTTCGCTGTTCCTGAGCAAATCTAAACGTAGCCCTAGAAGTCATTGGAGACGAGTGAAAAATCAGTCCCCAGGAAATGCCTTGCGAGTACCTTTGGACCATCCTAAAGTGCACTCAAAGGAAGGATTTGGGTACAAGTGAACTCCCCGGGGGATCCTTTACGCAGCCCCACATGCAACTGGACCCTCCGGGTTCGATTTTTCCGAGCATCCCTAAACATAGCCCTAGCCAGCATCGAAGACGACTGAAAAATCAGGCCACAGGAAATGCGTTGCGAGCCCTTTTCACCAATCCAAAAGTGCCCCCAAAGGAAGGCTTTGGGTACAAGTGAACTCCCCAGGGGAGCCTTTACGCAGCCCCACATGCAACTGGACCCTCCGGGTTCGCTGATTCCGAGTATCCCTAAATATATCCCTAGCCGGCATCGAAGACGACTGAAAAATCAGGCCCCAGGAAATGCGTTCCTAACCCTTTTTGCCCATCCAAAAGTGCACCCAAAGGAAGGCTTTGCATACAAGAGAACTCCCCAGGGGAGCCTTTACGCAGCCCCACATGCAACTGTATCCTCCGGGATTGGTGTTCCTGAGCAAACCTAAACATAACCCTAGCTGTCATCGGAGACGAGTGAAAAATCAGGCCCCAGGAAATGCGTTGCGAGCCCCTTTGGACCATCCAAAAGTGCCCCCAAAGGAAGGCTTTGGGTACAAGAAAACTCCCCAGGGGAGGCTTTACGCATCCCAACATGCAACTGGACCCTCCGGGTTCGATTTTTAGAGCAACCCTAAACATAGCCCTAGCCGGCATCGAAGACGAGTGAAAAACCGGGCCCCAGAAAACGCGTTGCAAGCCCCTTTCACCCATACAAAAGTGTCACCAAAGGAAGGCTTTGGGTACAACTGAACTCCCCGGGGGAGCCTTTACGCAGCCCCACATGCAACTGGACCCTCCGGGTTCGATTTTTCCGAGCATCCCTAAACATAGCCCTAGCCGGCATCGAAGACGACTGAAAAATCAGGCCCCAGGAAATGCGTTCCAAGCCCGTTTCGCCCATCCAAATGTGTCACCAAAGGAAGGCTTTGGGTAAAAGTGAACTCCCCGGGGGACCCTTTACGCAGCCCCACGTGCAACTGGACCCTCCGGGTTCGCTGTTCCTGAGCAAACCTAAACGTAGCCCTAGCCGTCATCGGAGACGAGGGAAAAATCAGGCCTCAGGAAATGCGTTCTAAGCCCTTTTCGCCCATCCAAAAGTGCCCCCAAAGGAAGGCTTTGGGTACAAGTGAACTGCCCAGGGGAGACCTTACGCAGCCCCACATGCAACTGGACCCTCCGTGTTCGATTTTCCGAGCATTCCTAAACATAGCCCTAGCCGGCATCGAATACAAATGAAAAATCAGGCCCCAGGAAATGCGTTGCGAGCCCTTTTCGCCCATCTAAAAATGCCCCCAAAGGAGGGCTTTCGGTACAAGTGAACTCCCCAGGGGAGCCTTTACGCAGCCCCACATGCAACTGGACCCTCCGGGTTCGCTGTTTCCGAGCATCCCTAAACATAACCCTAGGCGGCATTGAAGATGACTGAAAAATCAGGGCCCAGGAAATGCGTTCCAAGCCCCTTTGGACCATCCAAAAGTGCCCCCAAAGGAAGGCTTTGGGTACAAGTGAACTCCCCAGGGGAGCCTTTACGCAGCCCCACATGCAACTGGACCCTCCGGGTTCGATTTTCCGAGCATTCCTAAACATAGCCCTAGCCGGCATCGAATACAAATGAAAAATCAGGCCCCAGGAAATGCGTTGCGAGCCCTTTTCGCCCATCTAAAAATGCCCCCAAAGGAGGGCTTTCGGTACAAGTGAACTCCCCAGGGGAGCCTTTACGCAGCACCACATGCAACTGGACCCTCCGGGTTCGATTTTTCCGAGGAACCCTAAATATATCCTTAGCCGGCATGGGAGAAGATTGAAAAACCGGGCCACAGAAAACGCGTTTCAAGCCCCTTTCGCCCATCCAAAAGTGTCACCAAAGGAAGTCTTTGGGTTCACGTGAACTCCCCAGGGGAGCCTTTACGCAGCCCCACATGCAACTGGACCCTCCGTTTTCGCTGTTCCTGAGCAAACCTATAAGTTTCCATAGCCGTCATCGGAGACGAGTGAAAAATCAGGCCCCAGGACATGCGTTGCGAGCCCCTTTGGACCATCCAAAAGTGGCACCAAAGGAAGGCTTTGGGTACAAGTGAACTCCCCAGGGGAGCCTTTACGCAGCCCCACATGCGACTGGACCCTCCGGGTTCGCTGTTCCTGAGCAAACGTAAACACAGCACGAGCCGTCATCAGAGACGAGTGAAAAACCTGTATCCCAAGAAATGCCTTGCGAGCACCTTTGGACCATCCAAAAGTGCCACCAAAGGAAGGCTTTGAGTACAAGAGAACTCCCCAGGGGAGCCTTTACGCAGCCCCACATGCAACTGGACCCTCCGGGTTCGCTGTTTCCGAGTATCCCTAAACATAGCCCTAGCCGTCATCGAAGACGAGAGACAAATCAGGCCCCAGGAAATGCGTTGCGAGCCCCTTTGGACCATCCAAAGGTGCCCCCAAAGGAAGGCTTTGGGTACAAGAGAACTCCCCAGGGGAGCCTTTACGCAGCCCCACATGCAACTGGACCCTCCGGAATCGCTGTTCCTGAGTATCCCTAAACATATCCCTAGCCGGCATCGAAGACGACTGAAAAATCAGGCCCCAGGAAATGCGTTCCAAGACCTTTTCACCCATCCAAAAGTGCCCCCAAAGGAAGGCTTTGGGTACAAGTGAACTCCCCAGGGGAGCCTTTACGCAGCCCCACATGCAACTGGACCCTCCGGGATCGCTGTTCCTGAGCAAACCTAAACGTAGCCCTAGCCGTCATCGGAGACGAGTGAAAAATCAGGCCCCAGGAAATGCCTTGCGAGCCCCTTTGGACCATCCAATAGTGCCCCCAAAGGAAGGCTTTGGGTACAAGTGAACTCTTCAGGGGAGCCTTTACGCAGCCCCACATGCAACTGGACCCTCCGGGATCGCTGTTCCTGAGCAAACCTAAACGTAGCCCTAGCCGTCATCGGAGATGACTGAAAAATCTAGCCCCAGGAAATGAGTTGCGAGCCCCTTTGGACCATCCAAAAGTGCCCCCAAAGGAAGGCTTTGGGTACAAGAGAACTCCCCAGGGGAGCCTTTACGCAGCCCCACATGCAACTGGACCCTCCGGGTTCGCTGTTTCCGAGTATCCCTAAACATAGACCTAGCCGGCATCGAATACAACAGAAAACTCAGGCCCCAGGAAATGCCTTGCGAGACCCTTTTCGCCCATCCAAAAGTGCCCCCAAAGGAAGGCTTTGGGTACATCTGAAGTTCCCAGGGGAGCCTTTATGCAGCCCCACATGCAACTGGACCCTCCGGGTTCGCTGTTTCCGAGTATCCCTAAACATAGCCCTAGCCGTCATCGGAGAGGAGTGAAAAATCAGGCCCCAGGAAATGCGTTCCAAGCCATTTTCCCCCTCCAAAAGTGCCCCAAAGGAAGGCTTTGGGTACAAGTGAACTCCCCAGGGGAGCCTTTACGCAGCCCCACATGCAACTGGACCATCTGGGTTCGCTGTTCCTGAGCAAATCTAAACGTAGCCCTAGAAGTCATTGGAGACGAGTGAAAAATCAGTCCCCAGGAAATGCCTTGCGAGTACCTTTGGACCATCCTAAAGTGCACTCAAAGGAAGGATTTGGGTACAAGTGAACTCCCCGGGGGATCCTTTACGCAGCCCCACATGCAACTGGACCCTCCGGGTTCGATTTTTCCGAGCATCCCTAAACATAGCCCTAGCCAGCATCGAAGACGACTGAAAAATCAGGCCGCAGGAAATGCGTTGCGAGCCCTATTCACCAATCCAAAAGTGCCCCCAAAGGAAGGCTTTGGGTACAAGTGAACTCCCCAGGGGAGCCTTTACGCAGCCCCACATGCAACTGGACCCTCCGGGTTCGATTTTTCCGAGCAACCCTAAATATATCTTTAGCCAGCATGGGAGAAGACTGAAAAACCGGGCCCCAGAAAACGCGTTCCAAGCCGCTTTCGCCCATCCAATAGTGTCACCAACGGAAGGCTTTGGGTACAACTGAACTCCCCAGGGGAGCCTTTACGCAGCCCCACATGCAAATGGACCCTCCGGGTTCGCTGTTCCTGAGTATCCCTAAACACAACCCTAGCTGGCATCGAAGACGACTGAAAAATCAGGCCCCAGGAAATGCGTTCCAAGCCCTTTTAGCCCATCCAAAAGTGCCCCTAAAGTAAGGCTTTGGGTACAAGAGAACTCCCCAGGGGAGCCTTTACGCAGCCCCACATGCAACTGGACCCTCCGGGTTCGCTGTTCCTGAGTATCCCTAAAAATAGCCCTAGCCGTCTTCGGAGACGAGTGAAAAATCAGGCCCCAGGAAATGCGTTCCAAGCCCTTTTCGCCCATCCAAAAGTGCCCCCAAAGGAAGGCTTTGGGTACAAGTGAACTCCCCAGGGGAGCCTTTACGCAGCCCCACATGCAACTGGACCCTCCGGGTTCGATTTTTCCGAGCAACACTAAATATATCTTTAGCCGGCATGGGAGAAGACTGAAAAACCGGACCCCAGAAAAAGCGTTGCAAGCCCCTTTTGCCCATCCTATAGTGTCACCAAAGGAAATCTTTGGGTTCACGTGAACTCCCCAGGGGAGCCTTTACGCAGCCCCACATGCAACTGGACCCTCCGGAATCGCTGTTCCTGAGTATCCCTAAACATATCCCTAGCCGGCATCGAAGACGACTGAAAAATCAGGCCCCAGGAAATGCGTTCCAAGACCTTTTCACCCATCCAAAAGTGCCCCCAAAGGAAGGCTTTGGGTACAAGTGAACTCCCCAGGGGAGCCTTTACGCAGCCCCACATGCAACTGGACCCTCCGAGATCGCTGTTCCTGAGCAAACCTAAACGTAGCCCTAGCCGTCATCGGAGATGAGTGAAAAATCAGGCCCCAGGAAATGCCTTGCGAGCCCCTTTGGACCATCCAAAAGTGCCCCCAAAGGAAGGCTTTGGGTACAAGTGAACTCTTCAGGGGAGCCTTTACGCAGCCCCACATGCAACTGGACCCTCCGGGATCGCTGTTCCTGAGCAAACCTAAACGTAGCCCTAGCCGTCATCGGAGACGACTGAAAAATCTAGCCCCTGGAAATGAGTTGCGAGCCTCTTTGGACCATGCAAAAGTTCCCCCAAAGGAAGGCTTTGGGTACAAGAGAACTCCCCAGGGGAGCCTTTACGCAGCCCCACATGCAACTGGACCCTCCGGGTTCGCTGTTTCCGAGTATCCCTAAACATAGACCTAGCCGGCATCGAATACAACAGAAAACTCAGGCCCCAGGAAATGCCTTGCGAGACCCTTTTCGCCCATCCAAAAGTGCCCCCAAAGGAAGGCTTTGGGTACATCTGAAGTTCCCAGGGGAGCCTTTATGCAGCCCCACATGCAACTGGACCCTCCGGGTTCGCTGTTTCCGAGTATCCCTAAACATAGCCCTAGCCGTCATCGGAGAGGAGTGAAAAATCAGGCCCCAGGAAATGCGTTCCAAGCCATTTTCCCCCTCCAAAAGTGCCCCAAAGGAAGGCTTTGGGTACAAGTGAACTCCCCAGGGGAGCCTTTACGCAGCCCCACATGCAACTGGACCATCTGGGTTCGCTGTTCCTGAGCAAATCTAAACGTAGCCCTAGAAGTCATTGGAGACGAGTGAAAAATCAGTCCCCAGGAAATGCCTTGCGAGTACCTTTGGACCATCCTAAAGTGCACTCAAAGGAAGGATTTGGGTACAAGTGAACTCCCCGGGGGATCCTTTACGCAGCCCCACATGCAACTGGACCCTCCGGGTTCGATTTTTCCGAGCATCCCTAAACATAGCCCTAGCCAGCATCGAAGACGACTGAAAAATCAGGCCGCAGGAAATGCGTTGCGAGCCCTTTTCACCAATCCAAAAGTGCCCCCAAAGGAAGGCTTTGGGTACAAGTGAACTCCCCAGGGGAGCCTTTACGCAGCCCCACATGCAACTGGACCCTCCGGGTTCGCTGATTCCGAGTATCCCTAAACATATCCCTAGCCGGCATCGAAGACGACTGAAAAATCAGGCCCCAGGAAATGCGTTCCTAACCCTTTTTGCCCATCCAAAAGTGCCCCCAAAGGAAGGCTTTCGGTACAAGAGAACTCCCCAGGGGAGCCTTTACGCAGCCCCACATGCAACTGTATCCTCCGGGATCGGTGTTCCTGAGCAAACCTAAACATAGCCCTAGCTGTCATCGGAGACGAGTGAAAAATCAGGCCCCAGGAAATGCGTTGCAAGCCCGTTTTGCCCATCCAAAAGTGCCCCCAAAGGAAGGCTTTGGGTACAAGTGAACTCCCCGGGGGACCCTTTACGCAGCCCAACATGCAACTGGACCCTCCGTGTTCGATTTTTCCGAGCAACCCTAAATATATCCCTAGCCGACATGGGAGAAGACTGAAAAACCGGGCCCCAGAAAACGCGTTGCAAGCCCCTTTCGCCCATACAAAAGTGTCACCAAAGGAAGGCTTTGGGTACAACTGAACTCCCCGGGGGAGCCTTTACGCAGCCCCACATGCAACTGGACCCTCCGGGTTCGATTTTTCCGAGCATCCCTAAACATAGCCCTAACCGGCATCGAAGACGACTGAAAAATCAGGCCCCAGGAAATGCGTTCCAAGCCCGTTTCGCCCATCCAAAAGTGTCACGAAAGGAAGGCTTTTGGTACAAGTGAACTCCCCGGGGGACACTTTACGCAGCCCCACGTGCAACTGGACCCTCCGGGTTCGCTGTTCCTGAGCAAACCTAAAAGTAGCCCTAGCCGTCATCGGAGACGAGTGAAAAATCAGGCCTCAGGAAATGCGTTCCAAACCCTTTTCGCCCATCCAAAAGTGCCCCCAAAGGAAGGCTTTGGGTACAAGTGAACTCCCCAGGGGAGACTTTACGCAGCCCCACATGCAACTGGACCCTCCGTGTTCGATTTTCCGAGCATTCCTAAACATAGCCCTAGCCGGCATCGAATACAAATGAAAAATCAGGCCCCAGGAAATGCGTTGCGAGCCTCTTTGGACCATCTAAAAATGCCCCCAAAGGAGGGCTTTCGGTATAAGTGAACTCTTCAGGGGAGCCTTTACGCAGCCCCACATGCAACTGGACCCTCCGGGTTCGCTGTTCCTGAGCAAACCGAAATGTAGCCCTAGCCGTCATCGGAGATTAGTGAAAAATCAGGACCCAGGAAATGCGTTGCGAGCCCCTTTGGACAATCCAAAAGTGCCCCCAGAGGAAGGCTTTGGGTACAAGTGAACTCCCCAGGGGAGCCTTTACGCAGCCCCACATGCAACTGGACCCTCCGGGTTCGCTGTTTCCGAGCATCCCTAAACATAACCCTAGGCGGCATTGAAGATGACTGAAAAATCAGGGCCCAGGTAATGCGTTCCAAGCCCCTTTGGACCATCCAAAAGTGCCCCCAAAGGAAGGCTTTGGGTACAAGTGAACTCCCCAGGGGAGACTTTACGCAGCCCCACATGCAACTGGACCCTCCGGGTTCGATTTTCCGAGCATTCCTAAACATATCCCTAGCCGGCATCGAATACGAGTGAAAAATCAGGCCCCAGGAAATGCGTTCCAAGCCCTTTTCGCCCATCCAAATGTGCCCCCAAAGGAAGGCTTTGGGTACAAGTGAACTCCCCAGGGGAGCCTTTACGCAGCCCCACATGCAACTGGACCCTCCGTGTTCGATTTTCCGAGCATTCCTAAACATAGCCCTAGCCGGCATCGAATACGAATGAAAAATCAGGCCCCAGGAAATGCGTTTCGAGCCCTTTTTGCCCATCTAAAAATGCCCCCAAAGGAGGGCTTTCGGTACAAGTGAACTCCCCAGGGGAGCCTTTACGCAGCCCCACATGCAACTGGACCCTCCGGGTTCACTGTTCCTGAGCAAACCTAAACGTAGCCCTAGCCGTCATCGGAGACGAGTGAAAAATCAGGCCCCAGGAAATGCATTGCGAGCCCCTTTGGACCATCCAAAAGTACCCCCAAAGGAAGGCTTTGGGTACAAGTGAACTCCCCAGGGGAGCCTTTACGCAGCCCCACGTGCAACTGGACCCTCCGGTTTCGATTTTTCCGAGCAAGCCTAAATATATCCCTAGCCGGCATGGGAGAAGACTGAAAAACCGGGCCCCAGGAAATGCGTTGCGAGCCCTTTTCACCCATCCAAAAGTGCCCCCAAAGGAAGGCTTTGGGTACAAGTGAACTCCCCAGGGTAGCCTTTACGCAGCCCCACATGCAACTGGACCCTCTGTTTTTGCTGTTCCTGAGCAAATTTATACGTTTCCATAGCCGTCATCGGAGACGAGTGAAAAATCAGGCCCCAGGACATGCGTTGCGAGCCCCTTTGGACCATCCAAAAGTGCCCCCAGAGGAAGGCTTTGGGTACAAGTGAACTCCCCAGGGGAGCCTTTACGCAGCCCCACATGCAACTGGACCCTCCGGGATCGCTGTTCCTGAGCAAACCTAAACGTAGCCCTAGCCGTCATCGGAAACGAGTGAAAAATCAGGCCCCAGGAAATGCGTTCCAAGCCCTTTTCGCCCATCCAAAAGTGCCCCCAAAGGAAGGCTTTGGGTACAAGTGAACTCCCAGGGGAGCCTTTACGCAGCCCCACATGCAACTGGACCCTCCGGGTTCGATTTTTCCGAGGAACCCTAAATATATCCTTAGCCGGCATGGGAGAAGATTGAAAAACCGGGCCCCAGAAAACGCGTTTCAAGCCCCTTTCGCCCATCCAAAAGTGTCACCAAAGGAAGTCTTTGGGTACAAGTGAACTCCCCAGGGGAGCCTTTACGCAGCCCCACATGCAACTGGACCCTCCGGGTTCGCTGTTCCTGAGCAAACCTAAACGTAGCCCTAGCCGTCATCGGAGACGAGTGAAAAATCAGGCCCCAGGAAATGCATTGCGAGCCCCTTTGGACCATCCAAAAGTGCCCCCAAAGGAAGGCTTTGGGTACAAGTGAACTCCCCAGGGGAGCCTTTACGCAGCCCCACATGCAACTGGACCCTGCGGTTTCGATTTTTCCGAGCAAGCCTAAATATATCCCTAGCCGGCATGGGAGAAGACTGAAAAACCGGGCCCCAGGAAATGCGTTGCGAGCCCTTTTCACCCATCCAAAAGTGCCCCCAAAGGAAGGCTTTGGGTACAAGTGAACTCCCCAGGGGAGCCTTTACGCAGCCCCACATGCAACTGGACCCTCCGGGATCGCTGTTCCTTAGCAAACCGAAATGTAACCCTAGCCGTCATCGGAGATTAGTGAAAAATCAGGCCCCAGTAAATGCGTTGCGAGCCCCTTTGGACCATCCAAGTGCCCCCAGAGGAAGGCTTTGGGTACAAGTGAACTCCCCAGGGGAGCCTTTACGCAGCCCCACATGCAACTGGACCCTCCGGGTTCGCTGTTCCTGAGCAAACCTAAACGTAGCCCTAGCCGTCATCGGAGACGAGTGAAAAATCAGGCCCCAGGAAATGCATTGCGAGCCCCTTTGGACCATCCAAAAGTGCCCCCAAAGGAAGGCTTTGGGTACAAGTGAACTCCCCAGGGGAGCCTTTACGCAGCCCCACATGCAATTGGACCCTCCGGTTTCGATTTTTCCGAGCAAGCCTAAATATATCCCTAGCCGGCATGGGAGAAGACTGAAAAACCGGGCCCCAGGAAATGCGTTGCGAGCCCTTTTCACCCATCCAAAAGTGCCCCCAAAGGAAGGCTTTGGGTACAAGTGAACTCCCCAGGGTAGCCTTTACGCAGCCCCACATGCAACTGGACCCTCTGTTTTTGCTGTTCCTGAGCAAATTTATACGTTTCCATAGCCGTCATCGGAGACGAGTGAAAAATCAGGCCCCAGGACATGCGTTGCGAGCCCCTTTGGACCATCCAAAAGTGCCCCCAGAGGAAGGCTTTGGGTACAAGTGAACTCCCCAGGGGAGCCTTTACGCAGCCCCACATGCAACTGGACCCTCCGGGATCGCTGTTCCTGAGCAAACCTAAACGTAGCCCTAGCCGTCATCGGAGACGAGTGAAAAATCAGGCCCCAGGAAATGCATTGCGAGCCCTTTTCGCCCATCCAAAAGTGCCCCCAAAGGAAGGCTTTGGGTACAAGTGAACTCCCAGGGGAGCCTTTACGCAGCCCCACATGCAACTGGACCCTCCGGGTTCGATTTTTCCGAGGAACCCTAAATATATCCTTAGCCGGCATGGGAGAACATTGAAAAACCGGGCCCCAGAAAACGCGTTTCAAGCCCCTTTCGCCCATCCAAAAGTGTCACCAAAGGAAGTCTTTGGGTTCACGTGAACTCCCCAGGGGAGCCTTTACGCAGCCCCACATGCAACTGGACCCTCCGGGTTCGCTGTTCCTGAGCAAACCTAAACGTAGCCCTAGCCGTCATCGGAGACGAGTGAAAAATCAGGCCCCAGGAAATGCATTGCGAGCCCCTTTGGACCATCCAAAAGTGCCCCCAAAGGAAGGCTTTGGGTACAAGTGAACTCCCCAGGGGAGCCTTTACGCAGCCCCACATGCAACTGGACCCTCCGGTTTCGATTTTTCCGAGCAAGCCTAAATATATCCCTAGCCGGCATGGGAGAAGACTGAAAAACCGGGCCCCAGGAAATGCGCTGCGAGCCCTTTTCACCCATCCAAAAGTGCCCCCAAAGGAAGGCTTTGGGTACAAGTGAACTCCCCAGGGTAGCCTTTACGCAGCCCCACATGCAACTGGACCCTCTGTTTTTGCTGTTCCTGAGCAAATTTATACGTTTCCATAGCCGTCATCGGAGACGAGTGAAAAATCAGGCCCCAGGACATGCGTTGCGAGCCCCTTTGGACCATCCAAAAGTGCCCCCAGAGGAAGGCTTTGGGTACAAGTGAACTCCCCAGGGGAGCCTTTACGCAGCCCCACATGCAACTGGACCCTCCGGGATCGCTGTTCCTTAGCAAACCGAAATGTACCTCTAGCCGTCATCGGAGATTAGTGAAAAATCAGGCCCCAGTAAATGCGTTGCGAGCCCCTTTGGACCATCCAAGTGCCCCCAGAGGAAGGCTTTGGGTACAAGTGAACTCCCCAGGGGAGCCTTTACGCAGCCCCACATGCAACTGGACCCTCCGGGTTCGCTGTTTCTGAGCAAACCTAAACGTAGCCCTAGCCGTCATCGGAGACGAGTGAAAAATCAGGCCCCAGGAAATGCATTGCGAGCCCCTTTGGACCATCCAAAAGTGCCCCCAAAGGAAGGCTTTGGGTACAAGTGAACTCCCCAGGGGAGCCTTTACGCAGCCCCACGTGCAACTGGACCCTCCGGTTTCGATTTTTCCGAGCAAGCCTATATATATCCCTAGCCGGCATGGGAGAAGACTGAAACACCGGGCCCCAGGAAATGCGTTGCGAGCCCTTTTCACCCATCCAAAAGTGCCCCCAAAGGAAGGCTTTGGGTACAAGTGAACTCCCCAGGGTAGCCTTTACGCAGCCCCACATGCAACTGGACCCTCTGTTTTTGCTGTTCCTGAGCAAATATATACTTTTCCATAGCCGACATCGGAGACGAGTGAAAAATCAGGCCCCAGGACATGCGTTGCGAGCCCCTTTGGACCATCCAAAAGTGACCCCAGAGGAAGGCTTTGGGTACAAGTGAACTCCCCAGGGGAGCCTTTACGCAGCCCCACATGCAACTGGACCCTCCGGGTTCGCTCTTCCTGAGCAAACCTAAACGTAGCCCTAGCCGTCATCGGAGACGAGTGAAAAATCAGGCCCCAGGAAATGCGTTGCGAGCCCTTTTCGCCCATCCAAAAGTGCCCCCAAAGGAAGGCTTTGCGTACATCTGAAGTTCCCAGGGGAGCCTTTACGCAGCCCCACATGCAACTGGACCCTCCGGGTTCGATTTTTCCGAGGAACCCTAAATATATCCTTAGCCGGCATGGGAGAAGATTGAAAAACCGGGCCCCAGAAAACGCGTTTCAAGCCCCTTTCGCCCATCCAAAAGTGTCACCAAAGGAAGTCTTTGGTTTCACGTGAACTCCCCAGGGGAGCCTTTACGCAGCCCCACATGCAACTGGACCCTCCGGGTTCGCTGTTCCTGAGCAAACCTAAACGTAGCCCTAGCCGTCATCGGAGACGAGTGAAAAATCAGGCCCCAGGAAATGCATTGCGAGCCCCTTTGGACCATCCAAAAGTGCCCCCAAAGGAAGGCTTTGGGTACAAGTGAACTCCCCAGGGGAGCCTTTACGCAGCCCCACATGCAACTGGACCCTCCGGTTTCGATTTTTCCGAGCAAGCCTAAATATATCCCTAGCCGGCATGGGAGAAGACTGAAAAACCGGGCCCCAGGAAATGCGTTGCGAGCCCTTTTCACCCATCCAAAAGTGCCCCCAAAGGAAGGCTTTGGGTACAAGTGAACTCCCCAGGGGAGCCTTTACGCAGCCCCACATGCAACTGGACCCTCCGGGTTCGCTGTTCCTGAGCAAACCGAAATGTAACCCTAGCCGTCATCGGAGATTAGTGAAAAATCAGGCCCCAGTAAATGCGTTGCGAGCCCCTTTGGACCATCCAAGTGCCCCCAGAGGAAGGCTTTGGGTACAAGTGAACTCCCCAGGGGAGCCTTTACGCAGCCCCACATGCAACTGGACCCTCTGTTTTTGCTGTTCCTGAGCAAATTTATACTTTTCCATAGCCGTCATCGGAGACGAGTGAAAAATCAGGCCCCAGGACATGCGTTGCGAGCCCCTTTGGACCATCCAAAAGTGCGCCCAGAGGAAGGCTTTGGGTACAAGTGAACTGCCCAGGGGAGCCTTTACGCAGCCCCACATGCAACTGGACCCTCCGGGATCGCTGTTCCTGAGCAAACCTAAACGTAGCCCTAGCCGTCATCGGAGACGAGTGAAAAATCAGGCCCCAGGAAATGCGTTGCGAGCCCTTTTCGCCCATCCAAAAGTGCCCCCAAAGGAAGGCTTTGCGTACATCTGAAGTTCCCAGGGGAGCCTTTACGCAGCCCCACATGCAACTGGACCCTCCGGGTTCGATTTTTCCGAGGAACCCTAAATATATCCTTAGCCGGCATGGGAGAAGATTGAAAAACCGGGCCCCAGAAAACGCGTTTCAAGCCCCTTTCGCCCATCCAAAAGTGTCACCAAAGGAAGTCTTTGGTTTCACGTGAACTCCCCAGGGGAGCCTTTACGCAGCCCCACATGCAACTGGACCCTCCGGGTTCGCTGTTCCTGAGCAAACCTAAACGTAGCCCTAGCCGTCATCGGAGATGAGTGAAAAATCAGGCCCCAGGAAATGCATTGCGAGCCCCTTTGGACCATCTAAAAGTGCCCCCAAAGGAAGGCTTTGGGTACAAGTGAACTCCCCAGGGGAGCCTTTACGCAGCCCCACATGCAACTGGACCCTCCGGGTTCGCTGTTCCTGAGCAAACGTAAACACAGCACGAGCCGTCATCAGAGACGAGTGAAAAATCTGGATCCCAAGAAATGCCTTGCGAGCCCCTTTGGACCATCCAAAAGTGCCCCCAAAGGAAGGCTTTGGGTACAAGAGAACTCCCCAGGGGAGCCTTTACGCAGCCCCACATGCAACTGGACCCTCCGGGTTCGCTGTTCCTGAGCAAACCTAAACGTATCCCTAGCCGTCATCGGAGACGAGTGAAAAATCAGGCCCCAGGAAATGCGTTGCGAGCCCCTTTGGACCATCCAAAAGTGCCCCCAAAGGAAAGCTTTGGGTACAAGTGAACTCCCCAGGGGAGCCTTTACGCAGCCCCACATGCAACTGGACCCTCCGGGATCGCTGTTCCTGAGCAAACCTAAACGTTTCCATAGCCGTCATCGGAGACGACTGAAAAATCAGACCCCAGGAAATGCCTTGCGAGACACTTTTGACCATCCAAAAGTGCCCCCAAAGGAAGGCTTTGGGTACAAGAGAACTCCCCAGGGGAGCCTTTACGCAGCCCCACATGCAACTGGACCCTCCGGGTTCGATTTTTCCGAGCAACCCTAAATATATCTTTAGCCAGCATTGGAGAAGACTGAAAAACCGGGCCCCAGAAAACGCGTTGCAAGCCGCTTTCGCCCATCCAATAGTGTCACCAACGGAAGGCTTTGGGTACAACTGAACTCCCCAGGGGAGCCTTTACGCAGTCCCACATGCAAATGGACCCTCCGGGTTCGCTGTTCCTGAGTATCCCTAAACACAACCCTAGCTGGCATCGAAGACGACTGAAAAATCAGGCCCCACGAAATGCGTTCCAAGACCTTTTTGCCCATCCAAAAATGCCCCCAAAGGAAGGCTTTGGGTACAAGAGAACTCCCCAGGGGAGCCTTTACGCAGCCCCACATGCAACTGGACCCTCCGGGTTCGCTGTTCCTGAGTATCCCTAAAAATAGCCCTAGCCGTCTTCGGAGACGACTGAAAAATCAGGCCCCAGGAAATGCGTTCCAAGCCCTTTTCGCCCATCCAAAAGTGCCCCCAAAGGAAGGCTTTGGGTACAAGTGAACTCCCCAGGGGAGCCTTTACGCAGCCCCACATGCAACTGGACCCTCCGGGTTCGATTTTTCCGAGCAACACTAAATATATCTTTAGCCGGCATGGGAGAAGACTGAAAAACCGGACCCCAGAAAAAGCGTTGCAAGCCCCTTTTGCCCATCCAATAGTGTCACCAAAGGAAATCTTTGGGTTCACGTGAACTCCCCAGGGGAGCCTTTACGCAGCCCCACATGCAACTGGACCCTCCGGAATCGCTGTTCCTGAGTATCCCTAAACATATCCCTAGCCGGCACCGAAGACGACTGAAAAATCAGGCCCCAGGAAATGCGTTCCAAGACCTTTTCACCCATCCAAAAGTGCCCCGCAAAGGAAGTCTTTGGGTACAAGTGAACTCCCCAGGGGAGCCTTTACGCAGCCCCACATGCAACTGGACCCTCCGAGATCGATGTTCCTGAGCAAACCTAAACGTAGCCCTAGCCGTCATCAGAGATGAGTGAAAAATCAGGCCCCAGGAAATGCCTTGCGAGCCCCTTTGGACCATCCAAAAGTGCCCCCAAAGGAAGGCTTTGGGTACAAGTGAACTCTTCAGGGGAGCCTTTACGCAGCCCCACATGCAACTGGACCCTCCGGGATCGCTGTTCCTGAGCAAACCTAAAAGTAGCCCTAGCCGTCATCGGAGACGACTGAAAAATCTAGCCCCAGGAAATGAGTTGCGAGCCTCTTTGGACCATGCAAAAGTTCCCCCAAAGGAAGGCTTTGGGTACAAGAGAACTCCCCAGGGGAGCCTTTACGCAGCCCCACATGCAACTGGACCCTCCGGGTTCGCTGTTTCCGAGTATCCCTAAACATAGACCTAGCCGGCATCGAATACAACAGAAAACTCAGGCCCCAGGAAATGCCTTGCGAGACCCTTTACGCCCATCCAAAAGTGCCCCCAAAGGAAGGCTTTGGGTACATCTGAAGTTCCCAGGGGAGCCTTTATGCAGCCCCACATGCAACTGGACCCTCCGGGTTCGCTGTTTCCGAGTATCCCTAAACCGTCATCGGAGAGGAGTGAAAAATCAGGCCCCAGGAAATGCGTTCCAAGCCATTTTCCCCCTCCAAAAGTGCCCCAAAGGAAGGCTTTGGGTACAAGTGAACTCCCCAGGGGAGCCTTTACGCAGCCCCACATGCAACTGGACCATCTGGGTTCGCTGTTCCTGAGCAAATCTAAACGTAGCCCTAGAAGTCATTGGAGACGAGTGAAAAATCAGTCCCCAGGAAATGCCTTGCGAGTACCTTTGGACCATCCTAAAGTGCACTCAAAGGAAGGATTTGGGTACAAGTGAACTCCCCGGGGGATCCTTTACGCAGCCCCACATGCAACTGGACCCTCCGGGTTCGATTTTTCCGAGCATCCCTAAACATAGCCCTAGCCAGCATCGAAGACGACTGAAAAATCAGGCCCCAGGAAATGCGTTGCGAGCCCTTTTCACCAATCCAAAAGTGCCCCCAAAGGAAGGCTTTGGGTACAAGTGAACTCCCCAGGGGAGCCTTTACGCAGCCCCACATGCAACTGGACCCTCCGGGTTCGCTGATTCCGAGTATCCCTAAATATATCCCTAGCCGGCATCGAAGACGACTGAAAAATCAGGCCCCAGGAAATGCGTTCCTAACCCTTTTTGCCCATCCAAAAGTGCACCCAAAGGAAGGCTTTGCATACAAGAGAACTCCCCAGGGGAGCCTTTACGCAGCCCCACATGCAACTGTATCCTCCGGGATTGGTGTTCCTGAGCAAACCTAAACATAACCCTAGCTGTCATCGGAGACGAGTGAAAAATCAGGCCCCAGGAAATGCGTTGCGAGCCCCTTTGGACCATCCAAAAGTGCCCCCAAAGGAAGGCTTTGGGTACAAGAAAACTCCCCAGGGGAGGCTTTACGCATCCCAACATGCAACTGGACCCTCCGGGTTCGATTTTTAGAGCAACCCTAAACATATCCCTAGCCGGCATCGAAGACGAGTGAAAAACCGGGCCCCAGAAAACGCGTTGCAAGCCCCTTTCACCCATACAAAAGTGTCACCAAAGGAAGGCTTTGGGTACAACTGAACTCCCCGGGGGAGCCTTTACGCAGCCCCACATGCAACTGGACCCTCCGGGTTCGATTTTTCCGAGCATCCCTAAACATAGCCCTAGCCGGCATCGAAGACGACTGAAAAATCAGGCCCCAGGAAATGCGTTCCAAGCCCGTTTCGCCCATCCAAATGTGTCACGAAAGGAAGGCTTTGGGTAAAAGTGAACTCCCCGGGGGACCCTTTACGCAGCCCCACGTGCAACTGGACCCTCCGGGTTCGCTGTTCCTGAGCAAACCTAAACGTAGCCCTAGCCGTCATCGGAGACGAGGGAAAAATCAGGCCTCAGGAAATGCGTTCTAAGCCCTTTTCGCCCATCCAAAAGTGCCCCCAAAGGAAGGCTTTGGGTACAAGTGAACTGCCCAGGGGAGACTTTACGCAGCCCCACATGCAACTGGACCCTCCGTGTTCGATTTTCCGAGCATTCCTAAACATAGCCCTAGCCGGCATCGAATACAAATGAAAAATCAGGCCCCAGGAAATGCGTTGCGAGCCCTTTTCGCCCATCTAAAAATGCCCCCAAAGGAGGGCTTTCGGTACAAGTGAACTCCCCAGGGGAGCCTTTACGCAGCCCCACATGCAACTGGACCCTCCGGGTTCGCTGTTTCCGAGCATCCCTAAACATAACCCTAGGCGGCATTGAAGATGACTGAAAAATCAGGGCCCAGGAAATGCGTTCCAAGCCCCTTTGGACCATCCAAAAGTGCCCCCAAAGGAAGGCTTTGGGTACAAGTGAACTCCCCAGGGGAGCCTTTACGCAGCCCCACATGCAACTGGACCCTCCGGGTTCGATTTTCCGAGCATTCCTAAACATATCCCTAGCCGGCATCGAATACGAGTGAAAAATCAGGCCCCAGGAAATGCGTTCCAAGCCCTTTTCGCCCATCCAAAAGTGCCCCCAAAGGAAGGCTTTGGGTAGAAGTGAACTGCCCAGGGGAGACTTTACGCAGCCCCACATGCAACTGGACCCTCCGTGTTCGATTTTCCGAGCATTCCTAAACATAGCCCTAGCCGGCATCGAATACGAATGAAAAATCAGGCCCCAGGAAATGCGTTGCGAGCCCTTTTCGCCCATCTAAAAATGCCCCCAAAGGAGGGCTTTCGGTACAAGTGAACTCCCCAGGGGAGCCTTTACGCAGCCCCACATGCAACTGGACCCTCCGGGTTCGCTGTTCCTGAGCAAACCGAAATGTAACCCTAGCTGTCATCGGAGACGAGTGAAAAATCAGGCCCCAGGAAATGCGTTGCGAGCCCCTTTGGACCATCCAAAAGTGCCCCCATAGGAAGGCTTTGGGTACAAGACAACTCCCCAGGGGAGGCTTTACGCATCCCAACATGCAACTGGACCCTCCGGTTTCGATTTTTCCGAGCAAACCTAAATATATCCCTAGCCGGCATGGGAGAAGACTGAAAAACCGGGCCCCAGGAAATGCGTTGTGAGCCCTTTTCACCCATCCAAAAGTGCCCCCAAAGGAAGGCTTTGGGTACAAGTGAACTCCCCAGGGGAGCCTTTACGCAGCCCCACATGCAACTGGACCCTCTGTTTTTGCTGTTCCTGAGCAAATTTTTACGTTTCCATAGCCGTCATCGGAGACGAGTGAAAAATCAGGCCCCAGGACATGCGTTGCGAGCCCCTTTGGACCATCCAAAAGTGCCCCCAGAGGAAGGCTTTGGGTACAAGTGAACTCCCCAGGGGAGCCTTTACGCAGCACCACATGCAACTGGACCCTCCGGGTTCGATTTTTCCGAGGAACCCTAAATATATCCTTAGCCGGCATGGGAGAAGATTGAAAAACCGGGCCACAGAAAACGCGTTTCAAGCCCCTTTCGCCCATCCAAAAGTGTCACCAAAGGAAGTCTTTGGGTTCACGTGAACTCCCCAGGGGAGCCTTTACGCAGCCCCACATGCAACTGGACCCTCCGTTTTCGCTGTTCCTGAGCAAACCTATACGTTTCCATAGCCGTCATCGGAGACGAGTGAAAAATCAGGCCCCAGGACATGCGTTGCGAGCCCCTTTGGACCATCCAAAAGTGGCACCAAAGGAAGGCTTTGGGTACAAGTGAACTCCCCAGGGGAGCCTTTACGCAGCCCCACATGCGACTGGACCCTCCGGGTTCGCTGTTCCTGAGCAAACGTAAACACAGCACGAGCCGTCATCAGAGACGAGTGAAAAACCTGTATCCCAAGAAATGCCTTGCGAGCACCTTTGGACCATCCAAAAGTGCCACCAAAGGAAGGCTTTGAGTACAAGAGAACTCCCCAGGGGAGCCTTTACGCAGCCCCACATGCAACTGGACCCTCCGGGTTCGCTGTTTCCGAGTATCCCTAAACATAGCCCTAGCCGTCATCGAAGACGAGTGACAAATCAGGCCCCAGGAAATGCGTTGCGAGCCCCTTTGGACCATCCAAAAGTGCCCCCAAAGGAAGGCTTTGGGTACAAGAGAACTCCCCAGGGGAGCCTTTACGCAGCCCCACATGCAACTGGACCCTCCGGAATCGCTGTTCCTGAGTATCCCTAAACATATCCCTAGCCGGCATCGAAGACGACTGAAAAATCAGGCCCCAGGAAATGCGTTCCAAGACCTTTTCACCCATCCAAAAGTGCCCCCAAAGGAAGGCTTTGGGTACAAGTGAACTCCCCAGGGGAGCCTTTACGCAGCCCCACATGCAACTGGACCCTCCGGGATCGCTGTTCCTGAGCAAACCTAAACGTAGCCCTAGCCGTCATCGGAGACGAGTGAAAAATCAGGCCCCAGGAAATGCCTTGCGAGCCCCTTTGGACCATCCAAAAGTGCCCCCAAAGGAAGGCTTTGGGTACAAGTGAACTCTTCAGGGGAGCCTTTACGCAGCCCCACATGCAACTGGACCCTCCGGGATCGCTGTTCCTGAGCAAACCTAAACGTAGCCCTAGCCGTCATCGGAGATGACTGAAAAATCTAGCCCCAGGAAATGAGTTGCGAGCCCCTTTGGACCATCCAAAAGTGCCCCCAAAGGAAGGCTTTGGGTACAAGAGAACTCCCCAGGGGAGCCTTTACGCAGCCCCACATGCAACTGGACCCTCCGGGTTCGCTGTTTCCGAGTATCCCTAAACATAGACCTAGCCGGCATCGAATACAACAGAAAACTCAGGCCCCAGGAAATGCCTTGCGAGACCCTTTTCGCCCATCCAAAAGTGCCCCCAAAGGAAGGCTTTGGGTACATCTGAAGTTCCCAGGGGAGCCTTTATGCAGCCCCACATGCAACTGGACCCTCCGGGTTCGCTGTTTCCGAGTATCCCTAAACATAGCCCTAGCCGTCATCGGAGAGGAGTGAAAAATCAGGCCCCAGGAAATGCGTTCCAAGCCATTTTCCCCCTCCAAAAGTGCCCCAAAGGAAGGCTTTGGGTACAAGTGAACTCCCCAGGGGAGCCTTTACGCAGCCCCACATGCAACTGGACCATCTGGGTTCGCTGTTCCTGAGCAAATCTAAACGTAGCCCTAGAAGTCATTGGAGACGAGTGAAAAATCAGTCCCCAGGAAATGCCTTGCGAGTACCTTTGGACCATCCTAAAGTGCACTCAAAGGAAGGATTTGGGTACAAGTGAACTCCCCGGGGGATCCTTTACGCAGCCCCACATGCAACTGGACCCTCCGGGTTCGATTTTTCCGAGCATCCCTAAACATAGCCCTAGCCAGCATCGAAGACGACTGAAAAATCAGGCCGCAGGAAATGCGTTGCGAGCCCTATTCACCAATCCAAAAGTGCCCCCAAAGGAAGGCTTTGGGTACAAGTGAACTCCCCAGGGGAGCCTTTACGCAGCCCCACATGCAACTGGACCCTCCGGGTTCGATTTTTCCGAGCAACCCTAAATATATCTTTAGCCAGCATGGGAGAAGACTGAAAAACCGGGCCCCAGAAAACGCGTTCCAAGCCGCTTTCGCCCATCCAATAGTGTCACCAACGGAAGGCTTTGGGTACAACTGAACTCCCCAGGGGAGCCTTTACGCAGCCCCACATGCAAATGGACCCTCCGGGTTCGCTGTTCCTGAGTATCCCTAAACACAACCCTAGCTGGCATCGAAGACGACTGAAAAATCAGGCCCCAGGAAATGCGTTCCAAGCCCTTTTAGCCCATCCAAAAGTGCCCCTAAAGTAAGGCTTTGGGTACAAGAGAACTCCCCAGGGGAGCCTTTACGCAGCCCCACATGCAACTGGACCCTCCGGGTTCGCTGTTCCTGAGTATCCCTAAAAATAGCCCTAGCCGTCTTCGGAGACGAGTGAAAAATCAGGCCCCAGGAAATGCGTTCCAAGCCCTTTTCGCCCATCCAAAAGTGCCCCCAAAGGAAGGCTTTGGGTACAAGTGAACTCCCCAGGGGAGCCTTTACGCAGCCCCACATGCAACTGGACCCTCCGGGTTCGATTTTTCCGAGCAACACTAAATATATCTTTAGCCGGCATGGGAGAAGACTGAAAAACCGGACCCCAGAAAAAGCGTTGCAAGCCCCTTTTGCCCATCCTATAGTGTCACCAAAGGAAATCTTTGGGTTCACGTGAACTCCCCAGGGGAGCCTTTACGCAGCCCCACATGCAACTGGACCCTCCGGAATCGCTGTTCCTGAGTATCCCTAAACATATCCCTAGCCGGCATCGAAGACGACTGAAAAATCAGGCCCCAGGAAATGCGTTCCAAGACCTTTTCACCCATCCAAAAGTGCCCCCAAAGGAAGGCTTTGGGTACAAGTGAACTCCCCAGGGGAGCCTTTACGCAGCCCCACATGCAACTGGACCCTCCGAGATCGCTGTTCCTGAGCAAACCTAAACGTAGCCCTAGCCGTCATCGGAGACGAGTGAAAAATCAGGCCCCAGGAAATGCCTTGCGAGCCCCTTTGGACCATCCAAAAGTGCCCCCAAAGGAAGGCTTTGGGTACAAGTGAACTCTTCAGGGGAGCCTTTACGCAGCCCCACATGCAACTGGACCCTCCGGGATCGCTGTTCCTGAGCAAACCTAAACGTAGCCCTAGCCGTCATCGGAGACGACTGAAAAATCTAGCCCCTGGAAATGAGTTGCGAGCCTCTTTGGACCATGCAAAAGTTCCCCCAAAGGAAGGCTTTGGGTACAAGAGAACTCCCCAGGGGAGCCTTTACGCAGCCCCACATGCAACTGGACCCTCCGGGTTCGCTGTTTCCGAGTATCCCTAAACATAGACCTAGCCGGCATCGAATACAACAGAAAACTCAGGCCCCAGGAAATGCCTTGCGAGACCCTTTTCGCCCATCCAAAAGTGCCCCCAAAGGAAGGCTTTGGGTACATCTGAAGTTCCCAGGGGAGCCTTTATGCAGCCCCACATGCAACTGGACCCTCCGGGTTCGCTGTTTCCGAGTATCCCTAAACATAGCCCTAGCCGTCATCGGAGAGGAGTGAAAAATCAGGCCCCAGGAAATGCGTTCCAAGCCATTTTCCCCCTCCAAAAGTGCCCCAAAGGAAGGCTTTGGGTACAAGTGAACTCCCCAGGGGAGCCTTTACGCAGCCCCACATGCAACTGGACCATCTGGGTTCGCTGTTCCTGAGCAAATCTAAACGTAGCCCTAGAAGTCATTGGAGACGAGTGAAAAATCAGTCCCCAGGAAATGCCTTGCGAGTACCTTTGGACCATCCTAAAGTGCACTCAAAGGAAGGATTTGGGTACAAGTGAACTCCCCGGGGGATCCTTTACGCAGCCCCACATGCAACTGGACCCTCCGGGTTCGATTTTTCCGAGCATCCCTAAACATAGCCCTAGCCAGCATCGAAGACGACTGAAAAATCAGGCCGCAGGAAATGCGTTGCGAGCCCTTTTCCCCCTCCAAAAGTGCCCCCAAAGGAAGGCTTTGGGTACAAGTGAACTCCCCAGGGGAGCCTTTACGCAGCCCCACATGCAACTGGACCCTCCGGGTTCGCTGATTCCGAGTATCCCTAAACATATCCCTAGCCGGCATCGAAGACGACTGAAAAATCAGGCCCCAGGAAATGCGTTCCTAACCCTTTTTGCCCATCCAAAAGTGCCCCCAAAGGAAGGCTTTCGGTACAAGAGAACTCCCCAGGGGAGCCTTTACGCAGCCCCACATGCAACTGTATCCTCCGGGATCGGTGTTCCTGAGCAAACCTAAACATAGCCCTAGCTGTCATCGGAGACGAGTGAAAAATCAGGCCCCAGGAAATGCGTTGCAAGCCCGTTTTGCCCATCCAAAAGTGCCCCCAAAGGAAGGCTTTGGGTACAAGTGAACTCCCCGGGGGACCCTTTACGCAGCCCAACATGCAACTGGACCCTCCGTGTTCGATTTTTCCGAGCAACCCTAAATATATCCCTAGCCGACATGGGAGAAGACTGAAAAACCGGGCCCCAGAAAACGCGTTGCAAGCCCCTTTCGCCCATACAAAAGTGTCACCAAAGGAAGGCTTTGGGTACAACTGAACTCCCCGGGGGAGCCTTTACGCAGCCCCACATGCAACTGGACCCTCCGGGTTCGATTTTTCCGAGCATCCCTAAACATAGCCCTAACCGGCATCGAAGACGACTGAAAAATCAGGCCCCAGGAAATGCGTTCCAAGCCCGTTTCGCCCATCCAAAAGTGTCACGAAAGGAAGGCTTTGGGTACAAGTGAACTCCCCGGGGGACACTTTACGCAGCCCCACGTGCAACTGGACCCTCCGGGTTCGCTGTTCCTGAGCAAACCTAAAAGTAGCCCTAGCCGTCATCGGAGACGAGTGAAAAATCAGGCCTCAGGAAATGCGTTCCAAACCCTTTTCGCCCATCCAAAAGTGCCCCCAAAGGAAGGCTTTGGGTACAAGTGAACTCCCCAGGGGAGACTTTACGCAGCCCCACATGCAACTGGACCCTCCGTGTTCGATTTTCCGAGCATTCCTAAACATAGCCCTAGCCGGCATCGAATACAAATGAAAAATCAGGCCCCAGGAAATGCGTTGCGAGCCTCTTTGGACCATCTAAAAATGCCCCCAAAGGAGGGCTTTCGGTATAAGTGAACTCTTCAGGGGAGCCTTTACGCAGCCCCACATGCAACTGGACCCTCCGGGTTCGCTGTTCCTGAGCAAACCGAAATGTAGCCCTAGCCGTCATCGGAGATTAGTGAAAAATCAGGACCCAGGAAATGCGTTGCGAGCCCCTTTGGACAATCCAAAAGTGCCCCCAGAGGAAGGCTTTGGGTACAAGTGAACTCCCCAGGGGAGCCTTTACGCAGCCCCACATGCAACTGGACCCTCCGGGTTCGCTGTTTCCGAGCATCCCTAAACATAACCCTAGGCGGCATTGAAGATGACTGAAAAATCAGGGCCCAGGTAATGCGTTCCAAGCCCCTTTGGACCATCCAAAAGTGCCCCCAAAGGAAGGCTTTGGGTACAAGTGAACTCCCCAGGGGAGACTTTACGCAGCCCCACATGCAACTGGACCCTCCGGGTTCGATTTTCCGAGCATTCCTAAACATATCCCTAGCCGGCATCGAATACGAGTGAAAAATCAGGCCCCAGGAAATGCGTTCCAAGCCCTTTTCGCCCATCCAAATGTGCCCCCAAAGGAAGGCTTTGGGTACAAGTGAACTCCCCAGGGGAGCCTTTACACAGCCCCACATGCAACTGGACCCTCCGTGTTCGATTTTCCGAGCATTCCTAAACATAGCCCTAGCCGGCATCGAATACGAATGAAAAATCAGGCCCCAGGAAATGCGTTTCGAGCCCTTTTTGCCCATCTAAAAATGCCCCCAAAGGAGGGCTTTCGGTACAAGTGAACTCCCCAGGGGAGCCTTTACGCAGCCCCACATGCAACTGGACCCTCCGGGTTCGCTGTTCCTGCGCAAACCGAAATGTAACCCTAGCCGTCATCGGAGATTAGTGAAAAATCAGGCCCCAGTAAATGTGTTGCGAGCCCCTTTGGACCATCCAAGTGCCCCCAGAGGAAGGCTTTGGGTACAAGTGAACTCCCCAGGGGAGCCTTTACGCAGCCCCACATGCAACTGGACCCTCCGGGTTCACTGTTCCTGAGCAAACCTAAACGTAGCCCTAGCCGTCATCGGAGACGAGTGAAAAATCAGGCCCCAGGAAATGCATTGCGAGCCCCTTTGGACCATCCAAAAGTACCCCCAAAGGAAGGCTTTGGGTACAAGTGAACTCCCCAGGGGAGCCTTTACGCAGCCCCACGTGCAACTGGACCCTCCGGTTTCGATTTTTCCGAGCAAGCCTAAATATATCCCTAGCCGGCATGGGAGAAGACTGAAAAACCGGGCCCCAGGAAATGCGTTGCGAGCCCTTTTCACCCATCCAAAAGTGCCCCCAAAGGAAGGCTTTGGGTACAAGTGAACTCCCCAGGGTAGCCTTTACGTAGCCCCACATGCAACTGGACCCTCTGTTTTTGCTGTTCCTGAGCAAATTTATACGTTTCCATAGCCGTCATCGGAGACGAGTGAAAAATCAGGCCCCAGGACATGCGTTGCGAGCCCCTTTGGACCATCCAAAAGTGCCCCCAGAGGAAGGCTTTGGGTACAAGTGAACTCCCCAGGGGAGCCTTTACGCAGCCCCACATGCAACTGGACCCTCCGGGATCGCTGTTCCTGAGCAAACCTAAACGTAGCCCTAGCCGTCATCGGAAACGAGTGAAAAATCAGGCCCCAGGAAATGCGTTCCAAGCCCTTTTCGCCCATCCAAAAGTGCCCCCAAAGGAAGGCTTTGGGTACAAGTGAACTCCCAGGGGAGCCTTTACGCAGCCCCACATGCAACTGGACCCTCCGGGTTCGATTTTTCCGAGGAACCCTAAATATATCCTTAGCCGGCATGGGAGAAGATTGAAAAACCGGGCCCCAGAAAACGCGTTTCAAGCCCCTTTCGCCCATCCAAAAGTGTCACCAAAGGAAGTCTTTGGGTACAAGTGAACTCCCCAGGGGAGCCTTTACGCAGCCCCACATGCAACTGGACCCTCCGGGTTCGCTGTTCCTGAGCAAACCTAAACGTAGCCCTAGCCGTCATCGGAGACAAGTGAAAAATCAGGCCCCAGGAAATGCATTGCCAGCCCCTTTGGACCATCCAAAAGTGCCCCCAAAGGAAGGCTTTGGGTACAAGTGAACTCCCCAGGGGAGCCTTTACGCAGCCCCACATGCAACTGGACCCTGCGGTTTCGATTTTTCCGAGCAAGCCTAAATATATCCCTAGCCGGCATGGGAGAAGACTGAAAAACCGGGCCCCAGGAAATGCGTTGCGAGCCCTTTTCACCCATCCAAAAGTGCCCCCAAAGGAAGGCTTTGGGTACAAGTGAACTCCCCAGGGGAGCCTTTACGCAGCCCCACATGCAACTGGACCCTCCGGGATCGCTGTTCCTTAGCAAACCGAAATGTAACCCTAGCCGTCATCGGAGATTAGTGAAAAATCAGGCCCCAGTAAATGCGTTGCGAGCCCCTTTGGACCATCCAAGTGCCCCCAGAGGAAGGCTTTGGGTACAAGTGAACTCCCCAGGGGAGCCTTTACGCAGCCCCACATGCAACTGGACCCTCCGGGTTCGCTGTTCCTGAGCAAACCTAAACGTAGCCCTAGCCGTCATCGGAGACGAGTGAAAAATCAGGCCCCAGGAAATGCATTGCGAGCCCCTTTGGACCATCCAAAAGTGCCCCCAAAGGAAGGCTTTGGGTACAAGTGAACTCCCCAGGGGAGCCTTTACGCAGCCCCACGTGCAATTGGACCCTCCGGTTTCGATTTTTCCGAGCAAGCCTAAATATATCCCTAGCCGGCATGGGAGAAGACTGAAAAACCGGGCCCCAGGAAATGCGTTGCGAGCCCTTTTCACCCATCCAAAAGTGCCCCCAAAGGAAGGCTTTGGGTACAAGTGAACTCCCCAGGGTAGCCTTTACGCAGCCCCACATGCAACTGGACCCTCTGTTTTTGCTGTTCCTGAGCAAATTTATACGTTTCCATAGCCGTCATCGGAGACGAGTGAAAAATCAGGCCCCAGGACATGCGTTGCGAGCCCCTTTGGACCATCCAAAAGTGCCCCCAGAGGAAGGCTTTGGGTACAAGTGAACTCCCCAGGGGAGCCTTTACGCAGCCCCACATGCAACTGGACCCTCCGGGATCGCTGTTCCTGAGCAAACCTAAACGTAGCCCTAGCCGTCATCGGAGACGAGTGAAAAATCAGGCCCCAGGAAATGCATTGCGAGCCCTTTTCGCCCATCCAAAAGTGCCCCCAAAGGAAGGCTTTGGGTACAAGTGAACTCCCAGGGGAGCCTTTACGCAGCCCCACATGCAACTGGACCCTCCGGGTTCGATTTTTCCGAGGAACCCTAAATATATCCTTAGCCGGCATGGGAGAAGATTGAAAAACCGGGCCCCAGAAAACGCGTTTCAAGCCCCTTTCGCCCATCCAAAAGTGTCACCAAAGGAAGTCTTTGGGTTCACGTGAACTCCCCAGGGGAGCCTTTACGCAGCCCCACATGCAACTGGACCCTCCGGGTTCGCTGTTCCTGAGCAAACCTAAACGTAGCCCTAGCCGTCATCGGAGACGAGTGAAAAATCAGGCCCCAGGAAATGCATTGCGAGCCCCTTTGGACCATCCAAAAGTGCCCCCAAAGGAAGGCTTTGGGTACAAGTGAACTCCCCAGGGGAGCCTTTACGCAGCCCCACATGCAACTGGACCCTCCGGTTTCGATTTTTCCGAGCAAGCCTAAATATATCCCTAGCCGGCATGGGAGAAGACTGAAAAACCGGGCCCCAGGAAATGCGTTGCGAGCCCTTTTCACCCATCCAAAAGTGCCCCCAAAGGAAGGCTTTGGGTACAAGTGAACTCCCCAGGGGAGCCTTTACGCAGCCCCACATGCAACTGGACCCTCTGTTTTTGCTGTTCCTGAGCAAATTTATACGTTTCCATAGCCGTCATCGGAGACGAGTGAAAAATCAGGCCCCAGGACATGCGTTGCGAGCCCCTTTGGACCATCCAAAAGTGCCCCCAGAGGAAGGCTTTGGGTACAAGTGAACTCCCCAGGGGAGCCTTTACGCAGCCCCACATGCAACTGGACCCTCCGGGATCGCTGTTCCTTAGCAAACCGAAATGTACCTCTAGCCGTCATCGGAGATTAGTGAAAAATCAGGCCCCAGTAAATGCGTTGCGAGCCCCTTTGGACCATCCAAGTGCCCCCAGAGGAAGGCTTTGGGTACAAGTGAACTCCCCAGGGGAGCCTTTACGCAGCCCCACATGCAACTGGACCCTCCGGGTTCGCTGTTTCTGAGCAAACCTAAACGTAGCCCTAGCCGTCATCGGAGACGAGTGAAAAATCAGGCCCCAGGAAATGCATTGCGAGCCCCTTTGGACCATCCAAAAGTGCCCCCAAAGGAAGGCTTTGGGTACAAGTGAACTCCCCAGGGGAGCCTTTACGCAGCCCCACGTGCAACTGGACCCTCCGGTTTCGATTTTTCCGAGCAAGCCTATATATATCCCTAGCCGGCATGGGAGAAGACTGAAACACCGGGCCCCAGGAAATGCGTTGCGAGCCCTTTTCACCCATCCAAAAGTGCCCCCAAAGGAAGGCTTTGGGTACAAGTGAACTCCCCAGGGTAGCCTTTACGCAGCCCCACATGCAACTGGACCCTCTGTTTTTGCTGTTCCTGAGCAAATTTATACTTTTCCATAGCCGACATCGGAGACGAGTGAAAAATCAGGCCCCAGGACATGCGTTGCGAGCCCCTTTGGACCATCCAAAAGTGACCCCAGAGGAAGGCTTTGGGTACAAGTGAACTCCCCAGGGGAGCCTTTACGCAGCCCCACATGCAACTGGACCCTCCGGGTTCGCTCTTCCTGAGCAAACCTAAACGTAGCCCTAGCCGTCATCGGAGACGAGTGAAAAATCAGGCCCCAGGAAATGCGTTGCGAGCCCTTTTCGCCCATCCAAAAGTGCCCCCAAAGGAAGGCTTTGCGTACATCTAAAGTTCCCAGGGGAGCCTTTACGCAGCCCCACATGCAACTGGACCCTCCGGGTTCGATTTTTCCGAGGAACCCTAAATATATCCTTAGCCGGCATGGGAGAAGATTGAAAAACCGGGCCCCAGAAAACGCGTTTCAAGCCCCTTTCGCCCATCCAAAAGTGTCACCAAAGGAAGTCTTTGGTTTCACGTGAACTCCCCAGGGGAGCCTTTACGCAGCCCCACATGCAACTGGACCCTCCGGGTTCGCTGTTCCTGAGCAAACCTAAACGTAGCCCTAGCCGTCATCGGAGACGAGTGAAAAATCAGGCCCCAGGAAATGCATTGCGAGCCCCTTTGGACCATCCAAAAGTGCCCCCAAAGGAAGGCTTTGGGTACAAGTGAACTCCCCAGGGGAGCCTTTACGCAGCCCCACATGCAACTGGACCCTCCGGTTTCGATTTTTCCGAGCAAGCCTAAATATATCCCTAGCCGGCATGGGAGAAGACTGAAAAACCGGGCCCCAGGAAATGCGTTGCGAGCCCTTTTCACCCATCCAAAAGTGCCCCCAAAGGAAGGCTTTGGGTACAAGTGAACTCCCCAGGGGAGCCTTTACGCAGCCCCACATGCAACTGGACCCTCCGGGTTCGCTGTTCCTGAGCAAACCGAAATGTAACCCTAGCCGTCATCGGAGATTAGTGAAAAATCAGGCCCCAGTAAATGCGTTGCGAGCCCCTTTGGACCATCCAAGTGCCCCCAGAGGAAGGCTTTGGGTACAAGTGAACTCCCCAGGGGAGCCTTTACGCAGCCCCACATGCAACTGGACCCTCTGTTTTTGCTGTTCCTGAGCAAATTTATACTTTTCCATAGCCGTCATCGGAGACGAGTGAAAAATCAGGCCCCAGGACATGCGTTGCGAGCCCCTTTGGACCATCCAAAAGTGCGCCCAGAGGAAGGCTTTGGGTACAAGTGAACTGCCCAGGGGAGCCTTTACGCAGCCCCACATGCAACTGGACCCTCCGGGATCGCTGTTCCTGAGCAAACCTAAACGTAGCCCTAGCCGTCATCGGAGACGAGTGAAAAATCAGGCCCCAGGAAATGCGTTGCGAGCCCTTTTCGCCCATCCAAAAGTGCCCCCAAAGGAAGGCTTTGCGTACATCTGAAGTTCCCAGGGGAGCCTTTACGCAGCCCCACATGCAACTGGACCCTCCGGGTTCGATTTTTCCGAGGAACCCTAAATATATCCTTAGCCGGCATGGGAGAAGATTGAAAAACCGGGCCCCAGAAAACGCGTTTCAAGCCCCTTTCGCCCATCCAAAAGTGTCACCAAAGGAAGTCTTTGGTTTCACGTGAACTCCCCAGGGGAGCCTTTACGCAGCCCCACATGCAACTGGACCCTCCGGGTTCGCTGTTCCTGAGCAAACCTAAACGTAGCCCTAGCCGTCATCGGAGACGAGTGAAAAATCAGGCCCCAGGAAATGCATTGCGAGCCCCTTTGGACCATCTAAAAGTGCCCCCAAAGGAAGGCTTTGGGTACAAGTGAACTCCCCAGGGGAGCCTTTACGCAGCCCCACATGCAACTGGACCCTCCGGGTTCGCTGTTCCTGAGCAAACGTAAACACAGCACGAGCCGTCATCAGAGACGAGTGAAAAATCTGGATCCCAAGAAATGCCTTGCGAGCCCCTTTGGACCATCCAAAAGTGCCCCCAAAGGAAGGCTTTGGGTACAAGAGAACTCCCCAGGGGAGCCTTTACGCAGCCCCACATGCAACTGGACCCTCCGGGTTCGCTGTTCCTGAGCAAACCTAAACGTATCCCTAGCCGTCATCGGAGACGAGTGAAAAATCAGGCCCCAGGAAATGCGTTGCGAGCCCCTTTGGACCATCCAAAAGTGCCCCCAAAGGAAAGCTTTGGGTACAAGTGAACTCCCCAGGGGAGCCTTTACGCAGCCCCACATGCAACTGGACCCTCCGGGATCGCTGTTCCTGAGCAAACCTAAACGTTTCCATAGCCGTCATCGGAGACGACTGAAAAATCAGACCCCAGGAAATGCCTTGCGAGACACTTTTGACCATCCAAAAGTGCCCCCAAAGGAAGGCTTTGGGTACAAGAGAACTCCCCAGGGGAGCCTTTACGCAGCCCCACATGCAACTGGACCCTCCGGGTTCGATTTTTCCGAGCAACCCTAAATATATCCCTAGCCGGCATGTGAGAAGACTGAAAAACCGGGCCCCAGAAAACGCGTTGCAATCCCCTTTCGCCCATCCAAATGTGTCACAAAAGGAAGGCTTGGGTAGAAGTGAACTCCCCAGGGGAGCCTTTACGCAGCCCCACATGCAACTGGACCCTCCGGGTTCGCTGTTCCTGAGCAAACCTAAACGTAGCCCTAGCCGTCATCGGAGACGAGTGACAAATCAGGCCCCAGGAAATGCGTTGCGAGCCCGTTTGGACCATCCAAAAGTGCTCCCAAAGTGAACTCCCCAGGGGAGCCTTTACGCAGCCCCACATGCAACTGGACCCTCCGGGTTCGATTTTTCCGAGCAACCCTAAATATATCCTTAGCCGGCATGGGAGAAGACTGAAAAACCGGGCCCCAGAAAACGCGTTGCAAGCCCCTTTCGCCCATCCAAAAGTGTCACCAAAGGAAGTCTTTGGGTTCACGTGAACTCCCCAGGGGAGCCTTTACACAGCCCCACATGCAACTGGACCCTCCGGGTGCACTGTTCCTGAGCAAACCTATACGTAGCCCTAGCCGTCATCGGAGACGAGTGAAAAATCAGGCCCCAGGAAATGCGTTCCAAGCCCTTTTCGCCCATCCAAAAGTACCCCCAAAGGAAGGCTTTGGGTACATCTGAAGTTCCCAGGGGAGCCTTTACGCAGCCCCACATGCAACTGGACCCTCCGGGTTCGATTTTTCCGAGCAACCCTAAATATATCCCTAGCCGGCATGGGAGAAGACTGAAAAACCGGGCCCCAGAAAACGCGTTGCAATCCCCTTTCGCCCATCCAAATGTGTCACAAAAGGAAGGCTTTGATTACAACTGAACTCCCCAGGGGAGCCTTTACGCAGCCCCACATGCAAATGGACCCTCCAGGTTCGATTTTCCGAGCATTCCTAAACATAACCCTAGCCGGCATCGAAGACGACTGAAAAATTTGGCCCCAGGAAATGCGTTGCGAGCCCTTTTCGCCCATCCAAAAATGCCCCCAAAGGAGGGCTTTCGGTACAAGTGAACTCCCCAGGGGAGCCTTTACGCAGCCCCACATGCAACTGGACCCTCCGGGTTAGCTGTTTCCGAGTATCCCTAAACATAGCCCTAGCCGGCATCGAAGACGACTGAAAAATCATGCCGCAGGAAATGCGTTCCAAGCCCTTTTGGACCATCCAAAAGTGCCCCCAAAGGAAGGCTTTGGGTACAAGTGAACTCCCCAGGGGAGCCTTTACGCAGCCCCACATGCAACTGGACCCTCCGGGTTCGCTGTTCCTGAGCAAACCTATACATTTCCATAGCAGTCATCGGAGACGAGTGAAAAATCAGGCCCCAGGAAATGCTTTGCGAGCCCCTTTGGACCATCCAAAAGTGCCCCCAAAGGAAGGCTTTGGGTACAAGTGAACTCCCCAGGGGAGCCTTTACGCAGCCCCACATGCAACTGGACCCTCCGGGTTCGCTGTTTCCGAGTATCCCTAAACATAGCCCTAGCCGTCATCGAAGACGAGTGACAAATCAGGCCCCAGGAAATGCGTTGCGAGCCCCTTTGGACCATCCAAAAGTGCCCCCAAAGGAAGGCTTTGGGTACAAGAGAACTCCCCAGGGGAGCCTTTACGCAGCCCCACATGCAACTGGACCCTCCGGGTTCGCTGTTCCTGAGCAAACCTAAACGTATCCCTAGCCGTCATCGGAGACGAGTGAAAAATCAGGCCCCATGAAATGCGCTGCGAGCCCATTTGGACCATCCAAAAGTGCCCCCAAAGGAATGCTTTGGGTACAAGTGAACTCCCCAGGGGAGCCTTTACGCAGCCCCACATGCAACTGGACCCTCCGGGTTCGCTGTTCCTGAGCAAACCTAAACATAGCCCTAGCCGTCATCGGAGACGAGTGAAAAATTAGGCCCCAGGAAATGCGTTGCGAGCCCCTTTGGACCATCCAAAAGTGCCCCCAAAGGAAGGCTTTGGGTACAAATGAACTCCCCAGGGGAGCCTTTACGCAGCCCCACATGCAACTGGACCCTCCGGGATCGCTGTTCCTGAGCAAACCTTAACGTTTCCATAGCCGTCATCGTAGACGACTGAAAAATCAGGCCCCAGGAAATGCGTTACGAGCCCTTTTTGCCCATCCAAAAGTGCCCCCAAAGGAAGGCTTTGGGTACATCTGAAGTTCCCAGGGGAGCCTTTACGCAGCCCCACATGCAACTGGACCCTCCGGGTTCGATTTCTCCGAGCAACCCTAAATATATCCTTAGCCGGCATGGGAGAAGACTGAAAAACCGGGCCCCAGAAAACGCGTTGCAAGCCCCTTTCGCCCATCCAAAAGTGTCACCAAAGGAAGTCTTTGGGTTCACGTGAACTCCCCAGGGGAGCCTTTACGCAGCCCCACATGCAACTGGACCCTCCGGGATCGCTGTTTCCGAGCATCCCTAAACATAACCCTAACCGGCATCGAAGATGACTGAAAAATCAGGGCACAGGAAATGCGTTCCAAGCCCCTTTTTGCCCATCCAAAAGAGCCCCCAAAGGAAGGCTTTGGGTACAAGTGAACTCCCCAGGGGAGCCTTTACGCAGCCCCACATGCAACTGGACCCTCCGTTTTCGCTGTTCCTGAGCAAACCTCAACATTTCCATAGCCGTCATCGGAGACGACTGAGAACTCAGGACGCAGGAAATGCCTTGCGAGACCATTTGGACCATCCAAAAGTGCCCCCAAAGGAAGGCTTTGGGTACAAGTGAACTCCCCAGGGGAGCCTTTACGCAGCCCCACATGCGATTGGACCCTCCGGGTTCGCTGTTTCCGAGTATCCCTAAACATAGCCCTAGCCGGCATCGAAGACGACTGAAAAATCAGGCCCCAGGAAATGCGTTCCAAGCCCTTTTTGCCCATCCAAAAGTGCCCCCAAAGGAAGTCTTTGGGTTCACGTGAACTCCCCAGGGGAGCCTTTACGCAGCCCCACATGCAACTGGACCCTCCGGGTTCGCTGTTCCTGAGCAAACCTATACGTAGCCCTAGCCGTCATCGGAGACGAGTGAAAAATCAGGCCCCAGGAAATGCGTTCCAAGCCCTTTTCGCCCATCCAAAAGTACCCCCAAAGGAAGGCTTTGGGTACATCTGAAGTTCCCAGGGGAGCCTGTACGCAGCCCCACATGCAACTGGACCCTCCGGGTTCGATTTTTCCGAGCAACCCTAAATATATCCCTAGCCGGCATGGGAGAAGACTGAAAAACCGGGCCCCAGAAAACGCGTTGCAATCCCCTTTCGCCCATCCAAATGTGTCACAAAAGGAAGGCTTTGGGTACAACTGAACTCCCCAGGGGAGCCTTTACGCAGCCCCACATGCAAATGGACCCTCCAGGTTCGATTTTCCGAGCATTCCTAAACATAACCCTAGCCGGCATCGAAGACGACTGAAAAATTTGGCCCCAGGAAATGCGTTGCGAGCCCTTTTCGCCCATCCAAAAATGCCCCCAAAGGAGGGCTTTCGGTACAAGTGAACTCCCCAGGGGAGCCTTTACGCAGCCCCACATGCAACTGGACCCTCCGGGTTAGCTGTTTCCAAGTATCCCTAAACATAGCCCTAGCCGGCATCGAAGACGACTGAAAAATCATGCCGCAGGAAATGCGTTCCAAGCCCTTTTGGACCATCCAAAAGTGCCCCCAAAGGAAGGCTTTGGGTACAAGTGAACTCCCCAGGGGAGCCTTTACGCAGCCCCACATGCAACTGGACCCTCCGGGTTCGCTGTTCCTGAGCAAACCTATACATTTCCATAGCAGTCATCGGAGACGAGTGAAAAATCAGGCCCCAGGAAATGCTTTGCGAGCCCCTTTGGACCATCCAAAAGTGCCCCCAAAGGAAGGCTTTGGGTACAAGTGAACTCCCCAGGGGAGCCTTTACGCAGCCCCACATGCAACTGGACCCTCCGGGTTCGCTGTTTCCGAGTATCCTTAAACATAGCCCTAGCCGTCATTGAAGACGAGTGACAAATCAGGCCCCAGGAAATGCGTTGCGAGCCCCTTTGGACCATCCAAAAGTGCCCCCAAAGGAAGGCTTTGGGTACAAGAGAACTCCCCAGGGGAGCCTTTACGCAGCCCCACATGCAACTGGACCCTCCGGGTTCGCTGTTCCTGAGCAAACCTAAACGTATCCCTAGCCGTCATCGGAGACGAGTGAAAAATCAGGCCCCAGGAAATGCGCTGCGAGCCCATTTGGACCATCCAAAAGTGCCCCCAAAGGAAAGCTTTGGGTACAAGTGAACTCCCCAGGGGAGCCTTTACGCAGCCCCACATGCAACTGGACCCTCCGGGTTCGCTGTTCCTGAGCAAACCTAAACATAGCCCTAGCCGTCATCGGAGACGAGTGAAAAATTAGGCCCCAGGAAATGCGTTGCGAGCCCCTTTGGACCATCCAAAAGTGCCCCCAAAGGAAGGCTTTGGGTACAAATGAACTCCCCAGGGGAGCCTTTACGCAGCCCCACATGCAACTGGACCCTCCGGGATCGCTGTTCCTGAGCAAACCTTAACGTTTCCATAGCCGTCATCGTAGACGACTGAAAAATCAGGCCCCAGGAAATTCGTTACGAGCCCTTTTTGCCCATCCAAAAGTGCCCCCAAAGGAAGGCTTTGGGTACATCTGAAGTTCCCAGGGGAGCCTTTACGCAGCCCCACATGCAACTGGACCCTCCGGGTTCGATTTCTCCGAGCAACCCTAAATATATCCTTAGCCGGCATGGGAGAAGACTGAAAAACCGGGCCCCAGAAAACGCGTTGCAAGCCCCTTTCGCCCATCCAAAAGTGTCACCAAAGGAAGTCTTTGGGTTCACGTGAACTCCCCAGGGGAGCCTTTACGCAGCCCCACATGCAACTGGACCCTCCGGGTTCGCTGTTTCCGAGCATCCCTAAACATAACCCTAGCCGGCATCGAAGATGACTGAAAAATCAGGGCCCAGGAAATGCGTTCCAAGCCCCTTTTTGCCCATCCAAAAGAGCCCCCAAAGGAAGGCTTTGGGTACAAGTGAACTCCCCAGGGGAGCCTTTACGCAGCCCCACATGCAACTGGACCCTCCGGAATCGCTGTTCCTGAGCAAACCTAAACATTTCCATAGCCGTCATCGGAGACGACTGAGAACTCAGGACGCAGGAAATGCCTTGCGAGACCATTTGGACCATCCAAAAGTGCCCCCAAAGGAAGGCTTTGGGTACAAGTGAACTCCCCAGGGGAGCCTTTACGCAGCCCCACATGCGATTGGACCCTCCGGGTTCGCTGTTTCCGAGTATCCCTAAACATAGCCCTAGCCGGCATCGAAGACGACTGAAAAATCAGGCCCCAGGAAATGCGTTCCAAGCCCTTTTTGCCCATCCAAAAGTACCCCCAAAGGAGGGCTTTGGGTACATCTGAAGTTCCCAGGGGAGCCTTTACGCAGCCCCACATGCAACTGGTCCCTCCGGGTTCGATTTTTCCAAGCAACCCTAAATATATCCCTAGCCGGCATGGGAGAAGACTGAAAAACCGGGCCCCAGAAAAAGCGTTGCAATCCCCTTTCGCCCATCCAAATGTGTCACAAAAGGAAGGCTTTGGGAACAAGTGAACTCCCCAGGGGAGCCTTTACGCAGCCCCACATGCAACTGGACCCTCCGGGTTCGATTTTCCAAGCATTCCTAAACATAACCCTAGCCGGCATCGAATATGACTGAAAAATCAGGCCCCAGGAAATGCGTTGCGAGCCCTTTTCGCCCATCCAAAAATGCCCCCAAATGAGGGCTTTCAGTACAAGTGAACTCCCCAGGGGAGCCTTTACGCAGTCCCACATGCAACTGGACCCTCCGGGTTCGCTGTTTCCGAGTATCCCTAAACATAGCCCTAGCCGGCATCGAAGACGACTGAAAAATCAGGCCCCAGGAAATGCGTTGCGAGCCCCTTTGGACCATTCAAAAGTGCCCCCAAAGGAAGGCTTTGGGTACAAGTGAACTCCCCAGGGGAGCCTTTACGCAGCCCCACATGCAATTGGACCCTCCGGGTTCGCTGTTCCTGAGCAAACCTAAACGTAGCCCTAGCCGTCATCGGAGACGAGTGACAAAACAGGCCCCAGGAAATGCCTTGCGAGACCATTTGGACCATCCAAAAGTGCCCCCAAAGGAAGGCTTTGGGTACAAGTGAACTCCCCAGGGGAGCCTTTACGCAGCCCCACATGCGATTGGACCCTCCGGGTTCGCTGTTTCCGAGTATCCCTAAACCTAGCACTAGCCGTCATCGAAGACGACTGAAAACTCAGGCCCCAGGAAATGCGTTCCAAGCCCTTTTTGCCCATCCAAAAGTGCCCCCAAAGGAAGTCTTTGGGTTCACGTGAACTCCCCACAGGAGCCTTTACGCAGCCCCACATGCAACTGGACCCTCCGGGTGCGCTGTTCCTGAGCAAACCTATACGTAGCCCTAGCCGTCATCGGAGACGAGTGAAAAATCAGGCCCCAGGAAATGCGTTCCAAGCCCTTTTCGCCCATCCAAAAGTACCCCCAAAGGAAGGCTTTGGGTACATCTGAAGTTCCCAGGGGAGCCTTTACGCATCCCCACATGCAACTGGAACCTCCAGGTTCGATTTTCCGAGCATTCCTAAACATAACCCTAGCCGGCATCGAATACGACTGAAAAATCAGGCCCCAGGAAATGCGTTGCGAGCCCTTTTCGCCCATCCAAAAATGCCCCCAAAGGAGGGCTTTGGGTACAAGTGAACTCCCCAGGGGAGCCTTTACGCAGCCCCACATGCAACTGGACCCTCCGTGTTAGCTGTTTCCGAGTATCCCTAAACATAGCCCTAGCCGTCATCGGAGACGAGTGAAAAATCAGGCCCCAGGAAATGCGTTCCAAGCCCTTTTCGCCCATCCAAAAGTACCCCCAAAGGAAGGCTTTGGGTACATCTGAAGTTCCCAGGGGAGCCTTTACGCAGCCCCACATGCAACTGGACCCTCCGGGTTCGATTTTTCCAAGCAACCCTAAATATATCCCTAGCCGGCATGGGAGAAGACTGAAAAACCGGGCCCCAGAAAAAGCGTTGCAATCCCCTTTCGCCCATCCAAATGTGTCACAAAAGGAAGGCTTTGGGAACAAGTGAACTCCCCAGGGGAGCCTTTACGCAGCCCCACATGCAACTGGACCCTCCGGGTTCGATTTTCCAAGCATTCCTAAACATAACCCTAGCCGGCATCGAAGACGACTGAAAAATCAGGCCCCACGAAATGCGTTGCGAGCCCTTTTGGACCATCCAAAAGTGCCCCCAAAGGAAGGCTTTGGGTACAAGTGACCTCCCCAGGGGAGCCTTTACGCAGCCCCACATGCAACTGGACCCTCCGTTTTCGCTGTTCCTGAGCAAACCTATACATTTCCATAGCAGTCATCGGAGACGAGTGAATAATCAGGCCCCAGGAAATGCCTTGCGAGCCCCTTTGGACCATCCAAAAGTGCCCCCAAAGGAAGGCTTTGGGTACAAATGACCTCCCCAGGGGAGCCTTTACGCAGCCCCACATGCAACTGGACCCTCTGGGTTCGCTGTTTCCGAGTATCCCTAAACATAGCCCTAGCCGTCATCGAAGACGAGTGACAAATCAGGCCCCAGGAAATGCGTTGCGAGCCCCTTTGGACCATCCAAAAGTGCCCCCAAAGGAAGGCTTTGGGTACAAGAGAACTCCCCAGGGGAGCCTTTACGCAGCCCCACATGCAACTGGACCCTCCGGGATCGCTGTTCCTGAGCAAACCTATACGTAGCCCTAGCCGGCATCGGAGACGAGTGAAAAATCAGGCCCCAGGAAATACGCTGAGAGCCCATTTGGACCATCCAAAAGTGCCCCCAAAGGAAAGCTTTGATTACAAGTGAACTCCCCAGGGGAGCCTTTACGCAGCCCCACATGCAACTGGACCCTCCGGGTTCGCTGTTCCTGAGCAAACCTAAACATAGCCCTAGCCATCATCGGAGACGAGTGAAAAATTAGGCCCCAGGAAATGCGTTGCGAGCCCCTTTGGACCATCCAAAAGTGCCCCCAAAGGAAGGCTTTGGGTACAAGAGAACTCCCCAGGGGAGCCTTTACGCAGCCCCACATGCAACTGGACCCTCCGGGATCGCTGTTCCTGAGCAAACCTAAACATTTCCATAGCCGTCATCGGAGACGACTGAAAACTCAGGCCCCAGGAAATGCCTTGCGAGACCATTTGGACCATCCAAAAGTGCCCCCAAAGGAAGGCTTTGGGTACAAGTGAACTCCCCAGGGGAGCCTTTACGCAGCCCCACATGCGATTGGACCCTCCGGGTTCGCTGTTTCCGAGTATCCCTAAACATAGCCCTAGCCGGCATCGAAGACGACTGAAAAATCAGGCCCCAGGAAATGCGTTCCAAGCCCTTTTTGCCCATCCAAAAGTGCCCCCAAAGGAAGTCTTTGGGTTCACGTGAACTCCCCAGGGGAGCCTTTACGCAGCCCCACATGCAACTGGACCCTCCGGGTTTGCTGTTTCCGAGTATCCCTAATCATAGCCCTAGCCGGCATCGAAGACGACTGAAAAATCAGGCCCCAGGAAATGCGTTGCGAGCCCTTTTCACCCATCCAAAAGTGCCCCCAAAGGAAGGCTTTGGGTACAAGTGACCTCCCCAGGGGAGCCTTTACGCAGCCCCACATGCAACTGGACACTCCAGGTTCGCTGTTCCTGAGCAAACCTAAACGTAGCCCTAGCCGTCATCGGAGACGAGTGACAAATCAGGCCCCAGGAAATGCGTTGCGAGCCCGTTTGGACCATCCAAAAGTGCCCCCAAAGTGAACTCCCCAGGGGAGACTTTACGCAGCCCCACATGCAACTGGACCCTCCGGGATCGCTGTTCCTGAGCAAACCTAAACTTTTCCATAGACGTCATTGTAGACGACTGAAAAATCAGGCCCCAGGAAATGCGTTACGAGCCCTTTTCGCCCATCCAAAAGTGCCCCCAAAGGAAGGCTTTGGGTACATCTGAAGTTCCCAGGGGAGCCTTTACGCAGCCCCACATGCAACTGGACCCTCCGGGTTCTATTTTTCCGAGCAACCCTAAATATATCCTTAGCCGGCATGGGAGAAGACTGAAAAACCGGGCCCCAGAAAACGCGTTGCAAGCCCCTTTCGCCCATCCAAAAGTGTCACCAAAGGAAGTCTTTGGTTTCACGTGAACTCCCCAGGGGAGCCTTTATGCAGTCCCACATGCAACTGGACCCTCCGGGTTCGCTGTTTCCGAGCATCCCTAAACATAACCCTAGCCGGCATCGAAGATGACTGAAAAATCAGGGCCCAGGAAATGCGTTCCAAGCCCTTTATGCCCATCCAAAAGTGCCCCCAAAGGAAGTCTTTGGGTTCACGTGACCTCCCCAGGGGAGCCTTTACGCAGCCCCACATGCAACTGGACCCTCCGTTTTCGCTGTTCCTGAGCAAACCTATACGTAGCCCTAGCCGTCATCGGAGACGAGTGAAAAATCAGGCCCCAGGAAATGCGTTCCAAGCCCTTTTCGCCCATCCAAAAGTACCCCCAAAGGAAGGCTTTGGGTACATCTGAAGTTCCCAGGGGAGCCTTTACGCAGCCCCACATGCAACTGGACCCTCCGGGTTCGATTTTCCAAGCAACCCTAAATATATCCCTAGCCGGCATGTGAGAAGACTGAAAAACCGGGCCCCAGAAAAAGCGTTGCAATCCCCTTTCGCCCATCCAAATGTGTCACAAAAGGAAGGCTTTGGGTACAAGTGAACTCCCCAGGGGAGCCTTTACGCAGCCCCACATGCAACTGGACCCTCCGGGTTCGATTTTCCGAGCATTCCTAAACATAACCCTAGCCGGCATCGAATATGACTGAAAAATCAGGCCCCAGGAAATGCGTTGCGAGCCCTTTTCGCCCATCCAAAAATGCCCCCAAATGAGGGCTTTCGGTACAAGTGAACTCCCCAGGGGAGCCTTTACGCAGGCCCACATGCAACTGGACCCTCCGGGTTTGCTGTTTCCGAGTATCCCTAATCATAGCCCTAGCCGGCATCGAAGACGACTGAAAAATCAGGCCCCAGGAAATGCGTTGCGAGCCCTTTTCACCCATCCAAAAGTGCCCCCAAAGGAAGGCTTTGGGTACAAGTGACCTCCCCAGGGGAGCCTTTACGCAGCCCCACATGCAACTGGACCCTCCGGGTTCGCTGTTCCTGAGCAAACCTAAACGTAGCCCTAGCCGTCATCGGAGACGAGTGACAAATCAGGCCCCAGGAAATGCGTTGCGAGCCCGTTTGGACCATCCAAAAGTGCCCCCAAAGTGAACTCCCCAGGGGAGACTTTACGCAGCCCCACATGCAACTGGACCCTCCGGGATCGCTGTTCCTGAGCAAACCTAAACTTTTCCATAGCCGTCATCGTAGACGACTGAAAAATCAGGCCCCAGGAAATGCGTTACGAGCCCTTTTCGCCCATCCAAAAGTGCCCCCAAAGGAAGGCATTGGGTACAAGAGAACTCCCCAGGGGAGCCTTTACGCAGCCCCACATGCAACTGGACCCTCCGGGTTCTATTTTTCCGAGCAACCCTAAATATATCCTTAGCCGGCATGGGAGAAGACTGAAAAACCGGGCCCCAGAAAACGCGTTGCAAGCCCCTTTCGCCCATCCAAAAGTGTCACCAAAGGAAGTCTTTGGTTTCACGTGAACTCCCCAGGGGAGCCTTTACGCAGTCCCACATGCAACTGGACCCTCCGGGTTCGCTGTTTCCGAGCATCCCTAAACATAACCCTAGCCGGCATCGAAGATGACTGAAAAATCAGGGCCCAGGAAATGCGTTCCAAGCCCCTTTGGACCATCCAAAAGTGCCCCCAAAGGAAGGCTTTGGGTACAAGTGAACTCCCCAGGGGAGCCTTTACGCAGCCCCACATGCGATTGGACCCTCCGGGTTCGCTGTTTCCGAGTATCCCTAAACATAGCCCTAGCCGGCATCGAAGACGAGTGAAAAATCAGGCCCCAGGAAATGCGTTCCAAGCCCTTTTCGCCCATCCAAAAGTACCCCCAAAGGAAGGCTTTGGGTACATCTGAAGTTCCCAGGGGAGCCTTTACGCAGCCCCACATGCAACTGGACCCTCCGGGTTCGATTTTCCAAGCAACCCTAAATATATCCCTAGCCGGCAAGTGAGAAGACTGAAAAACCGGGCCCCAGAAAAAGCGTTGCAATCCCCTTTCGCCCATCCAAATGTGTCACAAAAGGAAGGCTTTGGGTACAAGTGAACTCCCCAGGGGAGCCTTTACGCAGCCCCACATGCAACTGGACCCTCCGGGTTCGATTTTCCGAGCATTCCTAAACATAACCCTAGCCGGCATCGAATATGACTGAAAAATCAGGCCCCAGGAAATGCGTTGCGAGCCCTTTTCGCCCATCCAAAAATGCCCCCAAATGAGGGCTTTCGGTACAAGTGAACTCCCCAGGGGAGCCTTTACGCAGTCCCACATGCAACTGGACCCTCCGGGTTCGCTGTTTCCGAGTATCCCTAAACATAGCCCTAGCCGGCATCGAAGACGACTGAAAAATCAGGCCCCAGGAAATGCGTTGCGAGCCCCTTTGGACCATCCAAAAGTGCCCCCAAAGGAAGGCTTTGGGTACAAGAGAACTCCCCAGGGGAGCCTTTACGCAGCCCCACATGCAATTGGACCCTCCGGGTTCGCTGTTCCTGAGCAAACATAAACGTAGCCCTAGCCGTCATCGGAGACGAGTGAAAAATCAGGCCCCAGGAAATGCGTTGCGAGCCCCTTTGGACCATCCAAAAGTGCCCCCAAAGGAAGGCTTTGGGTACATCTGAACTCCCCAGGGGAGCCTTTACGCAGCCCCACATGCAACTGGACCCTCCGGGATCGCTGTTCCTGAGCAAACCTAAACGTTTCCATAGCCGTCATCGGAGACGAGTGAAAAATCAGGCCCCAGGAAATGCATTGCGAGACACTTTTGCCCATCCAAAAGTGCCCCCAAAGGAAGGCTTTGATTACAAGTGAACTCCCCAGGGGAGCCTTTACGCAGCCCCACATGCAACTGGACCCTCCGGGTTTGCTGTTTCCGAGTATCCCTAATCATAGCCCTAGCCGGCATCGAAGACGACTGAAAAATCAGGCCCCAGGAAATGCGTTGCGAGCCCTTTTCACCCATCCAAAAGTGCCCCCAAAGGAAGGCTTTGGGTACAAGTGACCTCCCCAGGGGAGCCTTTACGCAGCCCCACATGCAACTGGACACTCCAGGTTCGCTGTTCCTGAGCAAACCTAAACGTAGCCCTAGCCGTCATCGGAGACGAGTGACAAATCAGGCCCCAGGAAATGCGTTGCGAGCCCGTTTGGACCATCCAAAAGTGCCCCCAAAGTGAACTCCCCAGGGGAGACTTTACGCAGCCCCACATGCAACTGGACCCTCCGGGATCGCTGTTCCTGAGCAAACCTAAACTTTTCCATAGCCGTCATCGTAGACGACTGAAAAATCAGGCCCCAGGAAATGCGTTACGAGCCCTTTTCGCCCATCCAAAAGTGCCCCCAAAGGAAGGCATTGGGTACAAGAGAACTCCCCAGGGGAGCCTTTACGCAGCCCCACATGCAACTGGACCCTCCGGGTTCTATTTTTCCGAGCAACCCTAAATATATCCTTAGCCGGCATGGGAGAAGACTGAAAAACCGGGCCCCAGAAAACGCGTTGCAAGCCCCTTTCGCCCATCCAAAAGTGTCACCAAAGGAAGTCTTTGGTTTCACGTGAACTCCCCAGGGGAGCCTTTACGCAGTCCCACATGCAACTGGACCCTCCGGGTTCGCTGTTTCCGAGCATCCCTAAACATAACCCTAGCCGGCATCGAAGATGACTGAAAAATCAGGGCCCAGGAAATGCGTTCCAAGCCCCTTTGGACCATCCAAAAGTGCCCCCAAAGGAAGGCTTTGGGTACAAGTGAACTCCCCAGGGGAGCCTTTACGCAGCCCCACATGCAACTGGACCCTCCGTTTTCGCTGTTCCTGAGCAAACCTAAACATTTCCATAGCCGTCATCGGAGACGACTGAAAACTCAGGCCCCAGGAAATGCCTTGCGAGACCATTTGGACCATCCAAAAGTGCCCCCAAAGGAAGGCTTTGGGTACAAGTGAACTCCCCAGGGGAGCCTTTACGCAGCCCCACATGCGATTGGACCCTCCGGGTTCGCTGTTTCCGAGTATCCCTAAACATAGCCCTAGCCGGCATCGAAGACGAGTGAAAAATCAGGCCCCAGGAAATGCGTTCCAAGCCCTTTTCGCCCATCCAAAAGTACCCCCAAAGGAAGGCTTTGGGTACATCTGAAGTTCCCAGGGGAGCCTTTACGCAGCCCCACATGCAACTGGACCCTCCGGGTTCGATTTTCCAAGCAACCCTAAATATATCCCTAGCCGGCATGTGAGAAGACTGAAAAACCGGGCCCCAGAAAAAGCGTTGCAATCCCCTTTCGCCCATCCAAATGTGTCACAAAAGGAAGGCTTTGGGTACAAGTGAACTCCCCAGGGGAGCCTTTACGCAGCCCCACATGCAACTGGACCCTCCGGGTTCGATTTTCCGAGCATTCCTAAACATAACCCTAGCCGGCATCGAATATGACTGAAAAATCAGGCCCCAGGAAATGCGTTGCGAGCCCTTTTCGCCCATCCAAAAATGCCCCCAAATGAGGGCTTTCGGTACAAGTGAACTCCCCAGGGGAGCCTTTACGCAGTCCCACATGCAACTGGACCCTCCGGGTTCGCTGTTTCCGAGTATCCCTAAACATAGCCCTAGCCGGCATCGAAGACGACTGTAAAATCAGGCCCCAGGAAATGCGTTGCGAGCCCCTTTGGACCATCCAAAAGTGCCCCCAAAGGAAGGCTTTGGGTACAAGAGAACTCCCCAGGGGAGCCTTTATGCAGCCCCACATGCAATTGGACCCTCCGGGTTCGCTGTTCCTGAGCAAACATAAACGTAGCCCTAGCCGTCATCGGAGACGAGTGAAAAATTAGGCCCCAGGAAATGCGTTGCGAGCCCCTTTGGACCATCCAAAAGTGCCCCCAAAGGAAGGCTTTGGGTACAAATGAACTCCCCAGGGGAGCCTTTACGCAGCCCCACATGCAACTGGACCCTCCGGGATCGCTGTTCCTGAGCAAACCTAAACTTTTCCATAGCCGTCATCGTAGACGACTGAAAAATCAGGCCCCAGGAAATGCGTTACGAGCCCTTTTCGCCCATCCAAAAGTGCCCCCAAAGGAAGGCATTGGGTACAAGAGAACTCCCCAGGGGAGCCTTTACGCAGCCCCACATGCAACTGGACCCTCCGGGTTCGATTTTTCCGAGCAACCCTAAATATATCCTTAGCCGGCATGGGAGAAGACTGAAAAACCGGGCCCCAGAAAACGCGTTGCAAGCCCCTTTCGCCCATCCAAAAGTGTCACCAAAGGAAGTCTTTGGTTTCACGTGAACTCCCCAGGGGAGCCTTTACGCAGTCCCACATGCAACTGGACCCTCCGGGTTCGCTGTTTCCGAGCATCCCTAAACATAACCCTAGCCGGCATCGAAGATGACTGAAAAATCAGGGCCCAGGAAATGCGTTCCAAGCCCCTTTGGACCATCCAAAAGTGCCCCCAAAGGAAGGCTTTGGGTACAAGTGAACTCCCCAGGGGAGCCTTTACGCAGCCCCACATGCAACTGGACCCTCCGTTTTCGCTGTTCCTGAGCAAACCTAAACATTTCCATAGCCGTCATCGGAGACGACTGAAAACTCAGGCCCCAGGAAATGCCTTGCGAGACCATTTGGACCATCCAAAAGTGCCCCCAAAGGAAGGCTTTGGGTACAAGTGAACTCCCCAGGGGAGCCTTTACGCAGCCCCACATGCGATTGGACCCTCCGGGTTCGCTGTTTCCGAGTATCCCTAAACATAGCCCTAGCCGGCATCGAAGACGACTGAAAAATCAGGCCCCAGGAAATGCGTTCCAAGCCCTTTTTGCCCATCCAAAAGTGCCCCCAAAGGAAGTCTTTGGGTTCACGTGAACTCCCCAGGGGAGCCTTTACGCAGCCCCACATGCAACTGGACCCTCCGTTTTCGCTGTTCCTGAGCAAACCTATACGTAGCCCTAGCCGTCATCGGAGACGAGTGAAAAATCAGGCCCCAGGAAATGCGTTCCAAGCCCTTTTCGCCCATCCAAAAGTACCCCCAAAGGAAGGCTTTGGGTACATCTGAAGTTCCCAGGGGAGCCTTTACGCAGCCCCACATGCAACTGGACCCTCCGGGTTCGATTTTCCAAGCAACCCTAAATATATCCCTAGCCGGCATGTGAGAAGACTGAAAAACCGGGCCCCAGAAAAAGCGTTGCAATCCCCTTTCGCCCATCCAAATGTGTCACAAAAGGAAGGCTTTGGGTACAAGTGAACTCCCCAGGGGAGCCTTTACGCAGCCCCACATGCAACTGGACCCTCCGGGTTCGATTTTCCGAGCATTCCTAAACATAACCCTAGCCGGCATCGAATATGACTGAAAAATCAGGCCCCAGGAAATGCGTTGCGAGCCCTTTTCGCCCATCCAAAAATGCCCCCAAATGAGGGCTTTCGGTACAAGTGAACTCCCCAGGGGAGCCTTTACGCAGTCCCACATGCAACTGGACCCTCCGGGTTCGATTTTCCGAGCATTCCTAAATATACCCCTAGCCGGCATCGAAGACGACTGAAAAATCAGGCCCCAGGAAATGCGTTGCGAGCCCCTTTGGACCATCCAAAAGTGCCCCCAAAGGAAGGCTTTGGGTACAAGAGAACTCCCCAGGGGAGCCTTTACGCAGCCCCACATGCAATTGGACCCTCCGGGTTCGCTGTTCCTGAGCAAACATAAACGTAGCCCTAGCCGTCATCGGAGACGAGTGAAAAATCAGGCCCCAGGAAATGCGTTGCGAGCCCCTTTGGACCATCCAAAAGTGCCCCCAAAGGAAGGCTTTGGGTACATCTGAACTCCCCAGGGGAGACTTTACGCAGCCCCACATGCAACTGGACCCTCCGGGATCGCTGTTCCTCAGCAAACCTAAACGTTTCCATAGCCGTCATCGGAGACGAGTGAAAAATCAGGCCCCAGGAAATGCATTGCGAGACACTTTTGCCCATCCAAAAGTGCCCCCAAAGGAAGGCTTTGATTACAAGTGAACTCCCCAGGGGAGCCTTTACGCAGCCCCACATGCAACTGGAAACTCCGAAATCGCTGTTCCTGAGCAAACCTAAACATAGCCCTAGCCGTCATCGGAGACGAGTGAAAAATTAGGCCCCAGGAAATGCGTTGCGACCCCCTTTGGACCATCCAAAAGTGCCCCCAAAGGAAGGCTTTGGGTACAAATGAACTCCCCAGGGGAGCCTTTACGCAGCCCCACATGCAACTGGACCCTCCGGGATCGCTGTTCCTGAGCAAACCTAAACGTTTCCATAGCCGTCATCGGAGACGACTGAAAAATCAGACCCCAGGAAATGCCTGGCGAGACACTTTTGACCATCCAAAAGTGCCCCCAAAGGAAGGGTTTGGGTACAAGAGAACTCCCCAGGGGAGCCTTTACGCAGCCCCACGTGCAACTGGACCCTTTGGGTTCGATTTTTCCGAGCAACCCTAAATATATCCCTAGCCGGCATGTGAGAAGACTGAAAAACCGGGCCCCAGAAAACGCGTTGCAATCCCCTTTCGCCCATCCAAATGTGTCACAAAAGGAAGGCTTTGGGTACAAGTGAACTCCCCAGGGGAGCCTTTACGCAGCCCCACATGCAACTGGACCCTCCGGGTTTGCTGTTTCCGAGTATCCCTAATCATAGCCCTAGCCGGCATCGAAGACGACTGAAAAATCAGGCCCCAGGTAATGCGTTCCAAGCCCTTTTTGCCCATCCAAAAGTGCCCCCAAATGAAGGCTTTGGGTACAAGTGAACTCCCCAGGGGAGCCTTTACGCAGCCCCACATGCAACTGGACCCTCCGGGTTCGCTGTTCCTGAGCAAACCTAAACGTAGCCCTAGCCGTCATCGGAGACGAGTGACAAATCAGGCCCCAGGAAATGCGTTGCGAGCCCCTTTGGACCATCCAAAAGTGCCCCCAAAGTGAACTCCCCAGGGGAGACTTTACGCAGCCCCACATGCAACTGGACCCTCCGGGTTCGCTGTTCCTGAGCAAACCTAAACGTTTCCATAGACGTCATTGTAGACGACTGAAAAATCAGGCCCCAGGAAATGCGTTACGAGCCCTTTTCGCCCATCCAAAAGTGCCCCCAAAGGAAGGCTTTGGGTACATCTGAAGTTCCCAGGGGAGCCTTTACGTATCCCCACATGCAACTGGACCCTCCAGGTTCGATTTTTCCGAGCAACCCTAAATATATCCTTAGCCGGCATGGGAGAAGACTGAAAAACCGGGCCCCAGAAAACGCGTTGCAAGCCCCTTTCGCCCATCCAAAAGTGTCACCAAAGGAAGTCTTTGGGTTCACGTGAACTCCCCAGGGGAGCCTTTACACAGCCCCACATGCAACTGGACCCTCCGGGGTCGCTGTTTCCGAGCATCCCTAAACATAACCCTAGCCGGCATCGAAGATGACTGAAAAATCAGGGCCCAGGAAATGCGTTCCAAGCCCCTTTGGACCATCCAAAAGTGCCCCCAAAGGAAGGCTTTGGGTACAAGAGAACTCCCCAGGGGAGCCTTTACGCAGCCCCACATGCAACTGGACCCTCCGTTTTCGCTGTTCCTGAGCAAACCTAAACATTTCCATAGCCGTCATCGGAGACGACTGAGAACTCAGGACGCAGGAAATGCCTTGCGAGACCATTTGGACCATCCAAAAGTGCCCCCAAAGGAAGGCTTTGGGTACAAGTGAACTCCCCAGGGGAGCCTTTACGCAGCCCCACATGCGATTGGACCCTCCGGGTTCGCTGTTTCCGAGTATCCCTAAACATAGCCCTAGCCGGCATCGAAGACGACTGAAAAATCAGGCCCCAGGAAATGCGTTCCAAGACCTTTTTGCCCATCCAAAAGTGCCCCCAAAGGAAGTCTTTGGGTTCACGTGAACTCCCCAGGGGAGCCTTTACGCAGCCCCACATGCAACTGGACCCTCCGTTTTCGCTGTTCCTGAGCAAACCTATACGTAGCCCTAGCCGTCATCGGAGACGAGTGAAAAATCAGGCCCCAGGAAATGCGTTCTAAGCCCTTTTCGCCCATCCAAAAGTACCCCCAAAGGAAGGCTTTGGGTACATCTGAAGTTCCCAGGGGAGCCTTTACGCAGCCCCACATGCAACTGGACCCTCCGGGTTCGATTTTCCAAGCAACCCTAAATATATCCCTAGCCGGCATGTGAGAAGACTGAAAAACCGGGCCCCAGAAAAAGCGTTGCAATCCCCTTTCGCCCATCCAAATGTGTCACAAAAGGAAGGCTTTGGGTACAAGTGAACTCCCCAGGGGAGCCTTTACGCAGCCCCACATGCAACTGGACCCTCCGGGTTCGATTTTCCGAGCATTCCTAAACATAACCCTAGCCGGCATCGAATATGACTGAAAAATCAGGCCCCAGGAAATGCGTTGCGAGCCCTTTTCGCCCATCCAAAAATGCCCCCAAATGAGGGCTTTCGGTACAAGTGAACTCCCCAGGGGAGCCTTTACGCAGTCCCACATGCAACTGGACCCTCCGGGTTCGCTGTTTCCGAGTATCCCTAAACATAGCCCTAGCCGGCATCGAAGATGACTGAAAAATCAGGGCCCAGGAAATGCGTTCCAAGCCCCTTTGGACCATCCAAAAGTGCCCCCAAAGGAAGGCTTTGGGTACAAGTGAACTCCCCAGGGGAGCCTTTACGCAGCCCCACATGCAACTGGACCCTCCGTTTTCGCTGTTCCTGAGCAAACCTAAACATTTCCATAGCCGTCATCGGAGACGACTGAAAACTCAGGCCCCAGGAAATGCCTTGCGAGACCATTTGGACCATCCAAAAGTGCCCCCAAAGGAAGGCTTTGGGTACAAGTGAACTCCCCAGGGGAGCCTTTACGCAGCCCCACATGCAATTGGACCCTCCGGGTTCGCTGTTCCTGAGCAAACATAAACGTAGCCCTAGCCGTCATCGGAGACGAGTGAAAAATCAGGCCCCAGGAAATGCGTTGCGAGCCCCTTTGGACCATCCAAAAGTGCCCCCAAAGGAAGGCTTTGGGTACATCTGAACTCCCCAGGGGAGACTTTACGCAGCCCCACATGCAACTGGACCCTCCGGGATCGCTGTTCCTCAGCAAACCTAAACGTTTCCATAGCCGTCATCGGAGACGAGTGAAAAATCAGGCCCCAGGAAATGCATTGCGAGACACTTTTGCCCATCCAAAAGTGCCCCCAAAGGAAGGCTTTGATTACAAGTGAACTCCCCAGGGGAGCCTTTACGCAGCCCCACATGCAACTGGAAACTCCGAAATCGCTGTTCCTGAGCAAACCTAAACATAGCCCTAGCCGTCATCGGAGACGACTGAAAAATTAGGCCCCAGGAAATGCGTTGCGACCCCCTTTGGACCATCCAAAAGTGCCCCCAAAGGAAGGCTTTGGGTACAAATGAACTCCCCAGGGGAGCCTTTACGCAGCCCCACATGCAACTGGACCCTCCGGGATCGCTGTTCCTGAGCAAACCTAAACGTTTCCATAGCCGTCATCGGAGACGACTGAAAAATCAGACCCCAGGAAATGCCTGGCGAGACACTTTTGACCATCCAAAAGTGCCCCCAAAGGAAGGGTTTGGGTACAAGAGAACTCCCCAGGGGAGCCTTTACGCAGCCCCACGTGCAACTGGACCCTTTGGGTTCGATTTTTCCGAGCAACCCTAAATATATCCCTAGACGGCATGGGAGAAGACTGAAAAACCGGGCCCCAGAAAACGCGTTGCAATCCCCTTTCGCCCATCCAAATGTGTCACAAAAGGAAGGCTTTGGGTACAAGTGAATTCCCAAGGGGAGCCTTTACGCAGCCCCACATGCAACTGGACCCTCCGGGTTTGCTGTTTCCGAGTATCCCTAATCATAGCCCTAGCCGGCATCAAAGACGACTGAAAAATCAGGCCCCAGGTAATGCGTTCCAAGCCCTTTTTGCCCATCCAAAAGTGCCCCCAAATGAAGGCTTTGGGTACAAGTGAACTCCCCAGGGGAGCCTTTACGCAGCCCCACATGCAACTGGACCCTCCGGGTTCGCTGTTCCTGAGCAAACCTAAACGTAGCCCTAGCCGTCATCGGAGACGAGTGACAAATCAGGCCCCAGGAAATGCGTTGCGAGCCCCTTTGGACCATCCAAAAGTGCCCCCAAAGTGAACTCCCCAGGGGAGACTTTACGCAGCCCCACATGCAACTGGACCCTCCGGGTTCGCTGTTCCTGAGCAAAGCTAAACGTTTCCATAGACGTCATTGTAGACGACTGAAAAATCAGGCCCCAGGAAATGCGTTACGAGCCCTTTTCGCCCATCCAAAAGTGCCCCCAAAGGAAGGCTTTGGGTACATCTGAAGTTCCCAGGGGAGCCTTTACGTATCCCCACATGCAACTGGACCCTCCAGGTTCGATTTTTCCGAGCAACCCTAAATATATCCTTAGCCGGCATGGGAGAAGACTGAAAAACCGGGCCCCAGAAAACGCGTTGCAAGCCCCTTTCGCCCATCCAAAAGTGTCACCAAAGGAAGTCTTTGGGTTCACGTGAACTCCCCAGGGGAGCCTTTACACAGCCCCACATGCAACTGGACCCTCCGGGGTCGCTGTTTCCGAGTATCCCTAAACATAACCCTAGCCGGCATCGAAGATGACTGAAAAATCAGGGCCCAGGAAATGCGTTCCAAGCCCCTTTGGACCATCCAAAAGTGCCCCCAAAGGAAGGCTTTGGGTACAAGAGAACTCCCCAGGGGAGCCTTTACGCAGCCCCACATGCAACTGGACCCTCCGGGATCGCTGTTCCTGAGCAAACCTAAACATTTCCATAGCCGTCATCGGAGACGACTGAAAACTCAGGCCCCAGGAAATGCCTTGCGAGACCATTTGGACCATCCAAAAGTGCCCCCAAAGGAAGGCTTTGGGTACAAGTGAACTCCCCAGGGGAGCCTTTACGCAGCCCCACATGCGATTGGACCCTCCGGGTTCGCTGTTTCCGAGTATCCCTAAACATAGCCCTAGCCGGCATCGAAGACGACTGAAAAATCAGGCCCCAGGAAATGCGTTCCAAGCCCTTTTTGCCCATCCAAAAGTGCCCCCAAAGGAAGTCTTTGGGTTCACGTGAACTCCCCAGGGGAGCCTTTACGCAGCCCCACATGCAACTGGACCCTCCGTTTTCGCTGTTCCTGAGCAAACCTATACGTAGCCCTAGCCGTCATCGGAGACGAGTGAAAAATCAGGCCCCAGGAAATGCGTTCCAAGCCCTTTTCGCCCATCCAAAAGTACCCCCAAAGGAAGGCTTTGGGTACATCTGAAGTTCCCAGGGGAGCCTTTACGCAGCCCCACATGCAACTGGACCCTCCGGGTTCGATTTTCCAAGCAACCCTAAATATATCCCTAGCCGGCATGTGAGAAGACTGAAAAACCGGGCCCCAGAAAAAGCGTTGCAATCCCCTTTCGCCCATCCAAATGTGTCACAAAAGGAAGGCTTTGGGTACAAGTGAACTCCCCAGGGGAGCCTTTACGCAGCCCCACATGCAACTGGACCCTCCGGGTTCGATTTTCCGAGCATTCCTAAACATAACACTAGCCGGCAACGAATATGACTGAAAAATCAGGCCCCAGGAAATGCGTTGCGAGCCCTTTTCGCCCATCCAAAAATGCCCCCAAATGAGGGCTTTCGGTACAAGTGAACTCCCCAGGGGAGCCTTTACGCAGTCCCACATGCAACTGGACCCTCCGGGTTCGCTGTTTCCGAGTATCCCTAAACATAGCCCTAGCCGGCATCGAAGACGACTGAAAAATCAGGCCCCAGGAAATGCGTTGCGAGCCCCTTTGGACCATCCAAAAGTGCCCCCAAAGGAAGGCTTTGGGTACAAGAGAACTCCCCAGGGGAGCCTTTACGCAGCCCCACATGCAATTGGACCCTCCGGGTTCGCTGTTCCTGAGCAAACATAAACGTAGCCCTAGCCGTCATCGGAGACGAGTGAAAAATCAGGCCCCAGGAAATGCGTTGCGAGCCCCTTTGGACCATCCAAAAGTGCCCCCAAAGGAAGGCTTTGGGTACATCTGAACTCCCCAGGGGAGACTTTACGCAGCCCCACATGCAACTGGACCCTCCGGGATCGCTGTTCCTCAGCAAACCTAAACGTTTCCATAGCCGTCATCGGAGACGAGTGAAAAATCAGGCCCCAGGAAATGCATTGCGAGACACTTTTGCCCATCCAAAAGTGCCCCCAAAGGAAGGCTTTGATTACAAGTGAACTCCCCAGGGGAGCCTTTACGCAGCCCCACATGCAACTGGAAACTCCGAAATCGCTGTTCCTGAGCAAACCTAAACATAGCCCTAGCCGTCATCGGAGACGAGTGAAAAATTAGGCCCCAGGAAATGTGTTGCGACCCCCTTTGGACCATCCAAAAGTGCCCCCAAAGGAAGGCTTTGGGTACAAATGAACTCCCCAGGGGAGCCTTTACGCAGCCCCACATGCAACTGGACCCTCCGGGATCGCTGTTCCTGAGCAATCCTAAACGTTTCCATAGCCGTCATCGGAGACGACTGAAAAATCAGACCCCAGGAAATGCCTGGCGAGACACTTTTGACCATCCAAAAGTGCCCCCAAAGGAAGGGTTTGGGTACAAGAGAACTCCCCAGGGGAGCCTTTACGCAGCCCCACGTGCAACTGGACCCTTTGGGTTCGATTTTTCCGAGCAACCCTAAATATATCCCTAGCCGGCATGTGAGAAGACTGAAAAACCGGGCCCCAGAAAACGCGTTGCAATCCCCTTTCGCCCATCCAAATGTGTCACAAAAGGAAGGCTTTGGGTACAAGTGAACTCCCCAGGGGAGCCTTTACGCAGCCCCACATGCAACTGGACCCTCCGGGTTTGCTGTTTCCGATTATCCCTAATCATAGCCCTAGCCGGCATCGAAGACGACTGAAAAATCAGGCCCCAGGTAATGCGTTCCAAGCCCTTTTTGCCCATCCAAAAGTGCCCCCAAATGAAGGCTTTGGGTACAAGTGAACTCCCCAGGGGAGCCTTTACGCAGCCCCACATGCAACTGGACCCTCCGGGTTCGCTGTTCCTGAGCAAACCTAAACGTAGCCCTAGCCGTCATCGGAGACGAGTGACAAATCAGGCCCCAGGAAATGCGTTGCGAGCCCCTTTGGACCATCCAAAAGTGCCCCCAAAGTGAACTCCCCAGGGGAGCCTTTACGCAGCCCCACATGCAACTGGACCCTCCGGGTTCGCTGTTCCTGAGCAAACCTAAACGTTTCCATAGACGTCATTGTAGACGACTGAAAAATCAGGCCCCAGGAAATGCGTTACGAGCCCTTTTCGCCCATCCAAAAGTGTCCCCAAAGGAAGGCTTTGGGTACATCTGAAGTTCCCAGGGGAGCCTTTACGTATCCCCACATGCAACTGGACCCTCCAGGTTCGATTTTTCCGAGCAACCCTAAATATATCCTTAGCCGGCATGGGAGAAGACTGAAAAACCGGGCCCCAGAAAACGCGTTGCAAGCCCCTTTCGCCCATCCAAAAGTGTCACCAAAGGAAGTCTTTGGGTTCACGTGAACTCCCCAGGGGAGCCTTTACACAGCCCCACATGCAACTGGACCCTCCGGGGTCGCTGTTTCCGAGCATCCCTAAACATAACCCTAGCCGGCATCGAAGATGACTGAAAAATCAGGGCCCAGGAAATGCGTTCCAAGCCCCTTTGGACCATCCAAAAGTGCCCCCAAAGGAAGGCTTTGGGTACAAGAGAACTCCCCAGGGGAGCCTTTACGCAGCCCCACATGCAACTGGACCCTCCGTTTTCGCTGTTCCTGAGCAAACCTAAACATTTCCATAGCCGTCATCGGAGACGACTGAAAACTCAGGCCCCAGGAAATGCCTTGCGAGACCATTTGGACCATCCAAAAGTGCCCCCAAAGGAAGGCTTTGGGTACAAGTGAACTCCCCAGGGGAGCCTTTACGCAGCCCCACATGCGATTGGACCCTCCGGGTTCGCTGTTTCCGAGTATCCCTAAACATAGCCCTAGCCGGCATCGAAGACGACTGAAAAATCAGGCCCCAGGAAATGCGTTCCAAGCCCTTTTTGCCCATCCAAAAGTGCCCCCAAAGGAAGTCTTTGGGTTCACGTGAACTCCCCAGGGGTGCCTTTACGCAGCCCCACATGCAACTGGACCCTCCGTTTTCGCTGTTCCTGAGCAAACCTATACGTAGTCCTAGCCGTCATCGGAGACGAGTGAAAAATCAGGCCCCAGGAAATGCGTTCTAAGCCCTTTTCGCCCATCCAAAAGTACCCCCAAAGGAAGGCTTTGGGTACATCTGAAGTTCCCAGGGGAGCCTTTACGCAGCCCCACATGCAACTGGACCCTCCGGGTTCGATTTTCCAAGCAACCCTAAATATATCCCTAGCCGGCATGTGAGAAGACTGAAAAACCGGGCCCAAGAAAAAGCGTTGCAATCCCCTTTCGCCCATCCAAATGTGTCACAAAAGGAAGGCTTTGGGTACAAGTGAACTCCCCAGGGGAGCCTTTACGCAGCCCCACATGCAACTGGACCCTCCGGGTTCGATTTTCCGAGCATTCCTAAACATAACCCTAGCCGGCATCGAATATGACTGAAAAATCAGGCCCCAGGAAATGCGTTGCGAGCCCTTTTCGCCCATCCAAAAATGCCCCCAAATGAGGGCTTTCGGTACAAGTGAACTCCCCAGGGGAGCCTTTACGCAGCCCCACATGCAACTGGACCCTCCGGGTTCGCTGTTTCCGAGTATCCCTAAACATAGCCCTAGCCGGCATCGAAGACGACTGAAAAATCAGGCCCCAGGAAATGCGTTGCGAGCCCCTTTGGACCATCCAAAAGTGCCCCCAAAGGAAGGCTTTGGGTACAAGAGAACTCCCCAGGGGAGCATTTACGCAGCCCCACATGCAACTGGACCCTCCTTTTTCGCTGTTCCTGAGCAAACCTAAACATTTCCATAGCCGTCATCGGAGACGACTGAAAACTCAGGCCCCAGGAAATGCCTTGCGAGACCATTTGGACCATCCAAAAGTGCCCCCAAAGGAAGGCTTTGGGTACAAGTGAACTCCCCAGGGGAGCCTTTACGCAGCCCCACATGCGATTGGACCCTCCGGGTTCGCTGTTTCCGAGTATCCCTAAACATAGCCCTAGCCGGCATCGAAGACGACTGAAAAATCAGGCCCCAGGAAATGCGTTCCAAGCCCTTTTTGCCCATCCAAAAGTGCCCCCAAAGGAAGTCTTTGGGTTCACGTGAACTCCCCAGGGGAGCCTTTACGCAGCCCCACATGCAACTGGACCCTCCGGGTTCGCTGTTCCTGAGCAAACCTATACGTAGCCCTAGCCGTCATCGGAGACGAGTGAAAAATCAGGCCCCAGGAAATGCGTTCCAAGCCCTTTTCGCCCATCCAAAAGTACCCCCAAAGGAAGGCTTTGGGTACATCTGAAGTTCCCAGGGGAGCCTTTACGCAGCCCCACATGCAACTGGACCCTCCGGGTTCGATTTTCCAAGCAACCCTAAATATATCCCTAGCCGGCATGTGAGAAGACTGAAAAACCGGGCCCCAGAAAAAGCGTTGCAATCCCCTTTCGCCCATCCAAATGTGTCACAAAAGGAAGGCTTTGGGTACAAGTGAACTCCCCAGGGGAGCCTTTACGCAGCCCCACATGCAACTGGACCCTCCGGGTTCGATTTTCCGAGCATTCCTAAACATAACCCTAGCCGGCATCGAATATGACTGAAAAATCAGGCCCCAGGAAATGCGTTGCGAGCCCTTTTCGCCCATCCAAAAATGCCCCCAAATGAGGGCTTTCGGTACAAGTGAACTCCCCAGGGGAGCCTTTACGCAGTCCCACATGCAACTGGACCCTCCGGGTTCGCTGTTTCCGAGTATCCCTAAACATAGCCCTAGCCGGCATCGAAGACGACTGAAAAATCAGGCCCCAGGAAATGCGTTGCGAGCCCCTTTGGACCATCCAAAAGTGCCCCAAAGGAAGGCTTTGGGTACAAGAGAACTCCCCAGGGGAGCCTTTACGCAGCCCCACATGCAATTGGACCCTCCGGGTTCGCTGTTCCTGAGCAAACATAAACGTAACCCTAGCCGTCATCGGAGACGAGTGAAAAATCAGGCCCCAGGAAATGCGTTGCGAGCCCCTTTGGACCATCCAAAAGTGCCCCCAAAGGAAGGCTTTGGGTACATCTGAACTCCCCAGGGGAGCCTTTACGCAGCCCCACATGCAACTGGACCCTCCGGGATCGCTGTTCCTCAGAAAACCTAAACGTTTCCATAGCCGTCATCGGAGACGAGTGAAAAATCAGGCCCCAGGAAATGCATTGCGAGACACTTTTGCCCATCCAAAAGTGCCCCCAAAGGAAGGCTTTGATTACAAGTGAACTCCCCAGGGGAGCCTTTACGCAGCCCCACATGCAACTGGAAACTCCGAAATCGCTGTTCCTGAGCAAACCTAAACGTAGCCCTAGCCGTCATCGGAGACGAGTGAAAAATTAGGCCCCAGGAAATGCGTTGCGAGCCCCTTTGGACCATCCAAAAGTGCCCCCAAAGGAAGGCTTTGGGTACAAATGAACTCCCCAGGGGAGACTTTACGCAGCCCCACATGCAACTGGACCCTCCGGGATCGCTGTTCCTGAGCAAACCTAAACGTTTCCATAGCCGTCATCGGAGACGACTGAAAAATCAGACCCCAGGAAATGCCTGGCGAGACACTTTTGACCATCCAAAAGTGCCCCCAAAGGAAGGGTTTGGGTACAAGAGAACTCCCCAGGGGAGCCTTTACGCAGCCCCACGTGCAACTGGACCCTTTGGGTTCGATTTTTCCGAGCAACCCTAAATATATCCCTAGCCGTCATGTGAGAAGACTGAAAAACCGGGCCCCAGAAAACGCGTTGCAATCCCCTTTCGCCCATCCAAATGTGTCACAAAAGGAAGGCTTTGGGTACAAGTGAACTCCCCAGGGGAGCCTTTACGCAGCCCCACATGCAACTGGACCCTCCGGGTTTGCTGTTTCCGAGTATCCCTAATCATAGCCCTAGCCGGCATCGAAGACGACTGAAAAATCAGGCCCCAGGTAATGCGTTCCAAGCCCTTTTTGCCCATCCAAAAGAGCCCCCAAATGAAGGCTTTGGGTACAAGTGAACTCCCCAGGGGAGCCTTTACGCAGCCCCACATGCAACTGGACCCTCCGGGTTCGCTGTTCCTGAGCAAACCTAAACGTAGCCCTAGCCGTCATCGGAGACGAGTGACAAATCAGGCCCCAGGAAATGCGTTGCGAGCCCCTTTGGACCATCCAAAAGTGCCCCCAAAGTGAACTCCCCAGGGGAGCCTTTACGCAGCCCCACATGCAACTGGACCCTCCGGGTTCGCTGTTCCTGAGCAAACCTAAACGTTTCCATAGACGTCATTGTAGACGACTGAAAAATCAGGCCCCAGGAAATGCGTTACGAGCCCTTTTCGCCCATCCAAAAGTGCCCCCAAAGGAAGGCTTTGGGTACATCTGAAGTTCCCAGGGGAGCCTTTACGTATCCCCACATGCAACTGGACCCTCCAGGTTCGATTTTTCCGAGCAACCCTAAATATATCCTTAGCCGGCATGGGAGAAGACTGAAAAACCGGGCCCCAGAAAACGCGTTGCAAGCCCCTTTCGCCCATCCAAAAGTGTCACCAAAGGAAGTCTTTGGGTTCACGTGAACTCCCCAGGGGAGCCTTTACACAGCCCCACATGCAACTGGACCCTCCGGGGTCGCTGTTTCCGAGCATCCCTAAACATAACCCTAGCCGGCATCGAAGATGACTGAAAAATCAGGGCCCAGGAAATGCGTTCCAAGCCCCTTTGGACCATCCAAAAGTGCCCCCAAAGGAAGGCTTTGGGTACAAGAGAACTCCCCAGGGGAGCCTTTACGCAGCCCCACGTGCAACTGGACCATTTGGGTTCGATTTTTCCGAGCAACCCTAAATATATCCCTAGCAGGCATGTGAGACGACTGAAACACCGGGCCCCAGAAAACGCGTTGCAAGCCCCTTTCGCCCATCCAAAAGTGTCACCAAAGGAAGTCTTTGGGTTCACGAGAACTCCCCAGGGGAGCCTTTACGCAGCCCCACATGGAACTGGACCCTCCGGGTTTGCTGATTCCGAGTATCCCTAAAAATAGCCCTAGCCGGCTTCGAAGACGACTGAATAATCAGGCCCCAGGAAATGCGTTACGAGCCCTTTTCGCCCATCCAAAAGTGCCCCCAAAGGAAGGCTTTGGGTACAAGTGAACTCCCCAGGGGAGCCTTTACGCAGCCCCACATGCAACTGGACCCTCCGGGTTCGCTGTTTCCGAGAAAAACTAAACATAGCCCTAGCCGTCATCGGAGACGAGTGAAAAATCAGGCCCCAGGAAATGCATTGCGAGCCCCTTTGGACCATCCAAAAGTGCCCCCAAAGGAAGGCTTTGGGTACAAGTGAACTCCCCAGGGGAGCCTTTACGCAGCCCCACATGCAACTGGAAACTCCGAAATCGCTGTTCCTGAGCAAACCTAAACATAGCCCTAGCCGTCATCGGAGACGAGTGAAAAATTAGGCCCCAGGAAATGCGTTGCGAGCCCCTTTGGACCATCCAAAAGTGCCCCCAAAGGAAGGCTTTGGGTACAAATGAACTCCCCAGGGGAGCCTTTACGCAGCCCCACATGCAACTGGACCCTCCGGGATCGCTGTTCCTGAGCAAACCTAAACGTTTCCATAGCCGTCATTGGAGACGACTGAAAAATCAGACCCCAGGAAATGCCTTGCGAGACACTTTTGACCATCCAAAAGTGCCCCCAAAGGAAGGGTTTGGGTACAAGAGAACTCCCCAGGGGAGCCTTTACGCAGCCCCACGTGCAACTGGACCCTTTGGGTTCGATTTTTCCGAGCAACACTAATCATAGCCCTAGCCGGCATCGAAGACGACTGAAAAATCAGGCCCCAGGTAATGCGTTCCAAGCCCTTTTTGCCCATCCAAAAGTGCCCCCAAATGAAGGCTTTGGGTACAAGTGAACTCCCCAGGGGAGACTTTACGCAGCCCCACATGCAACTGGACCCTCGGGTTCGCTGTTCCTGAGCAAACCTAAACGTAGCCCTAGCCGTCATCTAAGACGAGTGACAAATTAGGCCCCAGGAAATGCGTTGCGAGCCCGTTTGGACCATCCAAAAGTGCCCCCAAAGTGAACTCCCCAGGGGAGACTTTACACAGCCCCACATGCAACTGGACCCTCCGGGATCGCTGTTCCTGAGCAAACCTAAACCTTTCCATAGCCGAAATCGTAGACGACTGAAAAATCAGGCCCCAGGAAATGCGTTACGAGCCCTTTTCGCCCATCCAAAAGTGCCCCCAAAGGAAGGCTTTGGGTACATCTGAAGTTCCCAGGGGAGCCTTTACGCAGCCCCACATGCAACTGGACCCTCCAGGTTCGATTTTTCCGAGCAACCCTAAATATATCCTTAGCCGGCATGGGAGAAGACTGAAAAACCGGGCCCCAGAAAACGCGTTGCAAGCCCCTTTGGACCATCCAAAAGTGCCCCCAAAGGAAGTCTTTGGTTTCACGTGAACTCCCCAGGGGAGCCTTTACGCAGTCCCACATGCAACTGGACCCTCCGGGTTCGCTGTTTCCGAGCATCCCTAAACATAACCCTAGCCGGCATCGAAGATGACTGAAAAATCAGGGCCCAGGAAATGCGTTCCAAGCCCCTTTGGACCATCCAAAAGTGCCCCCAAAGGAAGGCTTTGGGTACAAGAGAACTCCCCAGGGGAGCCTTTACGCAGCCCCACATGCAACTGGACCCTCAGTTTTCGCTGTTCCTGAGCAAAACTAAACATTTCCATAGCCGTCATCGGAGACGACTGAAAAATCAGGCCCCAGGAAATGCGTTCCAAGCCCTTTTTGCCCATCCAAAAGTGCCCCCAAGGGAAGTCTTTGGGTTCACGTGAACTCCCCAGGGGAGCCTTTACGCAGCCCCACATGCAACTGGACCCTCCGGGTTCGCTGTTCCTGAGCAAACCTATACGTAGCCCTAGCCGTCATCGGAGACGAGTGAAAAATCAGGTCCCAGGAAATGCGTTCCAAGCCCTTTTCGCCCATCCAAAAGTACCCCCAGAGGAAGGCTTTGGGTACATCTGAAGTTCCCAGGGGAGCCTTTACGCAGCCCCACATGCAACTGGACCCTCCGGGTTCGATTTTTCCGAGCAACCCTAAATATATCCCTAGCCGGCATGTTAGAAGACTGAAAAACCGGGCCCCAGAAAAAGCGTTGCAATCCCCTTTCGCCCATCCAAATGTGTCACAAAAGGAAGGCTTTGGGTACAAGTGAACTCCCCAGGGGAGCCTTTACGCAGCCCCACATGCAACTGGACCCTCCGGGTTCGATTTTCCGAGCATTCCTAAACATAACACTAGCCGGCATTGAATGTGACTGAAAAATCAGGCCCCAGGAAATGCGTTGCGAGCCCTTTTCGCCCATCCAAAAATGCCCCCAAATGAGGGCTTTCGGTACAAGTGAACTCCCCAGGGGAGCCTTTACGCAGTCCCACATGCAACTGGACCCTCCGGGTTCGCTGTTTCCGAGTATCCCTAAACATAGCCCTAGCCGGCATCGAAGACGACTGAAAAATCAGGCCCCAGGAAATGCGTTGCGAGCCCCTTTGGACCATCCAAAAGTGCCCCCAAAGGAAGGCTTTGGGTACAAGAGAACTCCCCAGGGGAGCCTTTACGCAGCCCCACATGCAACTGGACCCTCCGGAATCGCTGTTCCTTAGCAAACCTAAACGTAGCCCTAGCCGTCATCGGAGACGAGTGAAAAATCAGGCCCCAGGAAATGCGTTGCGAGCCCCTTTGGACCATCCAAAAGTGACCCCAAAGGAAGGCTTTGGGTACAAGAGAACTCCCCAGGGGAGCCTTTACGCAGCCCCACATGCAACTGGACCCTCCGGGATCGCTGTTCCTGAGCAAACCTAAACGTTTCCATAGCCGTCATCGGAGACGAGTGAAAAATCAGGCCCCAGGAAATGCATTGCGAGACACTTTTGCCCATCCAAAAGTGCCCCCAAAGGAAGGCTTTGGGTACAAGTGAACTCCCCAGGGGAGCCTTTACGCAGCCCCACATGCAACTGGACCCTCCGGGTTCGCTGTTCTTGAGCAAACCTAAATGTAGCCCTAGCCGTCATCGGAGACGAGTGACAAATCAGGCCCCAGGAAATGCGTTGCGAGCCCCTTTGGACCATCCAAAAGTGCCCCCAAAGTGAACTCCCCAGGGGAGACTTTACACAGCCCCACATGCAACTGGACCCTCCGGGATCGCTGTTCCTGAGCAAACCTAAACGTTTCCATAGCCGTCATCGTAGACGACTGAAAAATCAGGCCCCAGGAAATGCGTTACGAGCCCTTTTCGCCCATCCAAAAGTGCCCCCAAAGGAAGGCTTTGGGTACATCTGAAGTTCCCAGGGGAGCCTTTACGCAGCCCCACATGCAACTGGACCCTCCAGGTTCGATTTTTCCGAGCAACCCTAAATATATCCTTAGCCGGCATGGGAGAAGACTGAAACACCGGGCCCCAGAAAACGCGTTGCAATCCCCTTTAGCCCATCCAAAAGTGTCACCAAAGGAAGTCTTTGGGTTCACGTGAACTCCCCAGGGGAGCCTTTACGCAGCCCCACATGGAACTGGACCCTCCGGGTTTGCTGATTCCGAGTATCCCTAAAAATAGCCCTAGCCGGCTTCGAAGACGACTGAATAATCAGGCCCCAGGAAATGCGTTCCAAGCCCTTTTCGCCCATCCAAAAGTGCCCCCAAAGGAAGGCTTTGGGTACAAGTGAACTCCCCAGGGGAGCCTTTACGCAGCCCCACATGCAACTGGACCCTCCGGGTTCGCTGTTTCCGAGAAAAACTAAACATAGCCCTAGCCGTCATCGGAGACGAGTGAAAAATCAGGCCCCAGGAAATGCATTGCGAGCCCCTTTGGACCATCCAAAAGTGCCCCCAAAGGAAGGCTTTGGGTACAAGTGAACTCCCCAGGGGAGCCTTTACGCAGCCCCACATGCAACTGGAAACTCCGAAATCGCTGTTCCTGAGCAAACCTAAACATAGCCCTAGCCGTCATCGGAGACGAGTGAAAAATTAGGCCCCAGGAAATGCGTTGCGAGCCCCTTTGGACCATCCAAAAGTGCCCCCAAAGGAAGGCTTTGGGTACAAATGAACTCCCCAGGGGAGCCTTTACGCAGCCCCACATGCAACTGGACCCTCCGGGATCGCTGTTCCTGAGCAAACCTAAACGTTTCCATAGCCGTCATTGGAGACGACTGAAAAATCAGACCCCAGGAAATGCCTTGCGAGACACTTTTGACCATCCAAAAGTGCCCCCAAAGGAAGGGTTTGGGTACAAGAGAACTCCCCAGGGGAGCCTTTACGCAGCCCCACGTGCAACTGGACCCTTTGGGTTCGATTTTTCCGAGCAACCCTAAATATATCCCTAGCCGTCATGTGAGAAGACTGAAAAACCGGGCCCCAAAAAACGCGTTGCAATCCCCTTTCGCCCATCCAAATGTGTCACAAAAGGAAGGCTTTGGGTACAAGTGAACTCCCCAGGGGAGCCTTTACGCAGCCCCACATGCAACTGGACCCTCCGGGTTTGCTGTTTCCGAGTATCCCTAATCATAGCCCTAGCCGGCATCGAAGACGACTGAAAAATCAGGCCCCAGGTAATGCGTTCCAAGCCCTTTTTGCCCATCCAAAAGTGCCCCCAAATGAAGGCTTTGGGTACAAGTGAACTCCCCAGGGGAGACTTTACGCAGCCCCACATGCAACTGGACCCTCCGGGTTCGCTGTTCCTGAGCAAACCTAAACGTAGCCCTAGCCGTCATCGGAGACGAGTGACAAATTAGGCCCCAGGAAATGCGTTGCGAGCCCGTTTGGACCATCCAAAAGTGCCCCCAAAGTGAACTCCCCAGGGGAGACTTTACACAGCCCCACATGCAACTGGACCCTCCGGGATCGCTGTTCCTGAGCAAACCTAAACCTTTCCATAGCCGAAATCGTAGACGACTGAAAAATCAGGCCCCAGGAAATGCGTTACGAGCCCTTTTCGCCCATCCAAAAGTGCCCCCAAAGGAAGGCTTTGGGTACATCTGAAGTTCCCAGGGGAGCCTTTACGCAGCCCCACATGCAACTGGACCCTCCAGGTTCGATTTTTCCGAGCAACCCTAAATATATCCTTAGCCGGCATGGGAGAAGACTGAAAAACCGGGCCCCAGAAAACGCGTTGCAAGCCCCTTTGGACCATCCAAAAGTGCCCCCAAAGGAAGTCTTTGGTTTCACGTGAACTCCCCAGGGGAGCCTTTACGCAGTCCCACATGCAACTGGACCCTCCGGGTTCGCTGTTTCCGAGCATCCCTAAACATAACCCTAGCCGGCATCGAAGATGACTGAAAAATCAGGGCCCAGGAAATGCGTTCCAAGCCCCTTTGGACCATCCAAAAGTGCCCCCAAAGGAAGGCTTTGGGTACAAGAGAACTCCCCAGGGGAGCCTTTACGCAGCCCCACATGCAACTGGACCCTCAGTTTTCGCTGTTCCTGAGCAAACCTAAACATTTCCATAGCCGTCATCGGAGACGACTGAAAAATCAGGCCCCAGGAAATGCGTTCCAAGCCCTTTTTCCCCATCCAAAAGTGCCCCCAAGGGAAGTCTTTGGGTTCACGTGAACTCCCCAGGGGAGCCTTTACGCAGCCCCACATGCAACTGGACCCTCCGGGTTCGCTGTTCCTGAGCAAACCTATACGTAGCCCTAGCCGTCATCGGAGACGAGTGAAAAATCAGGTCCCAGGAAATGCGTTCCAAGCCCTTTTCGCCCATCCAAAAGTACCCCCAGAGGAAGGCTTTGGGTACATCTGAAGTTCCCAGGGGAGCCTTTACGCAGCCCCACATGCAACTGGACCCTCCGGGTTCGATTTTTCCGAGCAACCCTAAATATATCCCTAGCCGGCATGTTAGAAGACTGAAAAACCGGGCCCCAGAAAAAGCGTTGCAATCCCCTTTCGCCCATCCAAATGTGTCACAAAAGGAAGGCTTTGGGTACAAGTGAACTCCCCAGGGGAGCCTTTACGCAGCCCCACATGCAACTGGACCCTCCGGGTTCGATTTTCCGAGCATTCCTAAACATAACACTAGCCGGCATTGAATGTGACTGAAAAATCAGGCCCCAGGAAATGCGTTGCGAGCCCTTTTCGCCCATCCAAAAATGCCCCCAAATGAGGGCTTTCGGTACAAGTGAACTCCCCAGGGGAGCCTTTACGCAGTCCCACATGCAACTGGACCCTCCGGGTTCGCTGTTTCCGAGTATCCCTAAACATAGCCCTAGCCGGCATCGAAGACGACTGAAAAATCAGGCCCCAGGAAATGCGTTGCGAGCCCCTTTGGACCATCCAAAAGTGCCCCCAAAGGAAGGCTTTGGGTACAAGAGAACTCCCCAGGGGAGCCTTTACGCAGCCCCACATGCAACTGGACCCTCCGGAATCGCTGTTCCTTAGCAAACCTAAACGTAGCCCTAGCCGTCATCGGAGACGAGTGAAAAATCAGGCCCCAGGAAATGCGTTGCGAGCCCCTTTGGACCATCCAAAAGTGACCCCAAAGGAAGGCTTTGGGTACAAGAGAACTCCCCAGGGGAGCCTTTACGCAGCCCCACATGCAACTGGACCCTCCGGGATCGCTGTTCCTGAGCAAACCTAAACGTTTCCATAGCCGTCATCGGAGACGAGTGAAAAATCAGGCCCCAGGAAATGCATTGCGAGACACTTTTGCCCATCCAAAAGTGCCCCCAAAGGAAGGCTTTGGGTACAAGTGAACTCCCCAGGGGAGCCTTTACGCAGCCCCACATGCAACTGGACCCTCCGGGTTCGCTGTTCTTGAGCAAACCTAAATGTAGCCCTAGCCGTCATCGGAGACGAGTGACAAATCAGGCCCCAGGAAATGCGTTGCGAGCCCCTTTGGACCATCCAAAAGTGCCCCCAAAGTGAACTCCCCAGGGGAGACTTTACACAGCCCCACATGCAACTGGACCCTCCGGGATCGCTGTTCCTGAGCAAACCTAAACGTTTCCATAGCCGTCATCGTAGACGACTGAAAAATCAGGCCCCAGGAAATGCGTTACGAGCCCTTTTCGCCCATCCAAAAGTGCCCCCAAAGGAAGGCTTTGGGTACATCTGAAGTTCCCAGGGGAGCCTTTACGCAGCCCCACATGCAACTGGACCCTCCAGGTTCGATTTTTCCGAGCAACCCTAAATATATCCTTAGCCGGCATGGGAGAAGACTGAAACACCGGGCCCCAGAAAACGCGTTGCAATCCCCTTTAGCCCATCCAAAAGTGTCACCAAAGGAAGTCTTTGGGTTCACGTGAACTCCCCAGGGGAGCCTTTACGCAGCCCCACATGGAACTGGACCCTCCGGGTTTGCTGATTCCGAGTATCCCTAAAAATAGCCCTAGCCGGCTTCGAAGACGACTGAATAATCAGGCCCCAGGAAATGCGTTCCAAGCCCTTTTCGCCCATCCAAAAGTGCCCCCAAAGGAAGGCTTTGGGTACAAGTGAACTCCCCAGGGGAGCCTTTACACAGCCCCACATGCAACTGGACCCTCCGGGTTCGCTGTTTCCGAGAAAAACTAAACATAGCCCTAGCCGTCATCGGAGACGAGTGAAAAATCAGGCCCCAGGAAATGCGTTGCGAGCCCCTTTGGACCATCCAAAAGTGCCCCCAAAGGAAGGCTTTCGGTACAAGTGAACTCCCCAGGGGAGCCTTTACGCAGTCCCACATGCAACTGGACCCTCCGGGTTCGCTGTTTCCGAGTATCCCTAAACATAGCCCTAGCCGGCATCGAAGACGACTGAAAAATCAGGCCCCAGGAAATGCGTTGCGAGCCCCTTTGGACCATCCAAAAGTGCCCCCAAAGGAAGGCTTTGGGTACAAGAGAACTCCCCAGGGGAGCCTTTACGCAGCCCCACATGCAACTGGACCCTCCGGAATCGCTGTTCCTTAGCAAACCTAAACGTAGCCCTAGCCGTCATCGGAGACGAGTGAAAAATCAGGCCCCAGGAAATGCGTTGCGAGCCCCTTTGGACCATCCAAAAGTGACCCCAAAGGAAGGCTTTGGGTACAAGAGAACTCCCCAGGGGAGCCTTTACGCAGCCCCACATGCAACTGGACCCTCCGGGATCGCTGTTCCTGAGCAAACCTAAACGTTTCCATAGCCGTCATCGGAGACGAGTGAAAAATCAGGCCCCAGGAAATGCATTGCGAGACACTTTTGCCCATCCAAAAGTGCCCCCAAAGGAAGGCTTTGGGTACAAGTGAACTCCCCAGGGGAGCCTTTACGCAGCCCCACATGCAACTGGACCCTCCGGGTTCGCTGTTCTTGAGCAAACCTAAATGTAGCCCTAGCCGTCATCGGAGACGAGTGACAAATCAGGCCCCAGGAAATGCGTTGCGAGCCCCTTTGGACCATCCAAAAGTGCCCCCAAAGTGAACTCCCCAGGGGAGACTTTACACAGCCCCACATGCAACTGGACCCTCCGGGATCGCTGTTCCTGAGCAAACCTAAACGTTTCCATAGCCGTCATCGTAGACGACTGAAAAATCAGGCCCCAGGAAATGCGTTACGAGCCCTTTTCGCCCATCCAAAAGTGCCCCCAAAGGAAGGCTTTGGGTACATCTGAAGTTCCCAGGGGAGCCTTTACGCAGCCCCACATGCAACTGGACCCTCCAGGTTCGATTTTTCCGAGCAACCCTAAATATATCCTTAGCCGGCATGGGAGAAGACTGAAACACCGGGCCCCAGAAAACGCGTTGCAATCCCCTTTAGCCCATCCAAAAGTGTCACCAAAGGAAGTCTTTGGGTTCACGTGAACTCCCCAGGGGAGCCTTTACGCAGCCCCACATGGAACTGGACCCTCCGGGTTTGCTGATTCCGAGTATCCCTAAAAATAGCCCTAGCCGGCTTCGAAGACGACTGAATAATCAGGCCCCAGGAAATGCGTTCCAAGCCCTTTTCGCCCATCCAAAAGTGCCCCCAAAGGAAGGCTTTGGGTACAAGTGAACTCCCCAGGGGAGCCTTTACACAGCCCCACATGCAACTGGACCCTCCGGGTTCGCTGTTTCCGAGAAAAACTAAACATAGCCCTAGCCGTCATCGGAGACGAGTGAAAAATCAGGCCCCAGGAAATGCGTTGCGAGCCCCTTTGGACCATCCAAAAGTGCCCCCAAAGGAAGGCTTTGGGTACAAGTGAACTCCCCAGGGGAGACTTTACGCAGCCCCACATGCAACTGGACCCTCCGGGTTCGCTGTTCCTGAGCAAAACTATACGTAGCCCTAGCCGTCATTGGAGACGAGTGAAAAATCAGGCCCCAGGAAATGCGTTCCAAGCCCCTTTGGACCATGCAAAAGTGCCCCCAGAGGAAGGCTTTGGGTACAAGTGAACTCCCCAGGGGAGCCTTTACGCAGCCCCACATGCAACTGGACCATCCGGGTTTGCTGATTCCGAGTATCCCTAAACATATCCCTAGCCGGCTTCGAAGACGACTGAATAATCAGGCCCCAGGAAATGTGTTCCAAGCCCTATCGCCCATCCAAAAGTGCCCCCAAAGGAAGGCTTTGGGTACAACTGAACTCCCCAGGGGAGCCTTTATGCAGCCCCACATGCAACTGGACCCTTCGGGTTTGCTGTTTCCGAGCAACACTATATATAACCCTAGCCGGCATGGGAGACGACTGAAAAATCAGGCCCCAGGAAATGCGTTGCGAGCCCCTTTGGACCATTGAAAAGTGCCCCCAAAGGAAGGCTTTGCATACAAGAGAACTCCCCATGGGAGCCTTTACGCAGCCCCACATGCAACTGGACCCTCCGGGTTCGCTGTTCCTGAGCAAACCGAAACGTAGCCGTAGCCGTCATCGGAGACTAGTGAAAAATCAGGCCCCAGGAAATGCGTTGCGAGCCCCTTTGGACCATCCAAAAGTGCCCCCAAAGGAAGGCTTTGGGTACATTTGAAGTTCCCAGGGGAGCCTTTACGCAGCCCCACATGCAACTGGACCCTCCAGGTTCGCTGCTCCTGAGCAAACCTAAACGTAGCCCTAGCCGGCATCGAAGACGACTGAAAAATCAGGCCCCAGGAAATGCGTTCCAAGCCCCTTTGGACCATCCAAAAGTGCCCCCAAAGGAAGGCTTTGGGTACAAGTGAACTCCCCAGGGGAGCCTTTACGCAGCCCCACATGCAACTGGACCCTCCGGATTCGCTGTTTCCGACTATCCCTAAACATAGCCCTAGCCGGCATCGAAGACGACTGAAAAATCAGGCCCCAGGAAATGCGTTCCAAGCTCTTTTCGCCCATCCAAAAGTGCCCCCAAAGGAAGGCTTTGGGTACAAGAGAACTCCCCAGGGGAGCCTTTACGTAGCCCCACATGCGACTGGACCCTCCGGGATCGCTGTTCCTTAGCAAACCTAAACGTAGCCCTAGCCGTCATCGGAGACGAGTGAAAAATCAGGCCCCAGGAAATGCGTTGCGAGCCCCTTTGGACAATCCAAAAGTGCCCCCAAAGGAAGGCTTTGGGTACAAGAGAACTCCCCAGGGGAGCCTTTACGCAGCCCCACATGCAACTGGACCCTCCGGGTTCGCTGTTCCTGAGTTTACCTAAACGTAGCCCTAGCCATCATCGGAGACGAGTGAAAAATCCGGCCCAGGAAATGCATGGTAAGCCTCTTTGGACCATCCAAAAGTGCCCCCAAAGGAAGGCTTTGGGTACAAGTGAACTCCCCAGGGGAGCCTATACGCAGCCCCACATGCAACTGGACCCTCCGGGTTCGCTGTTCTTGAGCAAACCTAAATGTAGCCCTAGCCGTCATCGGAGACGAGTGACAAATCAGGCCCCAGGAAATGCGTTGCGAGCCCCTTTGGACCATCCAAAAGTGCCCCCAAAGTGAACTCCCCAGGGGAGACTTTACATAGCCCCACATGCAACTGGACCCTCCGGGATCGCTGTTCCTGAGCACACCTAAACGTTTCCATAGCCGTCATCGTAGACGACTGAAAAATCAGGCCCCAGGAAATGCGTTACGAGCCCTTTTCGCCCATCCAAAAGTGCCCCCAAAGGAAGGCTTTGGGTACATCTGAAGTTCCCAGGGGAGCCTTTACGCAGCCCCACATGCAACTGGACCCTCCAGGTTCGATTTTTCCGAGCAACCCTAAATATATCCTTAGCCGGCATGGGAGAAGACTGAAACACCGGGCCCCAGAAAACGCGTTGCAATCCCCTTTAGCCCATCCAAAAGTGTCACCAAAGGAAGTCTTTGGGTTCACGTGAACTCCCCAGGGGAGCCTTTACGCAGCCCCACATGGAACTGGACCCTCCGGGTTTGCTGATTCCGAGTATCCCTAAAAATAGCCCTAGCCGGCTTCGAAGACGACTGAATAATCAGGCCCCAGGAAATGCGTTCCAAGCCCTTTTCGCCCATCCAAAAGTGCCCCCAAAGGAAGGCTTTGGGTACAAGTGAACTCCCCAGGGGAGCCTTTACACAGCCCCACATGCAACTGGACCCTCCGGGTTCGCTGTTTCCGAGAAAAACTAAACATAGCCCTAGCCGTCATCGGAGACGAGTGAAAAATCAGGCCCCAGGAAATGCGTTGCGAGCCCCTTTGGACCATCCAAAAGTGCCCCCAAAGGAAGGCTTTGGGTACAAGTGAACTCCCCAGGGGAGACTTTACGCAGCCCCACATGCAACTGGACCCTCCGGGTTCGCTGTTCCTGAGCAAAACTATACGTAGCCCTAGCCGTCATTGGAGACGAGTGAAAAATCAGGCCCCAGGAAATGCGTTCCAAGCCCCTTTGGACCATGCAAAAGTGCCCCCAGAGGAAGGCTTTGGGTACAAGTGAACTCCCCAGGGGAGCCTTTACGCAGCCCCACATGCAACTGGACCATCCGGGTTTGCTGATTCCGAGTATCCCTAAACATATCCCTAGCCGGCTTCGAAGACGACTGAATAATCAGGCCCCAGGAAATGTGTTCCAAGCCCTATCGCCCATCCAAAAGTGCCCCCAAAGGAAGGCTTTGGGTACAACTGAACTCCCCAGGGGAGCCTTTACGCAGCCCCACATGCAACTGGACCCTCCGGGTTTGCTAATTCCGAGTATCCCTAAAAATAACCCTAGCCGGCTTAGAAGACGACTGAATAATCAGACCCCAGGAAATGCGTTCCAAGCCCTTTTCGCCCATCCAAAAGTGCCTCCAAGGGAAGGCTTTGGGTACAAGTGAACTCCCCAGGGGAGCATTTACGCAGCCCCACATGCAAATGGACCTTCCGGGTTCGCAGTTTCCGAGTATCCCTACACATAACCCTAGCCGGCATCGAAGACTACTGAATAATCAGGCCCCAGGAAATGCGTTGCGAGCCCCTTTGGACCATCCAAAAGCGCCCCCAAAGGAAGGCTTTGGGTACAAGTGAACTCCCCAGGGGAGCCTCTATGCAGCCCCACATGCAACTGGACCCTCCGGGTTCACTCTTTCACCGCAAGCCTAAATATATCCGTCGGCGCAATGGGAGAAGACTGAAAAATCGGGCCTCAGAAAATGCATTAGAAGCCCCATTCGCCCATCCAAAAGTGCCCCCAAATGAAGGCTTTGGGTACAACTGAACTCCCCAGGGGAGCCTTTATGCAGCCCCACATGCAACTGGACCCTTCGGGTTTGCTGTTTCCGAGCAACACTATATATAACCCTAGCCGGCATGGGAGACGACTGAAAAATCAGGCCCCAGGAAATGCGTTGCGAGCCCCTTTGGACCATCGAAAAGTGCCCCCAAAGGAAGGCTTTGCATACAAGAGAACTCCCCATGGGAGCCTTTACGCAGCCCCACATGCAACTGGACCCTCCGGGTTCGCTGTTCCTGAGCAAACCGAAACGTAGCCGTAGCCGTCATCGGAGACTAGTGAAAAATCAGGCCCCAGGAAATGCGTTGCGAGCCCCTTTGGACCATCCAAAAGTGCCCCCAAAGGAAGGCTTTGGGTACATTTGAAGTTCCCAGGGGAGCCTTTACGCAGCCCCACATGCAACTGGACCCTCCGCGTTCGCTGTTCCTGAGCAAACATAAACGTAGCCCTAGCCGGCATCGAAGACGACTGAAAAATCAGGCCCCAGGAAATGCGTTCCAAGCCCCTTTGGACCATCCAAAAGTGCCCCCAAAGGAAGGCTTTGGGTACAAGTGAACTCCCCAGGGGAGCCTTTACGCAGCCCCACATGCAACTGGACCCTCCGGGTTCGCTGTTTCCGACTATCCCTAAACATAGCCCTAGCCGGCATCGAAGACGACTGAAAAATCAGGCCCCAGGAAATGCGTTCCAAGCTCTTTTCGCCCATCCAAAAGTGCCCCCAAAGGAAGGCTTTGGGTACAAGAGAACTCCCCAGGGGAGCCTTTACGCAGCCCCACATGCGACTGGACCCTCCGGGATCGCTGTTCCTTAGCAAACCTAAACGTAGCCCTAGCCGTCATCGGAGACGAGTGAAAAATCAGGCCCCAGGAAATGCGTTGCGAGCCCCTTTGGACAATCCAAAAGTGCCCCCAAAGGAAGGCTTTGGGTACAAGAGAACTCCCCAGGGGAGCCTTTACGCAGCCCCACATGCAACTGGACCATCCGGGTTCGCTGTTCCTGAGTTTACCTAAACGTAGCCCTAGCCATCATCGGAGACGAGTGAAAAATCCGGCCCAGGAAATGCATGGTAAGCCTCTTTGGACCATCCAAAAGTGCCCCTAAAGGAAGGCTTTGCGTACAAGTGAACTCCCCAGGGGAGCCTTTACGCAGCCTCACATGCAACTGGACCCTCCGGGTTCGCTGTTCCTGAGCAAACCTAAACGTAGCCCTAGCAGTCATCGGAGACTAGTGAAAAATGAGGCCCCCGGAAATGCGTTGTGAGCCCCTTTGGACCATCGAAAAGTGCCCCCAAAGGAAGGCTTTGGGTACATCTGAAGTTCCCAGGGGAGCCTTTACGCAGCCCCACATGCAACTGGACCCTCCAGGTTCGATTTTTCCGAGCAACCCTAAATATATCCCTAGCCGGCATGGGAGAAGACTGAAAAACCGGGCCCCAGAAAACGCGTGGCAAGCCCCTATCGCCCATTCAAAAGTGCCCCCAAAGGAAGGTTTAGTTACAAGTGAACTCCCCAGGGAAGCCTTTATGCAGCCCCACATGCAACTGGACCCTCTGGGTTCGCTGTTTCCGAGCAACACTAAACATAACCCTAGCCGGCATGGGAGACGACTGAAAAGTCAGGCCCCAGAAAACGCATTTCGAGCACCTTTTGCCCATTCAAAAGAGCCCCCAAAGGAAGGCTTTTGGTACAAGTGAACTCCCCAGGGGACCCTTTACGCATCCTTACATGCAACTGGACCCTCCGGGTTTAATCTTTCACCACAAGACTAAATATAGCCCTAGCCGCAAATGGAGAACACTGAAAAATTGGGCCCCAGAAAATGCATTAGAAGCCCCATTCGCCCATCCAAATGTGCCCCCAAAGGAAGGCTTTGGGAACAACTGAACTCCCCAGGGGAGCCTTTATGCAGCCCCACATGCAACTGGACCCTTCGGGTTTGCTGTTTCCGAGCAACACTATATATAACCCTAGCCGGCATGGGAGACGAGTGAAAAATCAGGCCCCAGGAAATGCGTTGCGAGCCCCTTTGGACCATCCAAAAGTGCCCCCAAAGGAAGGCTTTGGGTACAAGTGAACTCCCCAGGGGAGCCTTTACGCAGCCCCACATGCAACTGGACCCTCCGGGTTCGAATTTTCCGAGCAACCCTAAATATATCCCTAGCCGGCATAGGAGAAGACTGAAAAATCGGGCCCCAGAAAACGCGTTGCAAGCCCCTATCGCCCATCCAAAAGTGCCCCCAAAGGAGGGCTTTGGGTACAAGTGAACTCCCCAGGGGAGCCTTTACGCAGCCCCACATGCAACTGGACCCTCCGGGTTCGCTCTTTCCGAGCAAAACTAAAAATAGCCCTAGCCGTCATCGGAGACGAGTGAAAAATCAGGCCCCTGGAAATGCGTTGCGAGCCCCTTTGGACCATCCAAAAGTGCCCCCAAAGGAAGGCTTTGGGTACAAGTGAACTCCCCAGGGGAGCCTTTACGCAGCCCCACATGCAACTGGACCCTCCGGGTTCGCTGTTCCTGAGAAAACCTAAACGTAGCCCTAACCGGCATCGGAGACGAGTGAAAAATCAGGCCCCAGGACATGCGTTGCGAGCCCCTTTGGACCATCCAAAAGTGCCCCCAAAGGAAGGCTTTGGGTACAAGTGAACTCTCCAGGGGAGCCTTTACGCAGCCCCACATGCAACTGGACCCTCCGGGTTCGCTGTTCCTGAGCAAACCTAAACGTAGCCCTAGCCGTCATCGGAGACGAGTGAAAAATCAGGCCCCAGGAAATGCGTTGCGAGCCCCTTTTGACCATGCAAAAGTGCCCCAAAAGGAAGGGTTTGGGTACAAGTGAACTCCCCAGGGGAGCCTTTACGCAGCCCCACATGCAACTGGACCCTCCGGGTTCTCTGTTCCTGAGCAAACCTAAACGTAGCCCTAGCCGTCATCGGAGACGACTGAAAAATCAGGCCCCAGGAAATGCGTTGCGAGCCCCTTTGGACCATCCAAAAGTGCCCCCAAAGGAAGGCTTTGGGTACAACTGAACTCCCCAGGGGAGCCTTTACGCAGCCCCACATGCAACTGGACCCTCCGGGTTCGCTGTTCCTGAGCAAACCGAAACGTAGCCCTAGCCGTCATCGGAGACGAGTGAAAAATCAGGCCCCAGGAAATGCGTTGCGAGCCCCTTTGGACCATCCAAAAGTGCCCCCAAAGGAAGGCTTTGGGTACAAGAGAACTCCCCAGGGGAGCCTTTACGCAGCCTCACATGCAACTGGACCCTCCAGGTTCGATTTTTCCGAGCAACCCTAAATATATACCTAGCCGGCATGGGAGAAGACTGAAAAACCGGGCCCCAGAAAACACGGTGCAAGCCCCTATCGCCCATCCAATAGTGCCCCCAAAGGAAGGCTTTGGGTACAAGTGAACTCCCCAGGGGAGCCTTTACGCAGCCCCACATGCAACTGGACCCTCCGGGTTCGCTGTTCCTGAGCAAACCTAAACGTAGCCCTAGCCGTCATCGGAGACGAGTGAAAAATCAGGCCCCAGGAAATGCGTTGCGAGCCCCTTTGGACCATCCAAAAGTGCCCCCAAAGGAAGGCTTTGGGTACAAGAGAACTCCCCAGGGGAGCCTTTACGCAGCCTCACATGCAACTGGACCCTCCAGGTTCGATTTTTCCGAGCAACCCTAAATATATACCTAGCCGGCATGGGAGAAGACTGAAAAACCGGGTCCCAGAAAACAAGTTGCAAGCCCCTATCGCCAATCCAATAGTGCCCCCAAAGGAAGGCTTTGGGTACAAGTGAACTCCCAACAGGAGCCTTTACGCAGCCCCACATGCAACTGGACCCTCCGGGTTCGCTGTTCCTGAGCAAACCTAAACGTAGCCCTAGACGTCATCGGAGACGAGTGAAAAATCAGGCCCCAGGAAATGCGTTGCGAGCCCCTTTGGACCATCCAAAAGTGCCCCCAAAGGAAGGCTTTGGGTACATTTGAAGTTCCCAGGGGAGCCTTTACGCAGCCCCACATGCAACTGGACCCTCCAGGTTCGCTGCTCCTGAGCAAACCTAAACGTAGCCCTAGCCGGCATCGAAGACGACTGAAAAATCAGGCCCCAGTAAATGCTTTCCAAGCCCCTTTGGACCATGCAAAAGTGCCCCCAAAGGAAGGCTTTGGGTACAAGTGAACTCCCCATAGGAGCCTTTACGCAGCCCCACATGCAACTGGACCCTCCGGGTTCGATTTTCCTGAGTAAACCTAAACGTAGCCCTAGCCGTCATCTCAGACGAGTGAAAAATCAGGCCCCAGGAAATGCGTTCCAAGCCCTTTTCGCCCATCCAAAAGTGCCCCCAAAGGAAGGCTTTGGGTACAAGTGAACTCCCCACAGGAGCCTTTACGCAGCCCCACATGCAACTGGACCCTCCGGGTTCGCTGTTCCTGAGCAAACCTAAACGTAGCCCTAGACGTCATCGGAGACGAGTGAAAAATCAGGCCCCAGGAAATGCGTTGCGAGCCCCTTTGGACCATCCAAAAGTGCCCCCAAAGGAAGGCTTTGCGTACAAGTGAACTCCCCAGGGGAGCCTTTACGCAGTCCCACATGCAACTGGACCCTCCGGGTTCGCTGTTCCTGAGCAAACCGAAACGTAGCCGTAGCCGTCATCGGAGACTAGTGAAAAATCAGGCCCCAGGAAATGCGTTGCGAGCCCCTTTGGACCATCCAAAAGTGCCCCCAAAGGAAGGCTTTGGGTACAAGAGAACTCCCCAGGGGAGCCTTTACGCAGCCTCACATGCAACTGGACCCTCCAGGTTCGATTTTTCCGAGCAACCCTAAATATATACCTAGCCGGCATGGGAGAAGACTGAAAAACCGGGTCCCAGAAAACACGTTGCAAGCCCCTATCGCCCATCCAATAGTGCCCCCAAAGGAAGGCTTTGGGTACAAGTGAACTCCCCACAGGAGCCTTTACGCAGCCCCACATGCAACTGGACCCTCCGGGTTCGCTGTTCCTGAGCAAACCTAAACGTAGACCTAGACGTCATCGGAGACGAGTGAAAAATCAGGCCCCAGGAAATGCGTTGCGAGCCCCTTTGGACCATCCAAAAGTGCCCCCAATGGAAGGCTTTGGGTACATTTGAAGTTCCCAGGGGAGCCTTTACGCAGCCCCACATGCAACTGGACCCTCCAGGTTCGCTGCTCCTGAGCAAACCTAAACGTAACCCTAGCCGGCATCGAAGACGACTGAAAAATCAGGCCCCAGGAAATGCGTTCCAAGCCCCTTTGGACCATCCAAACGTGCCCCCAAAGGAAGGCTTTGGGTACAAGTGAACTCCCCAGGGGAGCCTTTACGCAGCCCCACATGCAACTGGACCCTCCGGGTTCGATTTTCCTGAGTAAACCTAAACGTAGCCCTAGACGTCATCTCAGACGAGTGAAAAATCAGGCCCCAGGAAATGCGTTCCAAGCCCTTTTCGCCAATCCAAAAGTGCCCCCAAAGGAAGGCTTTGGGTACAAGTGAACTCCCCACAGGAGACTTTACGCAGCCCCACATGCAACTGGACCCTCCGGGTTCGATTTTTCCGAGCATCCCTAAACATAGCCCTAGCCATCATCGGAGACGAGTGAAAAATCAGGCCCCAGGAAATGTGTGGTAAGCCTTTTTGGACCATCCAAAAGTGCCCCCAAAGGAAGGCTTTGCATACAAGTGAACTCCCCAGGGGAGACTTTACGCAGCCTCACATGCAACTGGACCCTCCGGGTTCGCTGTTCCTGAGCAAACCTAAACGTAGCCCTAGCCGTCATCGGAGACGAGTGAAAAATCAGGCCCCAGGAAATGCGTTGCGAGCCCCTTTGGACCATCCAAAAGTGCCCCCAAAGGAAGGCTTTGGGTACATCTGAAGTTCCCAGGGGAGCCTTTACGCAGCCCCACATGCAACTGGACCCTCCGGGTTCGATTTTTCCGAGCAACCCTAAATATATCCCTAGCCGGCATGGGAGAAGACTGAAAAACCGGGCCAAAGAAAAAGCGTGGCAAGCCCCTATCGCCCATCCAAAAGTGCCCCCAAAGGAAGGCTTTGGGTACAAGTGAACTCCCCAGGGGAGCCTTTACGCAGCCCCACATGCAACTGGACCCTCCGGGTTCGCTGTTCCTGAGTAAACCTAAACGTAGCCCTAGCCGGCATCGAAGACGACTGAAAAATCAGGCCCGAGGAAATACGTTCCAAGCCCCTTTGGACCATCCAAAAGTGCCCCCAAAGGAAGGCTTTGGGTACAAGTGAACTCCCCAGGGGAGCCTTTACGCAGCCCCACATGCAACTGGACCCTCCGGGTTCGCTGTTTCCGAGCAAAACTAAACATAGCCCTAGCCGTCATCGGAGACGAGTGAAAAATCAGGACCCAGGAAATGCGTTGCGAGACCTTTTCGTCGATCCAAAAGTGCCCCCAAAGGAAGGCTTTGGGTACAAGAGAACTCCCCAGGGGAGCCTTTACGCAGCCCCACATGCAACTGGACCCTCCGGGTTCGCTGTTCCTGAGCAAACCTAAACGTAGCCCTAGCCGTCATCGGAGACGAGTGAAAAATCAGGCCCCAGGAAATTCGTTGCGAGACCCATTGGACCATCCAAAAGTGCCCCCAAAGGAAGGCTTTCGGTACATTTGAACTCCCCAGGGGAGCCTTTACGCAGCCCCACATGCAACTGGACCCTCCGGGTTCGCTGTTCCTCAGCAAACCTAAACGTAGCCCTAGCCGTCATCGGAGACGAGTGAAAAATCAGGCCCCAGGAAATGCGTTGCGAGCCCCTTTGGACCATCCAAAAGTGCCCCCAAAGGAAGGCTTTGGGTACATCTGATGTTCCCAGGGGAGCCATTACGCAGCCCCACATGAAACTGGACCCTCCGGGTTCGATTTTTCCGAGCAACCCTAAATATATCCCTAGCCGGCATGGGAGAAGACTGAAAAACCGGGCCCCAGAAAACGCGTTCCAAGCCCTTTTCGCCTATCAAAAAGTGCCCCCAAAGGAAGGCTTTGGGTACAAGTGAACTCCCCAGGGGAGCCTTTACGCAGCCCCACATGCAACTGGACCCTCCGGGTTCGCTGTTTCCGAGCAAAACTAAACATAGCCCAATCCGTCATCGGAGACTAGTGAAAAATCAGGCCCCAGGAAATGCGTTGCGAGCCCCTTTGGACCATCCAAAAGTGCCCCCAAAGGAAGGCTTTGGGTACAAGAGAACTCCCCAGGGGAGCCTTTACGCAGCCTCACATGCAACTGGACCCTCCAGGTTCGATTTTTCCGAGCAACCCTAAATATATACCTAGCCGGCATGGGAGAAGACTGAAAAACCGGGTCCCAGAAAACACGTTGCAAGCCCCTATCGCCCATCCAATAGTGCCCCCAAAGGAAGGCTTTGGGTACAAGTGAACTCCCCACAGGAGACTTTACGCAGCCCCACATGCAACTGGACCCTCCGGGTTCGCTGTTCCTGAGCAAACCTAAACGTAGACCTAGACGTCATCGGAGACGAGTGAAAAATCAGGCCCCAGGAAATGCGTTGCGAGCCCCTTTGGACCATCCAAAAGTGCCCCCAATGGAAGGCTTTGGGTACATTTGAAGTTCCCAGGGGAGCCTTTACGCAGCCCCACATGCAACTGGACCCTCCAGGTTCGCTGCTCCTGAGCAAACCTAAACGTAACCCTAGCCGGCATCGAAGACGACTGAAAAATCAGGCCCTAGGAAATGCGTTCCAAGCCCCTTTGGACCATCCAAACGTGCCCCCAAAGGAAGGCTTTGGGTACAAGTGAACTCCCCAGGGGAGCCTTTACGCAGCCCCACATGCAACTGGACCCTCCGGGTTCGATTTTCCTGAGTAAACCTAAACGTAGCCCTAGACGTCATCTCAGACGAGTGAAAAATCAGGCCCCAGGAAATGCGTTCCAAGCCCTTTTCGCCAATCCAAAAGTGCCCCCAAAGGAAGGCTTTGGGTACAAGTGAACTCCCCACAGGAGACTTTACGCAGCCCCACATGCAACTGGACCCTCCGGGTTCGCTGTTCCTGAGGTTACCTAAACGTAGCCCTAGCCATCATCGGAGACGAGTGAAAAATCAGGCCCCAGGAAATGTGTGGTAAGCCTTTTTGGACCATCCAAAAGTGCCCCCAAAGGAAGGCTTTGCATACAAGTGAACTCCCCAGGGGAGACTTTACGCAGCCTCACATGCAACTGGACCCTCCGGGTTCGCTGTTCCTGAGCAAACCTAAACGTAGCCCTAGCCGTCATCGGAGACGAGTGAAAAATCAGGCCCCAGGAAATGCGTTGCGAGCCCCTTTGGACCATCCAAAAGTGCCCCCAAAGGAAGGCTTTGGGTACATCTGAAGTTCCCAGGGGAGCCTTTACGCAGCCCCACATGCAACTGGACCCTCCGGGTTCGATTTTTCCGAGCAACCCTAAATATATCCCTCACCGGCATGGGAGAAGCCTGAAAAACCGGGCCAAAGAAAAAGCGTGGCAAGCCCCTATCGCCCATCCAAAAGTGCCCCCAAAGGAAGGCTTTGGGTACAAGTGAACTCCCCAGGGGAGCCTTTACGCAGCCCCACATGCAACTGGACCCTCCGGGTTCGCTGTTCCTGAGTAAACCTAAACGTAGCCCTAGCCGGCATCGAAGACGACTGAAAAATCAGGCCCGAGGAAATACGTTCCAAGCCCCTTTGGACCATCCAAAAGTGCCCCCAAAGGAAGGCTTTGGGTACAAGTGAACTCCCCAGGGGAGCCTTTACGCAGCCCCACATGCAACTGGACCCTCCGGGTTCGCTGTTTCCGAGCAAAACTAAACATAGCCCTATCCGTCATCGGAGACGAGTGAAAAATCAGGACCCAGGAAATGCGTTGCGAGACCTTTTCGTCGATCCAAAAGTGCCCCCAAAGGAAGGCTTTGGGTACAAGAGAACTCCCCAGGGGAGCCTTTACGCAGCCCCACATGCAACTGGACCCTCCGGGTTCGCTGTTCCTGAGCAAACCTAAACGTAGCCCTAGCCGTCATCGGAGACGAGTGAAAAATCAGGCCCCAGGAAATTCGTTGCGAGACCCATTGGACCATCCAAAAGTGCCCCCAAAGGAAGGCTTTCGGTACATTTGAACTCCCCAGGGGAGCCTTTACGCAGCCCCACATGCTACTGGACCCTCCGGGTTCGCTGTTCCTCAGCAAACCTAAACGTAGCCCTAGCCGTCATCGGAGACGAGTGAAAAATCAGGCCCCAGGAAATGCGTTGCGAGCCCCTTTGGACCATCCAAAAGTGCCCCCAAAGGAAGGCTTTGGGTACATCTGATGTTCCCAGGGGAGCCATTACGCAGCCCCACATGAAACTGGACCCTCCGGGTTCGATTTTTCCGAGCAACCCTAAATATATCCCTAGCCGGCATGGGAGAAGACTGAAAAACCGGGCCCCAGAAAACGCGTTCCAAGCCCTTTTCGCCTATCAAAAAGTGCCCCCAAAGGAAGGCTTTGGGTACAAGTGAACTCCCCAGGGGAGCCTTTACGCAGCCCCTCATGCAACTGGACCCTCCGGGTTCGCTGTTTCCGAGCAAAACTAAACATAGCCCAATCCGTCATCGGAGACGAGTGAAAAATCAGGCCCCAGGAAATGCCTTGCGAGCCCCTTTGGACCATCGAAAAGTGCCCCCAAAGGAAGGCTTTGGGTACAAGTGAACTCCCCAGGGGAGCCTTTACGCAGCCCCACATGCGACTGGACCCTCCGGGTTCGCTGTTCCTGAGCAAACCTAAACGTAGCCCTAGCCGTCATCGGAGACGAGTGAAAAATCAGACCCCAGGAAATGCCTTGCGAGACATTTTGCCCATCCAAAAGTGCCCCCAAAGGAAGGCTTTGGGTACAAGTGAACTCCCCAGGGGAGCCTTTACGCAGCCCCACATGCAACTGGACCCTCCGTGTTCGCTGTTCCTGAGCAAACCTAAACGTAGACCAATCCGTCATCGGAGACGAGTGAAAAATCAGGCCACAGGAAATTAGTTGTGAGCCCCTTTGGACCATCCAAAGTGCCCCCAAATGAAGGCTTTGGGTACAAGTGAACTCCTTAGGGGAGCCTCTATGCAGCCCCACATGCAACTGGACCCTCCGTGTTCGCTGTTTCCGAGCAACACTAAATATACCCCTAGCCGGCATGGGAGACGACTGAAAACTCGGGCCCCAAAAAACGCATTCCGAGCCCCTTTCGCCCATGCAAAAGTGCCCCCAGAGGAAGGCTTTGGGTACACGTGAACTCCCCAGGGGAGCCTTTATGCAGCCCCACATGAAACTGGACCTTCCGGGTTCGATCTTTCCGAACAACACTAAACATAGCCCTAGCCAGCATGGGAGAAGACTGAAAACTCGGGCCCCAGAAAACTCATTCCAAGCCCCATTCGCCCATCCAGACGTGCCCCCAAAGGAAGGCTTTGGGCACAGATGAACTCCCCAGGGGAGCCTCTATGCAGCCCCACATGTAACTGGACCCTCCGTATTCGCTCTTTCACAGCAAACCTAAATATAACCCTGGCCCTCATTGCAGACTGAAAAATCGGGCCCCAGAAAACGCATTCCAAGCCCCTTTCGCCCATCCAAAAACCCCCAAAGGAAGGGTTTGGGTACAAGTGAACTCCCCAGGGGAGCCTTTATGCAGCCCCACATGCAACTGGACCCTCCTGGTTCGCTGTTTCCGAGCAACACTATATATACCCCTAGCCGGCTTGGGAGACGACTGAAAACTCGGGCCACAGAAAAAGCGTTTCAAGCCCCAATCACCCATCCAGAAGTGCCCCTAAAGGAAGGCTTTGGGTACAACTGAACTCCCCAGTGGAGCCTTTATGCAGCCCCACATGCAACTGGACCCTCCGTATTCGCTCTTTCACAGCAACCCTATATATAACTCTGGCCCGCATGGCACACGACTGAAAACTCATCTTTGGCTAAAGGGCTCGGAACGCATTTCCTGGGGCCTGATTTTTCAGTCGTCTCCGATGCCGGCTAGGGCTACGTATAGGTTTGCTCAGGAACAGCGAACCCGGAGGGTCCAGTTGCATGTGGGGCTGCGTAAAGGCTCCCCTGGGGAGTTCACTTATACCCAAAACCTTCATTTGGGGGCACTTTTGGATGGGCGAAAAGGGCTCGCAACGCATTTCCTGGGGCCTGATTTTTCACTCATCTCCGATGACGGCTAGGGCTACGTTTAGGTTTGCTCAGGAACATCGAACCCAGAGGGTGCAAATGCATATTGGGCTGCGTAAAGGCTCCCCTGGGAACTTCAGATTTACCCAAAGCCTTCCTTTGGGGGCACTTTTGGATGGGCGAAAAGAGCTCGGAACACATGTCCTGGGGCCTGATTTTTCAGTCGTCTTCGATGACGGCCAGGGCTATGTTTAGGGATGCTCCAAAACAGCGAACCTGGAGGGTCCAGTCCCATGTGGGGCTGCGTAAAGGCTCCCCTGGGGAGTTCACTTGTACCCAAAGCCTTCATTTGGGGGCACTTTTGGATGGTCCAAAGGGGCTTGGAACGCATTTCCTGGGGCCTGATTTTTCAGTCGTCTCCGATGACGTCTAGGGTTACGTTTAGGTTTGCTCAGGAACAGCGAACCCGGAGGGTCCAGTTGCATGTGGGGCTGCGTAAAGGCTCCCCTGGGGAGTTCACTTGTACCCAAAGCCTTCCTTTGGGGGCACTTTTCGATGGTCCAAAGGGGCTCGCAACGCATTTCCTGGGGCCTGATTTTTCACTCGTCTCCGCTGACGGCTAGGGTTATGTTTAGGGAGGCTCGGAAACAGCGAACCCAGAGGGTCCAGTTGCATGTGGGGCTGCGTAAGGGCTCCCCTGGGGAGTTCACTTGTACCCAAAGCCTTCCTTTGGGGGCACTTTTGGATGGGCGAAAAGGACTTGCAACTCTTTTTCTGGGGCCCAGTTTTTCAGTCTTCTTTCATGCCGGCTTGGGCTACTTTTAGGGTTGCTCGTAAAAATCGAACCCGGAGGGTCCAGTTGCATGTGGGGCTGCATAAAGGCTCCCCGGGGGAGTTCTCTTGTACCCAAAGCCTTCCCTTGGGGGCACTTTTTGGTGGTCCAAAGGGGCTTGCAACGCGTTTTCTGGGGCCCGGTTTTTCAGTCTTCTCCCATGCCGGCTAGGGCTACGTTTAGGTGTGCTCAGGAACAGCGATTTCGGAGGGTCCAGTTGCATGTGGGGCTGCGTAAAGGCTCCCCTGGGGAGTTCTCTTGTACCCAAAGCCTTCCCTTGGGGGCACTTTTTGGTGACCAAAGGGGCTTGCAACGCTTTTCTGGGGCCCAGTTTTTCAGTCTTCTTTCATGCCAGCTTGGGCTATTTTTAGGGTTGCTCGGAAAAATCGAACCCGGAGGGTCCAGTTGTATGTGGGGCTGCGTAAAGGCTCCCCTGGGGAGTTCTCTTGTACCCAAAGCCTTCCTTTGGGGGCACTTTTGGGTGGTCCAAAGGGGCTTGCAACGCGTTTTCTGGGGCCCAGTTTTTCAGTCTTCTCCCATGCCGGCTAGGGATATATTTAGGGTTGCTCCGAAAAAGCGAACCCGGAGGGTCCAGTTGCATGTGGGGCTGCGTAAAGGCTCCCCTGGGGAGTTCTCTTGTACCCAAAGCCTTCATTTGGGGGCACTTTTGGATCGACGAAAAGGTCTCGCAACGCATTTCCTGGGGCCTGATTTTTCAGTCGTCTTCGATGACGGCTAGGTATATGTTTAGGGATGCTCAGAATCAGCGAACCCGGAGGGTCCAGTCGCATGTGGGGCTGCGTAAAGGCTCCCCTGGGCAGTTCTCTTGTACCCAAAGACTTCCTTTGGGGGCACTTTTGGATGGTTCAAAGGGGCTCGCAACGCATTTCCTGGGGCCTGATTTTTCACTCGTCTCCGATGACGGCTAGGGCTACGTTTAGGTTTGCTCAGGAACAGTGAACGCGGACGGGTCCTGTTGCATGTGGGGCTGCGTAAAGGCTCCCCTGGGGAGTTCTCTTGTATGCAAAGCCTTCCTTTGGGGGCACTTTTGGATGGGCGAAAAGAGCTCGGAACACATGTCCTGGGGCCTGATTTTTCAGTTGTCTTCGATGCCGGCTAGGGCTATGTTTAGTGATGGTCCAAAACAGCGAGCCTGGAGGGTCCAGTTGCATGTGGGGCTGCGTAAAGGCTCCCCTGGGGAGTTCACTTGTACCCAAAGCCTTCCTTTGGGGGCACTTTTGGATGGTCCAAAGGGGCTTGGAACGCATTTCCTGGGGCCTGATTTTTCACTCGTCTCCGATGACGGCTAGGGCTACGTTTAGTTTTGCTCAGGAACAGCGAACCCGGAGGGTCCAGTTGCATGTGGGGCTGCGTAAAGGCTCCCCTGGGGAGTTCACTTGTACCCAAAGCCTTCCTGTGGGGGCACTTTTTGGTGGTCCAAAGGGGCTTGCAACGCATTTCCTGGGGCCTGATTTTTCAGTCGTCTTCGATGCCGGCTAGGGCTATGATTAGGGATGCTCGGAAAAAGCGAACCCGGAGGGTCCAGTTGCATGTGGGGCTGCGTAAAGGCTCCCCTGGGGAGTTCACTTGTACCCAAAGCCTTCCTTTGGGGGCACTTTTGAATGGTCCAATGGGGCTTGAAACGCTTTTTCTGGGGCCCAGTTTTTCAGTCTTCTTTCATGCCGGCTTGGGATACTTTTAGGGTTGCTCGTAAAAATCGAACCAGGAGGGTCCAGTTGAATGTGGGGCTGCGTAAAGGCTCCCCTGGGGAGTTCTCTTGTACCCAAAGCCTTCATTTGGGGGCACTTTTGGATGGGCGAAAAGGTCTCGCAACGCATTTCCTGGGGCCTGATTTTTCATTCGTCTCCGATGACGGCTAGGGTTAGGTTTAGTTTTGCTCAGGAACAGAGAACCCGGAGGGTCCAGTTGCATGTGGGGCTGCGTAAAGGCTCCCCTGGGGAGTTCACTTGTACCCAAAGCCTTCCTTTGGGGGCACTTTTGGATGGTCCAAAGGGGCTCACAACGCATATCCTGGGGCCTTATTTTTCACTCGTCTGAGATGACTGCTAGGGCTACGTTTAGGTTTACTCAGGAACATCGAACCCGGAGGGTCCAGTTGCATGTGGGGCTGCGTAAAGGCTCCCCTGGGGAGTTCTCTTGTACCCAAAGCCTTCCTTTGGGGGCACTTTTGGATGGTCCAAAGGGGCTCACAACGCATATCCTGGGGCCTGATTTTTCACTCGTCTCCGATGACGGCTAGGCATATATTTAGTGTTGTTCGGAAAATTCGAACCCGGAGGGTCCAGTTGCATGTGGGGCTGCGTAAAGGCTCCCCTGGGGAGTTCTCTTGTACCCAAAGCCTTCCTTTGGGGGCACTGTTGGATGGGCAAAATGGGCTTGCAACGCATTTCCTGGGGCCTGATTTTTCAGTCGTCTTCGATGCCGGCTAAGGCTATGTTTAGGGACACTCGGAAACAGCGAACCCGGAGGGTCCAGTTGCATGTGGGGCTGCGTAAAGGCTCCCCTGGGGAGTTCACTTGTACCCAAAGCCTTCCTTTGGGGGCTCTTTTGGGTGGTCCAAAGGGGCTTGCAACGTGTTTTCTAGTGCCCAGTTTTTCAGTCTTCTCCCATGCCGGCTAGGCATATTTTTAGTGTTGCTCGGAAAATTCGAACCCGGAGGGTCCAGTTGCATGTGGGGCTGCGTAAAGGCTCCCCTGGGGAGTTCACTTGTACCCAAAGCCTTCCTTTGGGGGCACCTTTGGGTGGTCCAAAGTGGCTCGCAACGCAATTCCTGGGGCCTGATTTTTCACTCGTCTTAGATGACGGCTAGGGCAACGTTTATGTTTGCTCAGGAACAGCGATCCCGGAGGGTCCAGTTGCATGTGGGGCTGCGTAAAGGCTCCCCTGGGGAGTTCACTTGTACCCAAAGCCTTCATTTGGGGGCACTTTTGGATGGGCAAAAAGGGCTCGAAACGCATTTCCTGGGGCCTGATTTTTCACTAGTCTCCGAAGATGGCTAGGGTTACGTTTAGTTTTGCTCAGGAACAGAGAACACAGAGGGTCCAGTTGCATGTGGGGCTGCGTAAAGGCTCCTGTGGGGAGTTCACTTGTACCCAAAGCCTTCCTTTGGGGGCACTTTTGGATGGTCCAAAGGGGCTCGCAACGCATTTCCTGGGGCCTGATTTTTCACTCGTCTCCGATGCCGGCTAAGGCTATGTTTAGGGATTCTCGGAAACAGCGAACTCGGAGGGTCCAGTTGCATGCGGGGCTGCGTAAAGACTCCCGTGGGGAGTTCACTTGTACCCAAAGCCTTCCTTTGGGGGCACCTTTGGGTGGTCCAAAGGGGCTCGCAACGCAATTCCTGGGGCCTGATTTTTCACTCGTCTTAGATGACGGCTAGGGCTACGTTTATGTTTGCTCAGGAACAGCGATCCCGGAGGGTCCAGTTGCATGTGGGGCTGCGTAAAGGCTCCCCTGGGGAGTTCTCTTGTACCCAAAGCCTTCCTTTGGGGGCACTTTTTGATGGGCGAAAAGGGCTCGCAACGCATTTCCTGGGGCCTGATTTTTCACTAGTCTCCGAAGATGGCTAGGGTTAGGTTTAGTTTTGCTCAGGAACAGAGAACCCAGAGGGTCCAGTTGCATGTGGGGCTGCGTAAAGGCTCCCCTGGGGAGTTCACTTGTACCCAAAGCCTTCCTTTGGGGGCACTTTTCGATGGTCCAAAGGGGCTCGCAAGGCATTTCCTGGGGCCGGTTTTTCAGTCTTCTCCCATGCCGGCTAGGCATATATTTAGTGTTGTTCGGAAAATTCGAACCCGGAGGGTCCAGTTGCATGTGGGGCTGCGTAAAGGCTCCCCTGGGGAGTTCACTTGTACCCAAAGCCTTCCTTTGGGGGCACTTTTTGTTGGTCCAAAGGGGCTTGCAACGCATTTCCTGGGGCCTTATTTTTCAGTCGTCTTCGATGCCGGCTAGGGCTATGTTTAGGGACACTCGGAAACAGCGAACCCGAAGGGTCCAGTTGCATGTGGGGCTGCGTAAAGGCTCCCCTGGGGAGTTCACTTGTACCCAAAGCCTTCCTTTGGGGGCATTTTTGGATGGTCCAAAGGGGCTCACAACGCATTTCCTGGGGCCTGATTTTTCACTCGTCTCCGATGAAGGCTAGGGCTACGTTTAGGTTTGCTCAGGAACAGCGATTTCGGAGGGTCCAGTTGCATGTGGGGCTGCGTAAAGGCTCCCCTGGGGAGTTCTCTTGTACCCAAAGCCTTCCTTTGGGGGCACTTTTGGATGGGCGAAAAGGGCTCGCAACGCATTTCCTGGGGCCTGATTTTTCAGTCGTCTTCGATGCCGGCTAAGGCTATGTTTAGGGATGCTCGGAAACAGCGAACGCGGAGGGTCCAGTTGCATGTGGGGCTGCGTAAAGGCTCCCCTGGGGAGTTCACTTGTACCCAAAGCCTTCCTTTGGGGGCACTTTTGGGTGGTCCAAAGGGGCTCGCAACGCATTTCCTGGGGCCTGATTTTTCACTCGTCTCCGATGAAGGCTAGGGCTACGTTTAGGTTTGCTCAGGAACAGCGATCCCGGAGGGTCCAGTTGCATGTGGGGCTGCGTAAAGGCTCCTGTGGGGAGTTCACTTGTACCCAAAGCCTTCCTTTGGGGGCACTTTTGGATGTGTGAAAAGGGCTCGCAACGCATTTCCTGGGGCCTGATTTTTCAGTCGTCTTCAATGCCGACTAAGGCTATGTTTAGGGATTCTCGGAAACAGCGAACTCGGAGGGTCCAGTTGCATGTGGGGCTGCGTAAAGGCTCCCCTGGGGAGTTCTCTTGTACCCAAAGCCTTCCTTTGGGGGCACTTTTTGATGGGCGAAAAGGGCTCGCAACGCATTTCCTGGGGCCTGATTTTTCACTAGTCTCCGAAGATGGCTAGGGTTAGGTTTAGTTTTGCTCAGGAACAGAGAACCCAGAGGGTCCAGTTGCATGTGGGGCTGCGTAAAGGCTCCCCTGGGGAGTTCTCTTGTACCCAAAGCCTTCCTTTGGGGGCACTTTTTGGTGGTCCAAAGGGGCTTGCAACGTGTTTTCTGGTGCCTGTTTTTCAGTCTTCTCCCATGCCGGCTAGGCATATATTTAGTGTTGTTCGGAAAATTCGAACCCGGAGGGTCCAGTTGCATGTGGGGCTGCATAAAGGCTCCCCTGGGGAGTTCACTTGTACCCAAAGCCTTCCTTTGGGGGCACTTTTGGGTGGTCCAAAGGGGCTCGCAACGCATTTCCTGGGGCCTGATTTTTCACTCGTGTTAGATGACGGCTAGGGCTACGTTTAGGTTTACTCAGGATCAGCGAACCCGGAGGGTCCAGTTGCATGTGGGGCTGCGTAAAGGCTCCCCTGGGGAGTTCACTTGTACCCAAAGCCTTCCTGTGGGGGCACTTTTGGGTGGTCCAAAGGGGCTCGCAACGCATTTCCTGGGGCCTGATTTTTCACTCGTCTTAGATGACGGCTAGGGCTACGTTTAGGTTTACTCAGGAACAGCGAACCCGGAGGGTCCAGTTGCATGTGGGGCTGCGTAAAGGCTCCCCTGGGGAGTTCACTTGTACCCAAAGCCTTCCTTTGGGGGTACTTTTGGATGGGCGAAACGGGCTCGCAACACATTTCCTGGGGCCTGATTTTTCAGTCGTCTTCGATTCCGGCTAGGGCTATGTTTAGGGATGCTCGGAATAATCGAACCCGGAGGGTCCAGTTGCATGTGGGGCTGCGTAAAGGCTTCCCTGGGGAGTTCTCTTGTACCCAAAGCCTTCCTTTGGTGACACTTTTGGATGGTCCAAAGGGGCTTGCAACGCTTTTTCTGGGGCCCAGTTTTTCAGTCTTCTTTCATGCCGGCTTGGGCTACTTTTAGGGTTGCTCGTAAAAATCGAACCCGGAGGGTCCAGTTGCATGTGGGGCTGCGTAAAGGCTCCCCTGGGGAGTTCTCTTGTACCCAAAGCCTTCCCTTGGGGGCACTTTTTGGTGGTCCAAAGGGGCTTGCAACGAGTTTTCTGGGGCCAGGTTTTTCAGTCTTCTCCCATGCCGGCTAGGGATATATTTAGGGTTGCTCGGAAAAAGCGATCCCGGAGGGTCCAGTTGCATGTGGGGCTGCGTAAAGGCTTCCCTGGGGAGTTCTCTTGTACCCAAAGCCTTCCTTTGGGGGCACTTTTGGATGGTCCAAAGGGGCTCGCAACGCATTTCCTGGGGCCTGATTTTTCACTCGTCTCCGATGAAGGCTAGGGTTACGTTTAGGTTTGCTCAGGAACAGCGATTTCGGAGGGTCCAGTTGCATGTGGGGCTGCGTAAAGGCTCCCCTGGGGAGTTCTCTTGTACCCAAAGCCTTCCCTTGGGGGCACTTTTTGGTGGTCCAAAGGGGCTTGCAACGCATTTCCTGGGGCCTGATTTTTCAGTCATCTTCGATGCCGGCTAGTGCTATGTTTAGGTTTGCTCAGGAACAGCGAACCCGGAGGGTCCAGTTGCATGTGGGGCTGCGTAAAGGCTCCCCTGGGGAGTTCTCTTGTATTCAAAGCCTTCCTTTGGGGGCACTTTTGGATGGTCCAAAGGGGCTCGCAACGCATTTCCTGGGGCCTGATTTTTCACTCGTCTCCGATGACGGCTAGGGTTACGTTTAGGTTTGCTCAGGAACTGCGATCCCGGAGGTTCCAGTTGCATGTGGGGCTGCGTAAAGGCTCCCCTGGGGAGTTCTCTTGTACCCAAAGCCTTCCCTTGGGGGCAATTTTTGGTGGTCCAAAGGGGCTTGCAACGAGTTTTCTGGGGCCAGGTTTTTCAGTCTTCTCCCATGCCGGCTAGGGATATATTTAGGGTTGCTCGGAAAAAGCGAACCCGGAGGGTCCAGTTGCATGTGGGGCTGCGTAAAGGCTCCCCTGGCGAGTTCTCTTGTACCCAAAGCCTTCCTTTGGGGGCACTTTTGGATGGTCCAAAGGGGCTCACAATGCATTTCAGGGGGCCTCATTTTTCACTCGTCTCGGATGACGGCTAGCGCTACGTTTAGGTTTGCTCAGGAACAGCGATTTCGGAGGGTCCAGTTGAATGTGGGGCTGTGTAAAGGCTCCCCTGGGGAGTTCTCTTGTACCCAAAGCCTTCCTTTGGGGGCACTTTTGGGTGGTCCAAAGGGGCTTGCATCGTGTTTTCTGGTGCCCGGTTTTTCAGTCTTCTCCCATGCCGGCTAGGAATATATTTAGTGTTGCTCGGAAAATTCGAACCCGGAGGGTCCAGTTGCATGTGGGGCTGCGTAAAGGCTCCCCTGGGGAGTTCTCTTGTACCCAAAGCCTTCCTTTGGGGGCACTTTTAGATGGTCCAAAGGGGCTCACAACGAATTTCCTGGGGCCTCATTTTTCACTCGTCTCGGATGACGGCTAGCGCTACGTTTAGGTTTGCTCAGGAACAGCGAACCCGGAGGGTCCAGTTGCATGTGGGGCTGTGTAAAGGCTCCCCTGGGGAGTTCTCTTGTACCCAAAGCCTTCCTTTGGGGGCACTGTTGGATGGGCAAAAAGGGCTTGCAACGCATTTCCTGGGGCCTGATTTTTCACTCGTCTCCGATGACGGCTAGGGCTATGTTTAGGGACACTCGGAAACAGCGAACCCGGAGGGTCCAGTTGCATGTGGGGCTGCGTAAAGGCTCCCCTGGGGAGTTCACTTGTTCCCAAAGCCTTCCTTTGGGGGCACTTTTGGATGGTCCAAAGGGGCTCGCAACGCATTTCCTGGGGCCTGATTTTTCACTCGTCTCCGATGAAGGCTAGGGCTACGTTTAGGTTTGCTCAGGAACAGCGATTCCGGAGGGTCCAGTTGCATGTGGGGCTGCGTAAAGGCTCCCCTGGGGAGTTCACTTGTACCCAAAGCCTTCCTTTGGGGACACTTTTGGATTGGCAAAAAGGGCTCGCAACGCATTTCCTGGGGCCTGATTTTTCAGTCGTCTTCGATGCCGGCTAAGGCTATGTTTAGGGATGCTCGGAAACAGCGAACCCCGAGGGTCCAGTTGCATGTGGGGCTGCGTAAAGGCTCCCCTGGGGAGTTCACTTGTACCCAAAGCCTTCCTTTGGTGAAACTTTTGGATGGTCCAAACGGGCTTCCAACGCGTTTTCTGGGGCCTGGTTTTTCAGTCTTCTCCCATGCCGGCTAGGGATATGTTTAGGGATGCTCGGAAAAATCGAACCCGGAGGTTCCAGTTGCATGTGGGGCTGCGTAAAGGCTCCCCTGGGGAGTTCTCTTGTACCCAAAGCCTTCCTTTGGGGGCACTTTTGGGTTGTGCAAAGGGGCTTGCAACGTGTTTTCTGGGGCCCTGTTTTTCAGTCTTCTCCCATGCCGTCTAGGAATATATTTAGTGTTGCTCGGAAAATTCGAATCCGGAGGGTCCAGTTGCATGTGGGGCTGCGTAAAGGCTCCCCTGGGGAGTTCTCTTGTACCCAAAGCCTTCCTTTGGGGGCACTTTTGGATGGGCGAAAAGGGCTTGGAACGCATTTCCTGGGGCCTGATTTTTCACTGGTCTTCGATGCCGGCTAGGGCTATATTTAGGGACACTCGGAAATAACGATCCCGCAGGGTCCATTTGCATGAGGGGCTGCGTAAAGGCTCCCCTGGGGAGTTCACTTGTACCCAAAGCCTCCCTTTGGGGGCACTTTTCGATGGTCCAAAGGGGCTCGCAACGCATTTCCTGGGGCCTGATTTTTCACTCGTCTCCGAAGACTGCTAGGGCTACGTTTAGGTTTGCTCAGGAACTGCGATCCCGGAGGGTCCAGTTGCATGTGGGGCTGCGTAAAGGCTCCCCTGGGGAGTTCTCTTGTACCCAATGCCTTCCTTTGGGGGCACTTTTGGATGGGCGAAAAGGGCTCGAAACGCATTTCCTGGGGCCTGATTTTTCAGTCGTCTTCGATGCCGGCTAGGGCTATGTTTAGGTTTGCTCAGGAAACAGCGAACCCGGAGGGTCCAGTTGCATGTGGGGCTGCATAAAGGCTCCCCTGGGGAGTACACGTGAACCCAAAGCCTTCCTTTGGGGGCACTTTTGGATGGTCCAAAGGGGCTTGCAACGCGCTTTCTGGGGCCCAGTTTTTCAGTCTTCTTTCATGCCGGCTAGCGCTACTTTTTGGGTTGCTCGTGAAAATCGAACCCGGATGGTCCAGTTGCATGTGGGGCTGCGTAAAGGCTCCCCTGGGGAGTTCACTTGTACCCAAAGCCTTCCTTTGGGGGCACTTTTGGATGGGCAAAAAGGGCTTGCAACACATTTCCTTGGGCCTGATTTTTCAGTCGTCTTCGATGCTGGCTAGGGCTATGTTTAGGGACACTCGGAAAATTCGAACCCGGAGGGTCCAGTTGCATGTGGGGCTGCGTAAAGGCTCCCCTGGGGAGTTCACTTGTAGCCAAAGCCTTCCTTTGGGGGCACTTTTGGATGGTCCCAAGGTGCTCGCAACGCATTTCCTGGGGCCTGATTTTTCACTCGTCTCCAATGACGGCTAGGGCTACGTTTAGGTTTGCTCAGGAACAGCGAACCCGGATGGTCCAGTTGCATGTGGGGCTGCGTAAAGGCTCCCCTGGGGAGTTCTCTTGTATGCAAAGCCTTCCTTTGGGGGCACTTTTGGATGGGCGAAAAGGGCTCGCAACGCATTTGCTGGGGCCTGAGTTTTCAGTCGTCTTCGATGCCGGCTAGGGCTATGTTTAGGGATGCTCGGAAACAGCGAACCCGGAGGAGTCCAGTTGCATGTGGGGCTGCGTAAAGGCTCCCCTGGGAAGTTCACTTGTACCCAAAGCCTTCCTTTGGGGGCACTTTTGGATGGTCCAAAGGGGCTTGCAATGCATTTCCTGGGGCCCAGTTTTTCAGTCTTCTTTCATGCCGACTTGGGATACTTTTAGGGTTGCTCGGAAAAATCGAACCCGGAGGGTCCAGTTGAATGTGGGGCTGTGTAAAGGCTCCCCTGGGGAGTTCTCTTGTACCCAAAGCCTTCCTTTGGGGGCACTTTTGGGTGGTCCAACGGGGCATGCAACGCGTTTTCTGGAGCCCGGTTTCTCAGTGTTCTCCCATGCCGGCTAGGGATATGTTTAGGGATGCTCGGAAAAATCGAACCCGGAGGGTCCAGTTGCATGTGGGGCTGCGTAAAGGCTCCCCTGGGGAGTTCTCTTGTACCCAAAGCCTTCCTTTGGGGGCACTTTTGGATGGGCAAAAAGGGCTCGCAACGCATTTCCTGGGGCCTGATTTTTCAGTCGTCTTCGATGCCGGCTAAGGTTATGTTTAGGGATGCTCGGAAACAGCGAACCCGGAGGGTCCAGTTGCATGTGGGGCTGCGTAAAGGCTCCCCTGGGGAGTTCACTTGTACCCAAAGCCTTCCTTTGGTGAAACTTTTGGATGGTCCAAACGGGCTTCCAACGCGTTTTCTGGGGCCTGGTTTTTCAGTCTTCTCCCATGCCGGCTAGGGATATGTTTAGGGATGCTCGGAAAAATCGAACCCGGAGGGTCCAGTTGCATGTGGGGCTGCGTAAAGGCTCCCCTGGGGAGTTCTCTTGTACCCAAAGCCTTCCTTTGGGGGCACTTGTGGGTGGTGCAAAGGGGCTTGCAACGTGTTTTCTGGGGCCCTGTTTTTCAGTCTTCTCCCATGCCGTCTAGGAATATATTTAGTGTTGCTCGGAAAATTCGAACCCGGAGGGTCCAGTTGCATGTGGGGCTGCGTAAAGGCTCCCCTGGGGAGTTCTCTTGTACCCAAAGCCTTCCTTTGGGGGCACTTTTGGATGGGCGAAAAGGGCTTGGAACGCATTTCCTGGGGCCTGATTTTTCACTGGTCTTCGATGCCGGCTAGGGCTATATTTAGGGACACTCGGAAATAACGATCCCGCAGGGTCCATTTGCATGAGGGGCTGCGTAAAGGCTCCCCTGGGGAGTTCACTTGTACCCAAAGCCTCCCTTTGGGGGCACTTTTCGATGGTCCAAAGGGGCTCGCAACGCATTTCCTGGGGCCTGATTTTTCACTCGTCTCCGAAGACTGCTAGGGCTACGTTTAGGTTTGCTCAGGAACTGCGATCCCGGAGGGTCCAGTTGCATGTGGGGCTGCGTAAAGGCTCCCCTGGGGAGTTCTCTTGTACCCAATGCCTTCCTTTGGGGGCACTTTTGGATGGGCGAAAAGGGCTCGAAACGCATTTCCTGGGGCCTGATTTTTCAGTCGTCTTCGATGCCGGCTAGGGCTATGTTTAGGTTTGCTCAGGAAACAGCGAACCCGGAGGGTCCAGTTGCATGTGGGGCTGCATAAAGGCTCCCCTGGGGAGTTCACGTGAACCCAAAGCCTTCCTTTGGGGGCACTTTTGGATGGTCCAAAGGGGCTTGCAACGCGCTTTCTGGGGCCCAGTTTTTCAGTCTTCTTTCATGCCGGCTAGCGCTACTTTTTGGGTTGCTCGTGAAAATCGAACCCGGATGGTCCAGTTGCATGTGGGGCTGCGTAAAGGCTCCCCTGGGGAGTTCACTTGTACCCAAAGCCTTCCTTTGGGGGCACTTTTGGATGGGCAAAAAGGGCTTGCAACACATTTCCTTGGGCCTGATTTTTCAGTCGTCTTCGATGCTGGCTAGGGCTATGTTTAGGGACACTCGGAAAATTCGAACCCGGAGGGTCCAGTTGCATGTGGGGCTGCGTAAAGGCTCCCCTGGGGAGTTCACTTGTAGCCAAAGCCTTCCTTTGGGGGCACTTTTGGATGGTCCAAAGGGGCTCGCAACGCATTTCCTGGGGCCTGATTTTTCACTCGTCTCCAATGACGGCTAGGGCTACGTTTAGGTTTGCTCAGGAACAGCGAACCCGGATGGTCCAGTTGCATGTGGGGCTGCGTAAAGGCTCCCCTGGGGAGTTCTCTTGTATGCAAAGCCTTCCTTTGGGGGCACTTTTGGATGGGCGAAAAGGGCTCGCAACGCATTTGCTGGGGCCTGAGTTTTCAGTCGTCTTCGATGCCGGCTAGGGCTATGTTTAGGGATGCTCGGAAACAGCGAACCCGGAGGGGTCCAGTTGCATGTGGGGCTGCGTAAAGGCTCCCCTGGGAAGTTCACTTGTACCCAAAGCCTTCCTTTGGGGGCACTTTTGGATGGTCCAAAGGGGCTTGCAATGCATTTCCTGGGGCCCAGTTTTTCAGTTTCTTTCATGCCGACTTGGGATACTTTTAGGGTTGCTCGGAAAAATCGAACCCGGATGGTCCAGTTGCATGTGGGGCTGCGTAAAGGCTCCCCTGGGGAGTTCTCTTGTACCCAAAGCCTTCCTTTGGGGGCACTTTTGGATGGTCCAAAGGGGCTTGCAATGCATTTCCTGGGGCCTGATTTTTCAGTCGTCTTCGATGCCGGCTAAGGCTATGTTTAGGGATGCTCGGAAACAGCGAACCCGGAGGGTCCAGTTGCATGTGGGGCTGCGTAAAGGCTCCCCTGGGGAGTTCTCTTGTACCCAAAGCCTTCCTTTGGGGGCACTTTTGGGTGGTCCAAAGGGGCTTGCAACGTGTTTTCTGGGGCCCGGTTTTTCAGTCTTGTCCCATGCCGTCTAGGAATATATTTAGTGTTGCTCGGAAAATTCGATCCCGGAGGGTCCAGTTGCATGTGGGGCTGCGTAAAGGCTCCCCTGGGGAGTTCTCTTGTACCCAAAGCCTTCCTTTGGGGGCACTTTTGGATGGGCGAAAAGGGCTTGGAACGTATTTCCTGGGGCCTGATTTTTCACTCGTCTTCGATGCCGGCTAGGGCTATATTTAGGGACACTCGGAAATAGCGATCCCGCAGGGTCCATTTGCATGTGGGGCTGCGTAAAGGCTCCCCTGGGGAGTTCACTTGTACCCAAAGCCTTCCTTTGGGGGCACTTTTGGATGGGCGAAAAGGGCTTGGAACGTATTTCCTGGGGCCTGATTTTTCACTGGTCTTCGATGCCGGGTAGGGCTATATTTAGGGACACTCGGAAATAACGATCCCGCAGGGTCCATTTGCATGAGGGGCTGCGTAAAGGCTCCCCTGGGGAGTTCACTTGTACCCAAAGCCTTCCTTTGGGGGCACTTTTGGATGGTCCAAAGGGGCTTGCAACGCATTTCCTGGGGCCTGATTTTTCACTCGTCTCCCATGACGGCTAGGGCTACGTTTAGGTTTGCTCAGGAACTGTGATCCCGGAGGGTCCAGTTGCATGTGGGGCTGCGTAAAGGCTCCCCTGGGGAGTTCCCTTGTACCCAAAGCCTTCCTTTGGGGGCACTTTTGGATGGGCGAAAAGGGCTCGAAACGCATTTCCTGGGGCCTGATTTTTCAGTCGTCTTCGATGCCGGCTAGGGCTATGTTTAGGTTTGCTCAGGAAACAGCGAACCCGGAGGGTCCAGTTGCATGTGGGGCTGCATAAAGGCTCCCCTGGGGAGTTCACTTGTACTCAAAGCCTTCCTTTGTTGACACTTTTTGATGGTCCAAAGGGGCTTGCAACGCGCTTTCTGGGGCCCAGTTTTTCAGTCTTCTTTCATGCCAGCTAGCGCTACTTTTTGGGTTGCTCGTGAAAATCGAACCCGGATGGTCCAGTTGCATGTGGGGCTGCGTAAAGGCTCCCCTGGGGAGTTCTCTTGTATGCAAAGCCTTCCTTTGGGGGCACTTTTGGATGGTCCAAAGGGGCTTGCAACTCTTTTTCTGGGGCCCAGATTTTCAGTCTTCTTTCATGCCGGCTTGGGCTACTTTTAGGGTTGCTCGTAAAAATCGAACCCGGAGGGTCCAGTTGCATGTGGGGTTGCGTAAAGGCTCCCCTGGGGAGTTCTCTTGTACCCAAAGCCTTCGTTTGGGGGCACTTTTGGATGGTCCAAAGGGGCTCACAACGAATTTCCTGGGGACTCATTTTTCACTCGTCTCGGATGACGGCTAGCGCTATGTTTAGGTTTGCTCAGGAACAGCGAACCCGGAGGGTCCAGTTGCATGTGGGGCTGCGTAAAGGCTCCCCTGGGGAGTTCTCTTGTATGCAAAGCCTTCCTTTGGGGGCACTTTTGGATGGGCGAAAAGGGCTCGCAACGCATTTCCTGGGGCCTGAGTTTTCAGTCGTCTTCGATGCCGGCTAGGGCTATGTTTAGGGATGCTCGGAAAGAGCGAACCAGGAGGGGTCCAGTTGCATGTGGGGCTGCGTAAAGGCTCCCCTGGGGAGTTCACTTGTACCCAAAGCCTTCCTTTGGGGGCACTTTTGGATGGTCCAAAGGGGCTTGCAACGCATTTCCTGGGGCCCAGTTTTTCAGTCTTCTTTCATGCCGACTTGGGATACTTTTAGGGTTGCTCGGAAAAATCGAACCCGGAGGGTCCAGTTGAATGTGGGGCTGCGTAAAGGCTCCCCTGGGGAGTTCTCTTGTACCCAAAGCCTTCCTTTGGGGGCACTTTTGGGTGGTCCAAAGGGGCATGTAACGCGTTTTCTGGGGCCCGGTTTCTCAGTCTTCTCCCATGCCGGCTAGGGATATATTTAGGGTTGTTCGGAAAAATCGAACCGGGAGGGTCCAGTTGCATGTGGGGCTTCGTAAAGGCTCCCCTGGGGAGTTCTCTTGTTCCCAAAGCCTTCCTTTGGGGGAACTTTTGGATGGGCGAAAAGGGCTCGGAACGCATTTCCTGGGGCCTGATTTTTCACTCGTCTCCGATGACGTCTAGTGCTACGTTCAGGTTTGCTCAGGCACAGCGAACCCGGAGGGTCCAGTTGCATGTGGGGCTGCATAAAGGCTCCCCTGGGGAGTTTCTTGTACCCAAAGCCTTCCTTTGGGGGCACTTTTGGATGGGCGAAAAGGCTCGCAACGCATTTCCTGGGGCCTGATTTTTCATTCGTCTTCGATGCCGGCTTAGGATATGTTTAGGGATGCTCGTAAACAGCGAACTCGGAGGGTCCAGTTGCATGTGGGGCTGCGTAAAGGTTCCCCTGGGGAGTTCTCTTGTACCCAAAGCCTTCCTTTGGGGGCACTTTTGGATGGTCCAAAGGGGCTTGGAACGCATTTCCTGGAGCCTGATTTTTCAATCTTCTCCCATGCCGGCTAGGGGTATATTTAGGTTTGCTCAGGAACAGCGATCCCGGAGGGTCCAGTTGCATGTGGGGCTGCGTAAAGGCTCCCCTGGGGAGTTCTCTTGTATGCAAAGCCTTTCTTTGGGGACACTTTTGGATGGGCGAAAAGGGCTCGCAACGCATTTCCTGGGGCCTGAGTTTTCAGTCGTCTTAGATGACGGCTAGGGCTATGTTTAGGGATGCTCGGAAACAGCGAACTCGGAGGGTCCAGTTGCATGTGGGGCTGCGTAAAGGCTCCCCTGGGGAGTTCACTTGTACCCAAAGCCTTCCTTTGGGGGCACTTTTGGATGGTCCAAATGGGCTCACAACGCATTTCCTGGGGCCTCGTTTTTCACTCGTCTCGGATGACGGCTAGCGCTACGTTTAGGGATGCTCGGAAAAATCGAACCCGGAGGGTCTAGGTGCATGTGGGGCTGCGTAAAGGCTCCCCTGGGGAGTTCACTTGTACCCAAAGCCTTCCTTTGGTGACATATTTGGATGGTCCAAAGGGGCTTGGAATGTCTTTCCTGGGGCCTGATTTTTCAGTCGTCTCCGATGACGGCTAGGGCTACGTTTAGGTTTGCTCAGGAACAGCGAACCCGGAGGGTCCAGTTGCATGTGGGGCTGCGTAAAGGCTCCCCTGGGGAGTTCACTTGTACCCAAAGCCTTCCTTTGGGGGCACTTTTGAATGGTACCAAGGGGCTTGCAACGCATTTCCTTGGGCCTGATTTTTCACTCGTCTCCGATGACGGCTAGGGCTACGTTTAGGTTTGCTCGGAAACAGCGAACCCGGAGGGTCCAGTTGCATGTGGGGCTGCGTAAAGGCTCCCCTGGGGATTTCAGATTTACCCAAAGACTTCCTTTTGGGGAAATTTTGGATGGTCCACAGGGGCTCGCAACGCATTTCCTGGGGCCTGATTTTTCAGTCGTCTCCGATGACGGCTAGGGATACGTTTAGGTTTGCTCAGGAACAGCGAACCCGGAGGGTCCAGTTGCATGTGGGGCTGCGTAAAGGCTCCCCTGGGGAGTTCACTTGTACCCAAAGCCTTCCTTTGGGGGCACTTTTGGATGGTCCAAAGGGGCTCGCAACGCATTTCCTGGGGCCTGATTTTTCACTCGTCTCCGATGACGGCTAGGGCTACGTTTATGTTTGCTCAGGAACAGCGAACCCGGAGGGTCCAGTTGCATGTGGGGCTGCGTAAAGACTCCCCTGGGGAGTTCAGATGTACCCAAAGCCTTCCTTTGGGGGCACTTTTGGATGGTCCAAAGGGGCTCGCAACGCATTTCCTGGGGCCTGATTTTTCACTCGTCTCCGATGACGGCAAGGGCTACGTTTAGGTTTGCTCAGGAACAGCGAACCCGGAGGGTCCAGTTGCATGTGGGGCTGCGTAAAGGCTCCCCTGGGGAGTTCACTTGTACCCAAAGCCTTCCTTTGGGGGCACATTTGGATGGGCGATATGGGCTGGCAAGGCGTTTTCCTGGGCCCTGTTTTTCAGTCTTCTCCTATGCCTGCTAGGGATATATTTAGTGTTGCTCGGAGAAATCGAACCCGGAGGGTCCAGTTGCATGTGGGGCTGCGTAAAGGCTCCCATGGGGAGTTCACTTGTACCCAAACCCTTACTTTGGGGGCACTTTTGGATGGTCCAAAGGGGCTCAGAACGCATTTCCTGGGGCCTGATTTTTCACTCGTCTCCGATGACGGCTAGGGCTACGTTTAGGTTTGCTCAGGAACAGCGAACCCGGAGGGTCCAGTTGCATGTGGGGCTGCATAAAGGCTCCCCTGAGGAGTTCACGTGAACCCAAAGCCTTCCTTTGGGGGCACTTTTGGATGGGCTAAAAGGGCTCGCAACGCATTTCCTGGGGCCTGATTTTTCAGTCGTCTTCGATGCCGGCTAGGGCTATGTTTAGGGATGCTCGTAAACAGCGAACCCGGAGGGTCCAATTACATAAGGGGCTGCGTAAAGGCTCCCTTGGGGAGTTCAGATGTACCCAAAGCCTTCCTTTGGGGGCACTTTTGGATGGGCGAAAAAGGCTCGCAACGAATTTCCTAGGGCCTGATTTTTCACTCGTCTCCGATGACGGCTAGGGCTACGTTTAGGTTTGCTCAGGAACAGCGAACCCGGAGGGTCCAGTCGCATGTGGGGCTGCGTAAAGGCTCCCCTGGGGAGTTCTCTTGTACCCAAAGCCTTCAGTTGGGGGCCCTTTTGGATGGTCCAAAGGGGCTCGCAACAAATTTCCTGGGGCCTGATTTTTCACTCATCTCCGATGACGGCTAGGGTTACTTTAAGGTTTGCTCAGGAACAGCAAACCGGGAGGGTCCAGTTGCATGTGGGGCTGCATAAAGCCTCCCCTGGGGGGTTCACTTGTACCCAAAGCCTTCCTTTCGGGGCACTTTTGGATGGTCCAAAGGGTCTCGCAACGCATTTCCTGGAGCCTGATTTTTCACTCGTCTCTGATGACGGCTAGGGCTACGTTTAGGTTTGCTCAGGAACAGCGAACCCGGAGGGTCCAGTCGCATGTGGGGCTGCATAAAGGCTCCACTGGGGAGTTCTCTTGTACCCAAAGCCTTCCTTTGGGGGCACTTTTGGATGGGCGAAAAGGGCTCGCAACGCATTTCCTGGGGCCTGATTTTTCAGTCGACTTCGATGCCGGCTAGGGTTTTGTATAAGGATGCTTGGAAAAAGCGAACCCGAAGGGTCCAGTTGCATGTGGGGCTGCATAAAGGCTCCCCTAGGGAGTTCACGTGAACCCAAAGCCTTCCTTTGGGGGCACTTTTGGATGGTCCAAGGGGGCTCGCAACGCATGTCCTGGGGCCTGATTTTTCACTCGTCTCCGATGACGGATAGGGCTACGTTTAGGTTTTCTCAGGAACAGCGAACCCGGAGGGTCCAGTTGCATGTGGGGCTGCGTAAAGGCTCCACTGTGGAGTTCTCTTGTACCCAAAGCCTTCCTTTGGGGGCACTTTTTGATGGGCGAAAAGGGCTCGCAACGCATTTCCTGGGGCCTGATTTTTCAGTCGTCTTCGATTCCGGCTAGGGCTATGTATAAGGATGCTCGGAAAAAGCGAACCCGAAGGGTCCAGTTGCATGTGGGGCTGCATAAAGGCTCCCCTGGGGAGTTCACTTGTACCCAAAGCCTTCCTTTGGTGACACTTTTGGATGGGAGAAAGGAGCTTGCAACGCGTTTTCTGGGGCCCGGTTTTTCAATCTTCTCCCATGCCGGCTAGGGGTATATTTAGGGGTGCTCGGAAAAATCGAACCCGGAGGGTCCAGTTGCATGTGGGGCTGCGTAAAGGCTCCCCTGGGGAGTTCACTTGTACCCAAAGCCTTCCTTTGGGGGTACTTTTGGATGGTCCAAACGGGCTTGCAACGCGTTTTCCTTGGCCCGGTTTTTCAATCTTCTCCTATGCCGACTAGGTATATATTTAGTTTTGCTCGGAAAAATCGAACCCGGATGGTCCAGTTGCATGTGGGGCTGCGTAAAGGCTCCCCTGGGGAGTTCACTTGTACCCAAAGCCTTCCTTTGTAAGCACTTTTGGATGGTCCAAAGGCGCTCGCAATGCATTTCCTGGGGCCTGATTTTTCACTCGTCTCCGATGCCGCCTAGGACTACGGTTAGGTTTACTCAGGAACAGCGAACCCGGAGGGTCCAGTTGCATGTGGGGCTGCGTAAAGGCTCCCCTGGGGAGTTCTCTTGTACCCAAAGCCTTCCTTTGGGGGCACTTTAGGATGGTCCAAAGGGGCTCGCAACGCATTTCCTGGGACCTGATTTTTCACTCATCTCAGATGACGGCTAGGTCTACTTTTAGGTTTGCTCAGGAACAGCGAACCCGGAGGGTCCAGTCGCATGTGGGACTGCATAAAGGCTCCCCTGGGGAGTTCACTTGTACCCAAAGCCTTCCTCTGGGGGCACTTGGATGGGCGAAAAGGGCTCGCAACGCATTTCCTGGGGCCTGATTTTTCACTCGTCTTCGATGACTGCTAGGGGTATGTATAAGAATGCTCGGAAAATGCGAACCCGGAGGGTCCAGTTGCATGTGGGGCTGCATAAAGGCTCCCCTGGGGGGTTCTCTTGTACCCAAAGCCTTCCTTTGGGGGCACTTTTGGATGGGCGAAAAGGGCTCGCAACGCATTTCCTGGGGCCTGATTTTTAAATCGTCTTCGATGCTGGCTAGGGCTATGTTTAGGGATGCTCGTAAACAGCGAACCCGGAGGGTCCAGTTGCATCTGGGGCTGCATAAAGGCTCCCTTGGGGAGTTCACTTGTACCCAAATCCTTCCTTTGGTGACACTTTTGGATGGGAGAAAGGAGCTTGCAACGTGTTTTCTGGGGCCCGGTTTTTCAGTCTTCTCCCATGCCGGCTAGGGGTATAATTAGGGGTGCTCGGAAAAATCGAACCCGGAGGGTCCAGTTGCATGTGGGGCTGCGTAAAGGCTCCCCTGGGGAGTTCTCTTGTACCCAAAGCCTTCCTTTGGGGGCACTTTTGGATGGTCCAAATGGGCTCGAAACGCATTTCCTGGGGCCTGATTTTTCACTCATCTCCGATGCCGGCTAGGGCTACGTTTAGGTTTGCTCAGGAACAGCGAACCCGGAGGGTCCAGTCGCATTTGGGACTGCATAAAAGCTCCCCTGGGGAGTTCACTTGTACCCAAAGCCTTCCTTTGGGGGCACTTTTGGATGGGCGAAAAGGGCTCGCAACGCATTTCCTGGGGCCTGATTTTTCAATCGTCTTCGATGCCGGCTAGGGCTATGTTTAGGGATGCTCGTAAACAACGAACCCGGAGGGTCCAGTTACATGTGGGGCTGCGTAAAGGCTCCCCTGGGGAGTTCACTTGTACCCAAAGCCTTCCTTTGGGGGCACTTTTGGATGGGCGAAAAGGGCTCGCAACGCATTTCCTGGGGCCTGATTTTTCACTCGTCTCCGATGACGGCTAGGGCTACGTTTAGGTTTGCTCAGGAACAGCGAACCTGGAGGGTCCAATTGCATGTGGGGCTGCGTAAAGGCTCCCCTGGGGAGTTCACTTGTACCCAAAGCCTTCCTTTGGGGGCACTTTTGGATGGGCGATAGGGGCTGGCAACGCGTTTTTCTGGGCCCGGTTTTTCAGTCTTCTCCTATGCCAGCTAGGGATATATTTAAGGTTTCTCCGAGAAATCGAACCCGGAGGGTCCAGTTGCATGTGGGGCTGCATAAAGGCTCCCCTGGGGAGTTCACTTGTACCCAAACCCTTCCTTTGGGGGCACTTTTGGATGGTCCAAAGGGGCTCGCAACGCATTTCCTGGGGCCTGATTTTTCACTCGTCTCCGATGACGGCTAGGGCTACGTTTAGGTTTGCTCAGGAACAGCGAACCTGGAGGGTCCAGTTGCATGTGGGGCTGCGTAAAGGCTCCCCTGGGGAGTTCACTTGTACCCAAAGCCTTCCTTTGGGGGCACTTTTGGATGGGCGATAGGGGCTGGCAACGCATTTCCTGGGGCCTGATCTTTCACTCATCTCCGATGACGGCTAGGGCTACGTTTAGGTTTGCTCAGGAACAGCGAACCCGGAGCGTCCAGTTGCATGTGGGGCTGCATAAAAGCTCCCCTGGGGAGTTCACTTGTACCCAAATCCTTCCTTTGGTGACACTTTTGGATGGGAGAAAGGAGCTTGCAACGTGTTTTCTGGGGCCCGGTTTTTCAGTCTTCTCCCATGCCGGTAGGGGTATATTTAGGGGTGCTCGGAAAAATCGAACCCGGAGGGTCCAGTTGCATGTGGGGCTGCGTAAAGGCTCCCCTGGGGAGTTCACTTGTACCCAAACCCTTCCTTTGGGGGCACTTTTGGATGGTCCAAAGGGGCTCGCAACGCATTTCCTGGGGCCTGATTTTTCACTCATCTCCGATGACGGCTAGTGCTACGTTTAGTTTTGCTCAGGAACAGCGAACCCGGAGGGTCCAGTCACATGTGGGACTGAATAAAGGCTCCCCTGGGGAGTTCACTTGTACCCAAAGCCTTCCTTTCGGGGCACTTTTGGATGGGCGAAAAGGGCTCGAAACGCATTTCCTGGGGCCTGATTTTTCACTCGTCTTCGATGACGGCTAGAGTTATGTATAAGAATGCTCGGAAAAAGCGAACCCGGAGGGTCCAGTTGCATGTGGGGCTGCATAAAGGCTCCCCTGGGGGGTTCTCTTGTACCCAAAGCCTTCCTTTGGGGGCACTTTTGGATGGGCGAAAAGGCTCGCAACTCATTTCCTGGGGCCTGATTTTTCAATCGTCTTCGATGACGGCTAGGGGTATGTTTAGGGATGCTCGTAAACAGCGAACCCGGAGGGTCCAGTTACATGTGGGGCTGCGTAAAGGCTCCCCTGGGGAGTTCACTTGTACCCAAAGCCTTCCTTTGGGGGCACTTTTGGATGGGCGAAAAGGGCTCGCAACGCATTTCCTGGGGCCTGATTTTTCACTCGTCTCCGATGACGGCTAGGGCTACGTTTAGGTTTGCTCAGGAACTGCGAACCTGGAGGGTCCAGTTGCATGTGGGGCTGCGTAAAGGCTCCCCTGGGGAGTTCACTTGTACCCAAAGCCTTACTTTGGGGGCACTTTTGGATGGTCCAAAGGGGCTCGCAACGCATTTCCTGGGGCCTCATTTTTCACTCGTCTCCGATGACGGCTAGGGCTACGTTTAGGTTTGCTCAGGAACAGCGAACCTGGAGGGTCCAGTTGCATGTGGGGCTGCGTAAAGGCTCTCCTGGGGAGTTCACTTGTACCCAAAGCCTTCCTTTGGGGGCACTTTTGGATGGGCGATAGGGGCTGGCAACGCGTTTTCCTGGGCCCGGTTTTTCAGTCTTCTCCTATGCCAGCTAGGGATATATTTAAGGTTGCTCGGAGTAATCGAACCCGGAGGGTCCAGTTGCATGTGGGGCTGCGTAAAGGCTCCCCTGGGGAGTTCACTTGTACCCAAAGCCTTCCTTTGGGGGCACTTTTGGATGGTCCAAAGGGGCTCGCAACGCATTTCCTGGGGCCTGATTTTTCACTCGTCTCCGATGACGGCTAGGGCTACGTTTAGGTTTGCTCAGGAACAGCGAACCCGGAGGGTCCAGTTGCATGTGGGGCTGCATAAAGGCTCCCCTGGGGAGTTCTCTTTTACCCAAAGCCTTCCTTTGGGGGCACTTTTGGATGGGCAAAAAGGTCTTGGAACGCATTTCCTGGGGCCTGATTTTTCAGTCGTCTTCGATGCCGGCTTGGGCTATGTTTAGGGATGCTCGGAAAGAGCGATCCCGTAGGGTCCAGTTGCATGTGGTGCTGTGTAAAGGCTACCCTGGGGAGTTCACTTGTACCCAAAGCCTTCCTTTGGGGGCACTTTTGGATGATCCAAACGGGCTTGAAACGCGTTTTCCTGGGCCAAGTTTTTCAGTCTTCTCCTATGCCGGCTAGGTATATATTTAGTGTTGCTCGGAAAAATCGAACCCGGAGGGTCCAGTTGCATGTGGGGCTGCGTAAAGGCTCCCCTGGGGAGTTCTCTTGTACCCAAAGCCTTCCTTTGGGGGCACTTTTGGATGGTCCAAAGGGGCTCGCAACGCATTTCCTGGGGCCTGATTTTTCACTCATTTCCGATGACAGCTAGGGCTACGTTTAGTTTTGCTCAGGAACAGCGAACCCGGAGGGTCCAGTCGCATGTGGGACTGCGTAAAGGCTCCCCTGGGGAGTTCACTTGTACCCAAAGCCTTCCTTTGGGGGCACTTTTGGATGGGCGAAAAGGGCTTGGAACGAATTTCCTGGGGCCTGATTTTTCACTCGTCTTCGATGACGGCTAGGGCTATGTATAAGAATGCTCGGAAAAAGCGAACCCGGAGGGTCCAGTTGCATGTGGGGCTGCATAAAACCTCCCCTGGGGGGTTCTCTTGTACCCAAAGACTTCTTTTGGGGGCACTTTTGGATGGGCGAAAAGGGCTCACAACGCATTTCCTGGGGCCTGATTTTTCAATCGTCTTCGATGCCGGCTAGTGCTGTGTTTAGGGATGCTCGTAAACAGCGAACCCGGAGGGTCCAGGTACATGTGGGGCTGCATAAAGGCTCCCCTGGGGAGTTCACTTGTACCCAAAGCCTTCCTTTGGGGGCACATTTGGATGGTCCAAACGGGCTCGCAACGCATTTCCTGGGGCCTGATTTTTCACTCGTCTCCGATGACGGCTAGGGCTACGTTTAGGTTTGCTCAGGAACAGCGAACCCGGAGGGTCCAGTTGCATGTGGGGCTGCGTAAAGGCTCCCCTGGGGAGTTCTCTTGTACCCAAAGCCTTCCTTTGGGGGCACTTTTGGATGGGCGAAAAGGGCTTGGAACGTATTTCCTGGGGCCTGATTTTTCACTCGTCTTCGATGCCGGCTAGGGCTATATTTAGGGACACTCGGAAATAGCGATCCCGCAGGGTCCATTTGCATGTGGGGCTGCGTAAAGGCTCCCCTGGGGAGTTCACTTGTACCCAAAGCCTTCCTTTGGGGGCACTTTTGGATGGGCGAAAAGGGCTTGGAACGTATTTCCTGGGGCCTGATTTTTCAGTCGTCTTCGATGCCGGCTAGGATTATATTTAGGGACACTCGGAAATAGCGATCCCGCAGGGTCCATTTGCATGTGGGGCTGCGTAAAGGCTCCCCTGGGGAGTTCACTTGTACCCAAAGCCTTCCTTTGGGGGCACTTTTGGATGGTCCAAAGGGGCTCGCAACGCATTTCCTGGGGCCTGATTTTTCACTCGTCTCCCATGACGGCTAGGGCTACGTTTAGGTTTGCTCAGGAACTGTGATCCCGGAGGGTCCAGTTGCATGTGGGGCTGCGTAAAGGCTCCCCTGGGGAGTTCTCTTGTACCCAATGCCTTCCTTTGGGGGCACTTTTGGATGATCGAAAAGGGCTCGAAACGCATTTCCTGGGGCCTGATTTTTCAGTCGTCTTCGATGCCGGCTAGGGCTATGTTTAGGTTTGCTCAGGAAACAGCGAACCCGGAGGGTCCAGTTGCATGTGGGGCTGCATAAAGGCTCCCCTGGGGAGTTCACTTGTACTCAAAGCCTTCCTTTGGTGACACTTTTGGATGGTCCAAAGGGGCTTGCAACGCGCTTTCTGGGGCCCAGTTTTTCAGTCTTCTTTCATGCCGGCTAGCGCTACTTTTTGGGTTGCTCGTGAAAATCGAACCCGGATGGTCCAGTTGCATGTGGGGCTGCGTAAAGGCTCCCCTGGGGAGTTCACTTGTACCCAAAACCTTCCTTTGGGGGCACTTTTGGATGGGAGAAAGGAGCTTGCAACGTGTTTTCTGGGGCCCGGTTTTTCAGTCTTCTCCCATGCCGGCTAGGGGTATAATTAGGGGTGCTCGGAAAAATCGAACCCGGAGGGTCCAGTTGCATGTGGGGCTGCGTAAAGGCTCCCCTGGGGAGTTCTCTTGTACCCAAAGCCTTCCTTTGGGGGCACTTTTGGATGGTCCAAAGGGGCTCGCAACGCATTTCCTGGGGCCTGATTTTTCACTCATCTCCGATGACGGCTAGGGCTACTTTTAGGTTTGCTCAGGAACAGCGAACCCGGAGGGTCCAGGCGCATTTGGGACTGCATAAAAGCTCCCCTGGGGAGTTCACTTGTACCCAAAGCCTTCCTTTGGGGGCACTTTTGGATGGGCGAAAAGGGCTCGCAACGCATTTCCTGGGGCCTGATTTTTCAATCGTCTTCGATGCCGGCTAGGGCTATGTTTAGGGATGCTCGTAAACAACGAACCCGGAGGGTCCAGTTGCATGTGGGGCTGCGTAAAGGCTCCCCTGGGGAGTTCACTTGTACCCAAAGCCTTCCTTTGGGGGCACTTTTGGATGGGCGAAAAGGGCTCGCAACGCATTTCCTGGGGCCTGATTTTTCACTCGTCTCCGATGACGGCTAGGGCTACGTTTAGGTTTGCTCAGGAACAGCGAACCTGGAGGGTCCAGTTGCATGTGGGGCTGCGTAAAGGCTCCCTTGGGGAGTTCACTTGTACCCAAAGCCTTCCTTTGGGGGCACTTTTGGATGGGCGATAGGGGCTGGCAACGCGTTTTTCTGGGCCCGGTTTTTCAGTCTTCTCCTATGCCAGCTAGGGATATATTTAAGGTTTCTCCGAGAAATCGAACCCGGAGGGTCCAGTTGCATGTGGGGCTGCATAAAGGCTCCCCTGGGGAGTTCACTTGTACCCAAAGCCTTCCTTTGGGGGCACTTTTGGATGGTCCAAAGGGGCTCGCAACGCATTTCCTGGGGCCTGATTTTTCACTCGTCTCCGATGACGGCTAGGGCTACGTTTAGGTTTGCTCAGGAACAGCGAACCTGGAGGGTCCAGTTGCATGTGGGGCTGCGTAAAGGCTCCCCTGGGGAGTTCACTTGTACCCAAAGCCTTCCTTTGGGGGCACTTTTGGATGGGCGATAGGGGCTGGCAACGCATTTCCTGGGGCCTGATCTTTCACTCATCTCCGATGACGGCTAGGGCTACGTTTAGGTTTGCTCAGGAACAGCGAACCCGGAGCGTCCAGTTGCATGTGGGGCTGCGTAAAGGCTCCCCTGGGGAGTTCACTTGTACCCAAATCCTTCCTTTGGTGACACTTTTGGATGGGAGAAAGGAGCTTGCAACGTGTTTTCTGGGGCCCGGTTTTTCAGTCTTCTCCCATGCCGGTAGGGGTATATTTAGGGGTGCTCGGAAAAATCGAACCCGGAGGGTCCAGTTGCATGTGGGGCTGCGTAAAGGCTCCCCTGGGGAGTTCACTTGTACCCAAACCCTTCCTTTGGGGGCACTTTTGGATGGTCCAAAGGGGCTCGCAACGCATTTCCTGGGGCCTGATTTTTCACTCATCTCCGATGACGGCTAGTGCTACGTTTAGTTTTGCTCAGGAACAGCGAACCCGGAGGGTCCAGTCACATGTGGGACTGCATAAAGGCTCCCCTGGGGAGTTCACTTGTACCCAAAGCCTTCCTTTGGGGGCACTTTTGGATGGGCGAAAAGGGCTCGAAACGCATTTCCTGGGGCCTGATTTTTCACTCGTCTTCGATGACGGCTAGAGTTATGTATAAGAATGCTCGGAAAAAGCGAACCCGGAGGGTCCAGTTGCATGTGGGGCTGCATAAAGGCTCCCCTGGGGGGTTCTCTTGTACCCAAAGCCTTCCTTTGGGGGCACTTTTGGATGGGCGAAAAGGCTCGCAACTCATTTCCTGGGGCCTGATTTTTCAATCGTCTTCGATGACGGCTAGGGGTATGTTTAGGGATGCTCGTAAACAGCGAACCCGGAGGGTCCAGTTACATGTGGGGCTGCGTAAAGGCTCCCCTGGGGAGTTCACTTGTACCCAAAGCCTTCCTTTGGGGGCACTTTTGGATGGGCGAAAAGGGCTCGCAACGCATTTCCTGGGGCCTGATTTTTCACTCGTCTCCGATGACGGCTAGGGCTACGTTTAGGTTTGCTCAGGAACTGCGAACCTGGAGGGTCCAGTTGCATGTGGGGCTGCGTAAAGGCTCCCCTGGGGAGTTCACTTGTACCCAAAGCCTTACTTTGGGGGCACTTTTGGATGGTCCAAAGGGGCTCGCAACGCATTTCCTGGGGCCTCATTTTCAACTCGTCTCCGATGACGGCTAGGGCTACGTTTAGGTTTGCTCAGGAACAGCGAACCTGGAGGGTCCAGTTGCATGTGGGGCTGCGTAAAGGCTCTCCTGGGGAGTTAACTTGTACCCAAAGCCTTCCTTTGGGGGCACTTTTGGATGGGCGATAGGGGCTGGCAACGCGTTTTCCTGGGCCCGGTTTTTCAGTCTTCTCCTATGCCAGCTAGGGATATATTTAAGGTTGCTCGGAGAAATCGAACCCGGAGGGTCCAGTTGCATTTGGGGCTGCGTAAAGGCTCCCCTGGGGAGTTCACTTGTACCCAAACCCTTCCTTTGGGGGCACTTTTGGATGGTCCAAAGGGGCTCGCAACGCATTTCCTGGGGCCTGATTTTTCACTCGTCTCCGATGACGGCTAGGGCTACGTTTAGGTTTGCTCAGGAACAGCGAACCCGGAGGGTCCAGTTGCATGTGGGGCTGCATAAAGGCTCCCCTGGGGAGTTCTCTTTTACCCAAAGCCTTCCTTTGGGGGCACTTTTGGATGGGCAAAAAGGTCTTGGAACGCATTTCCTGGGGCCTGATTTTTCAGTCGTCTTCGATGCCGGCTTGGGCTATGTTTAGGGATGCTCGGAAAGAGCGATCCCGTAGGGTCCAGTTGCATGTGGTGCTGTGTAAAGGCTACCCTGGGGAGTTCAATTGTACCCAAAGCCTTCCTTTGGGGGCACTTTTGGATGATCCAAACGGGCTTGAAACGCGTTTTCCTGGGCCCAGTTTTTCAGTCTTCTTCTATGCCGGCTAGGTATATATTTAGTGTTGCTCGGAAAAATCGAACCCGGAGGGTCCAGTTGCATGTGGGGCTGCGTAAAGGCTCCCCTGGGGAGTTCTCTTGTACCCAAAGCCTTCCTTTGGGGGCACTTTTGGATGGTCCAAAGGGGCTCGCAACGCATTTCCTGGGGCCTGATTTTTCACTCATTTCCGATGACAGCTAGGGCTACGTTTAGTTTTGCTCAGGAACAGCGAACCCGGAGGGTCCAGTCGCATGTGGGACTGCGTAAAGGCTCCCCTGGGGAGTTCACTTGTACCCAAAGCCTTCCTTTGGGGGCACTTTTGGATGGGCGAAAAGGGCTCGCAACGCATTTCCTGGGGCCTGATTTTTCACTCGTCTTCGATGACGGCTAGGGCTATGTATAAGAATGCTCGGAAAAAGCGAACCCGGAGGGTCCAGTTGCATGTGGGGCTGCATAAAACCTCCCCTGGGGGGTTCTCTTGTACCCAAAGACTTCTTTTGGGGGCACTTTTGGATGGGCGAAAAGGGCTCACAACGCATTTCCTGGGGCCTGATTTTTCACTCGTCTCCGATGACGGCTAGTGCTGTGTTTAGGGATGCTCGTAAACAGCGAACCCGGAGGGTCCAGTTACATGTGGGGCTGCATAAAGGCTCCCCTGGGGAGTTCACTTGTACCCAAAGCCTTCCTTTGGGGGCACATTTGGATGGTCCAAACGGGCTCGCAACGCATTTCCTGGGGCCTGATTTTTCACTCGTCTCCGATGACGGCTAGGGCTACGTTTAGGTTTGCTCAGGAACAGCGAACCCGGAGGGTCCAGTTGCATGTGGGGCTGCGTAAAGGCTCCCCTGGGGAGTTCTCTTGTACCCAAAGCCTTCCTTTGGGGGCACTTTTGGATGGGCGAAAAGGGCTTGGAACGTATTTCCTGGGGCCTGATTTTTCACTCGTCTTCGATGCCGGCTAGGGCTATATTTAGGGACACTCGGAAATAGCGATCCCGCAGGGTCCATTTGCATGTGGGGCTGCGTAAAGGCTCCCCTGGGGAGTTCACTTGTACCCAAAGCCTTCCTTTGGGGGCACTTTTGGATGGGCGAAAAGGGCTTGGAACGTATTTCCTGGGGCCTGATTTTTCAGTCGTCTTCGATGCCGGCTAGGATTATATTTAGGGACACTCGGAAATAGCGATCCCGCAGGGTCCATTTGCATGTGGGGCTGCGTAAAGGCTCCCCTGGGGAGTTCACTTGTACCCAAAGCCTTCCTTTGGGGGCACTTTTGGATGGTCCAAAGGGGCTCGCAACGCATTTCCTGGGGCCTGATTTTTCACACGTCTCCCATGACGGCTAGGGCTAGGTTTAGGTTTGCTCAGGAAACAGCGAACCCGGAGGGTCCAGTTGCATGTGGGGCTGCGTAAAGGCTCCCCTGGGGAGTTCTCTTGTACCCAATGCCTTCCTTTGGGGGCACTTTTGGATGGGCGAAAAGGGCTCGAAACGCATTTCCTGGGGCCTGATTTTTCAGTCGTCTTCGATGCCGGCTAGGGCTATGTTTAGGTTTGCTCAGGAAACAGCGAACCCGGAGGGTCCAGTTGCATGTGGGGCTGCATAAAGGCTCCCCTGGGGAGTTCACTTGTACTCAAAGCCTTCCTTTGGTGACACTTTTGGATGGTCCAAAGGGGCTTGCAACGCGCTTTCCGGGGCCCAGTTTTTCAGTCTACTTTCATGCCGGCTAGCGCTACTTTTTGGGTTGCTCGTGAAAATCGAACCCGGATGGTCCAGTTGCATGTGGGGCTGCGTAAAGGCTCCCCTGGGGAGTTCTCTTGTATGCAAAGCCTTCCTTTGGGGGCACTTTTGGATGGGCGAAAAGGGCTTGCAACACATTTCCTGGGGCCTGATTTTTCAGTCGTCTTCGATGCTGGCTAGGGCTATGTTTAGGGACACTCGGAAAATTCGAACCCGGAGGGTCCAGTTGCATGTGGGGCTGCGTAAAGGCTCCCCTGGGGAGTTCACTTGTACCCAAAGCCTTCCTTTGGGGGCACTTTTGGATGGTCCAAAGGGGCTCGCAACGCATTTCCTGGGGCCTGATTTTTCACTCGTCTCCAATGACGGCTAGGGCTACGTTTAGGTTTGCTCAGGCACAGCGAACCCGGAGGGTCCAGTTGCATGTGGGGCTGTGTAAAGGCTCCCCTGGGGAGTTCTCTTGTACCCAAAGCCTTCCTTTGGGGGCACTTTTGGATGGGCGAAAAGGCTCGCAACGCATTTCCTGGGGCCTGATTTTTCAGTCGTCTTCGATGCCGGCTTAGGATATGTTTAGGGATGCTCGTAAACAGCGAACTCGGAGGGTCCAGTTGCATGTGGGGCTGCGTAAAGGCTCCCCTGGGGAGTTCTCTTGTACCCAAAGCCTTCCTTTGGTGACATTTTTGGATGGTCCAAAGGGGCTTGCAACGCTTTTTCTGGGGCCCAGATTTTCAGTCTTCTTTCATGCCGGCTTGGGCTACTTTTAGGGTTGCTCGTAAAAATCGAACCCGGAGGGTCCAGTTGCATGTGGGGCTGCATAAAGGCTCCCCTGGGGAGTTCACTTGTACCCAAAGCCTTCCTTTGGGGGCACTTTTGGATGGTCCAAAGGGGCTCAAAACGAATTTCCTGGGGCCTGATTTTTCACTCGTCTCGGATGACGGCTAGCGCTACGTTTAGGTTTGCTCAGGAACAGCGAACCCGGAGGGTCCAGTTGCATGTGGGGCTGTGTAAAGGCTCCCCTGGGGAGTTCTCTTGTACCCAAAGCTTTCCTTTGGGGGCACTGTTGGATGGGCAAATAGGGCTTGCAACGTGTTTTCTGGGGCCCGGTTTTTCAGTCTTCTCCCATGCCGGCTAGGGATATGTTTAGGGATGCTCGGAAAAATCGAACCCGGAGGGTCCAGTTGCATGTGGGGCTGCGTAAAGGCTCCCCTGGGGAGTTCTCTTGTACCCAAAGCCTTCCTTTGGGGGCACTTTTGGGTGGTCCAAAGGGGCTTGCAACGTGTTTTCTGGGGCCCGGTTTTTCAGTCTTCTCCCATGCCGTCTAGGAATATATTTAGTGTTGCTCGGAAAATTCGATCCCGGAGGGTCCAGTTGCATGTGGGGCTGCGTAAAGGCTCCCCTGGGGAGTTCTCTTGTACCCAAACCCTTCCTTTGGGGGCACTTTTGGATGGGCGAAAAGGGCTTGGAACGTATTTCCTGGGGCCTGATTTTTCAGTCGTCTTCGATGCCGGCTTAGGATATGTTTAGGGATGCTCGTAAACAGCGAACTCGGAGGGTCCATTTGCATGTGGGGCTGCGTAAAGGCTCCCCTGGGGAGTTCACTTGTACCCAAAGCCTTCCTTTGGGGGCACTTTTGGATGGGCGAAAAGGGCTTGGAACGTATTTCCTGGGGCCTGATTTTTCAGTCGTCTTCGATGCCGGCTAGGGCTATATTTAGGGACACTCGGAAATAGCGATCCCGCAGGGTCCATTTGCATGAGGGGCTGCGTAAAGGCTCCCCTGGGGAGTTCACTTGTACCCAAAGCCTTCCTTTGGGGGCACTTTTGGATGGTCCAAAGGGGCTCGCAACGCATTTCCTGGGGCCTGATTTTTCACTCGTCTCCGATGACGGCTAGGGCTACGTTTAGGTTTGCTCAGGAACTGTGATCCCGGAGGGTCCAGTTGCATGTGGGGCTGCGTAAAGGCTCCCCTGGGGAGTTCTCTTGTACCCAATGCCTTCCTTTGGGGGCACTTTTGGATGGGCGAAAAGGGCTCGAAACGCATTTCCTGGGGCCTGATTTTTCAGTCGTCTTCGATGCCGGCTAGGGCTATGTTTAGGTTTGCTCAGGAAACAGCGAACCCGGAGGGTCCAGTTGCATGTGGGGCTGCATAAAGGCTCCCCTGGGGAGTTCACTTGTACTCAAAGCCTTCCTTTGGTGACACTTTTGGATGGTCCAAAGGGGCTTGCAACGCGCTTTCTGGAGCCCAGTTTTTCAGTCTTCTTTCATGCCGGCTAGCGCTACTTTTTGGGTTGCTCGTGAAAATCGAACCCGGATGGTCCAGTTGCATGTGGGGCTGCGTAAAGGCTCCCCTGGGGAGTTCTCTTGTATGCAAAGCCTTCCTTTGGGGGCACTTTTGGATGGGCGAAAAGGGCTCGCAACGCATTTCCTGGGGCCTGATTTTTCAGTCGTCTTCGATGCCGGCTAGGGCTATGTTTAGGGATGCTCGGAAAGAGCGAACCCGGAGGGTCCAGTTGCATGTGGGGCTGCGTAAAGGCTCCCCTGGGGAGTTCACTTGTACCCAAAGCCTTCCTTTGGGGGCACTTTTGGATGGTCCAAAGGGGCTTGCAACGCATTTCCTGGGGCCCAGTTTTTCAGTCTTCTTTCATGCCGACTTGGGATACTTTTAGGGTTGCTCGGAAAAATCGAACCCGGAGGGTCCAGTTGAATGTGGGGCTGTGTAAAGGCTTCCCTGGGGAGTTCTCTTGTACCCAAAGCCTTCCTTTGGGGGCAATTTTGGGTGGTCCAAAGGGGCATGTAACGCGTTTTCTGGGGCCCGGTTTCTCAGTCTTCTCCCATGCCGGCTAGGGATATATTTAGGGTTGTTCGGAAAAATCGAACCGGGAGGGTCCAGTTGCATGTGGGGCTTCGTAAAGGCTCCCCTGGGGAGTTCTCTTGTTCCCAAAGCCTTCTTTTGGGGGTACTTTTGGATGGGCGAAAAGGGCTCGGAACGCATTTCCTGGGGCCTGATTTTTCACTCGTCTCCGATGACGTCTAGTGCTACGTTTAGGTTTGCTCAGGCACAGCGAACCCGGAGGGTCCAGTTGCATGTGGGGCTGCGTAAAGGCTCCCCTGGGAAGTTTCTTGTACCCAAAGCCTTCCTTTGGGGGCACTTTTGGATGGGCGAAAAGGCTCGCAACGCATTTCCTGGGGCCTGATTTTTCATTCGTCTTCGATGCCGGCTTAGGATATGTTTAGGGATGCTCGTAAACAGCGAACTCGGAGGGTCCAGTTGCATGTGGGGCTGCGTAAAGGCTCCCCTGGGGAGTTCTCTTGTACCCAAAGCCTTCCTTTGGGGGCACTTTTGGATGGTCCAAAGGGGCTTGGAACGCATTTCCTGGGGCCTGATTTTTCACTCGTCTCCGATGACGGCTAGGGCTACGTTTAGGTTTGCTCAGGAACAGCGATCCCGGAGGGTCCAGTTGCATGTGGGGCTGCGTAAAGGCTCCCCTGGGGAGTTCTGTTGTATGCAAAGCCTTTCTTTGGGGACACTTTTGGATGGGCGAAAAGGGCTCGCAACGCATTTCCTGGGGCCGGAGTTTTCAGTCGTCTTAGATGACGGCTAGGTCTATGTTTAGGGATGCTCGGAAACAGCGAACTCGGAGGGTCCAGTTGCATGTGGGGCTGCGTAAAGGCTCCCCTGGGGAGTTCACTTGTACCCAAAGCCTTCCTTTGGGGGCACTTTTGGATGGTCCAAATGGGCTCACAACGCATTTCCTGGGGCCTCGTTTTTCACTCGTCTCGGATGACGGCTAGCGCTACGTTTAGGTTTGCTCAGGAACAGCGAACCCGGAGGGTCCAGTTGCATGTGTGGCTGCGTAAAGGATCCCCTGGGGAGTTCACTTGTACCCAAAGCCTTCCTTTGGGGGCACTTTTGGATGGGCAAAAAGGGCTCGGAACGCATTTCCTGGGGCCTGATTTTTCACTCGTCTCCGATGACGTCTAGGGCTACGTTTAGGTTTGCTCAGGAACAGCGAACCCGGAGGGTCCAGTTGCACGTGGGGCTGCGTAAAGGCTCCCCTGGGGAGTTCTCTTGTACCCAAAGCCTTCCTTTGGGGGCACTTTTGGGTGGGCGAAAAGGGCTTGCAACGCATTTCCTGGGGCCTGATTTTTCACCCGTCTCCGATGACGGCTAGGGCTACGTTTAGGGATGCTCGGAAAAATCGAACCCGTAGGGTCCAGTTGCATGTGGGGCTGCGTAAAGGCTCCCCTGGGGAGTTCACTTGTACCCAAAGCCTTCCTTTGGGGGCACTTTTGGATGGTCCAAAGGGGCTCGTAACGCATTTCCTGGGGCCTGATTTTTCAGTCGTCTTCGATGCCGGCTAGGGTTTTGTATAAGGATGCTTGGAAAAAGCGAACCCGAAGGGTCCAGTTGCATGTGGGGCTGCATAAAGGCTCCCCTGGGGAGTTCACGTGAACCCAAAACCTTCCTTTGGGGGCACTTTTGGATGGTCCAAGGGGGCTCGCAACGCATGTCCTGGGGCCTGATTTTTCACTCGTCTCCCATGACGGATAGGGCTACGTTTAGGTTTTCTCAGGAACAGCGAACCCGGAGGGTCCAGTTGCATGTGGGGCTGCGTAAAGGCTCCACTGTGGAGTTCTCTTGTACCCAAAGCCTTCCTTTGGGGGCACGTTTTGATGGGCGAAAAGGGCTCGCAACGCATTTCCTGGGTCCTGATTTTTCAGTTGTCTTCGATTCCGGCTAGGGCTATGTATAAGGATGCTCGGAAAAAGCGAACCCGAAGGGTCCAGTTGCATGTGGGGCTGCATAAAGGCTCCCCTGGGGAGTTCACTTGTACCCAAAGCCTTCCTTTGGTGACACTTTTGGATGGGAGAAAGGAGCTTGCAACGCGTTTTCTGGGGCCCGGTTTTTCAATCTTCTCCCATGCCGGCTAGGGGTATATTTAGGGGTGCTCGGAAAAATCGAACCCGGAGGGTCCAGTTGCATGTGGGGCTGCGTAAAGGCTCCCCTGGGGAGTTCACTTGTACCCAAAGCCTTCCTTTGGGGGTACTTTTGGATGGTCCAAACGGGCTTGCAACGCGTTTTCCTTGGCCCGGTTTTTCAATCTTCTCCTATGCCGACTAGGTATATATTTAGTTTTGCTCGGAAAAATCGAACCCGGAGGGTCCAGTTGCATGTGGGGCTGCGTAAAGGCTCCCCTGGGGAGTTCTCTTGTACCCAAAGCCTTCCTTTGGTGACACTTTTGGGTGGTCCAAAGGGGCTTGCAACGCTTTTTCTGGGGCCCAGATTTTCAGTCTTCTTTCATGCCGGCTTGGGCTACTTTTAGGGTTGCTCGTAAAAATCGAACCCGGAGGGTCCAGTTGCATGTGGGGCTGCGTAAAGGCTCCCCTGGGGAGTTCTCTTGTACCCAAAGCCTTCCTTTGGGGGCACTTTTGGATGGTCCAAAGGGGCTCAAAACGAATTTCCTGGGGCCTGATTTTTCACTCGTCTCGGATGACGGCTAGCGCTACGTTTAGGTTTGCTCAGGAACAGCGAACCCGGAGGGTCCAGTTGCATGTGGGGCTGTGTAAAGGCTCCCCTGGGGAGTTCTCTTGTACCCAAAGCTTTCCTTTGGGGGCACTGTTGGATGGTCAAATAGGGCTTGCAACGTGTTTTCTGGGGCCCGGTTTTTCAGTCTTCTCCCATGCCGGCTAGGGATATGTTTAGGGATGCTCGGAAAAATCGAACCCGGAGGGTCCAGTTGCATGTGGGGCTGCGTAAAGGCTCCCCTGGGGAGTTCTCTTGTACCCAAAGCCTTCCTTTGGGGGCACTTTTGGGTGGTCCAAAGGGGCTTGCAACGTGTTTTCTGGGGCCCGGTTTTTCAGTCTTCTCCCATGCCGTCTAGGAATATATTTAGTGTTGCTCGGAAAATTCGATCCCGGAGGGTCCAGTTGCATGTGGGGCTGCGTAAAGGCTCCCCTGGGGAGTTCTCTTGTACCCAAACCCTTCCTTTGGGGGCACTTTTGGATGGGCGAAAAGGGCTTGGAACGTATTTCCTGGGGCCTGATTTTTCAGTCGTCTTCGATGCCGGCTTAGGATATGTTTAGGGATGCTCGTAAACAGCGAACTCGGAGGGTCCATTTGCATGTGGGGCTGCGTAAAGGCTCCCCTGGGGAGTTCACTTGTACCCAAAGCCTTCCTTTGGGGGCACTTTTGGATGGGCGAAAAGGGCTTGGAACGTATTTCCTGGGGCCTGATTTTTCAGTCGTCTTCGATGCCGGCTAGGGCTATATTTAGGGACACTCGGAAATAGCGATCCCGCAGGGTCCATTTGCATGAGGGGCTGCGTAAAGGCTCCCCTGGGGAGTTCACTTGTACCCAAAGCCTTCCTTTGGGGGCACTTTTGGATGGTCCAAAGGGGCTCGAAACGCATTTCCTGGGGCCTGATTTTTCACTCGTCTCCGATGACGGCTAGGGCTACGTTTAGGTTTGCTCAGGAACTGTGATCCCGGAGGGTCCAGTTGCATGTGGGGCTGCGTAAAGGCTCCCCTGGGGAGTTCTCTTGTACCCAATGCCTTCCTTTGGGGGCACTTTTGGATGGGCGAAAAGGGCTCGAAACGCATTTCCTGGGGCCTGATTTTTCAGTCGTCTTCGATGCCGGCTAGGGCTATGTTTAGGTTTGCTCAGGAAACAGCGAACCCGGAGGGTCCAGTTGCATGTGGGGCTGCATAAAGGCTCCCCTGGGGAGTTCACTTGTACTCAAAGCCTTCCTTTGGTGACACTTTTGGATGGTCCAAAGGGGCTTGCAACGCGCTTTCTGGAGCCCAGTTTTTCAGTCTTCTTTCATGCCGGCTAGCGCTACTTTTTGGGTTGCTCGTGAAAATCGAACCCGGATGGTCCAGTTGCATGTGGGGCTGCGTAAAGGCTCCCCTGGGGAGTTCTCTTGTATGCAAAGCCTTCCTTTGGGGGCACTTTTGGATGGGCGAAAAGGGCTCGCAACGCATTTCCTGGGGCCTGAGTTTTCAGTCGTCTTCGATGCCGGCTAGGGCTATGTTTAGGGATGCTCGGAAAGAGCGAACCCGGAGGGTCCAGTTGCATGTGGGGCTGCGTAAAGGCTCCCCTGGGGAGTTCACTTGTACCCAAAGCCTTCCTTTGGGGGCACTTTTGGATGGTCCAAAGGGGCTTGCAACGCATTTCCTGGGGCCCAGTTTTTCAGTCTTCTTTCATGCCGACTTGGGATACTTTTAGGGTTGCTCGGAAAAATCGAACCCGGAGGGTCCAGTTGCATGTGGGGCTGTGTAAAGGCTTCCCTGGGGAGTTCTCTTGTACCCAAAGCCTTCCTTTGGGGGCAATTTTGGGTGGTCCAAAGGGGCATGTAACGCGTTTTCTGGGGCCCGGTTTCTCAGTCTTCTCCCATGCCGGCTAGGGATATATTTAGGGTTGTTCGGAAAAATCGAACCCGGAGGGTCCAGTTGCATGTGGGGCTTCGTAAAGGCTCCCCTGGGGAGTTCTCTTGTTCCCAAAGCCTTCCTTTGGGGGTACTTTTGGATGGGCGAAAAGGGCTCGGAACGCATTTCCTGGGGCCTGATTTTTCACTCATTTCCGATGACGTCTAGTGCTACGTTTAGGTTTGCTCAGGCACAGCGAACCCGGAGGGTCCAGTTGCATGTGGGGCTGCGTAAAGGCTCCCCTGGGGAGTTTCTAGTACCCAAAGCCTTCCTTTGGGGGCACTTTTGGATGGGCGAAAAGGCTCGCAACGCATTTCCTGGGGCCTGATTTTTCATTCGTCTTCGATGCCGGCTTAGGATATGTTTAGGGATGCTCGTAAACAGCGAACTCGGAGGGTCCAGTTGCATGTGGGGCTGCGTAAAGGCTCCCCTGGGGAGTTCTCTTGTACCCAAAGCCTTCCTTTGGGGGCACTTTTGGATGGTCCAAAGGGGCTTGGAACGCATTTCCTGGGGCCTGATTTTTCACTCGTCTCCGATGACGGCTAGGGCTACGTTTAGGTTTGCTCAGGAACAGCGATCCCGGAGGGTCCAGTTGCATGTGGGGCTGCGTAAAGGCTCCCCTGGGGAGTTCTGTTGTATGCAAAGCCTTTCTTTGGGGACACTTTTGGATGGGCGAAAAGGGCTCGCAACGCATTTCCTGGGGCCGGAGTTTTCAGTCGTCTTAGATGACGGCTAGGTCTAGGTTTAGGGATGCTCGGAAACAGCGAACTCGGAGGGTCCAGTTGCATGTGGGGCTGCGTAAAGGCTCCCCTGGGGAGTTCACTTGTACGCAAAGCCTTCCTTTGGGGGCACTTTTGGATGGTCCAAATGGGCTCACAACGCATTTCCTGGGGCCTCGTTTTTCACTCGTCTCGGATGACGGCTAGCGCTACGTTTAGGTTTGCTCAGGAACAGCGAACCCGGAGGGTCCAGTTGCATGTGGGGCTGCGTAAAGGATCCCCTGGGGAGTTCACTTGTACCCAAAGCCTTCCTTTGGGGGCACTTTTGGATGGGCAAAAAGGGCTCGGAACGCATTTCCTGGGGCCTGATTTTTCACTCGTCTCCGATGACGTCTAGGGCTACGTTTAGGTTTGCTCAGGAACAGCGAACCCGGAGGGTCCAGTTGCACGTGGGGCTGCGTAAAGGCTCCCCTGGGGAGTTCTCTTGTACCCAAAGCCTTCCTTTGGGGGCACTTTTGGGTGGGCGAAAAGGGCTTGCAACGCATTTCCTGGGGCCTGATTTTTCACCCGTCTCCGATGACGGCTAGGGCTACGTTTAGGGATGCTCGGAAAAATCGAACCCGGAGGGTCTAGGTGCATGTGGGGCTGCGTAAAGGCTCCCCTGGGGAGTTCACTTGTACCCAAAGCCTTCCTTTGGTGACATATTTGGATGGTCCAAAGGGGCTTGGAATGTCTTTCCTGGGGCCTGATTTTTCAGTCGTCTCCGATGACGGCTAGGGCTACGTTTAGGGATGCTCGGAAAAATCGAACCCGTAGGGTCCAGTTGCATGTGGGGCTGCGTAAAGGCTCCCCTGGGGAGTTCACTTGTACCCAAAGCCTTCCTTTGGGGGCACTTTTGGATGGTCCAAAGGGGCTCGCAACGCATTTCCTGGGGCCTGATTTTTCAGTCGTCTTCGATGCCGGCTAGGGTTTTGTATAAGGATGCTTGGAAAAAGCGAACCCGAAGGGTCCAGTTGCATGTGGGGCTGCATAAAGGCTCCCCTGGGGAGTTCACGTGAACCCAAAACCTTCCTTTGGGGGCACTTTTGGATGGTCCAAGGGGGCTCGCAACGCATGTCCTGGGGCCTGATTTTTCACTCGTCTCCCATGACGGATAGGGCTACGTTTAGGTTTTCTCAGGAACAGCGAACCCGGAGGGTCCAGTTGCATGTGGGGCTGCGTAAAGGCTCCACTGTGGAGTTCTCTTGTACCCAAAGCCTTCCTTTGGGGGCACGTTTTGATGGGCGAAAAGGGCTCGCAACGCATTTCCTGGGTCCTGATTTTTCAGTTGTCTTCGATTCCGGCTAGGGCTATGTATAAGGATGCTCGGGAAAAGCGAACCCGAAGGGTCCAGTTGCATGTGGGGCTGCATAAAGGCTCCCCTGGGGAGTTCACTTGTACCCAAAGCCTTCCTTTGGTGACACTTTTGGATGGGAGAAAGGAGCTTGCAACGCGTTTTCTGGGGCCCGGTTTTTCAATCTTCTCCCATGCCGGCTAGGGGTATATTTAGGGGTGCTCGGAAAAATCGAACCCGGAGGGTCCAGTTGCATGTGGGGCTGCGTAAAGGCTCCCCTGGGGAGTTCACTTGTACCCAAAGCCTTCCTTTGGGGGTACTTTTGGATGGTCCAAACGGGCTTGCAACGCGTTTTCCTTGGCCCAGTTTTTCAATCTTCTCCTATGCCGACTAGGTATATATTTAGTTTTGCTCGGAAAAATCGAACCCGGAGGGTCCAGTTGCATGTGGGGCTGCGTAAAGGCTCCCCTGGGGAGTTCTCTTGTACCCAAAGCCTTCCTTTGGGGGCACTTTTGGATGGTCCAAAGGGGCTCGCAACGCATTTCCTGGGGCCTGATTTTTCACTCATCTCAGATGACGGCTAGGGCTACGTTTAGGATTGCTCAGGAACAGCGAACCAGGAGGGTCCAGTCGCATGTGGGACTGCATAACGGCTCCCCTGGGGAGTTCACTTGTACCCAAAGCCTTCCTTTGGGGGCACTTTTGGATGGGCAAAAAGGGCTCGCAACGCATTTCCTGGGGCCTGATTTTTCACACGTCTTCGATGACGGCTAGGGCTATGTATAAGAATGCTAGGAAAAAGCGAACCCGGAGGATCCAGTTGCATGTGGGGCTGGGTAAAGGCTCCCCTGGTGAGTTCACATGTACCCAAAGCCTTCCTTTGGGGGAACTTTTGGATGGTACCAAAGGGCTCGCAACGCATTTCCTGGGGCCTTATTTTTCAGTCGTCTCCGATGACGGCTAGTGCTACGTTTAGGTTTGCTCGGAAACAGCGAACCCGGAGGGTCCAGTTGCATGTGGGGCTGCGTAAAGTCTCCCCTGGGGAGTTCACTTGTACCCAAAGCCTTCCTTTGGGGGCACTTTTGGATGGTCCACAGGGGCTCGCAACGCATTTCCTGGGGCCTGATTTTTCAGTCGTCTCCGATGACGGCTAGGGCTACGTTTAGGTTTGCTCAGGAACAGCGAACCCGGAGGGTCCAGTTGCATGTGGGGCTGCGTAAAGGCTCCCCTGGGGAGTTCACTTGTACCCAAAGCCTTCCTTTGGGGGCACTTTTGAATGGTACCAAGGGGCTCGCAACGCATTTCCTGGGGCCTGATCTTTCACTCATCTCCGATGACGGCTAGGGCTACGTTTAGGTTTGCTCAGGAAGAGCGAACCCGGAGGGTCCAGTTGCATGTGGGACTGCATAAAGTCTCCCCTGGGGAGTTCACTTGTACCCAAATCCTTCCTTTGGTGACACTTTTGGATGGGAGAAAGGAGCTTGCAACGCGTTTTCTGGGGCCCGGTTTTTCAGTCTTCTCCCATGCCGGCTAGGGGTATATTTAGGGGTGCTCGGAAAAATCGAACCCGGAGGGTCAAGTTGCATGTGGGGCTGCGTAAAGGCACCCCTGGGGAGTTCACTTGTACCCAAAGCCTTCCTTTGTAAGCACTTTTGGATGGTCCAAAGGCGCTCGCAATGCATTTCCTGGGGCCTGATTTTTCACTCGTCTCCGATGCCGGCTTAGGATATGTTTAGGGATGCTCGTAAACAGCGAACTCGGAGGGTCCAGTTGCATGTGGGGCTGCGTAAAGGCTCCCCTGGGGAGTTCTCTTGTACCCAAAGCCTTCCTTTGGGGGCACTTTTGGATGGTCCAAAGGGGCTTGGAACTCATTTCCTGGGGCCTGATTTTTCAGTCGTCTCCGATGACGGCTAGGGCTACGTTTAGGTTTGCTCAGGAACAGCGATCCCGGAGGGTCCAGTTGCATGTGGGGCTGCGTAAAGGCTCCCCTGGGGAGTTCTGTTGTATGCAAAGCCTTTCTTTGGGGACACTTTTGGATGGGCGAAAAGGGCTCGCAACGCATTTCCTGGGGCCGGAGTTTTCAGTCGTCTTAGATGACGGCTAGGTCTATGTTTAGGGATGCTCGGAAACAGCGAACTCGGAGGGTCCAGTTGCATGTGGGGCTGCGTAAAGGCTCCCCTGGGGAGTTCACTTGTACCCAAAGCCTTCCTTTGGGGGCACTTTTGGATGGTCCAAATGGGCTCACAACGCATTTCCTGGGGCCTCGTTTTTCACTCGTCTCGGATGATGGCTAGCGCTACGTTTAGGTTTGCTCAGGAACAGCGAACCCGGAGGGTCCAGTTGCATGTGGGGCTGCGTAAAGGATCCCCTGGGGAGTTCACTTGTACCCAAAGCCTTCCTTTGGGGGCACTTTTGGATGGGCAAAAAGGGCTCGGAACGCATTTCCTGGGGCCTGATTTTTCACTCGTCTCCGATGACGTCTAGGGCTACGTTTAGGTTTGCTCAGGAACAGCGAACCCGGAGGGTCCAGTTGCACGTGGGGCTGCGTAAAGGCTCCCCTGGGGAGTTCTCTTGTACCCAAAGCCTTCCTTTGGGGGCACTTTTGGGTGGGCGAAAAGGGCTTGCAACGCATTTCCTGGGGCCTGATTTTTCACCCGTCTCCGATGACGGCTAGGGCTACGTTTAGGGATGCTCGGAAAAATCGAACCCGGAGGGTCTAGGTGCATGTGGGGCTGCGTAAAGGCTCCCCTGGGGAGTTCACTTGTACCCAAAGCCTTCCTTTGGTGACATATTTGGATGGTCCAAAGGGGCTTGGAATGTCTTTCCTGGGGCCTGATTTTTCAGTCGTCTCCGATGACGGCTAGGGCTACGTTTAGGGATGCTCGGAAAAATCGAACCCGTAGGGTCCAGTTGCATGTGGGGCTGCGTAAAGGCTCCCCTGGGGAGTTCACTTGTACCCAAAGCCTTCCTTTGGGGGCACTTTTGGATGGTCCAAAGGGGCTCGCAACGCATTTCCTGGGGCCTGATTTTTCAGTCGTCTTCGATGCCGGCTAGGGTTTTGTATAAGGATGCTTGGAAAAAGCGAACCCGAAGGGTCCAGTTGCATGTGGGGCTGCATAAAGGCTCCCCTGGGGAGTTCACGTGAACCCAAAACCTTCCTTTGGGGGCACTTTTGGATGGTCCAAGGGGGCTCGCAACGCATGTCCTGGGGCCTGATTTTTCACTCGTCTCCCATGACGGATAGGGCTACGTTTAGGTTTTCTCAGGAACAGCGAACCCGGAGGGTCCAGTTGCATGTGGGGCTGCGTAAAGGCTCCACTGTGGAGTTCTCTTGTACCCAAAGCCTTCCTTTGGGGGCACGTTTTGATGGGCGAAAAGGGCTCGCAACGCATTTCCTGGGTCCTGATTTTTCAGTTGTCTTCGATTCCGGCTAGGGCTATGTATAAGGATGCTCGGAAAAAGCGAACCCGAAGGGTCCAGTTGCATGTGGGGCTGCATAAAGGCTCCCCTGGGGAGTTCACTTGTACCCAAAGCCTTCCTTTGGTGACACTTTTGGATGGGAGAAAGGAGCTTGCAACGCGTTTTCTGGGGCCCGGTTTTTCAATCTTCTCCCATGCCGGCTAGGGGTATATTTAGGGGTGCTCGGAAAAATCGAACCAGGAGGGTCCAGTTGCATGTGGGGCTGCGTAAAGGCTCCCCTGGGGAGTTCACTTGTACCCAAAGCCTTCCTTTGGGGGTACTTTTGGATGGTCCAAACGGGCTTGCAACGCGTTTTCCTTGGCCCAGTTTTTCAATCTTCTCCTATGCCGACTAGGTATATATTTAGTTTTGCTCGGAAAAATCGAACCCGGAGGGTCCAGTTGCATGTGGGGCTGCGTAAAGGCTCCCCTGGGGAGTTCTCTTGTACCCAAAGCCTTCCTTTGGGGGCACTTTTGGATGGTCCAAAGGGGCTCGCAACGCATTTCCTGGGGCCTGATTTTTCACTCATCTCAGATGACGGCTAGGGCTACGTTTAGGATTGCTCAGGAACAGCGAACCCGGAGGGTCCAGTCGCATGTGGGACTGCATAACGGCTCCCCTGGGGAGTTCACTTGTACCCAAAGCCTTCCTTTGGGGGCACTTTTGGATGGGCAAAAAGGGCTCGCAACGCATTTCCTGGGGCCTGATTTTTCACACGTCTTCGATGACGGCTAGGGCTATGTATAAGAATGCTAGGAAAAAGCGAACCCGGAGGATCCAGTTGCATGTGGGGCTGGGTAAAGGCTCCCCTGGTGAGTTCACATGTACCCAAAGCCTTCCTTTGGGGGAACTTTTGGATGGTACCAAAGGGCTCGCAACGCATTTCCTGGGGCCTTATTTTTCAGTCGTCTCCGATGACGGCTAGTGCTACGTTTAGGTTTGCTCGGAAACAGCGAACCCGGAGGGTCCAGTTGCATGTGGGGCTGCGTAAAGTCTCCCCTGGGGAGTTCACTTGTACCCAAAGCCTTCCTTTGGGGGCACTTTTGGATGGTCCACAGGGGCTGGCAACGCATTTCCTGGGGCCTGATTTTTCAGTCGTCTCCGATGACGGCTAGGGCTACGTTTAGGTTTGCTCAGGAACAGCGAACCCGGAGGGTCCAGTTGCATGTGGGGCTGCGTAAAGGCTCCCCTGGGGAGTTCACTTGTACCCAAAGCCTTCCTTTGGGGGCACTTTTGGATGGTCCAAATGGGCTCACAACGCATTTCCTGGGGCCTCGTTTTTCACTCGTCTCGGATGACGGCTAGCGCTACGTTTAGGTTTGCTCAGGAACAGCGAACCCGGAGGGTCCAGTTGCACGTGGGGCTGCGTAAAGGCTCCCCTGGGGAGTTCTCTTGTACCCAAAGCCTTCCTTTGGGGGCACTTTTGGGTGGGCGAAAAGGGCTTGCAACGCATTTCCTGGGGCCTGATTTTTCACCCGTCTCCGATGACGGCTAGGGCTACGTTTAGGGATGCTCGGAAAAATCGAACCCGGAGGGTCTAGGTGCATGTGGGGCTGCGTAAAGGCTCCCCTGGGGAGTTCACTTGTACCCAAAGCCTTCCTTTGGTGACATATTTGGATGGTCCAAAGGGGCTTGGAATGTCTTTCCTGGGGCCTGATTTTTCAGTCGTCTCCGATGACGGCTAGGGCTACGTTTAGGGATGCTCGGAAAAATCGAACCCGTAGGGTCCAGTTGCACGTGGGGCTGCGTAAAGGCTCCCCTGGGGAGTTCACTTGTACCCAAAGCCTTCCTTTGGGGGCACTTTTGGATGGTCCAAAGGGGCTCGCAACGCATTTCCTGGGGCCTGATTTTTCAGTCGTCTTCGATGCCGGCTAGGGTTTTGTATAAGGATGCTTGGAAAAAGCGAACCCGAAGGGTCCAGTTGCATGTGGGGCTGCATAAAGGCTCCCCTGGGGAGTTCACGTGAACCCAAAACCTTCCTTTGGGGGCACTTTTGGATGGTCCAAGGGGGCTCGCAACGCATGTCCTGGGGCCTGATTTTTCACTCGTCTCCCATGACGGATAGGGCTACGTTTAGGTTTTCTCAGGAACAGCGAACCCGGAGGGTCCAGTTGCATGTGGGGCTGCGTAAAGGCTCCACTGTGGAGTTCTCTTGTACCCAAAGCCTTCCTTTGGGGGCACGTTTTGATGGGCGAAAAGGGCTCGCAACGCATTTCCTGGGTCCTGATTTTTCAGTTGTCTTCGATTCCGGCTAGGGCTATGTATAAGGATGCTCGGAAAAAGCGAACCCGAAGGGTCCAGTTGCATGTGGGGCTGCATAAAGGCTCCCCTGGGGAGTTCACTTGTACCCAAAGCCTTCCTTTGGTGACACTTTTGGATGGGAGAAAGGAGCTTGCAACGCGTTTTCTGGGGCCCGGTTTTTCAATCTTCTCCCATGCCGGCTAGGGGTATATTTAGGGGTGCTCGGAAAAATCGAACCCGGAGGGTCCAGTTGCATGTGGGGCTGCGTAAAGGCTCCCCTGGGGAGTTCACTTGTACCCAAAGCCTTCCTTTGGGGGTACTTTTGGATGGTCCAAACGGGCTTGCAACGCGTTTTCCTTGGCCCAGTTTTTCAATCTTCTCCTATGCCGACTAGGTATATATTTAGTTTTGCTCGGAAAAATCGAACCCGGAGCGTCCAGTTGCATGTGGGGCTGCGTAAAGGCTCCCCTGGGGAGTTCTCTTGTACCCAAAGCCTTCCTTTGGGGGCACTTTTGGATGGTCCAAAGGGGCTCGCAACGCATTTCCTGGGGCCTGATTTTTCACTCATCTCAGATGACGGCTAGGGCTACGTTTAGGATTGCTCAGGAACAGCGAACCAGGAGGGTCCAGTCGCATGTGGGACTGCATAACGGCTCCCCTGGGGAGTTCACTTGTACCCAAAGCCTTCCTTTGGGGGCACTTTTGGATGGGCAAAAAGGGCTCGCAACGCATTTCCTGGGGCCTGATTTTTCACACGTCTTCGATGACGGCTAGGGCTATGTATAAGAATGCTAGGAAAAAGCGAACCCGGAGGATCCAGTTGCATGTGGGGCTGGGTAAAGGCTCCCCTGGTGAGTTCACATGTACCCAAAGCCTTCCTTTGGGGGAACTTTTGGATGGTACCAAAGGGCTCGCAACGCATTTCCTGGGGCCTTATTTTTCAGTCGTCTCCGATGACGGCTAGTGCTACGTTTAGGTTTGCTCGGAAACAGCGAACCCGGAGGGTCCAGTTGCATGTGGGGCTGCGTAAAGTCTCCCCTGGGGAGTTCACTTGTACCCAAAGCCTTCCTTTGGGGGCACTTTTGGATGGTCCACAGGGGCTCGCAACGCATTTCCTGGGGCCTGATTTTTCAGTCGTCTCCGATGACGGCTAGGGCTACGTTTAGGTTTGCTCAGGAACAGCGAACCCGGAGGGTCCAGTTGCATGTGGGGCTGCGTAAAGGCTCCCCTGGGGAGTTCACTTGTACCCAAAGCCTTCCTTTGGGGGCACTTTTGAATGGTACCAAGGGGCTCGCAACGCATTTCCTGGGGCCTGATCTTTCACTCATCTCCGATGACGGCTAGGGCTACGTTTAGGTTTGCTCAGGAAGAGCGAACCCGGAGGGTCCAGTTGCATGTGGGACTGCATAAAGTCTCCCCTGGGGAGTTCACTTGTACCCAAATCCTTCCTTTGGTGACACTTTTGGATGGGAGAAAGGAGCTTGCAACGCGTTTTCTGGGGCCCGGTTTTTCAGTCTTCTCCCATGCCGGCTAGGGGTATATTTAGGGGTGCTCGGAAAAATCGAACCCGGAGGGTCAAGTTGCATGTGGGGCTGCGTAAAGGCACCCCTGGGGAGTTCACTTGTACCCAAAGCCTTCCTTTGTAAGCACTTTTGGATGGTCCAAAGGCGCTCGCAATGCATTTCCTGGGGCCTGATTTTTCACTCGTCTCCGATGCCGGCTTAGGATATGTTTAGGGATGCTCGTAAACAGCGAACTCGGAGGGTCCAGTTGCATGTGGGGCTGCGTAAAGGCTCCCCTGGGGAGTTCTCTTGTACCCAAAGCCTTCCTTTGGGGGCACTTTTGGATGGTCCAAAGGGGCTTGGAACGCATTTCCTGGGGCCTGATTTTTCACTCGTCTCCGATGACGGCTAGGGCTACGTTTAGGTTTGCTCAGGAACAGCGATCCCGGAGGGTCCAGTTGCATGTGGGGCTGCGTAAAGGCTCCCCTGGGGAGTTCTGTTGTATGCAAAGCCTTTCTTTGGGGACACTTTTGGATGGGCGAAAAGGGCTCGCAACGCATTTCCTGGGGCCGGAGTTTTCAGTCGTCTTAGATGACGGCTAGGTCTATGTTTAGGGATGCTCGGAAACAGCGAACTCGGAGGGTCCAGTTGCATGTGGGGCTGCGTAAAGGCTCCCCTGGGGAGTTCACTTGTACCCAAAGCCTTCCTTTGGGGGCACTTTTGGATGGTCCAAATGGGCTCACAACGCATTTCCTGGGGCCTCGTTTTTCACTCGTCTCGGATGATGGCTAGCGCTACGTTTAGGTTTGCTCAGGAACAGCGAACCCGGAGGGTCCAGTTGCATGTGGGGCTGCGTAAAGGATCCCCTGGGGAGTTCACTTGTACCCAAAGCCTTCCTTTGGGGGCACTTTTGGATGGGCAAAAAGGGCTCGGAACGCATTTCCTGGGGCCTGATTTTTCACTCGTCTCCGATGACGTCTAGGGCTACGTTTAGGTTTGCTCAGGAACAGCGAACCCGGAGGGTCCAGTTGCACGTGGGGCTGCGTAAAGGCTCCCCTGGGGAGTTCTCTTGTACCCAAAGCCTTCCTTTGGGGGCACTTTTGGGTGGGCGAAAAGGGCTTGCAACGCATTTCCTGGGGCCTGATTTTTCACCCGTCTCCGATGACGGCTAGGGCTACGTTTAGGGATGCTCGGAAAAATCGAACCCGGAGGGTCTAGGTGCATGTGGGGCTGCGTAAAGGCTCCCCTGGGGAGTTCACTTGTACCCAAAGCCTTCCTTTGGTGACATATTTGGATGGTCCAAAGGGGCTTGGAATGTCTTTCCTGGGGCCTGATTTTTCAGTCGTCTCCGATGACGGCTAGGGCTACGTTTAGGGATGCTCGGAAAAATCGAACCCGTAGGGTCCAGTTGCATGTGGGGCTGCGTAAAGGCTCCCCTGGGGAGTTCACTTGTACCCAAAGCCTTCCTTTGGGGGCACTTTTGGATGGTCCAAAGGGGCTCGCAACGCATTTCCTGGGGCCTGATTTTTCAGTCGTCTTCGATGCCGGCTAGGGTTTTGTATAAGGATGCTTGGAAAAAGCGAACCCGAAGGGTCCAGTTGCATGTGGGGCTGCATAAAGGCTCCCCTGGGGAGTTCACGTGAACCCAAAACCTTCCTTTGGGGGCACTTTTGGATGGTCCAAGGGGGCTCGCAACGCATGTCCTGGGGCCTGATTTTTCACTCGTCTCCCATGACGGATAGGGCTACGTTTAGGTTTTCTCAGGAACAGCGAACCCGGAGGGTCCAGTTGCATGTGGGGCTGCGTAAAGGCTCCACTGTGGAGTTCTCTTGTACCCAAAGCCTTCCTTTGGGGGCACGTTTTGATGGGCGAAAAGGGCTCGCAACGCATTTCCTGGGTCCTGATTTTTCAGTTGTCTTCGATTCCGGCTAGGGCTATGTATAAGGATGCTCGGAAAAAGCGAACCCGAAGGGTCCAGTTGCATGTGGGGCTGCATAAAGGCTCCCCTGGGGAGTTCACTTGTACCCAAAGCCTTCCTTTGGTGACACTTTTGGATGGGAGAAAGGAGCTTGCAACGCGTTTTCTGGGGCCCGGTTTTTCAATCTTCTCCCATGCCGGCTAGGGGTATATTTAGGGGTGCTCGGAAAAATCGAACCAGGAGGGTCCAGTTGCATGTGGGGCTGCGTAAAGGCTCCCCTGGGGAGTTCACTTGTACCCAAAGCCTTCCTTTGGGGGTACTTTTGGATGGTCCAAACGGGCTTGCAACGCGTTTTCCTTGGCCCAGTTTTTCAATCTTCTCCTATGCCGACTAGGTATATATTTAGTTTTGCTCGGAAAAATCGAACCCGGAGGGTCCAGTTGCATGTGGGGCTGCGTAAAGGCTCCCCTGGGGAGTTCTCTTGTACCCAAAGCCTTCCTTTGGGGGCACTTTTGGATGGTCCAAAGGGGCTCGCAACGCATTTCCTGGGGCCTGATTTTTCACTCATCTCAGATGACGGCTAGGGCTACGTTTAGGATTGCTCAGGAACAGCGAACCCGGAGGGTCCAGTCGCATGTGGGACTGCATAACGGCTCCCCTGGGGAGTTCACTTGTACCCAAAGCCTTCCTTTGGGGGCACTTTTGGATGGGCAAAAAGGGCTCGCAACGCATTTCCTGGGGCCTGATTTTTCACACGTCTTCGATGACGGCTAGGGCTATGTATAAGAATGCTAGGAAAAAGCGAACCCGGAGGATCCAGTTGCATGTGGGGCTGGGTAAAGGCTCCCCTGGTGAGTTCACATGTACCCAAAGCCTTCCTTTGGGGGAACTTTTGGATGGTACCAAAGGGCTCGCAACGCATTTCCTGGGGCCTTATTTTTCAGTCGTCTCCGATGACGGCTAGTGCTACGTTTAGGTTTGCTCGGAAACAGCGAACCCGGAGGGTCCAGTTGCATGTGGGGCTGCGTAAAGTCTCCCCTGGGGAGTTCACTTGTACCCAAAGCCTTCCTTTGGGGGCACTTTTGGATGGTCCACAGGGGCTGGCAACGCATTTCCTGGGGCCTGATTTTTCAGTCGTCTCCGATGACGGCTAGGGCTACGTTTAGGTTTGCTCAGGAACAGCGAACCCGGAGGGTCCAGTTGCATGTGGGGCTGCGTAAAGGCTCCCCTGGGGAGTTCACTTGTACCCAAAGCCTTCCTTTGGGGGCACTTTTGAATGGTACCAAGGGGCTCGCAACGCATTTCCTGGGGCCTGATCTTTCACTCATCTCCGATGACGGCTAGGGCTACGTTTAGGTTTGCTCAGGAAGAGCGAACCCGGAGGGTCCAGTTGCATGTGGGACTGCATAAAGTCTCCCCTGGGGAGTTCACTTGTACCCAAATCCTTCCTTTGGTGACACTTTTGGATGGGAGAAAGGAGCTTGCAACGCGTTTTCTGGGGCCCGGTTTTTCAGTCTTCTCCCATGCCGGCTAGGGGTATATTTAGGGGTGCTCGGAAAAATCGAACCCGGAGGGTCAAGTTGCATGTGGGGCTGCGTAAAGGCACCCCTGGGGAGTTCACTTGTACCCAAAGCCTTCCTTTGTAAGCACTTTTGGATGGTCCAAAGGCGCTCGCAATGCATTTCCTGGGGCCTGATTTTTCACTCGTCTCCGATGCCGCCTAGGACTACGGTTAGGTTTACTCAGGAACAGCGAACCCGGAGGGTCCAGTTGCATGTTGGGCTGCGTAAAGGCTCCCCTGGGGAGTTCTCTTGTACCCAAAGCCTTCCTTTGGGGGCACTTTAGGATGGACCAAAGGGGCTCGCAACGCATTTCCTGGGGCCTGATTTTTCACTCATCTCAGATGACGGCTAGGTCTACTTTTAGGTTTGCTCAGGAACAGCGAACCCGGAGGGTCCAGTCGCATGTGGGACTGCATAAAGGCTCCCCTGGGGAGTTCACTTGTACCCAAAGCCTTCCTTTGGAGGCACTTTTGGATGGGCGAAAAGGGCTCGAAACGCATTTCCTGGGGCCTGATTTTTCACTCGTCTTCGATGACGGCTAGGGGTATGTATAAGAATGCTCGGAAAATGCGAACCCGGAGGGTCCAGTTGCATGTGGGGCTGCATAAAGGCTCCCCTGGGGGGTTCTCTTGTACCCAAAGCCTTCCTTTGGGGGCACTTTTGGATGGGCGAAAAGGGCTCGCAACGCATTTCCTCGGGCCTGATTTTTAAATCGTCTTCGATGCTGGCTAGGGCTATGTTTAGGGATGCTCGTAAACAGCGAACCCGGAGGGTCCAGTTGCATGTGGGGCTGCATAAAGGCTCCCTTGGGGAGTTCACTTGTACCCAAATCCTTCCTTTGGTGACACTTTTGGATGGGAGAAAGGAGCTTGCAACGTGTTTTCTGGGGCCCGGTTTTTCAGTCTTCTCCCATGCCGGCTAGGGCTATGTTTAGGGATGCTCGGAAACAGCGAACTCGGAGGGTCCAGTTGCATGTGGGGCTGCGTAAAGACTCCCCTGGGGAGTTCTCTTGTACCCAAAGCCTTCCTTTGGGGGCACCTTTGGGTGGTCCAAACGGGCTCGCAACGCAATTCCTGGGGCCTGATTTTTCACTCGTCTGAGATGACGGCTAGGGCTACGTTTAGGTTTGCTCAGGAACAACGATCCCGGAGGGTCCAGTTGCATGTGGGGCTGCGTAAAGGCTCCCCTGGGGAGTTCTCTTGTACCCAAAGCCTTCCTTTGGGGGCACTTTTTGGTGGTCCAAAGGGGCTTGAAACGCATTTCCTGGAGCCTGATTTTTCAGTCGTCTTCGATGCCGGCTAGGGCTATGTTTAGGGACACTCGGAAACAGCGAACCCGGAGGGTCCAGTTGCATGTGGGGCTGCGTAAAGGCTCCCCTGGGGAGTTCAATTGTACCCAAAGCCTTCCGTTGGTGACACTTTTTGGTGGTCCAAAGGGGCTTGCAACGCGTTTTCTGGGGCCCGGTTTTTCAGTCTTCTCCCATGCCGTCTAAGGATATATTTAGGGTTGATCGGAAAAATCAGACCCGGAGGGTCCAGTTGCATGTGGGGCTGCGTAAAGGCTCCCCTGGGGAGTTCACTTGTACCCAAAGCCTTCCTTTGGGGGCACTTTTGGATGGTCAAAAGGGGCTCGCAACGCATTTCCTGGGGCCTGATTTTTCACTCGTCTCCGATGAAGGCTAGGGCTACGTTTATGTTTGCTCAGGAACAGCGATCCCGGAGGGTCCAGTTGCATGTGGGGCTGCGTAAAGGCTCCCCTGGGGAGTTCACTTGTTCCCAAAGCCTTCCTTTGGGGGCACTTTTGGATGGGCGAAAAGGGCTCGCAACGCATTTCCTGGGGCCTGATTTTTCAGTCGTCTTCGATGCCGGCTAGGGATATGTTTAGGGATGCTCGGAAACAGCGAACTCGGAGGGTCCAGTTGCATGTGGGGCTGCGTAAAGGCTCCCCTGGGGAGTTCACTTGTACCCAAAGCCTTCCTTTGGGGGCACTTTTGGGTGGTCCAAAGGGGCTCGCAACGCATTTCCTTGGGCCTGATTTTTCACTCGTCTTAGATGACGGCTAAGGCTACGTTTAGGTTTACTCAGGAACAGCGAACCCGGAGGGTCCAGTTGCATGTGGGGCTGCGTAAAGGCTCCCCTGGGGAGTTCTCTTGTACCCAAAGCCTTCCTTTGGGGGCACTTTTGGATGGGCGAAAAGGGCTCGCAACGCATTTCCTGGGGCCTGATTTTTCACTCGTCTCCGATGAAGGCTAGGGTTACGTTTAGGTTTGCTCAGGAACAGCGATTTCGGAGGGTCCAGTTGCATGTGGGGCTGCGTAAAGGCTCCCCTGGGGAGTTCTCTTGTACCCAAATCCTTCCCTTGGGGGCACTTTTTGGTGGTCCAAAGGGGCTTGCAACGCATTTCCTGGGGCCTGATTTTTCAGTCATCTTCGATTCCGGCTAGGGCTATGTTTAGGGACATTCGGAAACACCGAACCCGGAGGGTCCAGTTGCATGTGGGGCTGCGTAAAGGCTCCCCTGGGGAGTTCTCTTGTACCCAAAGCCTTCCTTTGGGGGCACTTTTGGATGGGCGAAAAGGGCTCGGAACGCATTTCCTGGGGCCTGATTTTTCAGTCGTCTTCGATGCCGGCTAGGGGTATGTTTAGGTTTGCTCAGGAAACAGCGATCCCGGAGGGTCCAGTTGCATGTGGGGCTGCGTAAAGGCTCCCCTGGGGAGTTCTCTTGTACCCAAAGCCTTCCTTTGGGGGCACCTTTGGGTGGTCCAAAGGGGCTCGCAACGCAATTCCTGGGGCCTGATTTTTCACTCGTCTGAGATGACGGCTAGGGCTACGTTTAGGTTTGCTCAGGAACAACGATCCCGGAGGGTCCAGTTGCATGTGGGGCTGCGTAAAGGCTCCCCTGGGGAGTTCTCTTGTACCCAAAGCCTTCCTTTGGGGGCACTTTTTGGTGGTCCAAAGGGGCTTGAAACGCATTTCCTGGAGCCTGATTTTTCAGTCGTCTTCGATGCCGGCTAGGGCTATGTTTAGGGACACTCGGAAACAGCGAACCCGGAGGGTCCAGTTGCATGTGGGGCTGCGTAAAGGCTCCCCTGGGGAGTTCACTTGTACCCAAAGCCTTCCGTTGGTGACACTTTTTGGTGGTCCAAAGGGGCTTGCAACGCGTTTTCTGGGGCCCGGTTTTTCAGTCTTCTCCCATGCCGGCTAGGGATATATTTAGGATTGATCGGAAAAATCGGACCCGGAGGGTCCAGTTGCATGTGGGGCTGCGTAAAGGCTCCCCTGGGGAGTTCTCTTGTACCCAAAGCCTTCATTTGGGGGCACTTTTTGGTGGTCCAAAGGGGCTTGCAACGCATTTCCTTTGTCCTGATTTTTCAGTCGTCTTCAATGCCGGCTAGGGCTATGTTTAGGGACACTCGGAAACAGCGAACCCGGAGGGTCCAGTTGCCTGTGGGGCTGCGTAAAGGCTCCCCTGGGGAGTTCACTTGTACCCAAAGCCTTCCTTTGGGGGCACTTTTGGATGGTCCAAAGGGGCTCGCAACGCATTTCCTGGGGCCTGATTTTTCACTCGTCTCCGATGACGGCTAGGGCTACGTTTAGGTTTGCTCAGGAACAGCGATCCCGGAGGGTCCAGTTGCATGTGGGGCTGCGTAAAGGCTCCCCTGGGGAGTTCACTTGTTCCCAAAGCCTTCCTTTGGGGGCACTTTTGGATGGGCGAAAAGGGCTCGCAACGCATTTCCTGGGGCCTGATTTTTCAGTCGTCTTCGATGCCGGCTAGGGATATGTTTAGGGATGCTCGGAAACAGCGAACTCGGAGGGTCCAGTTGCATGTGGGGCTGCGTAAAGGCTCCCCTGGGGAGTTCACTTGTACCCAAAGCCTTCCTTTGGGGGCACTTTTGGATGGTCCAAAGGGGCTCGCAACACATTTCCTTGGGCCTGATTTTTCACTCGTCTTAGATGACGGCTAGGGCTACGTTTAGGTTTACTCAGGAACAGCGAACCCGGAGGGTCCAGTTGCATGTGGGGCTGCATAAAGGCTCCCCTGGGGAGTTCTCTTGTACCCAAAGCCTTCCTTTGGGGGCACTTTTGGATGGGTGAAACGGGCTCGCAACACATTTCCTGGGGCCTGATTTTTCAGTCGTCTTCGATTCCGGCTAGGGATATATTTAGGGTTGCTCGGAAAAAGCGAACCCGGAGGGTCCAGTTGCATGTGGGGCTGCGTAAAGGCTCCCCTGGGGAGTTCTCTTGTACCCAAAGCCTTCCTTTGGGGGCACTTTTGGATGGTCCAAAGGAGCTCGCAAAGCATTTCCTGGGGCCTGATTTTTCACTCGTCTCCGATGACGGCTAGGGCTACGTTTAGGGATGCTCGGAAAATTCGATCCCGGAGGGTCCAGTTGCATGTGGGGCTGCGTAAAGGCTCCCCTGGGGAGTTCTCTTGTACCCAAAGCCTTCCCTTGGGGGCACTTTTTGGTGGTCCAAAGGGGCTTGCAACGCATTTCCTGGGGCCTGATTTTTCAGTCGTCTTCGATGCCGGCTAGCGTTATGTTTAGGGATGCTCGGAAACAGCGAACCCGGAGGGTCCAGTTGCATGTGGGGCTGCGTAAAGGCTCCCCTGGGGAGTTCTCTTGTACCCAAAGCCTTCCTTTGGGGGCACTTTTGGATGGTCCAAAGGGGATCGCAACGCATTTCCTGGGGCCTGATTTTTCACTCGTCTCCGATGAAGGCTAGGGTTAGGTTTAGGTTTGCTCAGGAACAGCGATTTCGGAGGGTCCAGTTGCATGTGGGGCTGCGTAAAGGCTCCCCTGGGGAGTTCTCTTGTACCCAAAGCCTTCCCTTGGGGGCACTTTTTGGTGGTCCAAAGGGGCTTGCAACGCATTTCCTGGGGCCTGATTTTTCAGTCATCTTCGATTCCGGCTAGGGCTATGTTTAGGGACATTCGGAAACACCGAACCCGGAGGGTCCAGTTGCATGTGGGGCTGCGTAAAGGCTCCCCTGGGGAGTTCTCTTGTACCCAAAGCCTTCCTTTGGGGGCACTTTTGGATGGGCGAAAAGGGCTCGCAACGCATTTCCTGGGGCCTGATTTTTCAGTCGTCTTCGATGCCGGCTAGGGGTATGTTTAGGTTTGCTCAGGAAACAGCGATCCCGGAGGGTCCAGTTGCATGTGGGGCTGCGTAAAGGCTCCCCTGGGGAGTTCACTTGTACCCAAAGACTTCCTTTGGGGGCACTTTTGCATGGTCCAAAGGGGCTCGCAACGCATTTCCTGGGGCCTGATTTTTCAGTCGTCTCCGATGACGGTTAGGGCTACGTTTATGTTTGCTCAGGAACAGCGATCCCGGAGGGTCCAGTTGCATGTGGGGCTGCGTAAAGGCTCCCCTGGGGAGTTCTCTTGTACCCAAAGCCTTCCTTTGGGGGTACTTTTGGATGGTCCAAAAGGGCTCGCAACGCATTTCCTGGGGCCCGATTTTTCAGTCGTCTTCGATGCCGGCTAGGGCTATGTTTAGGTTTGCTCATGAAACAGCGAACCCGAAGGGTCCAGTTGCATGTGGGGCTGCATAAAGGCTCTCCTGGGGAGTTCACTTGTAACAAAAGCCTTCCTTTGGTGACACTTTTGGATGGTCCAAAGGGGCTTGCAACGCTTTTTCTGGGGCCCAGTTTTTCAGTCTTCTTTCATGCCGGCTTGGGCTACTTTTAGTGTTGCTCTTAAAAATCGAACCCGGAGGGTCCAGTTGCATGTGGGGCTGCGTAAAGGCTCCCCTGGGGAGTTCTCTTGTACCCAAAGCCTTCCTTTGGGGGCACTTTTGGGTGGTCCAAAGGGGCTTGCAACGCGTTTTCTGGGGCCCGGTTTTTCAGTCTTCTCCCATGCCGGCTAGGGATATATTTAGGGTTGCTCGGAAACAGCGAACCCGGAGGGTCCAGTTGCATGTGGGGCTGCGTAAAGGCTCCCCTGGGGAGTTCACTTGTACCCAAAGCCTTCCTTTGGGGGCACTTTTGGATGGTCCAAACGGGCTCGCAACGCATTTCCTGGGGCCTGATTTTTCACTCGTCTCCGATGAAGGCTAGGGCTACGTTTAGGTTTGCTCTGGAACAGCGATTTCGGAGGGTCCAGTTGCATGTGGGGCTGCGTAAAGGCTCCCCTGGGGAGTTCTCTTGTACCCAAAGCCTTCCTTTGGGGGCACTTTTGGATATTCCAAAAGGGCTCGCAACGCATTTCCTGGGGCCTGATTTTTCAGTCGTCTTCGATGCCGGTTAGGGCTATGTTTAGGTTTGCTCAGGAAACAGCGAACCCGGAGGGTCCAGTTGCATGTGGGGCTGCATAAAGGCTCCCCTGGGGAGTTCACTTGTAACCAAAGCCTTCCTTTGGGGGCACGTTTTGGTGGTCCAAAGGGGCTTGCAACGCGTTTTCTGGGGCCCGGTTTTTCAGTCTTCTCCCATGCCGGCTAGGGATATATTTAGGGTTGCTCGGAAAAAGCGAACCCGGAGGGTCCAGTTGCATGTGGGGCTGCGTAAAGGCTCCCCTGGGGAGTTCTCTTGTACCCAAAGCCTTCCTTTGGGGGCACGTTTTGGTGGTCCAAAGGGGCTTGCAACGCGTTTTCTGGGGCCCGGTTTTTCAGTCTTCTCCCATGCCGGCTAGGGATATATTTAGGGTTGCTCGGACAAAGCGAACCCGGAGGGTCCAGTTGCATGTGGGGCTGCGTAAAGGCTCCCCTGGGGAGTTCACTTGTACCCAAAGCCTTCCTTTGGGGGCACTTTTGGATGGTCCAAAGGGGCTTGCAACGCGCTTTCTGGGGCCCAGTTTTTCAGTCTTCTTTTATGCCGGCTAGGGATACTTTTTGGGTTGCTCGTGAAAATCGAACCCGGATGGTCCAGTTGCATGTGGGGCTGCGTAAAGGCTCCCCTGGGGAGTTCACTTGTACCCAAAGCCTTCCTTTGGGGGCACTGTTGGATGGGCAAAAAGGGCTTGCAACGCATTTCCTGGGGCCTGATTTTTCACTAGTCTCCGATGACGGCTAGGGCTATGTTTAGGGATGCTCGGAAACAGCGAACCCGGAGGGTCCAGTTGCATGTGGGGCTGCGTAAAGGCTCCCCTGGGGAGTTCTCTTGTACCCAAAGCCTTCCTTTGGGGGCACTTTTGGGTGGTCCAAAGGGCCTTGAAACGCGTTTTCTGGGGCCAGGTTTCTCAGTCTTCTTCAATGCCGGCTAGGGATATATTTAGGGTTGTTCGGAAAAATCGAACCCGGAGGGTCCAGTTGCATGTGGGACTGCGTAAAGGCTCCCCTGGGGAGTTCTCTTGTACCCAAAGCCTTCCTTTGGGGGTACTTTTGGATTGGCGAAAAGGGCTCACAACGCATTTCCTGGGGCCTGATTTTTCACTCGTCTCCGATGCCGGCTAGGGCTACGTTTAGGTTTGCTCAGGAACAGCGAACCCGGAGGGTCCATTTGCATGTGGGGCTGCGTAAAGGCTCCCCTGGGGAGTTCACTTGTACCCAAAGCCTTCCTTTGGGGGCACTTTTGGATGGTCCAAAAGGGCTTGGAACGCATTTCCTGGTGCCTGATTTTTCACTCGTCTCCGATGACGGCTAGGGCTACGTTTAGGGATGCTCGGAAAAATCGAACCCGGAGGGTCCAGTTGCATGTGGGGCTGTGTGAAGGCTCCCCTGGGGAGTTCACTTGTACCCAAAGCCTTCCTTTGGGGGCACTTTTGGATGGGCGAAAAGGGCTCGCAACGCATTTCCTGGGGCCCGATTTTTCAATCGTTTACGATGACGGCTAGGGCTACGTTTAGGTTTGCTCAGGAACAGCGAACCCGGAGGGTCCAGTTGCATGTGGGGCTGCGTAAAGGCTCCCCTGGGGGGTTCTCTTGTACCCAGAGCCTTCCTTTGGGGGCACTTTTGGATGGGTAAAAAGGCCTTGGAACGCATTTCTTGGGGCCTGATTTTTCACTCGTCTTCGATGCCGGCTAGGGCTATGTTTAGGGATGCTCAGAAACAGCGAACCCGGAGGGTCCAGTTGCATGTGGGGCTGCGTAAAGGCTCCCCTGGGGAGTTCACTTGTACCCAAAGCCTTCCTTTGGGGGCACTTTTGGATGGTCCAAAGGGGCCTGAAACGAGTTTTCTGGGGCACGGTTTTTCAGTCTTCTCCCATGCCGGCTAGGGCTATGTTTAAGGATGCTCGGAAAAATCGAACCCGGAGTGTCCAGTTGCATGTGGGGCTGCGTAAAGGCTCCCCTGGGGAGTTCACTTGTACCCAAAACCTTCCTTTGGGGGCACATTTGGATGGGCGAAAAGGGCTCGCAACGCATTTCCTGGGGCCTGATTTTTCAGTCGTCTTCGATGCCGGCTAAGGCTATGTTTAGGGATGCTCGGAAAGAGCGAACCTGGAGGGTCCAGTTGTATGTGGGGCTGCGTAAAGGCTCCCCTGGGGAGTTCACTTGTACCCAAAGCCTTCCTTTGGGGGCACTTTTGGGTGGTCCAAAGGGGCTCGCAACGCATTTCCTGGGTCCTGATTTTTCACTCGTCTTAGATGACGGCTAGGGCTACGTTAAGGTTTACTCAGGAACAGCGAACCCGGAGGGTCCAGTTGCATGTGGGGCTGCGTAAAGGCTCCCCTGGGGAGTTCTCTTGTACCCAAAGCCTTCCTTTGGGGGCACTTTTGGATGTTCCAAAAAGGCTCGCAACGCATTTCCTGGGGCCTGATTTTTCAGTCGTCTTCGATGCCGGCTAGGGCTAGGTTTAGGTTTGCTCAGGAAACAGCGAACCCGGAGGGTCCAGTTGCATGTGGGGCTGCATAAAGGCTCCCCTGGGGAGTTCTCTTGTACCCAAAGCCTTCCTTTGGTGACACTTTTGGATGGTCCAATGGGGTTTGCAACGCGTTTTCTGGTGCCCGGTTTTTCACTCGTCTTCGATGCCGGCTAGGGCTATATTTAGGGACATTCGGAAATAGCGATCCCGCAGGGTCGAGTTGCATGTGGGGCTGCGTAAAGGCTCCCCTGGGGAGTTCACTTGTACCCAAAGCCTTCCTTTGGGGGCACTTTTGGATGGTCCAAAGGGGCTTGCAACGCGCTTTCTGGGGCCCAGTTTTTCAGTCTTCTTTTATGCCGGCTAGGGATACTTTTTGGGTTGCTCGTGAAAATCGAACCCGGATGGTCCAGTTGCATGTGGGGCTGCGTAAAGGCTCCCCTGGGGAGTTCACTTGTACCCAAAGCCTTCCTTTGGGGGCACTGTTGGATGGGCAAAAAGGGCTTGCAACGCATTTCCTGGGGCCTGATTTTTCACTAGTCTCCGATGACGGCTAGGGCTATGTTTAGGGATGCTTGGAAACAGCGAACCCGGAGGGTCCAGTTGCATGTGGGGCTGCGTAAAGGCTCCCCTGGGGAGTTCACTTGTACCCAAAGCCTTCCTTTGGGGGCACTTTTGGATGGTCCAAAGGGGCTCGCAACGCATTTCCTGGGTCCTGATTTTTAACTCGTCTTAGATGACGGCTAGGGATATATTTAGGGTTGTTCGGAAAAATCGAACCCGGAGGGTCCAGTTGCATGTGGGACTGCGTAAAGGCTCCCCTGGGGATTTCTCTTGTACCCAAAGCCTTCCTTTGGGGGTACTTTTGGATTGGCGAAAAGGGCTCGCAACGCATTTCCTGGGGCCTGATTTTTCACTCGTCTCCGATGCCGGCTAGGGCTACGTTTAGGTTTGCTCAGGAACAGCGAATCCGGAGGGTCCAGTTGCATGTGGGGCTGCGTAAAGGCTCCCCTGGGGAGTTCTCTTGTACCCAAAGCCTTCCTTTGGGGGCACTTTTGGATGGTCCAAAAGGGCTTGGAACGCATTTCCTGGTGCCTGATTTTTCACTCGTCTCCGATGACGGCTAGGGCTACGTTTAGGGATGCTCGGAAAAATCGAACCCGGAGGGTCCACTTGCATGTGGGGCTGTGTGAAGGCTCCCCTGGGGAGTTCACTTTTACCCAAAGCCTTCCTTTGGGGGCACTTTTGGATGGGCGAAAAGGGCTCGCAACGCATTTCCTGGGGCCTGATTTTTCAGTCGTCTTCGATGCCGGCTAAGGCTATGTTTAGGGATGCTCGGAAACAGCGAACCTGGAGGGTCCAGTTGTATGTGGGGCTGCGTAAAGGCTCCCCTGGGGAGTTCACTTGTACCCAAAGCCTTCCTTTGGGGGCACTTTTGGGTGGTCCAAAGGGGCTCGCAACGCATTTCCTGGGTCCTGATTTTTCACTCGTCTTAGATGACGGCTAGGGCTACGTTAAGGTTTACTCAGGAACAGCGAACCCGGAGGGTCCAGTTGCATGTGGGGCTGCGTAAAGGCTCCCCTGGGGAGTTCTCTTGTACCCAAAGCCTTCCTTTGGGGGCACTTTTGGATGGTCCAAAAAGGCTCGCAACGCATTTCCTGGGGCCTGATTTTTCAGTCGTCTTCGATGCCGGCTAGGGCTAGGTTTAGGTTTGCTCAGGAAACAGCGAACCCGGAGGGTCCAGTTGCATGTGAGGCTGCATAAAGGCTCCCCTGGGGAGTTCTCTTGTACCCAAAGCCTTCCTTTGGTGACACTTTTGGATGGTCCAATGGGGTTTGCAACGCGTTTTCTGGGGCCCGGTTTTTCACTCGTCTTCGATGCCGGCTAGGGCTATATTTAGGGACATTCGGAAATAGCGATCCCGCAGGGTCGAGTTGCATGTGGGGCTGCGTAAAGGCTCCCCTGGGGAGTTCACTTGTACCCAAAGCCTTCCTTTGGGGGCACTTTTGGATGGTCCAAAGGGACTTGCAACGCACTTTCTGGGGCCCAGTTTTTCAGTCTTCTTTTATGCCGGCTAGGGATACTTTTTGGGTTGCTCGTGAAAATCGAACCCGGATGGTCCAGTTGCATGTGGGGCTGCGTAAAGGCTCCCCTGGGGAGTTCACTTGTACCCAAAGCCTTCCTTTGGGGGCACTGTTGGATGGGCAAAAAGGGCTTGCAACGCATTTCCTGGGGCCTGATTTTTCACTAGTCTCCGATGCCGGCTAGGGCTATGTTTAGGGATGCTCGGAAACAGCGAACCCGGAGGGTCCAGTTGCATGTGGGGCTGCGTAAAGGCTCCCCTGGGGAGTTCACTTGTACCCAAAGCCTTCCTTTGGGGGCACTTTTGGGTGGTCCAAAGGGCCTTGAAACGCGTTTTCTGGGGCCAGGTTTCTCAGTCTTCTCCCATGCCGGCTAGGGCTACGTTTAGGTTTGCTCAGGAACAGCGAACCCGGAGGGTCCAGTTGCATGTGGGGCTGCGTAAAGGCTCCCCTGGGGAGTTCTCTTGTACCCAAAGCCTTCCTTTGGGGGCACTTTTGGATGGTCCAAAAGGGCTTGGAATGCATTCCCTGGGGCCTGATTTTTCACTCGTCTCCGATGACGGCTAGGGCTACGTTTAGGGATGCTCGGAAAAATCGAACCCGGAGGGTCCAGTTGCATGTGGGGCTGCGTGAAGGCTCCCCTGGGGAGTTCACTTGTACCCAAAGCCTTCCTTTGGTGACACTTTTGGATGGTCCAAAGGGGCTTGGAACGCATTTCCTGGGGCCTGATTTTTCACTCGTCTCCGATGACGGCTAGGGCTATGTTTAGGGATGCTTGGAAAAATCGAACCCGGAGGGTCCAGTTGCATGTGGGGCTGCGTAAAGGCTCCCCTGGGGAGTTCACTTGTACCCAAAGCCTTCCTTTGGGGGCACTTCTGGATGGGCGAAAAGGGCTCGCAACGCATTTCCTGGGGCCTGATTTTTCAGTCGTCTTCGATGCCGGCTAGGGCTATATTTAGGGATGCTCGGAAACAGCGAACCCGGAGGGGTCCAGTTGCATGTGGGGCTGCGTAAAGGCTCCCCTGGGGAGTTCACTTGTACCCAAAGCCTTCCTTTGGGGGCACTTTTGGATGGTCCAAAGGGGCTTGCAACGCATTTCCTGGGGCCCGGTTTTTCAGTCTTCTTTCATGCCGGCTTGGGCTACGTTTAGGGTTGCTCGGAAAAATCGAAACCGGAGGGTCCAGTTGAATGTGGGGCTGCGTAAAGGCTCCCCTGGGGAGTTCTCTTGTACCCAAAGCCTTCCTTTGGGGGCACTTTTGGGTGGTCCAAAGGGGCTTGAAACGCGTTTTCTGGGGCCCGGTTTCTCAGTCTTCTCCCATGCCGGCTAGGGATATATTTACGGTTGTTCGGAAAAATCGAACCCGGAGGGTCCAGTTGCATGTGGGGCTGCGTAAAGGCTCCCCTGGGGAGTTCTCTTGTACCCAAAGCCTTCCTTTGGGGGTACTTTTGGATGGGCGAAAAGGGCTCGCAACGCATTTCCTGGGGCCTGATTTTTCACTCGTCTCCGATGCCGGCTAGGGCTACGTTTAGGTTTGCTCAGGAACAGCGAACCCGGAGGGTCCAGTTGCATGTGGGGCTGCGTAAAGGCTCCCCTGGGGAGTTCTCTTGTACCCAAAGCCTTCCTTTGGGGGCACTTTTGGATGGTCCAAAAGGGCTTGGAACGCATTTCCTGGTGCCTGATTTTTCACTCGTCTCCGATGACGGCTAGGGCTACGTTTAGGGATGCTCGGAAAAATCGAACCCGGAGGGTCCACTTGCATGTGGGGCTGTGTGAAGGCTCCCCTGGGGAGTTCACTTGTACCCAAAGCCTTCCTTTGTGGGCACTTTTGAATGGGCGAAAAGGGCTCGCAACGCATTTCCTGGGGCCCGATTTTTCAATCGTTTACGATGACGGCTAGGGCTACGTTTAGGTTTGCTCAGGAACAGCGAACCCGGAGGGTCCAGTTGCATGTGGGGCTGCGTAAAGGCTCCCCTGGGGGTTTCTCTTGTACCCAGAGCCTTCCTTTGGGGGCACTTTTGGATGGGTAAAAAGGCCTTGGAACGCATTTCTTGGGGCCTGATTTTTCACTCGTCTTCGATGCCGGCTAGGGCTATGTTTAGGGATGCTCAGAAACAGCGAACCCGGAGGGTCCAGTTGCATGTGGGGCTGCGTAAAGGCTCCCCTGGGGAGTTCACTTGTACCCAAAGCCTTCCTTTGGGGGCACTTTTGGATGGGCGAAAAGGGCTCGGAACGCATTTCCTGGGGCCTGATTTTTCAGTCGTCTTCGATGCCGGCTTAGGATATGTTTAGGGATGCTCGTAAACAGCGAACTCGGAGGGTCCAGTTGCATGTGGGGCTGCGTAAAGGCTCCCCTGGGGAGTTCTCTTGTACCCAAAGCCTTCCTTTGGGGGCACTTTTGGATATTCCAAAAGGGCTCGCAACGCATTTCCTGGGGCCTGATTTTTCAGTCGTCTTCGATGCCGGTTAGGGCTATGTTTAGGTTTGCTCAGGAAACAGCGAACCCGGAGGGTCCAGTTGCATGTGGGGCTGCATAAAGGCTCCCCTGGGGAGTTCACTTGTAACCAAAGCCTTCCTTTGGGGGCACGTTTTGGTGGTCCAAAGGGGCTTGCAACGCGTTTTCTGGGGCCCGGTTTTTCAGTCTTCTCCCATGCCGGCTAGGGATATATTTAGGGTTGCTCGGAAAAAGCGAACCCGGAGCGTCCAGTTGCATGTGGGGCTGCGTAAAGGCTCCCCTGGGGAGTTCTCTTGTACCCAAAGCCTTCCTTTGGGGGCACGTTTTGGTGGTCCAAAGGGGCTTGCAACGCGTTTTCTGGGGCCCGGTTTTTCAGTCTTCTCCCATGCCGGCTAGGGATATATTTAGGGTTGCTCGGACAAAGCGAACCCGGAGGGTCCAGTTGCATGTGGGGCTGCGTAAAGGCTCCCCTGGGGAGTTCTCTTGTACCCAAAGCCTTCCTTTGGGGGCACTTTTGGATGGTCCAAAAAGGCTTGGAACGCATTTCCTGGTGCCTGATTTTTCACTCGTCTCCGATGACGGCTAGGGCTACGTTTAGGGATGCTCGGAAAAATCGAACCCGGAGGGTCCAGTTGCATGTGGGGCTGTGTGAAGGCTCCCCTGGGGAGTTCACTTGTACCCAAAGCCTTCCTTTGGGGGCACTTTTGGATGGGCGAAAAGGGCTCGCAACGCATTTCCTGGGGCCCGATTTTTCAATCGTTTACGATGACGGCTAGGGCTACGTTTAGGTTTGCTCAGGAACAGCGAACCCGGAGGGTCCAGTTGCATGTGGGGCTGCGTAAAGGCTCCCCTGGGGGGTTCTCTTGTACCCAGAGCCTTCCTTTGGGGGCACTTTTGGATGGGTAAAAAGGCCTTGGAACGCATTTCTTGGGGCCTGATTTTTCACTCGTCTTCGATGCCGGCTAGGGCTATGTTTAGGGATGCTCAGAAACAGCGAACCCGGAGGGTCCAGTTGCATGTGGGGCTGCGTAAAGGCTCCCCTGGGGAGTTCACTTGTACCCAAAGCCTTCCTTTGGGGGCACTTTTGGATGGTCCAAAGGGGCCTGAAACGAGTTTTCTGGGGCACGGTTTTTCAGTCTTCTCCCATGCCGGCTAGGGCTATGTTTAAGGATGCTCGGAAAAATCGAACCCGGAGGGTCCAGTTGCATGTGGGGCTGCGTAAAGGCTCCCCTGGGGAGTTCACTTGTACCCAAAGCCTTCCTTTGGGGGCACTTTTGGATGGGCGAAAAGGGCTCGCAACGCATTTCCTGGGTCCTGATTTTTCAGTCGTCTTCGATGCCGGCTAAGGCTATGTTTAGGAATGCTCGGAAACAGCGAACCTGGAGGGTCCAGTTGTATGTGGGGCTGCGTAAAGGCTCCCCTGGGGAGTTCACTTGTACCCAAAGCCTTCCTTTGGGGGCACTTTTGGGTGGTCCAAAGGGGCTCGCAACGCATTTCCTGGGTCCTGATTTTTCACTCGTCTTAGATGACGGCTAGGGCTACGTTAAGGTTTACTCAGGAACAGCGAACCCGGAGGGTCCAGTTGCATGTGGGGCTGCGTAAAGGCTCCCCTGGGGAGTTCTCTTGTACCCAAAGCCTTCCTTTGGGGGCACTTTTGGATGTTCCAAAAAGGCTCGCAACGCATTTCCTGGGGCCTGATTTTTCAGTCGTCTTCGATGCCGGCTAGGGCTAGGTTTAGGTTTGCTCAGGAAACAGCGAACCCGGAGGGTCCAGTTGCATGTGGGGCTGCATAAAGGCTCCCCTGGGGAGTTCTCTTGTACCCAAAGCCTTCCTTTGGTGACACTTTTGGATGGTCCAATGGGGTTTGCAACGCGTTTTCTGGTGCCCGGTTTTTCACTCGTCTTCGATGCCGGCTAGGGCTATATTTAGGGACATTCGGAAATAGCGATCCCGCAGGGTCGAGTTGCATGTGGGGCTGCGTAAAGGCTCCCCTGGGGAGTTCACTTGTACCCAAAGCCTTCCTTTGGGGGCACTTTTGGATGGTCCAAAGGGGCTTGCAACGCGCTTTCTGGGGCCCAGTTTTTTAGTCTTCTTTTATGCCGGCTAGGGATACTTTTTGGGTTGCTCGTGAAAATCGAACCCGGATGGTCCAGTTGCATGTGGGGCTGCGTAAAGGCTCCCCTGGGGAGTTCACTTGTACCCAAAGCCTTCCTTTGGGGGCACTGTTGGATGGGCAAAAAGGGCTTGCAACGCATTTCCTGGGGCCTGATTTTTCACTAGTCTCCGATGCCGGCTAGGGCTATGTTTAGGGATGCTCGGAAACAGCGAACCCGGAGGGTCCAGTTGCATGTGGGGCTGCGTAAAGGCTCCCCTGGGGAGTTCACTTGTACCCAAAGCCTTCCTTTGGGGGCACTTTTGGATGGTCCAAAGGGGCTCGCAACGCATTTCCTGGGTCCTGATTTTAAACTCGTCTTAGATGACGGCTAGGGATATATTTAGGGTTGTTCGGAAAAATCGAACCCGGAGGGTCCAGTTGCATGTGGGACTGCCTAAAGGCTCCCCTGGGGAGTTCTCTTGTACCCAAAGCCTTCCTTTGGGGGCACTTTTGGATGGTCCAAAAGGGCTTGGAACGCATTTCCTGGTGCCTGATTTTTCACTCGTCTCCGATGACGGCTAGGGCTACGTTTAGGGATGCTCGGAAAAATCGAACCCGGAGGGTCCAGTTGCATGTGGGGCTGTGTGAAGGCTCCCCTGGGGAGTTCACTTGTACCCAAAGCCTTCCTTTGGGGGCACTTTTGGATGGGCGAAAAGGGCTCGCAACGCATTTCCTGGGGCCCGATTTTTCAATCGTTTACGATGACGGCTAGGGCTACGTTTAGGTTTGCTCAGGAACAGCGAACCCGGAGGGTCCAGTTGCATGTGGGGCTGCGTAAAGGCTCCCCTGGGGGGTTCTCTTGTACCCAGAGCCTTCCTTTGGGGGCACTTTTGGATGGTCCAAAGGGGCCTGAAACGAGTTTTCTGGGGCACGGTTTTTCAGTCTTCTCCCATGCCGGCTAGGGCTATGTTTAGGGATGCTCGGAAAAATCGAACCCGGAGGGTCCAGTTGCATGTGGGGCTGCGTAAAGGCTCCCCTGGGGAGTTCACTTGTACCCAAAGCCTTCCTTTGGGGGCACTTTTGGATGGGCGAAAAGGGCTCGCAACGCATTTCCTGGGGCCTGATTTTTCAGTCGTCTTCGATGCCGGCTAAGGCTATGTTTAGGGATGCTCGGAAACAGCGAACCTGGAGGGTCCAGTTGTATGTGGGGCTGCGTAAAGGCTCCCCTGGGGAGTTCACTTGTACCCAAAGCCTTCCTTTGGGGGCACTTTTGGGTGGTCCAAAGGGGCTCGCAACGCATTTCCTGGGTCCTGATTTTTCACTCGTCTTAGATGACGGCTAGGGCTACGTTAAGGTTTACTCAGGAACAGCGAACCCGGAGGGTCCAGTTGCATGTGGGGCTGCGTAAAGGCTCCCCTGGGGAGTTCTCTTGTTCCCAAAGCCTTCCTTTGGGGGCACTTTTGGATGGTCCAAAGGGGCTCACAACGCATTTCCTGGGGCCTCATTTTTCACTCGTCTCGGATGACGGCTAGGGCTACGTTTAGGTTTGCTCAGGAACAGCGAACCCGGAGGGTCCAGTTGCATGTGGGGCTGCGTAAAGGCTCCCCTGGGGAGTTCTCTTGTACCCAAAGCCTTCCTTTGAGGGCACTTTTGGATGTTCCAAAAAGGCTCGCAACGCATTTCCTGGGGCCTGATTTTTCAGTCGTCTTCGATGCCGGCTAGGGCTAGGTTTAGGTTTGCTCAGGAAACAGCGAACCCGGAGGGTCCAGTTGCATGTGAGGCTGCATAAAGGCTCCCCTGGGGAGTTCTCTTGTACCCAAAGCCTTCCTTTGGTGACACTTTTGGATGGTCCAATGGGGTTTGCAACGCGTTTTCTGGGGCCCGGTTTTTCACTCGTCTTCGATGCCGGCTAGGGCTATATTTAGGGACATTCGGAAATAGCGATCCCGCAGGGTCGAGTTGCATGTGGGGCTGCGTAAAGGCTCCCCTGGGGAGTTCACTTGTACCCAAAGCCTTCCTTTGGGGGCACTTTTGGATGGTCCAAAGGGGCTTGCAACGCGCTTTCTGGGGCCCAGTTTTTCAGTCTTCTTTTATGCCGGCTAGGGATACTTTTTGGGTTGCTCGTGAAAATCGAACCCGGATGGTCCAGTTGCATGTGGGGCTGCGTAAAGGCTCCCCTGGGGAGTTCACTTTAACCCAAAGCCTTCCTTTGGGGGCACTGTTGGATGGGCAAAAAGGGCTTGCAACGCATTTCCTGGGGCCTGATTTTTCACTAGTCTCCGATGCCGGCTAGGGCTATGTTTAGGGATGCTCGGAAACAGCGAACCCGGAGGGTCCAGTTGCATGTGGGGCTGCGTAAAGGCTCCCCTGGGGAGTTCACTTGTACCCAAAGCCTTCCTTTGGGGGCACTTTTGGGTGGTCCAAAGAGCCTTGAAACGCGTTTTCTGGGGCCAGGTTTCTCAGTCTTCTCCCATGCCGGCTAGGGCTACGTTTAGGTTTGCTCAGGAACAGCGAACCCGGAGGGTCCAGTTGCATGTGGGGCTGCGTAAAGGCTCCCCTGGGGAGTTCTCTTGTACCCAAAGCCTTCCTTTGGGGGCACTTTTGGATGGTCCAAAAGGGCTTGGAATGCATTCCCTGGGGCCTGATTTTTCACTCGTCTCCGATGACGGCTAGGGCTACGTTTAGGGATGCTCGGAAAAATCGAACCCGGAGGGTCCAGTTGCATGTGGGGCTGCGTAAAGGCTCCCCTGGGGAGTTCACTTGTACCCAAAGCCTTCCTTTGGTGACACTTTTGGATGGTCCAAAGGGGCTTGGAACGCATTTCCTGGGGCCTGATTTTTCACTCGTCTCCGATGACGGCTAGGGCTATGTTTAGGGATGCTTGGAAAAATCGAACCCGGAGGGTCCAGTTGCATGTGGGGCTGCGTAAAGGCTCCCCTGGGGAGTTCACTTGTACCCAAAGCCTTCCTTTGGGGGCACTTCTGGATGGGCGAAAAGGGCTCGCAACGCATTTCCTGGGGCCTGATTTTTCAGTCGTCTTCGATGCCGGCTAGGGCTATATTTAGGGATGCTCGGAAACAGCGAACCCGGAGGGGTCCAGTTGCATGTGGGGCTGCGTAAAGGCTCCCCTGGGGAGTTCACTTGTACCCAAAGCCTTCCTTTGGGGGCACTTTTGGATGGTCCAAAGGGGCTTGCAACGCATTTCCTGGGGCCCGGTTTTTCAGTCTTCTTTCATGCCGGCTTGGGCTACGTTTAGGGTTGCTCGGAAAAATCGAAACCGGAGGGTCCAGTTGAATGTGGGGCTGCGTAAAGGCTCCCCTGGGGAGTTCTCTTGTACCCAAAGCCTTCCTTTGGGGGCACTTTTGGGTGGTCCAAAGGGGCTTGAAACGCGTTTTCTGGGGCCCGGTTTCTCAGTCTTCTCCCATGCCGGCTAGGGATATATTTACGGTTGTTCGGAAAAATCGAACCCGGAGGGTCCAGTTGCATGTGGGGCTGCGTAAAGGCTCCCCTGGGGAGTTCTCTTGTACCCAAAGCCTTCCTTTGGGGGTACTTTTGGATTGGAGAAAAGGGCTCGCAACGCATTTCCTGGGGCCTGATTTTTCACTCGTCTCCGATGCCGGCTAGGGCTACGTTTAGGTTTGCTCAGGAACAGCGAACCCGGAGGGTCCAGTTGCATGTGGGGCTGCGTAAAGGCTCCCCTGGGGAGTTCTCTTGTACCCAAAGCCTTCCTTTGGGGGCACTTTTGGATGGTCCAAAAGGGCTTGGAACGCATTTCCTGGTGCCTGATTTTTCACTCGTCTCCGATGACGGCTAGGGCTACGTTTAGGGATGCTCGGAAAAATCGAACCCGGAGGGTCCAGTTGCATGTGGGGCTGTGTGAAGGCTCCCCTGGGGAGTTCACTTGTACCCAAAGCCTTCCTTTGGGGGCACTTTTGGATGGGCGAAAAGGGCTCGCAACGCATTTCCTGGGGCCCGATTTTTCAATCGTTTACGATGACGGCTAGGGCTACGTTTAGGTTTGCTCAGGAACAGCGAACCCGGAGGGTCCAGTTGCATGTGGGGCTGCGTAAAGGCTCCCCTGGGGGGTTCTCTTGTACCCAGAGCCTTCCTTTGGGGGCACTTTTGGATGGGTAAAAAGGCCTTGGAACGCATTTCTTGGGGCCTGATTTTTCACTCGTCTTCGATGCCGGCTAGGGCTATGTTTAGGGATGCTCAGAAACAGCGAACCCGGAGGGTCCAGTTGCATGTGGGGCTGCGTAAAGGCTCCCCTGGGGAGTTCACTTGTACCCAAAGCCTTCCTTTGGGGGCACTTTTGGATGGTCCAAAGGGGCCTGAAACGAGTTTTCTGGGGCACGGTTTTTCAGTCTTCTCCCATGCCGGCTAGGGCTATGTTTAGGGATGCTCGGAAAAATCGAACCCGGAGGGTCCAGTTGCATGTGGGGCTGCGTAAAGGCTCCCCTGGGGAGTTCACTTGTACCCAAAGCCTTCCTTTGGGGGCACTTTTGGATGGGCGAAAAGGGCTCGCAACGCATTTCCTGGGGCCTGATTTTTCAGTCGTCTTCGATGCCGGCTAAGGCTATGTTTAGGGATGCTCGGAAACAGCGAACCTGGAGGGTCCAGTTGTATGTGGGGCTGCGTAAAGGCTCCCCTGGGGAGTTCACTTGTACCCAAAGCCTTCCTTTGGGGGCACTTTTGGGTGGTCCAAAGGGGCTCGCAACGCATTTCCTGGGTCCTGATTTTTCACTCGTCTTAGATGACGGCTAGGGCTATGTTTAGGTTTGCTCAGGAAACAGCGAACCCGGAGGGTCCAGTTGCATGTGGGGCTGCGTAAAGGCTCCCCTGGGGAGTTCTCTTGTACCCAAAGCCTTCCTTTGGGGGCACTTTTGGATGGTCCAAAGGGGCTCACAACGCATTTCCTGGGGCCTGATTTTTCACTCGTCTCGGATGACGGCTAGGGCTACGTTTAGGTTTGCTCAGGAACAGCGAACCCGGAGGGTCCAGTTGCATGTGGGGCTGCGTAAAGGCTCCCCTGGGGAGTTCTCTTGTACCCAAAGCCTTCCTTTGGGGGCACTTTTGGATGTTCCAAAAAGGCTCGCAACGCATTTCCTGGGGCCTGATTTTTCACTCGTCTTCGATGCCGGCTAGGGCTAGGTTTAGGTTTGCTCAGGAAACAGCGAACCCGGAGGGTCCAGTTGCATGTGGGGCTGCATAAAGGCTCCCCTGGGGAGTTCTCTTGTACCCAAAGCCTTCCTTTGGTGACACTTTTGGATGGTCCAATGGGGTTTGAAACGCGTTTTCTGGGGCCCGGTTTTTCACTCGTCTTCGATGCCGGCTAGGGCTATATTTAGGGACATTCGGAAATAGCGATCCCGCAGGGTCGAGTTGCATGTGGGGCTGCGTAAAGGCTCCCCTGGGGAGTTCACTTGTACCCAAAGCCTTCCTTTGGGGGCACTTTTGGATGGTCCAAAGGGGCTTGCAACGCGCTTTCTGGGGCCCAGTTTTTCAGTCTTCTTTTATGCCGGCTAGGGATACTTTTTGGGTTGCTCGTGAAAATCGAACCCGGATGGTCCAGTTGCATGTGGGGCTGCGTAAAGGCTCCCCTGGGGAGTTCACTTGTACCCAAAGCCTTCCTTTGGGGGCACTGTTGGATGGGCAAAAAGGGCTTGCAACGCATTTCCTGGGGCCTGATTTTTCACTAGTCTCCGATGCCGGCTAGGGCTATGTTTAGGGATGCTCGGAAACAGCGAACCCGGAGGGTCCAGTTGCATGTGGGGCTGCGTAAAGGCTCCCCTGGGGAGTTCACTTGTACCCAAAGCCTTCCTTTGGGGGCACTTTTGGGTGGTCCAAAGGGCCTTGAAACGCGTTTTCTGGGGCCAGGTTTCTCAGTCTTCTCCCATGCCGGCTAGGGCTACGTTTAGGTTTGCTCAGGAACAGCGAACCCGGAGGGTCCAGTTGCATGTGGGGCTGCGTAAAGGCTCCCCTGGGGAGTTCTCTTGTACCCAAAGCCTTCCTTTGGGGGCACTTTTGGATGGTCCAAAAGGGCTTGGAATGCATTCCCTGGGGCCTGATTTTTCACTCGTCTCCGATGACGGCTAGGGCTACGTTTAGGGATGCTCGGAAAAATCGAACCCGGAGGGTCCAGTTGCATGTGGGGCTGCGTGAAGGCTCCCCTGGGGAGTTCACTTGTACCCAAAGCCTTCCTTTGGTGACACTTTTGGATGGTCCAAAGGGGCTTGGAACGCATTTCCTGGGGCCTGATTTTTCACTCGTCTCCGATGACGGCTAGGGCTATGTTTAGGGATGCTTGGAAAAATCGAACCCGGAGGGTCCAGTTGCATGTGGGGCTGCGTAAAGGCTCCCCTGGGGAGTTCACTTGTACCCAAAGCCTTCCTTTGGGGGCACTTCTGGATGGGCGAAAAGGGCTCGCAACGCATTTCCTGGGGCCTGATTTTTCAGTCGTCTTCGATGCCGGCTAGGGCTATATTTAGGGATGCTCGGAAACAGCGAACCCGGAGGGGTCCAGTTGCATGTGGGGCTGCGTAAAGGCTCCCCTGGGGAGTTCACTTGTACCCAAAGCCTTCCTTTGGGGGCACTTTTGGATGGTCCAAAGGGGCTTGCAACGCATTTCCTGGGGCCCGGTTTTTCAGTCTTCTTTCATGCCGGCTTGGGCTACGTTTAGGGTTGCTCGGAAAAATCGAAACCGGAGGGTCCAGTTGAATGTGGGGCTGCATAAAGGCTCCCCTGGGGAGTTCTCTTGTACCCAAAGCCTTCCTTTGGGGGCACTTTTGGGTGGTCCAAAGGGGCTTGAAACGCGTTTTCTGGGGCCCGGTTTCTCAGTCTTCTCCCATGCCGGCTAGGGATATATTTACGGTTGTTCGGAAAAATCGAACCCGGAGGGTCCAGTTGCATGTGGGGCTGCGTAAAGGCTTCCCTGGGGAGTTCTCTTGTACCCAAAGCCTTCCTTTGGGGGCACTTTTGGATGGTCCCAAGGTGCTCGAAACGCATTTCCTGGTGCCTGATTTTTCACTCGTCTCCGATGCCGGCTAGGGATACATTTAGGTTTGCTCAGGAACAGCGAACCCGGAGGGTCCAGTAGCATGTGGGGCTGCGTAAAGGCTCCCCTGGGGAGTTCACTTGTACCCAAAGCCTTCTTTTGGGGGCACTTTTGGATGGGCGAAAAGGGCTCGCAACGCATTTCCTGGGGCCTGATTTTTCAGTCGTCTTCGATGCCGGCTAGGGCTATGTATAGCGATACTCGGAAACAGCGAACCCGGAGGGTCCAGTTGCATGTGGGGCTGCGTAAAGGCTCCCCTGGGGAGTTCTCTTGTACCCAAAGCCTTCCTTTGGGGGCACTTTTGGATGGTCCAAAGGGGCTCACAACGCATTTCCTGGGGCCTGATTTTTCACTCGTCTCGGATGACGGCTAGGGCTACTTTTAGGTTTGCTCAGGAACAGCGAACCCGGAGGGTCCAGTTGCATGTGGGGCTGCGTAAAGGCTCCCCTGGGGAGTTCACTTGTACCCAAAGCCTTCCTTTGGGGGCACTTTTGGATGTTCCAAAAAGGCTCGCAACGCATGTCCTGGGGCCTGATTTTTCAGTCGTCTTCGATGCCGGCTAGGGCTATGTTTAGGTTTGCTCAGGAAACAGCGAACCCGGAGGGTCCAGTTGCATGTGGGGCTGCATAAAGGCTCCCCTGGGGAGTTCTCTTGTACCCAAAGCCTTCCTTTGGTGACACTTTTGGATGGTCCAATGGGGTTTGCAACGCGTTTTCTGGGGCCCGGTTTTTCACTCGTCTTCGATGCCGGCTAGGGCTATATTTAGGGACATTCGGAAATAGCGATCCCGCAGGGTCGAGTTGCATGTGGGGCTGCGTAAAGGCTCCCCTGGGGAGTTCACTTGTACCCAAACCTTCCTTTGGGGGCACTTTTGGATGGTCCAAAGGGGCTTGCAACGCGCTTTCTGGGGCCCAGTTTTTCAGTCTTCTTTTATGCCGGCTAGGGATACTTTTTGGGTTGCTCGTGAAAATCGAACCCGGATGGTCCAGTTGCATGTGGGGCTGCGTAAAGGCTCCCCTGGGGAGTTCACTTGTACCCAAAGCCTTCCTTTGGGGGCACTGTTGGATGGGCAAAAAGGGCTTGCAACGCATTTCCTGGGGCCTGATTTTTAACTAGTCTCCGATGACACCTAGGGCTATGTTTAGGGTTGTTCGGAAAAATCGAACCCGGAGGGTCCAGTTGCATGTGGGACTGCGTAAAGGCTCCCCTGGGGAGTTCTCTTGTACCCAAAGCCTTCCTTTGGGGGCACTTTTGGATGGTCCAAAAGGGCTTGGAACGCATTTCCTGGTGCCTGATTTTTCACTCGTCTCCGATGACGGCTAGGGCTACGTTTAGGGATGCTCGGAAAAATCGAACCCGTAGGGTCCAGTTGCATGTGGGGCTGTGTGAAGGCTCCCCTGGGGAGTTCACTTGTACCCAAAGCCTTCCTCTGGTGACACTTTTGGATGGTCCAAAGGGGCTTGGAACGCATTTCCTGGGGCCTGATTTTTCACTCGTCTCCGATGACGGCTAGGGCTATGTTTAGGGATGCTTGGAAAAATCGAACCCGGAGGGTCCAGTTGCATGTGGGGCTGCGTAAAGGCTCCCCTGGGGAGTTCACTTGTACCCAAAGCCTTCCTTTGGGGGCACTTCTGGATGGGCGAAAAGGGCTCGCAACGCATTTCCTGGGGCCTGATTTTTCAGTCGTCTTCGATGCCGGCTAGGGCTATATTTAGGGATGCTCGGAAACAGCGAACCCGGAGGGGTCCAGTTGCATGTGGGGCTGCGTAAAGGCTCCCCTGGGGAGTTCTCTTGTACCCAAAGCCTTCCTTTGGGGACACATTTGGATGGGCGAAAAAGGCTCGCAACGCATTTCCTGGGGCCTGATTTTTCAGTCGTCTTCGATGCCGGCTAGGGGTATGTATAAGGATGCTCGGAAAAAGCGAACCCAGAGGGTCCAGTTGCATGTGGGGCTGCGTAAAGGCTCCCCTGGGAAGTTCACTTGTCCCCAAACCCTTCCTTTGGGGGCACTTTTGGATGGTCCAAAGGGGCTCGCAACGCATTTCCTGGGGCCTGATCTTTCACTCGTCTCCGATGACGGCTAGGGCTACCTTAAGGTTTGCTCAGGAACAGCGATCCCGGAGGGTCCAGTTGCATGTGGGGCTGCGTAAAGGCTCCCCTGGGGAGTTCACTTGTACCCAAAGCCTTCCTTTGGGGGCACTTTTGGATGGTCCAAAAGGCCTTGGAACGCATTTCCTGGTGCCTGATTTTTCAGTCGTCTTCGATGCCGGCTAGGGCTATGTTTAGGTACGCTCGGAAACAGCGAACCCGGAGGGTCCAGTTGCATGTGGGGCTGCGTAAAGGCTCCCCTGGGGAGTTCACTTGTACCCAAAGCCTTCCTTTGGGGGCACTTTTGGATGGGCGATAGGGGCTGGCAACGCGTTTTCCTGGGCCCGGTTTTTCGGTCTTCTCCCATGCCGGCTAAATATATATTTAGTGTTGCTCGGAAAAATCGAACCCGGAGGGTCCAGTTGCATGTGGGGCTGCGTAAAGGCTCCCCTGGGGAGTTCACTTGTACCCAAAGCCTTCCTTTGGGGGCACTTTTGGATGGGCGATAGGGGCTGGCAACGCGTTTTCCTGGGCCCGGTTTTTCAGTCATCTCCTATGCCGGCTAGTTATATATTTAGTGTTGCTCGGAAAAATCGAACCCGGAGGGTCCAGTTGCATGTGGGGCTGCGTAAAGGCTCCCCTGGGGAGTTCACTTGTACCCAAACCCTTCCTTTGGGGGCACTTTTGGATGGTCCAAAGGGGCTCGCAACACATTTCCTGGGGCCTGATCTTTCACTCGTCTCCGATGACGGCTAGGGCTACGTTAAGGTTTGCTCAGGAACAGCGATCCCGGAGGGTCCAGTTGCATGTGGGGCTGCGTAAAGGCTCCCCTGGGGAGTTCACTTGTACCCAAAGCCTTCCTTTGGGGGCACTTCTGGATGGGCGAAAAGGGCTTGGAACGCATTTCCTGGGGCCTGATTTTTCAGTCGTCTTCGATGATGGCTAGGGCTATGTTTATGGATGCTCGGAAACAGCGAACCCGGAGGGTCCAGTAGCATGTGGGGCTGCGTAAAGGCTCCCCTTTGGGAGTTCTCTTATATGCAATGCCTTACTTTGGGGGCCCTTTTGGATGGTCGAAAGGGGTACGCAACGCATTTCCTGGGGCCTGATTTTTCACTCGTCTCCGATGACGGCTAGGGCTACGTTTAGGTTTGCTCAGGAACAGCGAACCCGGAGGGTCCAGTTGCATGTGGGGCTACGTAAAGGCACCCCTGGGGAGTTCTCTTGTACCCAAAGCCTTCCTTTGGGGGCACTTTTGGATGGTCCAAAGGGGCTCGCAACGCATTTCCTGGGGCCTGATTTTTCAGTCGTCTTCGATGCCGGCTAGGGCTATGTTTAGGGATACTCGGAAACAGCGAACCCGGAGGGTCCAGTTGCATGTGGGGCTGCGTAAAGGCTCCCCTGGGGAGTTCACTTGTACCCAAAGCCTTCCTTTGGGGACACTTTTGGATGGGCGAAAAGGGTACGCAACGCATTTCCTGGGGCCTGATTTTTCACACGTCTCCGATGGCGGCAAGGGCTACGTTTAGGTTTGCTCAGGAACAGTGAACCCGGAGGGTCCAGTTGCATGTGGGGCTGCATAAAGGCTCCCCTGGGGAGTTCTCTTGTACCCAAAGCCTTCCTTTGGGGGCACATTTAAATTTAGCGAAAAGGGCTCGCAACGCATTTCCTTGGGCCTGATTTTTCAGTCGTCTTCGATGAGGGCTAGAGGTATGTATAAGGATGCTCGGAAAAAGCAAACCCGGAGGGTCCAGTTGCATGTGGGGCTGCGTAAAGGCTCCCCTGGGGAGTTCACTTGTACCCAAACCCTTCCTTTAGGGGCACTTTTGGATGGGCCTAAAGGCCTTGGAACGCATTTCCTGGGGCCTGATTTTTCAGTCGTCTTCGATGCCGGCTAGGGCTATGTTTAGGGACGCTCGGAAACAGCGAACCCGGAGGGTCCAGTTGCATGTGGGGCTGCGTAAAGGCTCCCCTGGGGATTCACTTGTACCCAAAGCCTTCCTTTGGGGGCACCTTTGGATGGTCCAAAGGGGCTCGCAACGCGTTTTCCTGGGCCCGGTTTTTCAGTCTTCTCCTATGCCGGCTAGGTATATATTTAGTGTTGCTCGGAAAAATCGAACCCGGAGGGTCCAGTTGCATGTGGGGCTGCGTAAAGGCTCCCCTGGGAAGTTCACTTGTACCCAAAGCCTTCCTTTGGGGGCACTTTTGGATGGGCAAAAAGGGCTCGCAACGCATTTCCTGGGGCCTGATTTTTCACTAGTCTCCGATGCCGGCTAGGGATATGTTTAGGGATGCTCGGAAACAGCAAACCCGGAGGGTCCAGTTGCATGTGGGGCTGCGTAAAGGCTCCCCTGGGGAGTTCACTTGTACCCAAAGCCTTCCTTTGGGGGCACTTTTGGGTGGTCCAAAGAGCCTTGAAACGCGTTTTCTGGGGCCAGGTTTCTCAGTCTTCTACCATGCCGGCTAGGGATATATTTAGGGTTGTTCGGAAAAATCGAACCCGGAGGGTCCAGTTGCATGTGGGACTGCGTAAAGGCTCCCCTGGGGAGTTCTCTTGTACCCAAAGCCTTCCTTTGGGGGTACTTTTGGATGGGCGAAAAGGGCTCGCAACGCATTTCCTGGGGCCTGATTTTTCACTCGTCTCCGATGCCGGCTAGGGATACGTTTAGGTTTGCTCAGGAACAGCGAACCCGGAGGGTCCAGTTGCATGTGGGGCTGCGTAAAGGCTCCCCTGGGGAGTTCTCTTGTACCCAAAGCCTTCCTTTGGGGGCACTTTTGGATGGTCCAAAAGGGCTTAGAACGCATTTCCTGGTGCCTGATTTTTCACTCGTCTCCGATGACGGCTAGGGCTACGTTTAGGGATGCTCGGAAAAATCGAACCCGGAGGGTCCAGTTGCATGTGGGGCTGCGTGAAGACTCCCCTGGGGAGTTCACTTGTACCCAAAGCCTTCCTTTGGGGGCACTTTTGGATGGGCCAAAAGGCCTGGGAACGCATTTCCTGGGGCCTGATTTTTCAGTCGTCTTCGATGCCGGCTAGGGCTATGTTTAGGGACGCTCAGAAACAGCGAACCCGGAGGGTCCAGTTGCATGTGGGGCTGCGTAAAGGCTCCCCTGGGGAGTTCACTTGTACCCAAAGCCTTCCTTTGGGGGCACTTTTGGATGGTCCAAAGGGGCTCGCAACGCGTTTTCCTGGGCCCGGTTTTTCAGTCTTCTCCTATGCCGGCTAGGTATATATTTAGTGTTGCTCGGAAAAATCGAACCCGGAGGGTCCAGTTGCATGTGGGGCTGCGTAAAGGCTCCCCTGGGGAGTTCACTTGTACCCAAAGCCTTCCTTTGGGGGCACTTTTGGATGGTCCAAAGGGGCTCGCAACGCATTTCCTGGGGCCTGATCTTTCACTCGTCTCCGATGACGGCTAGGGCTACGTATAGGTTTGCTCAGGAACAGCGAACCCGGAGGGTCCAGTTGCATGTGGGGCTGCGTAAAGGCTCCCCTGGGGAGTTCACTTGTACCCAAAGCCTTCCTTTGGGGGCACTTCTGGATGGGCGAAAAGGGCTCGCAACGCATTTCCTGGGGCCTGAGTTTTCAGTCGTCTTCGATGCCGGCTAGGGCTATATTTAGGGATGCTCGGAAACAGCGAACCCGGAGGGGTCCAGTTGCATGTGGGGCTGCGTAAAGGCTCCCCTGGGGAGTTCACTTGTACCCAAAGCCTTCCTTTGGGGGCACTTTTGGATGGGCGAAAAGGGTACGCAACGCATTTCCTGGGGCCTGATTTTTCACACGTCTCCGATGACGGCTAGGGCTACGTTTAGGTTTGCTCAGGAACAGTGAACCCGGAGGGTCCAGTTGCATGTGGGGCTGCATAAAGGCTCCCCTGGGGAGTTCTCTTGTACCCAAAGCCTTCCTTTGGGGGCACATTTGAATTTAGCGAAAAGGGCTCGCAACGCATTTCCTTGGGCCTGATTTTTCAGTCGTCTTCGATGAGGGCTAGAGGTATGTATAAGGATGCTCGGAAAAAGCAAACCCGGAGGGTCCAGTTGCATGTGGGGCTGCGTAAAGGCTCCCCTGGGGAGTTCACTTGTACCCAAAGCCTTCCTTTGGGGGCACTTTTGGATGGGCCAAAAGGCCTTGGAACGCATTTCCTGGGGCCTGATTTTTCAGTCGTCTTCGATGCCGGCTAGGGCTATGTTTAGGGACGCTCGGAAACAGCGAACCCGGAGGGTCCAGTTGCATGTGGGGCTGCGTAAAGGCTCCCCTGGGGATTCACTTGTACCCAAAGCCTTCCTTTGGGGGCACTTTTGGATGGTCCAAAGGGGCTCGCAACGCGTTTTCCTGGGCCCGGTTTTTCAGTCTTCTCCTATGACGGCTAGGTATATATTTAGTGTTGCTCGGAAAAATCGAACCCGGAGGGTCCAGTTGCATGTGGGGCTGCGTAAAGGCTCCCCTGGGGAGTTCACTTGTACCCAAAGCCTTCCTTTGGGGGCACTTTTTGATGGTCCAAAGGGGCTTGCAACGCGCTTTCTGGGGCCCAGTTTTTCAGTCTTCTTTTATGCCGGCTAGGGATACTTTTTGGGTTGCTCGTGAAAATCGAACCCGGATGGTCCAGTTGCATGTGGGGCTGCGTAAAGGCTCCCCTGGGAAGTTCACTTGTACCCAAAGCCTTCCTTTGGGGGCACTTTTGGATGGGCAAAAAGGGCTTGCAACGCATTTCCTGGGGCCTGATTTTTCACTAGTCTCCGATGCCGGCTAGGGATATGTTTAGGGATGCTCGGAAACAGCAAACCCGGAGGGTCCAGTTGCATGTGGGGCTGCGTAAAGGCTCCCCTGGGGAGTTCACTTGTACCCAAAGCCTTCCTTTGGGGGCACTTTTGGGTGGTCCAAAGAGCCTTGAAACGCGTTTTCTGGGGCCAGGTTTCTCAGTCTTCTCCCATGCCGGCTAGGGATATATTTAGGGTTGTTCGGAAAAATCGAACCCGGAGGGTCCAGTTGCATGTGGGACTGCGTAAAGGCTCCCCTGGGGAGTTCTCTTGTACCCAAAGCCTTCCTTTGGGGGTACTTTTGGATGGGCGAAAAGGGCTCGCAACGCATTTCCTGGGGCCTGATTTTTCACTCGTCTCCGATGCCGGCTAGGGATACGTTTAGGTTTGCTCAGGAACAGCGAACCCGGAGGGTCCAGTTGCATGTGGGGCTGCGTAAAGGCTCCCCTGGGGAGTTCTCTTGTACCCAAAGCCTTCCTTTGGGGGCACTTTTGGATGGTCCAAAAGGGCTTGGAACGCATTTCCTGGTGCCTGATTTTTCACTCGTCTCCGATGACGGCTAGGGCTACGTTTAGGGATGCTCGGAAAAATCGAACCCGGAGGGTCCAGTTGCATGTGGGGCTGCGTGAAGACTCCCCTGGGGAGTTCACTTGTACCCAAAGCCTTCCTTTGGGGGCACTTTTGGATGGGCCAAAAGGCCTGGGAACGCATTTCCTGGGGCCTGATTTTTCAGTCGTCTTCGATGCCGGCTAGGGCTATGTTTAGGGACGCTCAGAAACAGCGAACCCGGAGGGTCCAGTTGCATGTGGGGCTGCGTAAAGGCTCCCCTGGGGAGTTCACTTGTACCCAAAGCCTTCCTTTGGGGGCACTTTTGGATGGTCCAAAGGGGCTCGCAACGCGTTTTCCTGGGCCCGGTTTTTCAGTCTTCTCCTATGCCGGCTAGGTATATATTTAGTGTTGCTCGGAAAAATCGAACCCGGAGGGTCCAGTTGCATGTGGGGCTGCGTAAAGGCTCCCCTGGGGAGTTCACTTGTACCCAAAGCCTTCCTTTGGGGGCACTTTTGGATGGTCCAAAGGGGCTCGCAACGCATTTCCTGGGGCCTGATCTTTCACTCGTCTCCGATGACGGCTAGGGCTACGTATAGGTTTGCTCAGGAACAGCGAACCCGGAGGGTCCAGTTGCATGTGGGGCTGCGTAAAGGCTCCCCTGGGGAGTTCACTTGTACCCAAAGCCTTCCTTTGGGGGCACTTCTGGATGGGCGAAAAGGGCTCGCAACGCATTTCCTGGGACCTGAGTTTTCAGTCGTCTTCGATGCCGGCTAGGGCTATATTTAGGGATGCTCGGAAACAGCGAACCCGGAGGGGTCCAGTTGCATGTGGGGCTGCGTAAAGGCTCCCCTGGGGAGTTCACTTGTACCCAAAGCCTTCCTTTGGGGGCACTTTTGGATGGTCCAAAGGGGCTTGCAACGCATTTCCTGGGGCCCGGTTTTTCAGTCTTCTTTCATGCCGGCTTGGGCTACGTTTAGGCTTGCTCGGAAAAATCGAACCCGGAGGGTCCAGTTGCATGTGGGGCTGCGTAAAGGCTCCCCTGGGGAGTTCTCTTGTACCCAAAGCCTTCCTTTGGGGGCACTTTTGGGTGGTCCAAAGGGGCTTGAAACGCGTTTTCTGGGGCCCGGTTTCTCAGTCTTCTCCCATGCCGGCTAGGGATATATTTAGGGTTGTTCGGAAAAATCGAACCCGGAGGGTCCAGTTGCATGTGGGGCTGCGTAAAGGCTTCCCTGGGGAGTTCACTTGTACCCAAAGCCTTCCTTTGGGGGCACTTTTGGATGGTCCCAAGGTGCTCGCAACGCATTTCCTGGGGCCTGATTTTTCACTCGTCTCCGATGCCGGCTAGGGATACATTTAGGTTTGCTCAGGAACAGCGAACCCGGAGGGTCCAGTTGCATGTGGGGCTGCGTAAAGGCTCCCCTGGGGAGTTCACTTGTACCCAAAGCCTTCCTTTGGGGGCACTTTTGGATGGGCGGAAAGGGCTCGCAACGCATTTCCTGGGGCCTGATTTTTCAGTCATCTTCCATGCCGGCTAGGGCTATGTTTAGCGATACTCGGAAACAGCGAACCCGGAGGGTCCAGTTGCATGTGGGGCTGCGTAAAGGCTCCCCTGGGGAGTTCTCTTGTACCCAGAGCCTTCCTTTGGGGGCACTTTTGGATGGGTAAAAAGGCCTTGGAACGCATTTCCTGGTTCCTGATTTTTCAGTCGTCTTCGATGCCAGCTAGGGATATGTTTAGGGATGCTCGGAAACAGCGAACCCGGAGGGTCCAGTTGCATGTGGGGCTGCGTAAAGGCTCCCCTGGGGAGTTCACTTGTACCCAAAGCCTTCCTTTGGGGGCACTTTTGGATGGTCCAAAGAGGCTCGCAACGCATTTCCTGGGGCCTGATCTTTCACTCTTCTCCGATGCCGGCTAGGGCTACGTTTAGGTTTGCTCAGGAACAGCGAACCCGGAGGGTCCAGTTGCATGTGGGGCTGCGTAAAGGCTCCCCTGGGGAGTTCTCTTGTACCCAAAGCCTTCCTTTGGGGGCACTTTTGGATGGTCCAAAAGGGCTTGGAACGCATTTCCTGGGTCCTGATTTTTCACTCGTCTCCGATGACGGCTAGGGCTATATTTAGGGATGCTCGGAAACAGCGAACCCGGAGGGGTCCAGTTGCATGTGGGGCTGCGTAAAGGCTCCCCTGGGGAGTTCACTTGTACCCAAAGCCTTCCTTTGGGGGCACTTTTGGATGGTCCAAAGGGGCTTGCAACGCATTTCCTGGGGCCTGGTTTTTCAGTCTTCTTTCATGCCGGCTTGGGCTACGTTTAGGGTTGCTCGGAAAAATCGAAACCGGAGGGTCCAGTTGCAAGTGGGGCTGCGTAAAGGCTCCCCTGGGGAGTTCTCTTGTACCCAAAGCTTTCCTTTGGGGGCACTTTTGGGTGGTCCAAAGGGGCTTGAAACGCGTTTTCTGGGGCCCGGTTTCTCAGTCTTCTCCCATGCCTGCTAGGGATATATTTACGGTTGTTCGGAAAAATCGAACCCGGAGGGTCCAGTTGCATGTGGGGCTGCGTAAAGGCTTCCCTGGGGAGTTCACTTGTACCCAAAGCCTTCCTTTGGGGGCACTTTTGGATGGTCCCATGGTGCTCGCAACGCATTTCCTGGGGCCTGATTTTTCACTCGTCTCCGATGCCGGCTAGGGATACATTTAGGTTTGCTCAGGAACAGCGAACCCGGAGGGTCCAGTTGCATGTGGGGCTGCGTAAAGGCTCCCCTGGGGAGTTCACTTGTACCCAAAGCCTTCCTTTGGGGGCACTTTTGGATGGGCGAAAAGGGCTCGCAACGCATTTCCTGGGGCCTGATTTTTCAGTCGTCTTCGATGCCGGCTAGGGCTATGTTTAGCGATACTCGGAAACAGCGAACCCGGAGGGTCCAGTTGCATGTGGGGCTGCGTAAAGGCTCCCCTGGGGAGTTCACTTGTACCCAAAGCCTTCCTTTGGGGGCACTTTTGGATGGTCCAAAGGGGCTCGCAACGCATTTCCTGGGGCCCGATTTTTCACTCGTTTACGATGACGGCTAGGGCTACGTTTAGGTTTGCTCAGGAACAGTGAACCCGGAGGGTCCAGTTGCATGTGGGGCTGCGTAAAGGCTCCCCTGGGGAGTTCTCTTGTACCCAGAGCCTTCCTTTGGGGGCACTTTTGGATGGGTAAAAAGGCCTTGGAACGCATTTCTTGGGGCCTGATTTTTCAGTCGTCTTCGATGCCGGCTAGGGATATGTTTAGGGATGCTCGGAAACAGCGAACCCGGAGGATCCAGTTGCATGTGGGGCTGCGTAAAGGCTCCCCTGGGGAGTTCACTTGTACCCAAAGCCTTCCTTTGGGGGCACTTTTGGGTGGTCCAAAGGGGCTCGCAACGCATTTCCTGGGGCCTGATTTTTCACTTGTTTCCGATGACGGCTAGGGCTACGTATAGGTTTGCTCAGGAACAGCGAACCCGGAGGGTCCAGTTGCATGTGGGGCTGCGTAAAGGATCCCCTGGGGAGTTCACTTGTACCCAAAGCCTTCCTTTGGGGGCACCTTTGGATGGTCCAAAGGGGCTCGCAACGCATTTCCTGGGGCGTGATTTTTCAGTCGTCTCCGATGACGGCTAGGGATACGTTTAGGTTTGCTCAGGAACAGCGAACCCGGAGGGTCCATTTGCATGTGGGGCTGCGTAAAGGCTCCCCTGGGGAGTTCACTTGTACCCAAACCCTTCCTTTGGGGGCACTTCTGGATGGGCGAAAAGGGCTTGGAACGCATTTCGTGGGGCCTGATTTTTCAGTCGTCTTCGATGCTCGCTAGGGCTATGTTTAGGGATGCTCAGAAACAGCGAACCCGGAGGGTCCAGTTGCATGTGGGGCTGCGTAAAGGCTCCCCTGGGGAGTTCACTTGTACCCAAAGCCTTCCTTTGGGGGCACCTTTGGATGGTCCAAAGGGTCTCGCAACGCATTTCCTGGGCCTGATTTTTCAGTCGTCTTCGATGCCGTCTAGGGCTATGTTTAGGGATGCTCAGAAACAGCGAACCCGGAGGGTCCAGTTGCATGTGGGGCTGCGTAAAGGCTCCCCTGGGGAGTTCACTTGTACCCAAAGCCTTCCTTTGGGGGCACTTTTGGATGGTCCAAAGGGCCTTGAAACGCGTTTTCTTGGGCCAGGTTTCTCAGTCTTCTCCCATGCCGGCTAGGGATATATTTAGGGTTGTTCGGAAAAATCGAACCCGGAGGGTCCAGTTGCATGTGGGACTGCGTAAAGGATCCCCTGGGGAGTTCTCTTGTACCCAAAGCCTTCCTTTGGGGGTACTTTTGGATGGGCGAAAAGGGCTCGCAACGCATTTCCTGGGGCCTGATTTTTCACTCGTCTCCGATGCCGGCTAGGGATACGTTTAGGTTTGCTCAGGAACAGCGATCTCGGAGGGTCCAGTTGCATGTGGGGCTGCGTAAAGGCTCCCCTGGGGAGTTCTCTTGTACCCAAAGCCTTCCTTTGGGGGCACTTTTGGATGGGCCAAAAGGCCTTGGAACGCATTTCCTGGGGCCTGATTTTTCAGTCGTCTTCGATGCCGGCTAGGGCTATGTTTAGGGACGCTCGGAAACAGCGAACCCGGAGGGTCCAGTTGCATGTGGGGCTGCGTAAAGGCTCCCCTGGGGAGTTCACTTGTACCCAAAGCCTTCCTTTGGGGGCACTTTTGGGTGGTCCAAAGGGCCTTGAAACGCGTTTTCTGGGGCCCGGTTTTTCAGTCTTCTCCCATGCCGGCTAGGGGTATATTTAGGGGTGCTCGGAAAAATCGAACCCGGAGGGTCCAGCTGCATGTGGGGCTGCGTAAAGGCTCCCCTGGGGAGTTCACTTGTACCCAAAGCCTTCCTTTGGGGGCACCTGTGGATCGTCCAAAGACTCTCGCAACGCATTTCCTGGGGCCTGATTTTTCACTCGTCTCCAATGAGGCTAGGGCTACGTTTAAGTTTGCTCAGGAACAGCGAACCTGGGGGGTCCAGTTGCACGTGGGGCTGCGTAAAGGCTCCCCTGGGGAGTTCACTTGTACCCAAAGCCTTCCTTTGGGGGCACTTTTGGATGGTCCAAAGGGGCTCGCAACGCATTCCCTAGGGCCTGATCTTTCACTCGACTCCGATGACGGCTAGGGCTACGTTTAGGTCTGCTCAGGAACAGCGAACCCGGAGGGTCCAGTTGCATGTGGGGCTGCGTAAAGGCTCCCCTGGGGAGTTCACTTGTACCCAAAGCCTTCCTTTGGGGGCACTTCTGGATGGGCGAAAAGGGCTTGTAATGCATTCCCTGGGGCCTGATTTTTCAGTCGTCTTCGATGCTGGCTAGGGCTATGTTTAGGGATGCTCATAAACAGCGAACCCGGAGGGTCCAGTAGCATGTGGGGCTGCGTAAAGGCTCCCCTTGGGAGTTCTCTTGTACCCAAAGCCTTCCTTTGGGGGCACTTTTGGATGGTCGAAAGGGGTACGCAACGCATTTCCTGGGGCCTGATTTTTACTCGTCTCCGATGACGGCTAGGGCTACGTTTAGGTTTGCTCAGGAACAGCGAACACGGAGGGTCCAGTTGCATGTGGGGCTGCGTAAAGGCTCCCCTGGGGAGTTCACTTGTACCCAAAGCCTTCCTTTGGGGGCACTTTTGGATGGTCCAAAGGGGCTCGCAACGCATTTCCTGGGGCCTCATTTTTCACACGTCTCCGATGACGGCTAGGGCTAAGTTTAGGTTTGCTCAGGAACAGTGAACCCGGAGGGTCCATTTGCATGTGGGGCTGCATAAAGGCTCCCCTGTTGAGTTCTCTTGTACCCAAAGCCTTCCTCTGGGGCCACATTTGGATGGGCGAAAAGGGTACGCAACGCATTTCCTGGGGCCTGATTTTTCACACGTCTCCGATGACGGCTGGGGCTACGTTTAGGTTTGCTCAGGAACAGTGAACCCGGAGGGTCCAGTTGCATGTGGGGCTGCATAAAGGCTCCCCTGGGGAGTTCTCTTGTACCCAAAGCCTTCTTTTGGGGACACATTTGGATGGGCGAAAAGGGCTCGCAACGCATTTCCTGGGGCCTGATTTTTCAGTCGTCTTCGATGCCGGCTAGGGGTATGTATAAGGATGCTCGGAAAAAGCGAACCCAGAGGGTCCAGTTGCATGTGGGGCTGCGTAAAGGCTCCCCTGGGGAGTTCTCTTGTACCCAAAGCCTTCCTTTGGGGACACTTTTGGATGGGCGAAAGGGGCTTGCAACGCGTTTTCTGGGGCCCGGTTTTTCAGTCTTCTCCCATGCCAGCTAGGTGTATATTTAGGGGTGCTCGGAAAAATCGAACCCGGAGGGTCCAGCTGCATGTGGGGCTGCGTAAAGGCTCCCCTGGGGAGTTCTCTTGTACCCAGAGCCTTCCTTTGGGGGCACTTTTGGATGGGTAATAAGGCCTTGGAACGCATTTCCTGGGGCCTGATTTTTCAGTCGTCTTCGATGCCGGCTAGGGCTATGTTTAGGGATGCTCAGAAACAGCAAACCCGGAGGGTCCAGTTGCATGTGGGGCTGCGTAAAGGCTCCCCTGGGGAGTTCACTTGTACCCAAAGCCTTCCTTTGGGGGCACTTCTGAATAGGCGAAAAGGGCTTGTAATGCATTCCCTGGGGCCTGATTTTTCAGTCGTCTTCGATGCTGGCTAGGGCTATGTTTAGGGATGCTCATAAACAGCGAACCCGGAGGGTCCAGTAGCATGTGGGGCTGCGTAAAGGCTCCCCTTGGGAGTTCTCTTGTATGCAAAGCCTTCCTTTGGGGGCACTTTTGGATGGTCGAAAGGGGTACGCAACGCATTTCCTGGGGCCTGATTTTTACTCGTCTCCGATGACGGCTAGGGCTACGTTTAGGTTTGCTCAGGAACAGCGAACACGGAGGGTCCAGTTGCATGTGGGGCTGCGTAAAGGCTCCCCTGGGGAGTTCACTTGTACCCAAAGCCTTCCTTTGGGGGCACTTTTGGATGGTCCAAAGGGGCTCGCAACGCATTTCCTGGGGCCTCATTTTTCACACGTCTCCGATGACGGCTAGGGCTACGTTTAGGTTTGCTCAGGAACAGCGAACCCGGAGGGTCCATTTGCATGTGGGGCTGCATAAAGGCTCCCCTGGGGAGTTCTCTTGTACCCAAAGCCTTCCTCTGGGGCCACATTTGGATGGGCGAAAAGGGCTCGCAACGCATTTCCTGGGGCCTGATTTTTCAGTCGTCTTCGATGCCGGCTAGGGGTATGTATAAGGATGCTCGGAAAAAGCGAACCAAGAGGGTCCAGTTGCATGTGGGGCTGCGTAAAGGCTCGCCTGGGGAGTTCACTTGTACCCAAACCCTTCGTTTGGGACACTTTTGGATGGGCCAAAAGGCCTTGGAACGCATTTCCTGGGGCGTGATTTTTCAGTCGTCTTCGATGCCGGCTAGGGCTATGTTTAGGGACGCTCGGAAACAGCGAACCCGGAGGGTCCAGTTGCATGTGGGGCTGCGTAAAGGCTGCCCTGGGGAGTTCACTTGTACCCAAAGCCTTCCTTTGGGGGCACTTTTGGATGGGCGATAGGGGCTGGCAACGCGTTTTCCTGGGCCCGGTGTTTCGGTCTTCTCCCATGCCGGCTAAATATATATTTAGTGTTGCTCGGAAAAATCGAACCCGGAGGGTCCAGTTGCATGTGGGGCTGCGTAAAGGCTCCCCTGGGGAGTTCACTTGTACCCAAAGCCTTCCTTTGGGGGCACTTTTGGATGGGCGATAGGGGCTGGCAACGCGTTTTTCTGGGCCCGGTTTTTCAGTCTTCTCCTATGCCGGCTAGGTATATATTTAGTGTTACTCGGAAAAATCGAACCCGGAGGGTCCAGTTGCATGTGGGGCTGCGTAAAGGCTCCCCTGGGGAGTTCACTTGTACCCAAACCCTTCCTTTGGGGGCACTTTTGGATGGGCGAAAAGGGCTCGCAACGCATTTCCTGGGGCCTGATTTTTCAGTCGTCTTCGATGCCGGCTAGGGCTATGTTTAGGGACGCTCGGAAACAGCGAACCCGGAGGGTCCAGTTGCATGTGGGGCTGCGTAAAGGCTCCCCTGGGGAGTTCACTTGTACCCAAAGCCTTCCTTTGGGGGCACTTTTGGATGGTCCAAAGGGGCTCGCAACGCGTTTTCCTGGGCCCGGTTTTTCAGTCTTCTCCTATGCCGGCTAGGTATATATTTAGTGTTGCTCGGAAAAATCGAACCCGGAGGGTCCAGTTGCATGTGGGGCTGCGTAAAGGCTCCCCTGGGGAGTTCACTTGTACCCAAAGCCTTCCTTTGGGGGCACTTTTGGATGGTCCAAAGGGCCTCGCAACGCGTTTTCCTGGGCCCGGTTTTTCAGTCTTCTCCTATGCCGGCTAGGTATATATTTAGTGTTGCTCGGAAAAATCGAACCCGGAGGGTCCAGTTGCTTGTGGGGCTGTGTAAAGGCTCCCCTGGGGAGTTCACTTGTACCCAAAGCCTTACTTTGGGGGCACTTTTGGATGGTCCAAAGGGGCTCGCAACGCATTTCCTGGGGCCTGATCTTTCACTCGTCTCCGATGACGGCTAGGGCTACGTTAAGGTTTGCTCAGGAACAGCGAACCTGGAGGGTCCAGTTGCATGTGGGGCTGCGTAAAGGCTCCCCTGGGGACTTCACTTGTACCCAAAGCCTTCCTTTGGGGGCACTTTTGGATGGTCCAAAGGGGCTGGCAACGCGTTTTCCTGGGCCCGGTTTTTCAGTCTTCTCCTATGCCAGCTAGGGATATATTTAATGTTGCTCGGAGAAATCGAACCCGGAGGGTCCAGTTGCATGTGGGGCTGCGTAAAGGCTCCCCTGGGGAGTTCACTTGTACCCAAAGCCTTCCTTTGGTGACACTTTTGGATGGGAGAAAGGAGCTTGAAACGCGTTTTCTGGGGCCCGGTTTTTCAGTCTTCTCCCAAGCCGGCTAGTGGTATGTTTAGGGGTGCTCGGAAAAATCGAACCCGGAGGGTCAAGTTGCATGTGGGGCTGCATAAAGGCTCCCCTGGGGAGTTCTCTTGTACCCAAAGCCTTCTTTTGGGGGCACTTTTGAATGGGAGAAAGGGGTACGCAACGCATTTCCTGGGGCCTGATTTTTCACTCGTCGCCGATGACGGCTAGGGATACGTTTAGGTTTGCTCAGGAACAGCGAACCCGGAGGGTCCAGTTGCATGTGGGGCTGCATAAAGGCTCCCCTGGGGAGTTCTGTTGTACCCAAAGCCTTCCTTTGGGGGCACTTTTGGATGGGCGAAAAGGGCTCGCAACGCATTTCCTGGGGCCTGATTTTTCACTCGTCTCCGATGAAGGCTAGGGCTATGTTTAGGTTTGCTCAGGAACAGCGAACCCGGAGGGTGCAGTCGCATGTGGGGCTGCATAAAGGCTCCCCTGGGGAGTTCTCTTGTACCCAAAGCCTTCTTTTGGGGGCACTTTTGGGTGGGCGAAAGGGGTACGCAACGCATTTCCTGGGGCCTGATTTTTCACTCGTCTCCGATGCCGGGTAGGGCTATGTTTAGGGACACTCGGAAACAGCGAACACGGAGGGTCCAGTTACATGTGGGGCTGCGTAAAGGCTCCCCTGGGGAGTTAACTTGTACCCAAAGCCTTCCTTTGGGGGCACTTTTGGATGGTCCAAAGGGGCTCGCAACGCATTTCCTGGGGCCTGATTTTTCACTCGTCTCCGATGACGGCTAGGCCTACGTTTATGTTTGCTCAGGAACAGCGAACCCTGAGGGTCCAGTTGCATGTGGGGCTGCATAAAGGCTTCCCTGGGGAGTTCTCTTGTACCCAAAGCCTTCCTTTGGGGGCACTTTTGGATGGGCAAAAAGGGCTCGCAACGCATTTCCTGGGGCTTGATTTTTCAGTCGTCTTCGATGCCGGCTAGGGATATTTATAAGGATGCTAGAAAAAAGTGAACCCGGAGGGTCCAGTTGCATGTGGGGCTGTATAAAGTCTTCCTTGGGGGGTTCTATTGTACCCAAAGCCTTCCTTTGGGGGCACTTTTGGATGGGCGAAAAGGGCTCGCAACGCATTTCCTGGGGCCTGATTTTTCACGCGTCTCCGATTACGGCTAGGGCTACTTTTAGGTTTGCTCAGGAACAGCGAACCCGGAGGGTCCAGTTGCATGTGGGGCTGCGTAAAGGCTCCCCTGGGGAGTTCTCTTGTACCCAAAGCCTTCCTTTGGGGGCACTTTTGGGTGGGCGAAAAGGGCTTGGAACGCATTTCCTGGGGCCTGATTTTTCAGTCGACTTCGATGCCGGCTAGGGCTATGTATAAGGATGCTCGGAAAAAGCGAACCCGGAGGGTCCAGTCGCATGTGGGGCTGCATAAAGGCTCCCCTGGGGAGTTCACTTGTACCCAAAGCCTTCCTTTGGGGGCACTTTTGGATGGTCCAAAGGGGCTTGCAACGCGTTTTCCTGGGCCCGGTTTTTCAGTCTTCTCCCATGCCGGCTAGGTATATATTTAGTGTTGCTCGGAAAAATCGAACCCGGAGGGTCCAGTTGCATGTGGGGCTGCGTAAAGGCTCCCCTGGGGAGTTCACTTGTACCCAAAGCCTTCCTTTGGGGGCACTTTTGGATGGGCGAAAAGGGCTCGCAACGCATTTCCTGGGGCCTGATTTTTCACTCGTCTCCGATGACGGCTAGGGCTACTTTTAGGTTTGCTCAGGAACAGCGAACCCGGAGCGTCCAGTTGCATGTGGGGCTGCATAAAGGCTCCCCTGGGGAGTTCTCTTGTACCCAATGCCTTCTTTGGGGGCACTTTTGGATGGTCCAAAGGGGCTTGCAACGCGTTTTCCTGGGCCCGGTTTTTCAGTCTTCTCCCATGCCGGCTAGGTATATATTTAGTGTTGCTCGGAAAAATCGAACCCGGAGGGTCCAGTTGCATGTGGGGCTGCGTAAAGGCTCCCCTGGGGAGTTCAGTTTTACCCAAAGCCTTCCTTTTGGGGAAATTTTGAATGGTCCACAGGGGCTCGGAATGCATTTCCTGGGGCCTGATTTTTCACTCTTCTCCGATGCCGGCTAGGGCTACGTTTAGGTTTACTGAGGAACACCGAACCCGGAGGGTCCAGTTGCATGTGGGGCTGCGTAAAGGCTCCCCTGGGGGGTTCTCTTGTACCCAAAGCCTTCTTTTGGGGCACTTTTGGATGGGCGAAAGGGGTACGCAACGCATTTCCTGGGGCCTGATTTTTCACTCGTCTCCGATGACGGCTAGGGCTACGTTTAGGTTTACTCAGGAACAGCGAACCCGGAGGGTCCAGTTGCATGTGGGGCTGCATAAAGGCTCCCCTGGGGAGTTCTCTTGTACCCAAAGCCTTCCTTTGGGGGCACTTTTGGATGGTCCAAACGGGCTTGCAACGCGTTTTCCTGGGCCCGGTTTTTCAGTCTTCTCCTATGCCGGTTAGGTATATATTTAGTGTTGCTCGGAAAAATCGAACCCGGAGGGTCCAGTTGCATGTTTGGCTGCGTAAAGGCTCCCCTGGGGAGTTCACTTGTACCCAAAGCCTTCCTTTGGGGGCACTTTTGGATGGTCCAAAGGGGCTCGCAACCCATTTCCTGGGGCCTGATTTTTCACTCGTCTCCGATGACGGCTAGGGCTACGTTTAGGTTTGCTCAGGAACAGCAAACCTGGAGGGTCCAGTTGCATGTGGGGCTGCGTAAAGGCTCCCCTGGGGAGTTCACTTGTACCCAAAGCCTTCCTTTGGGGGCACTTTTGGATGGGCAAAAAGGGCTCGCAACGCATTTCCGGGGGCCTGATCTTTCACTCGTCTCCGATGACGGCTAGGGCTACTTTTAGTTTTGCTCAGGAACAGCGAACCCGGAGGGTCCAGTTGCATGTGGGGCTGCATAAAGGCTCCCCTGGGGAGTTCACTTGTACCCAAAGCCTTCCTTTGGTGGCACTTTTGGATGGGAGAAAGGGGCTTGCAACGCGTTTTCCTGGGCCCGGTTTTTCAGTCTTCTCCCAAGCCGGCTAGGGGTATGTTTAGGGGTGCTCGGAAAAATCGAACCCGGAGGGTCAAGTTGCATGTGGGGCTGCATAAAGGCTCCCCTGGGGAGTTCTCTTGTACCCAAAGCCTTCTTTTGGGGGCACTTTTGAATGGGAGAAAGGGGTACGCAACGCATTTCCTGGGGCCTGATTTTTCACTCGTCGCCGATGACGCCTAGGGATACGTTTAGGTTTGCTCAGGAACAGCGAACCCGGAGGGTCCAGTTGCATGTGGGGCTGCATAAAGGCTCCCCTGGGGAGTTCTGTTGTACCCAAAGCCTTCCTTTGGGGGCACTTTTGGGTGGGCGAAAAGGGCTCGCAACGCATTTCCTGGGGCCTGATTTTTCACTCGTCTCCGATGAAGGCTAGGGCTATGTTTAGGTTTGCTCAGGAACAGCGAACCCGGAGGGTGCAGTCGCATGTGGGGCTGCATAAAGGCTCCCCTGGGGAGTTCTCTTGTACCCAAAGCCTTCTTTTGGGGGCACTTTTGGGTGGGCGAAAGGGGTACGCAACGCATTTCCTGGGGCCTGATTTTTCACTCGTCTCCGATGCCGGGTAGGGCTATGTTTAGGGACACTCGGAAACAGCGAACACGGAGGGTCCAGTTACATGTGGGGCTGCGTAAAGGCTCCCCTGGGGAGTTAACTTGTACCCAAAGCCTTCCTTTGGGGGCACTTTTGGATGGTCCAAAGGGGCTCGCAACGCATTTCCTGGGGCCTGATTTTTCACTCGTCTCCGATGACGGCTAGGCCTACGTTTATGTTTGCTCAGGAACAGCGAACCCTGAGGGTCCAGTTGCATGTGGGGCTGCATAAAGGCTTCCCTGGGGAGTTCTCTTGTACCCAAAGCCTTCCTTTGGGGGCACTTTTGGATGGGCAAAAAGGGCTCGCAACGCATTTCCTGGGGCTTGATTTTTCAGTCGTCTTCGATGCCTGCTAGGGCTATTTATAAGGATGCTAGAAAAAAGTGAACCCGGAGGGTCCAGTTGCATGTGGGGCTGTATAAAGTCTTCCTTGGGGGGTTCTATTGTACCCAAAGCCTTCCTTTGGGGGCACTTTTGGATGGGCGAAAAGGGCTCGCAACGCATTTCCTGGGGCCTGATTTTTCACGCGTCTCCGATTACGGCTAGGGCTACTTTTAGGTTTGCTCAGGAACAGCGAACCCGGAGGGTCCAGTTGCATGTGGGGCTGCGTAAAGGCTCCCCTGGGGAGTTCTCTTGTACCCAAAGCCTTCCTTTGGGGGCACTTTTGGGTGGGCGAAAAGGGCTTGGAACGCATTTCCTGGGGCCTGATTTTTCAGTCGACTTCGATGCCGGCTAGGGCTATGTATAAGGATGCTCGGAAAAAGCGAACCCGGAGGGTCCAGTCGCATGTGGGGCTGCATAAAGGCTCCCCTGGGGAGTTCACTTGTACCCAAAGCCTTCCTTTGGGGGCACTTTTGGATGGTCCAAAGGGGCTTGCAACGCGTTTTCCTGGGCCCGGTTTTTCAGTCTTCTCCCATGCCGGCTAGGTATATATTTAGTGTTGCTCGGAAAAATCGAACCCGGAGGGTCCAGTTGCATGTGGGGCTGCGTAAAGGCTCCCCTGGGGAGTTCACTTGTACCCAAAGCCTTCCTTTGGGGGCACTTTTGGATGGGCGAAAAGGGCTCGCAACGCATTTCCTGGGGCCTGATTTTTCACTCGTCTCCGATGACGGCTAGGGCTACTTTTAGGTTTGCTCAGGAACAGCGAACCCGGAGCGTCCAGTTGCATGTGGGGCTGCATAAAGGCTCCCCTGGGGAGTTCTCTTGTACCCAATGCCTTCTTTGGGGGCACTTTTGGATGGTCCAAAGGGGCTTGCAACGCGTTTTCCTGGGCCCGGTTTTTCAGTCTTCTCCCATGCCGGCTAGGTATATATTTAGTGTTGCTCGGAATAATCGAACCCGGAGGGTCCAGTTGCATGTGGGGCTGCGTAAAGGCTCCCCTGGGGAGTTCATTTGTACCCAAAGCCTTCCTTTGGGGGCACTTTTGGATGGGCGAAAAGGGCTCGCAACGCATTTCCTGGGGCCTGATTTTTCACTCGTCTCCGATGACGGCTAGGGCTACTTTTAGGTTTGCTCAGGAACAGCGAACCCGGAGCGTCCAGTTGCATGTGGGGCTGCGTAACGGCTCCCCTGGGGAGTTCTCTTGTACCCAAAGCCTTCCTTTCGGGGCACTTTTGGGTGGGCGAAAAGGGCTTGGAACGCATTTCCTGGGGCCTGATTTTTCAGTCGTCTTCGATGCCGGCTAGGGATATGTATAAGGATGCTCGGAAGAATCGAACCCGGAGGGTCCAGTTGCATGTGGGGCTGTATAAAGGCTTCCCTGGGGGGTTCTCTTGTACCCAAAGCCTTCCTTTGGGGGCACTTTTGGATGGGCAAAAAGGCCTTGGAACGCAATTCCTGGGGCCTGATTTTTCAGTCGTCTTCGATGCCTGCTAGGGCTTTGTTTAGGGATGTTCGTAAACAGCGAACCTGGAGGGTCCAGTAGCATGTTGTGCTGCGTAAAGGCTCCCCTGGGGAGTTCACTTGTACCCAAAGCCTTCTTTTGGGGGCACTTTTGGATTGTCCAAAGGGGCTCGCAACGCATTTCCTGGGGCCTGATTTTTCACTCGTCTCCGATGACGGCTAGGGCTACGTTTAGGGATATTCGGAAACAGCGAACCCGGAGGGTCCAGTTGCATGTGGGGCTGCGTAAAGGCTCCCCTGGGGAGTTAACTTGTACCCAAAGCCTTCCTTTGGGGGCACTTTTGGATGGTCCAAAGGGGCTCGCAACGCATTTCCTGGGGCCTGATTTTTCACTCGTCTCCGATGACGGCTAGGCCTACGTTTATGTTTGCTCAGGAACAGCGAACCCTGAGGGTCCAGTTGCATGTGGGGCTGCATAAAGGCTTCCCTGGGGAGTTCTCTTGTACCCAAAGCCTTCCTTTGGGGGCACTTTTGGATGGGCAAAAAGGGCTCGCAACGCATTTCCTGGGGCTTGATTTTTCAGTCGTCTTCGATGCCTGCTAGGGCTATTTATAAGGATGCTAGAAAAAAGTGAACCCGGAGGGTCCAGTTGCATGTGGGGCTGTATAAAGTCTTCCTTGGGGGGTTCTATTGTACCCAAAGCCTTCCTTTGGGGGCACTTTTGGATGGGCGAAAAGGGCTCGCAACGCATTTCCTGGGGCCTGATTTTTCACTCGTCTCCGATGACGGCTAGGGCTACTTTTAGGTTTGCTCAGGAACAGCGAACCCGGAGGGTCCAGTTGCATGTGGGGCTGCATAAAGGCTCCCCTGGGGAGTTCTCTTGTACCCAATGCCTTCTTTGGGGGCACTTTAGGATGGTCCAAAGGGGCTTGCAACGCGTTTTCCTGGGCCCGGTTTTTCAGTCTTCTCCCATGCCGGCTAGGTATATATTTAGTGTTGCTCGGAAAAATCGAACCCGGAGGTTCCAGTTGCATGTGGGGCTGCGTAAAGGCTCCCCTGGGGAGTTCACTTGTACCCAAAGCCTTCCTTTGGGGGCACTTTTGGATGGGCGAAAAGGGCTCGCAACGCATTTCCTGGGGCCTGATTTTTCACTCGTCTCCGATGACGGCTAGGGCTACTTTTAGGTTTGCTCAGGAACAGCCAACCCGGAGCGTCCAGTTGCATGTGGGGCTGCATAAAGGCTCCCCTGGGGAGTTCTCTTGTACCCAAAGCCTTCTTTTGGGGGCACTTTTGAATGGGAGAAAGGGGTACGCAACGCATTTCCTGGGGCCTGATTTTTCACTCGTCTCCGATGACGGCTAGGGATACGTTTAGGTTTGCTCAGGAACAGCGAACCCGGAGGGTCCAGTTGCATGTGGGGCTGCATAAAGGCTCCCCTGGGGAGTTCTGTTGTACCCAAAGCCTTCCTTTGGGGGCACTTTTGGATGGGCGAAAAGGGCTCGCAACGCATTTCCTGGGGCCTGATTTTTCACTCGTCTCCGATGAAGGCTAGGGCTATGTTTAGGTTTGCTCAGGAACAGCGAACCCGGAGGGTCCAGTCGCATGTGGGGCTGCATAAAGGCTCCCCTGGGGAGTTCTCTTGTACCCAAAGCCTTCCTTTGGGGGCACGTTTGGGTGGGCGAAAGGGGTACGCAACGCATTTCCTGGGGCCTGATTTTTCACTCGTCTCCGATGCCGGGTAGGGTTATGTTTAGGGACACTCGGAAACAGCGAACACGGAGGGTCCAGTTACATGTGGGGCTGCGTAAAGGCTCCCCTGGGGAGTTCATTTGTACCCAAAGCCTTCCTTTGGGGGCACTTTTGGATGGGCGAAAAGGGCTCGCAACGCATTTCCTGGGGCCTGATTTTTCACTCGTCTCCGATGACGGCTAGGGCTACTTTTAGGTTTGCTCAGGAACAGCGAACCCGGAGCGTCCAGTTGCATGTGGGGCTGCGTAACGGCTCCCCTGGGGAGTTCTCTTGTACCCAAAGCCTTCCTTTCGGGGCACTTTTGGGTGGGCGAAAAGGGCTTGGAACGCATTTCCTGGGGCCTGATTTTTCAGTCGTCTTCGATGCCGGCTAGGGATATGTATAAGGATGCTCGGAAGAATCGAACCCGGAGGGTCCAGTTGCATGTGGGGCTGTATAAAGGCTTCCCTGGGGGGTTCTCTTGTACCCAAAGCCTTCCTTTGGGGGCACTTTTGGATGGGCAAAAAGGCCTTGGAACGCAATTCCTGGGGCCTGATTTTTCAGTCGTCTTCGATGCCTGCTAGGTCTTTGTTTAGGGATGTTCGTAAACAGCGAACCTGGAGGGTCCAGTAGCATGTTGTGCTGCGTAAAGGCTCCCCTGGGGAGTTCACTTGTACCCAAAGCCTTCTTTTGGGGGCACTTTTGGATTGTCCAAAGGGGCTCGCAACGCATTTCCTGGGGCCTGATTTTTCACTCGTCTCCGATGACGGCTAGGGCTACGTTTAGGGATATTCGGAAACAGCGAACCCGGAGGGTCCATTTGCATGTGGGGCTGCGTAAAGGCTCCCCTGGGGAGTTCTCTTGTACCCAAAGCCTTCCTTTGGGGGCACTTTTGGATGGTCCAAAGGGGCTCGCAACGCATTTCCTGGTGCCTGATTTTTCACTCGTCTCCGATGATGGCTAGGGCTACGTTTATGTTTGCTCAGGAACAGCGAACCCGGAGGGTCCAGTTGCATGTGGGGCTGCGTAAAGGCTCCCCTGGGGAGTTCACTTGTACCCAAAGCCTTCTTTTGGGGGCACTTTTGGATGGGAGAAAGGGGTACGCAACGCATTTCCTGGGGCCTGATTTTTCACTCGTCTCCGATGACGGCTAGGGCTAGGTTTAGGTTTGCTCACGAACAGCGAATCCGGAGGGTCCAGTCGCATGTGGGGCTGCATAAAGGCTCCCCTGGGGAGTTCTGTTGTACCCAAAGCCTTCCTTTGGGGGCACTTTTGGATGGGCGAAAAGTGCTCGCAACGCATTTCCTGGGGCCTGATTTTTCAGTCGACTTCGATGCCGGCTAGGGCTATGTATAAGGATGCTCGGAAAAAGCGAACCCGGAGGGTCCAGTCGCATGTGGGGCTGCATAAAGGCTCCCCTGGGGAGTTCACTTGTACCCAAAGCCTTCCTTTGGGGGCACTTTTGGATGGTCCAAAGGGGCTTGCAACGCGTTTTCCTGGGCCCGGTTTTTCAGTCTTCTCCCATGCCGGCTAGGTATATATTTAGTGTTGCTCGGAAAAATCGAACCCGGAGGGTCCAGTTGCATGTGGGGCTGCCTAAAGGCTCCCCTGGGGAGTTCACTTGTACCCAAAGCCTTCCTTTGGGGGCACTTTTGGATGGGCAAAAAGGGCTCGCAACGCATTTCCTGGGGCCTGATTTTTCACTCGTCTCCGATGACGGCTAGGGCTACTTTTAGGTTTGCTCAGGAACAGCGAACCCGGAGCGTCCAGTTGCATGTGGGGCTGCATAAAGGCTCCCCTGGGGAGTTCTCTTGTACCCAAAGCCTTCTTTTGGGGGCACTTTTGAATGGGAGAAAGGGGTACGCAACGCATTTCCTGGGGCCTGATTTTTCACTCGTCGCCGATGACGGCTAGGGCTACGTTTAGGTTTGCTCAGGAACAGCGAACCCGGAGGGTCCAGTTGCATGTGGGGCTGCATAAAGGCTCCCCTGGGGAGTTCTGTTGTACCCAAAGCCTTCCTTTGGGGGCACTTTTGGATGGGCGAAAAGGGGTCGCAACGCATTTCCTGGGGCCTGATTTTTCACTCGTCTCCGATGAAGGCTAGGGCTATGTTTAGGTTTGCTCAGGAACAGCGAACCCGGAGGGTCCAGTCGCATGTGGGGCTGCATAAAGGCTCCCCTGGGGAGTTCTCTTGTACCCAAAGCCTTCCTTTGGGGGCACTTTTGGATGGGCGAAAGGGGTACGCAACGCATTTCCTGGGGCCTGATTTTTCACTCGTCTCCGATGCCGGGTAGGGCTATGTTTAGGGACACTCGGAAACAGCGAACACGGAGGGTCCAGTTACATGTGGGGCTGCGTAAAGGCTCCCCTGGGGAGTTAACTTGTACCCAAAGCCTTCCTTTGGGGGCACTTTTGGATGGGCGAAAAGGGCTCGCAACGCATTTCCTGGGGCCTGATTTTTCACTCGTCTCCGATGACGGCTAGGCCTACGTTTATGTTTGCTCAGGAACAGCGAACCCTGAGGGTCCAGTTGCATGTGGGGCTGCATAAAGGCTTCCCTGGGGAGTTCTCTTGTACCCAAAGCCTTCCTTTGGGGGCACTTTTGGATGGGCAAAAAGGGCTCGCAACGCATTTCCTGGGGCTTGATTTTTCAGTCGTCTTCGATGCCGGCTAGGGCTATTTATAAGGATGCTAGAAAAAAGTGAACCCGGAGGGTCCAGTTGCATGTGGGGCTGTATAAAGTCTTCCTTGGGGGGTTCTATTGTACCCAAAGCCTTCCTTTGAGGGCACTTTTGGATGGGCGAAAAGGGCTCGCAACGCATTTCCTGGGGCCTGATTTTTCACGCGTCTCCGATTACGGCTAGGGCTACTTTTAGGTTTGCTCAGGAACAGCGAACCCGGAGGGTCCAGTTGCATGTGGGGCTGCGTAAAGGCTCCCCTGGGGAGTTCTCTTGTACCCAAAGCCTTCCTTTGGGGGCACTTTTGGGTGGGCGAAAAGGGCTTGGAACGCATTTCCTGGGGCCTGATTTTTCAGTCGACTTCGATGCCGGCTAGGGCTATGTATAAGGATGCTCGGAAAAAGCGAACCCGGAGGGTCCAGTCGCATGTGGGGCTGCATAAAGGCTCCCCTGGGGAGTTCACTTGTACCCAAAGCCTTCCTTTGGGGGCACTTTTGGATGGTCCAAAGGGGCTTGCAACGCGTTTTCCTGGGCCCGGTTTTTCAGTCTTCTCCCATGCCGGCTAGGTATATATTTAGTGTTGCTCGGAAAAATCGAACCCGGAGGGTCAAGTTGCATGTGGGGCTGCGTAAAGGCTCCCCTGGGGAGTTCACTTGTACCCAAAGCCTTCCTTTGGGGGCACTTTTGGATGGGCAAAAAGGGCTCGCAACGCATTTCCTGGGGCCTGATTTTTCACTCGTCTCCGATGACGGCTAGGGCTACGTTTAGGTTTGCTCACGAACAGCGAATCCGGAGGGTCCAGTCGCATGTGGGGCTGCATAAAGGCTCCCCTGGGGAGTTCTCTTGTACCCAAAGCCTTCCTTTGGGGGCACTTTTGGATGGGCGAAAAGTGCTCGCAACGCATTTCCTGGGGCCTGATTTTTCAGTCGACTTCGATGCCGGCTAGGGCTATGTATAAGGATGCTCGGAAAAAGCGAACCCGGAGGGTCCAGTCGCATGTGGGGCTGCATAAAGGCTCCCCTGGGGAGTTCTGTTGTACCCAAAGCCTTCCTTTGGGGGCACTTTTGGATGGTCCAAAGGGGCTTGCAACGCGTTTTCCTGGGCCCGGTTTTTCAGTCTTCTCCCATGCCGGCTAGGTATATATTTAGTGTTGCTCGGAAAAATCGAACCCGGAGGGTCCAGATGCATGTGGGGCTGCGTAAAGGCTCCCCTGGGGAGTTCACTTGTACCCAAAGCATTCCTTTGGGGGCACTTTTGGATGGGCGAAAAGGGCTCGCAACGCATTTCCTGGGGCCTGATTTTTCACTCGTCTCCGATGACGGCTAGGGCTACTTTTAGGTTTGCTCAGGAACAGCGAACCCGGAGGGTCCAGTTGCATGTGGGGCTGCGTAAAGGCTCCCCTGGGGAGTTCTCTTGTACCCAAAGCCTTCTTTTGGGGGCACTTTTGAATGGGAGAAAGGGGTACGCAACGCATTTCCTGGGGCCTGATTTTTCACTCGTCTCCGATGACGGCTAGGGATACGTTTAGGTTTGCTCAGGAACAGCGAACCCGGAGGGTCCAGTTGCATGTGGGGCTGCATAAAGGCTCCCCTGGGGAGTTCTGTTGTACCCAAAGCCTTCCTTTGGGGGCACTTTTGGATGGGCGAAAAGGGCTCGCAACGCATTTCCTGGGGCCTGATTTTTCACTCGTCTCCGATGAAGGCTAGGGCTATGTTTAGGTTTGCTCAGGAACAGCGAACCCGGAGGGTCCAGTCGCATGTGGGGCTGCATAAAGGCTCCCCTGGGGAGTTCTCTTGTACCCAAAGCCTTCCTTTGGGGGCACTTTTGGGTGGGCGAAAAGGGCTTGGAACGCATTTCCTTGGGCCTGATTTTTCACTCGTCTCCAATGACGGCTAGGGCTACGTTTATGTTTGCTCAGGAACAGCGAACCCGGAGGGTCCAGTTGCATGTGGGGCTGCGTAAAGGCTCCCCTGGGGAGTTCTCTTGTACCCAAAGCCTTCCTTTGGGGGCACTTTTGGATGGGAGAAAGGGGTACGCAACGCATTTCCTTGGGCCTGATTTTTCACTCGTCTCTGATGCCGGGTAGGGCTATGTTTAGGGACACTCGGAAACAGCGAACACGGAGGGTCCAGTTGCATGTGGGGCTGCGTAAAGGCTCCCCTGGGGAGTTAACTTGTACCCAAAGCCTTCCTTTGGGGGCACTTTTGGATGGTCCAAAGGGGCTCGCAACGCATTTCCTGGGGCCTGATTTTTCACTCGTCTCCGATGCCGGGTAGGGCTATGTTTAGGGACACTCGGAAACAGCGAACACGGAGGGTCCAGTTGCATGTGGGGCTGCATAAAGGCTTCCCTGGGGAGTTCTCTTGTACCCAAAGCCTTCCTTTGGGGGCACTTTTGGATGGGCAAAAAGGGCTCGCAACGCATTTCCTGGGCCTTGATTTTTCAGTCGTCTTCGATGCCGGCTAGGGCTATGTATAAGGATGCTAGAAAAAAGTGAACCCGGAGGGTCCAGTTGCATGTGGGGCTGTATAAAGTCTTCCTTGGGGGGTTCTATTGTACCCAAAGCCTTCCTTTGGGGGCACTTTTGGATGGGCGAAAAGGGCTCGCAACGCATTTCCTGAGGCCTGATTTTTCACGCGTCTCCGATTACGGCTAGGGCTACTTTTAGGTTTGCTCAGGAACAGCGAACCCGGAGGGTCCAGTTGCATGTGGGGCTGCGTAAAGGCTCCCCTGGGGAGTTCTCTTGTACCCAAAGCCTTCCTTTGGGGGCACTTTTGGGTGGGCGAAAAGGGCTTGGAACGCATTTCCTGGGGCCTGATTTTTCAGTCGACTTCGATGCCGGCTAGGGCTATGTATAAGGATGCTCGGAAAAAGCGAACCCGGAGGGTCCAGTCGCATGTGGGGCTGCATAAAGGCTCCCCTGGGGAGTTCTCTTGTACCCAAAGCCTTCCTTTGGGGGCACTTTTGGATGGTCCAAAGGGGCTTGCAACGCGTTTTCCTGGGCCCGGTTTTTCAGTCTTCTCCCATGCCGGCTAGGTATATATTTAGTGTTGGTCGGAAAAATCGAACCCGGAAGGTCAAGTTGCATGTGGGGCTGCGTAAAGGCTCCCCTGGGGAGTTCACTTGTACCCAAAGCCTTCCTTTGGGGGCACTTTTGGATGGGCAAAAAGGGCTCGCAACGCATTTCCTGGGGCCTGATTTTTCACTCGTCTCCGATGACGGCTAGGGATACTTTTAGGTTTGCTCAGGAACAGCGAACCCGGAGCGTCCAGTTGCATGTGGGGCTGCATAAAGGCTCCCCTGGGGAGTTCTCTTGTACCCAATGCCTTCTTTGGGGGCACTTTTGGATGGTCCAAAGGGGCTTGCAACGCGTTTTCCTGGGCCCGGTTTTTCAGTCTTCTCCCATGCCGGCTAGGTATATATTTAGTGTTGCTCGGAAAAATCGAACCCGGAGGGTCCAGTTGCATGTGGGGCTGCGTAACGGCTCCCCTGGGGAGTTCTCTTGTACCCAAAGCCTTCCTTTCGGGGCACTTTTGGGTGGGCGAAAAGGGCTCGCAACGCATTTCCTGGGGCCTGATTTTTCAGTCGTCTTCGATGCCGGCTAGGGATATGTATAAGGATGCTCGGAAAAAGCGAACCCGGAGGATCCAGTTGCATGTGGGGCTGTATAAAGGCTTCCCTGGGGGGGTCTCTTGTACCCAAAGCCTTCCTTTGGGGGCACTTTTGGATGGGCAAAAAGGCCTTGGAACGCAATTCCTGGGGCCTGATTTTTCAGTCGTCTTCGATGCCTGCTAGGGCTTTGTTTAGGGATGTTCGTAAACAGCGAACCTGGAGGGTCCAGTAGCATGTGGGGCTGCGTAAAGGCTCCACTGGGGAGTTCACTTGTACCCAAAGCCTTCTTTTGGGGGCACTTTTGGATTGTCCAAAGGGGCTCGCAACGCATTTCCTGGTGCCTGATTTTTCACTCGTCTCCGATGATGGCTAGGGCTACGTTTAGGTTTGCTCAGGAACAGCCAACCCGGAGGGTCCAGTTGCATGTGGGGCTGCGTAAAGGCTCCCCTGGGGAGTTCACTTGTACCCAAAGCCTTCTTTTGGGGGCACTTTTGGATGGGAGAAAGGGGTACGCAACGCATTTCCTGGGGCCTGATTTTTCACTCGTCTCCTATGACGGCTAGGGCTACGTTTAGGTTTGCTCACGAACAGCGAATCCGGAGGGTCCAGTCGCATGTGGGGCTGCATAAAGGCTCCCCTGGGGAGTTCTGTTGTACCCAAAGCCTTCCTTTGGGGGCACTTTTGGATGGGCGAAAAGTGCTCGCAACGCATTTCCTGGGGCCTGATTTTTCAGTCGACTTCGATGTCGGCTAGGGCTATGTATAAGGATGCTCGGAAAAAGCGAACCCGGAGGGTCCAGTCGCATGTGGGGCTGCATAAAGGCTCCCCTGGGGAGTTCACTTGTACCCAAAGCCTTCCTTTGGGGGCACTTTTGGATGGGCGAAAAGGGCTCGCAACGCATTTCCTGGGGCTTGATTTTTCAGTCGTCTTCGATGCCGGCTAGGGCTATGTATAAGGATGCTAGAAAAAAGTGAACCCGGATGGTCCAGTTGCATGTGGGGCTGAATAAAGTCTTCCTTGGGGGGTTCTCTTGTACCCAAAGCCTTCCTTTGGGGGCACTTTTGGAAGGGCGAAAAGGGCTCGCAACGCATTTCCTGGGGCCTGATTTTTCACTCGTCTCCGATTACGGCTAGGGCTACTTTTAGGTTTGCTCAGGAACAGCGAACCCGGAGCATCCAGTTGCATGTGGGGCTGCGTAAAGGCTCCCCTGGGGAGTTCACTTGTACCCAAAGCCTTCCTTTGGGGGCACTTTTGCATGGTCCAAACGGGCTCGCAACGCATTTCCTTGAGCCTGATTTTTCACTCGTCTCCGATGATGGCTAGGGCTATGTTTAGGTTTGCTCAGGAACAGCGAACCCGGAGGGTCCAGTCGCATGTGGGGCTGCGTAAAGGCTCCCCTGGGGAGTTCTCTTGTACCCAAAGCCTTCCTTTGGGGGCACTTTTGGGTGGGCTAAAAGGGCTCGCAACGCATTTCCTGGGGCCTGATTTTTCAGTCGTCTTCGATGCCGGCTAGGGCTACGTTTAGGTTTACTCAGGAAAAAGCGAACCCAAAGGGTCCAGTTGCATGTGGGGCTGCGTAAAGGCTCCCCTGGGGAGTTCAATTGTACCCAAAGCCTTCTTTTGGGGGCACTTTTGAATGGGAGAAAGGGGTACGCAACGCATTTCCTGGGGCCTGATTTTTCACTCGTCTCCGATGATGGCTAGGGCTACGTTTAGGTTTGCTCAGGAACAGCGAACCCGGAGGGTCCAGTCGCATGTCGGGCTGCATAAAGGCTCCCCTGGGGAGTTCTCTTGTACCCAAAGCCTTCCTTTGGGGGCACTTTTGGGTGGTTGAAAAGGGCTTGGAACGCATTTCCTTGGGCCTGATTTTTCACTCGTCTCCAATGACGGCTAGGGCTACGTTTAGGTTTGCTCAGGAACAGCGAACCCGGAGGGTCCAGTTGCATGTGGGGCTGCGTAAAGGCTCCCCTGGGGAGTTCTCTTGTACCCAAAGCCTTCTTTTGGGGGCACTTTTGGATGGGAGAAAGGGGTACGCAACGCATTTCCTTGGGCCTGATTTTTCACTCGTCTCCGATGCCGGGTAGGGCTATGTTTAGGGACACTAAGAAACAGCGAATACGGAGGGTCCAGTTACATGTGGGGCTGCGTAAAGGCTCCCCTGGGGAGTTAACTTGTACCCAAAGCCTTCCTTTGGGGGCACTTTTGGATGGTCCAAAGGGACTTGGAACGCATTTCCTGGGGCCTGATTTTTCACTCGTCTCCGATGACGGCTAGGGCTACGTTTAGGTTTGCTCAGGAACAGCGAACCCTGAGGGTCCAGTTGCATGTGGGGCTCCATAAAGGCTTCCCTGGGGAGTTCTCTTGTACCCAAAGCCTTCCTTTGGGGGCACTTTTGGATGGGCAAAAAGGGCTCGCAACGCATTTCCTGGGGCTTGATTTTTCAGTCGTCTTCGATGCCGGCTAGGGCTATGTATAAGGATGCTAGAAAAAAGTGAACCCGGATGGTCCAGTTGCATGTGGGGCTGCGTAAACGCTCCCCTGGGGAGTTCACTTGTACCCAAAGCCTTCCTTTGGGGGCACTTTTGCATGGTCCAAACGGGCTCGCAACGCATTTCCTTGAGCCTGATTTTTCACTCGTCTCCGATGATGCTAGGGCTATGTTTAGGTTTGCTCAGGAACAGCGAACCCGGAGGGTCCAGTCGCATGTGGGGCTGCATAAAGGCTCCCCTGGGGAGTTCTCTTGTACCCAAAGCCTTCCTTTGGGGGCACTTTTGGGTGGGCTAAAAGGGCTCGCAACAAATTTCCTGGGGCCTGATTTTTCAGTCGTCTTCGATGCCGGCTAGGGCTACGTTTAGGTTTACTCAGGAACAGCGAACCCGAAGGGTCCAGTTGCATGTGGGGCTGCGTAAAGGCTCCCCTGGGGAGTTCAATTGTACCCAAAGCCTTCTTTTGGGGGCACTTTTGGATGGTCCAAAGGGGCTCGCAACGCATTTCGTGGGGCCTGATTTTTCACTCGTCTCCGATGACGGCTAGGGCTACGTTTAGGTTTGCTCAGGAACAGCGAACCCGGAGGGTCCAGTCGCATGTGGGGCTGCATAAAGGCTCCCCTGGGGAGTTCTCTTGTACCCAAAGCCTTCCTTTGGGGGCACTTTTGGGTGGTTGAAAAGGGCTTGGAACGCATTTCCTTGGGCCTGATTTTTCACTCGTCTCCAATGACGGCTAGGGCTACGTTTAGGTTTGCTCAGGAACAGCGAACCCGGAGGGTCCAGTTGCATGTGGGGCTGCGTAAAGGCTCCCCTGGGGAGTTCTCTTGTACCCAAAGCCTTCCTTTGGGGGCACTTTTGGATGGGAGAAAGGGGTACGCAACGCATTTCCTTGGGCCTGATTTTTCACTCGTCTCCGATGCCGGGTAGGGCTATGTTTAGGGACACTAAGAAACAGCGAATACGGAGGGTCCAGTTACATGTGGGGCTGCGTAAAGGCTCCCCTGGGGAGTTAACTTGTACCCAAAGCCTTCCTTTGGGGGCACTTTTGGATGGTCCAAAGGGACTTGGAACGCATTTCCTGGGGCCTGATTTTTCACTCGTCTCCGATGACGGCTAGGGCTACGTTTAGGTTTGCTCAGGAACAGCGAACCCTGAGGGTCCAGTTGCATGTGGGGCTCCATAAAGGCTTCCCTGGGGAGTTCTCTTGTACCCAAAGCCTTCCTTTTGGGGCACTTTTGGATGGGCAAAAAGGGCTCGCAACGCATTTCCTGGGGCTTGATTATTCAGTCGTCTTCGATGCCGGCTAGGGCTATGTATAAGGATGCTAGAAAAAAGTGAACCCGGATGGTCCAGTTGCATGTGGGGCTGCGTAAAGGCTCCCCTGGGGAGTTCACTTGTACCCAAAGCCTTCCTTTGGGGGCACTTTTGCATGGTCCAAAGGGGCTCGCAACGCATTTCCTTGAGCCTGATTTTTCACTCGTCTCCGATGATGGCTAGGGCTATGTTTAGGTTTGCTCAGGAACAGCGAACCCGGAGGGTCCAGTCGCATGTGGGGCTGCATAAAGGCTCCCCTGGGGAGTTCTCTTGTACCCAAAGCCTTCCTTTGGGGGCACTTTTGGATGGGCAAAAAGGCCTTGGAACGCAATTCCTGGGGCCTGATTTTTCAGTCGTCTTCGATGCCTGCTAGGGCTTTGTTTAGGGATGTTCGTAAACAGCGAAACTGCAGGGTCCAGTAGCATGTGGGGCTGCGTAAAGGCTCCCCTGGGGGTTCACTTGTACCCAAAGCCTTCTTTTGGGGGCACTTTTGGATTGTCCAAAGGGGCTCGCAACGCATTTCCTGGGGCCTGATTTTTCACTCGTCTCCGATGACTGCTAGGGCTACGTTTAGGGATACTCGGAAACAGCGAACCCGGAGGGTCCAGTTGCATGTGGGGCTGCGTAAAGGCTCCCCTGGGGAGTTCTGTTGTACCCAAAGACTTCTTTTGGGGGCACTTTTGGATGGTCCAAAGGGGCTCGCAACGCATTTCGTGGGGCCTGATTTTTCAGTCGTCTTCGATGCCAGCTAGGGCTACGTTTAGGTTTGCTCAGGAACAGCGAACCCGAACGGTCCAGTTGCATGTGGGGCTGCGTAAAGGCTCCCCTGGGGAGTTCAATTGTACCCAAAGCCTTCTTTTGGGTGCACTTTTGGGTGGTCCAAAGGGGCTCGCAACGCATTTCCTGGGGCCTGATTTTTCACTCGTCTCCGATGATGGCTAGGGTTATGTTTAGGTTTGCTCAGGAACAGCGAACCCGGAGGGTCCAGTCGCATGTGGGGCTGCATAAAGGCTCCCCTGGGGAGTTCTCTTGTACCCAAAGCCTTCCTTTGGGGGCACTTTTGGGTGGGCGAAAAGGGCTTGGAACGCATTTCCTGGGGCCTGATTTTTCACTCGTATCCTATGACGGCTAGGGCTATGTTTAGGTTTGCTCAGGAACAGCGAACCCGGAGGGTCCAGTTGCATGTGGGGCTGCGTAAAGGCTCCCCTGGGGAGTTCACTTGTACCCAAAGCCTTCCTTTGGGGGCACTTTTGGATGGGCGAAAAGGGCTCGCAACGCATTTCCTGGGGCCTGATTTTTCACTCGTCTCCAATGACGGCTAGGGCTACTTTTAGGTTTGCTCAGGAACAGCGAACCCGGAGCGTCCAGTTGCATGTGGGGCTGCATAAAGGCTCCCCTGGGGAGTTCTCTTGTACCCAATGCCTTCTTTGGGGGCACTTTTGGATGGGCGAAAAGGGCTCGCAACGCATTTCCTGGGGCCTGATTTTTCACTCGTCTCCGATGACGGCTAGGGCTACTTTTAGGTTTGCTCAGGAACAGCCAACCCGGAGCGTCAAGTTGCATGTGGGGCTGCATAAAGGCTCCCCTGGGGAGTTCTCTTGTACCCAATGCCTTCTTTGGGGGCACTTTTGGATGGTCCAAAGGGGCTTGCAACGCGTTTTCCTGGGCCCGGTTTTTCAGTCTTCTCCCATGCCGGCTAGGTATATATTTAGTGTTGCTCGGAAAAATCGAACCCGGAGGGTCCAGTTGCATGTGGGGCTGCGTAAAGGCTCCCCTGGGGAGTTCACTTGTACCCAAAGCCTTCCTTTGGGGGCACTTTTGGATGGGCAAAAAGGGCTCGCAACGCATTTCCTGGGGCTTGATTTTTCAGTCGTCTTCGATGCCGGCTAGGGCTATGTATAAGGATGCTAGAAAAAAGTGAACCCGGAGGGTCCAGTTGCATGTGGGGCTGTATAAAGTCTTCCTTGGGGGGTTCTCTTGTACCCAAAGCCTTCCTTTGGGGGCACTTTTGGATGGGCGAAAAGGGCTCGCAACGCATTTCATGGGGCCTGATTTTTCACTCGTCTCCGATGACGGCTAGGGCTACTTTTAGGTTTGCTCAGGAACAGCGAACCCGGAGCATCCAGTTGCATGTGGGGCTGCGTAAAGGCTCCCCTGGGGAGTTCACTTGTACCCAAAGCCTTCCTTTGGGGGCACTTTTGCATGGTCCAAAGGGGCTTGCAACGCATTTCCTGGGGCCTGATTTTTCACTCGTCTCCGATGATGGCTAGAGCTATGTTTAGGTTTGCTCAGGAACAGCGAACCCGGAGGGTCCAGTCGCATGTGGGGCTGCATAAAGGCTCCCCTGGGGAGTTCTCTTGTACCCAAAGCCTTCCTTTGGGGGCACTTTTGGGTGGGCTAAAAGGGCTTGGAACGCATTTCCTGGGGCCTGATTTTTCAGTCGACTTCGATGCCGGCTAGGGCTATGTATAAGGATGCTCGGAAAAAGCGAACCCGGAGGGTCCAGTCGCATGTGGGGCTGCATAAAGGCTCCCCTGGGGAGTTCAATTGTACCCAATGCCTTCTTTGGGGGCACTTTTGGATGGGCGAAAAGGGCTCGCAACTCATTTCCTGGGGCCTGATTTTTCACTCGTCTCCGATGACGGCTAGGGCTACTTTTAGGTTTGCTCAGGAACAGCCAACCCGGAGCGTCAAGTTGCATGTGGGGCTGCATAAAGGCTCCCCTGGGGAGTTCTCTTGTACCCAATGCCTTCTTTGGGGGCACTTTTGGATGGTCCAAAGGGGCTTGCAACGCGTTTTCCTGGGCCCGGTTTTTCAGTCTTCTCCCATGCCGGCTAGGTATATATTTAGTGTTGCTCGGAAAAATCGAACCCGGAGGGTCCAGTTGCATGTGGGGCTGCGTAAAGGCTCCCCTGGGGAGTTCACTTGTACCCAAAGCCTTCCTTTGGGGGCACTTTTGGATGGGCAAAAAGGGCTCGCAACGCATTTCCTGGGGCTTGATTTTTCAGTCGTCTTCGATGCCGGCTAGGGCTATGTATAAGGATGCTAGAAAAAAGTGAACCCGGAGGGTCCAGTTGCATGTGGGGCTGTATAAAGTCTTCCTTGGGGGGTTCTCTTGTACCCAAAGCCTTCCTTTGGGGGCACTTTTGGATGGGCGAAAAGGGCTCGCAACGCATTTCCTGGGGCCTGATTTTTCACTCGTCTCCGATGACGGCTAGGGCTACTTTTAGGTTTGCTCAGGAACAGCGAACCCGGAGCATCCAGTTGCATGTGGGGCTGCGTAAAGGCTCCCCTGGGGAGTTCACTTGTACCCAAAGCCTTCCTTTGGGGGCACTTTTGCATGGTCCAAAGGGGCTTGCAACGCATTTCCTGGGGCCTGATTTTTCACTCGTCTCCGATGATGGCTAGGGCTATGTTTAGGTTTGCTCAGGAACAGCGAACCCGGAGGGTCCAGTCGCATGTGGGGCTGCATAAAGGCTCCCCTGGGGAGTTCTCTTGTACCCAAAGCCTTCCTTTGGGGGCACTTTTGGGTGGGCTAAAAGGGCTCGCAACGCATTTCCTGGGGCCTGATTTTTCAGTCGTCTTCGATGCCGGCTAGGGCTACGTTTAGGTTTACTCAGGAACAGCGAACCCGGAGGGTCCAGTTGCATGTGGGGCTGCATAAAGGCTCCCCTGGGGAGTTCTGTTGTACCCAAAGCCTTCCTTTGGGGGCACTTTTGGATGGGCGAAAAGGGCTCGCAACGCATTTCCTGGGGCCTGATTTTTCACTCGTCTCCGATGAAGGCTAGGGCTATGTTTAGGTTTGCTCAGGAACAGCGAACCCGGAGGGTCCAGTCGCATGTGGGGCTGCATAAAGGCTCCCCTGGGGAGTTCTCTTGTACCCAAAGCCTTCCTTTGGGGGCACTTTTGGGTGGGCGAAAAGGGCTTGGAACGCATTTCCTTGGGCCTGATTTTTCACTCGTCTCCAATGACGGCTAGGGCTACGTTTATGTTTGCTCAGGAACAGCGAACCCGGAGGGTCCAGTTGCATGTGGGGCTGCGTAAAGGCTCCCCTGGGGAGTTCTCTTGTACCCAAAGCCTTCCTTTGGGGGCACTTTTGGATGGGAGAAAGGGGTACGCAACGCATTTCCTTGGGCCTGATTTTTCACTCGTCTCTGATGCCGGGTAGGGCTATGTTTAGGGACACTCGGAAACAGCGAACACGGAGGGTCCAGTTGCATGTGGGGCTGCGTAAAGGCTCCCCTGGGGAGTTAACTTGTACCCAAAGCCTTCCTTTGGGGGCACTTTTGGATGGTCCAAAGGGGCTCGCAACGCATTTCCTGGGGCCTGATTTTTCACTCGTCTCCGATGCCGGGTAGGGCTATGTTTAGGGACACTCGGAAACAGCGAACACGGAGGGTCCAGTTGCATGTGGGGCTGCATAAAGGCTTCCCTGGGGAGTTCTCTTGTACCCAAAGCCTTCCTTTGGGGGCACTTTTGGATGGGCAAAAAGGGCTCGCAACGCATTTCCTGGGCCTTGATTTTTCAGTCGTCTTCGATGCCGGCTAGGGCTATGTATAAGGATGCTAGAAAAAAGTGAACCCGGAGGGTCCAGTTGCATGTGGGGCTGTATAAAGTCTTCCTTGGGGGGTTCTATTGTACCCAAAGCCTTCCTTTGGGGGCACTTTTGGATGGGCGAAAAGGGCTCGCAACGCATTTCCTGAGGCCTGATTTTTCACGCGTCTCCGATTACGGCTAGGGCTACTTTTAGGTTTGCTCAGGAACAGCGAACCCGGAGGGTCCAGTTGCATGTGGGGCTGCGTAAAGGCTCCCCTGGGGAGTTCTCTTGTACCCAAAGCCTTCCTTTGGGGGCACTTTTGGGTGGGCGAAAAGGGCTTGGAACGCATTTCCTGGGGCCTGATTTTTCAGTCGACTTCGATGCCGGCTAGGGCTATGTATAAGGATGCTCGGAAAAAGCGAACCCGGAGGGTCCAGTCGCATGTGGGGCTGCATAAAGGCTCCCCTGGGGAGTTCTCTTGTACCCAAAGCCTTCCTTTGGGGGCACTTTTGGATGGTCCAAAGGGGCTTGCAACGCGTTTTCCTGGGCCCGGTTTTTCAGTCTTCTCCCATGCCGGCTAGGTATATATTTAGTGTTGGTCGGAAAAATCGAACCCGGAAGGTCAAGTTGCATGTGGGGCTGCGTAAAGGCTCCCCTGGGGAGTTCACTTGTACCCAAAGCCTTCCTTTGGGGGCACTTTTGGATGGGCAAAAAGGGCTCGCAACGCATTTCCTGGGGCCTGATTTTTCACTCGTCTCCGATGACGGCTAGGGATACTTTTAGGTTTGCTCAGGAACAGCGAACCCGGAGCGTCCAGTTGCATGTGGGGCTGCATAAAGGCTCCCCTGGGGAGTTCTCTTGTACCCAATGCCTTCTTTGGGGGCACTTTTGGATGGTCCAAAGGGGCTTGCAACGCGTTTTCCTGGGCCCGGTTTTTCAGTCTTCTCCCATGCCGGCTAGGTATATATTTAGTGTTGCTCGGAAAAATCGAACCCGGAGGGTCCAGTTGCATGTGGGGCTGCGTAACGGCTCCCCTGGGGAGTTCTCTTGTACCCAAAGCCTTCCTTTCGGGGCACTTTTGGGTGGGCGAAAAGGGCTCGCAACGCATTTCCTGGGGCCTGATTTTTCAGTCGTCTTCGATGCCGGCTAGGGATATGTATAAGGATGCTCGGAAAAAGCGAACCCGGAGGATCCAGTTGCATGTGGGGCTGTATAAAGGCTTCCCTGGGGGGGTCTCTTGTACCCAAAGCCTTCCTTTGGGGGCACTTTTGGATGGGCAAAAAGGCCTTGGAACGCAATTCCTGGGGCCTGATTTTTCAGTCGTCTTCGATGCCTGCTAGGGCTTTGTTTAGGGATGTTCGTAAACAGCGAACCTGGAGGGTCCAGTAGCATGTGGGGCTGCGTAAAGGCTCCACTGGGGAGTTCACTTGTACCCAAAGCCTTCTTTTGGGGGCACTTTTGGATTGTCCAAAGGGGCTCGCAACGCATTTCCTGGTGCCTGATTTTTCACTCGTCTCCGATGATGGCTAGGGCTACGTTTAGGTTTGCTCAGGAACAGCCAACCCGGAGGGTCCAGTTGCATGTGGGGCTGCGTAAAGGCTCCCCTGGGGAGTTCACTTGTACCCAAAGCCTTCTTTTGGGGGCACTTTTGGATGGGAGAAAGGGGTACGCAACGCATTTCCTGGGGCCTGATTTTTCACTCGTCTCCTATGACGGCTAGGGCTACGTTTAGGTTTGCTCACGAACAGCGAATCCGGAGGGTCCAGTCGCATGTGGGGCTGCATAAAGGCTCCCCTGGGGAGTTCTGTTGTACCCAAAGCCTTCCTTTGGGGGCACTTTTGGATGGGCGAAAAGTGCTCGCAACGCATTTCCTGGGGCCTGATTTTTCAGTCGACTTCGATGTCGGCTAGGGCTATGTATAAGGATGCTCGGAAAAAGCGAACCCGGAGGGTCCAGTCGCATGTGGGGCTGCATAAAGGCTCCCCTGGGGAGTTCACTTGTACCCAAAGCCTTCCTTTGGGGGCACTTTTGGATGGGCGAAAAGGGCTCGCAACGCATTTCCTGGGGCTTGATTTTTCAGTCGTCTTCGATGCCGGCTAGGGCTATGTATAAGGATGCTAGAAAAAAGTGAACCCGGATGGTCCAGTTGCATGTGGGGCTGAATAAAGTCTTCCTTGGGGGGTTCTCTTGTACCCAAAGCCTTCCTTTGGGGGCACTTTTGGAAGGGCGAAAAGGGCTCGCAACGCATTTCCTGGGGCCTGATTTTTCACTCGTCTCCGATTACGGCTAGGGCTACTTTTAGGTTTGCTCAGGAACAGCGAACCCGGAGCATCCAGTTGCATGTGGGGCTGCGTAAAGGCTCCCCTGGGGAGTTCACTTGTACCCAAAGCCTTCCTTTGGGGGCACTTTTGCATGGTCCAAACGGGCTCGCAACGCATTTCCTTGAGCCTGATTTTTCACTCGTCTCCGATGATGGCTAGGGCTATGTTTAGGTTTGCTCAGGAACAGCGAACCCGGAGGGTCCAGTCGCATGTGGGGCTGCATAAAGGCTCCCCTGGGGAGTTCTCTTGTACCCAAAGCCTTCCTTTGGGGGCACTTTTGGGTGGGCTAAAAGGGCTCGCAACGCATTTCCTGGGGCCTGATTTTTCAGTCGTCTTCGATGCCGGCTAGGGCTACGTTTAGGTTTACTCAGGAAAAAGCGAACCCAAAGGGTCCAGTTGCATGTGGGGCTGCGTAAAGGCTCCCCTGGGGAGTTCAATTGTACCCAAAGCCTTCTTTTGGGGGCACTTTTGAATGGGAGAAAGGGGTACGCAACGCATTTCCTGGGGCCTGATTTTTCACTCGTCTCCGATGATGGCTAGGGCTACGTTTAGGTTTGCTCAGGAACAGCGAACCCGGAGGGTCCAGTCGCATGTCGGGCTGCATAAAGGCTCCCCTGGGGAGTTCTCTTGTACCCAAAGCCTTCCTTTGGGGGCACTTTTGGGTGGTTGAAAAGGGCTTGGAACGCATTTCCTTGGGCCTGATTTTTCACTCGTCTCCAATGACGGCTAGGGCTACGTTTAGGTTTGCTCAGGAACAGCGAACCCGGAGGGTCCAGTTGCATGTGGGGCTGCGTAAAGGCTCCCCTGGGGAGTTCTCTTGTACCCAAAGCCTTCTTTTGGGGGCACTTTTGGATGGGAGAAAGGGGTACGCAACGCATTTCCTTGGGCCTGATTTTTCACTCGTCTCCGATGCCGGGTAGGGCTATGTTTAGGGACACTAAGAAACAGCGAATACGGAGGGTCCAGTTACATGTGGGGCTGCGTAAAGGCTCCCCTGGGGAGTTAACTTGTACCCAAAGCCTTCCTTTGGGGGCACTTTTGGATGGTCCAAAGGGACTTGGAACGCATTTCCTGGGGCCTGATTTTTCACTCGTCTCCGATGACGGCTAGGGCTACGTTTAGGTTTGCTCAGGAACAGCGAACCCTGAGGGTCCAGTTGCATGTGGGGCTCCATAAAGGCTTCCCTGGGGAGTTCTCTTGTACCCAAAGCCTTCCTTTGGGGGCACTTTTGGATGGGCAAAAAGGGCTCGCAACGCATTTCCTGGGGCTTGATTTTTCAGTCGTCTTCGATGCCGGCTAGGGCTATGTATAAGGATGCTAGAAAAAAGTGAACCCGGATGGTCCAGTTGCATGTGGGGCTGCGTAAACGCTCCCCTGGGGAGTTCACTTGTACCCAAAGCCTTCCTTTGGGGGCACTTTTGCATGGTCCAAACGGGCTCGCAACGCATTTCCTTGAGCCTGATTTTTCACTCGTCTCCGATGATGCTAGGGCTATGTTTAGGTTTGCTCAGGAACAGCGAACCCGGAGGGTCCAGTCGCATGTGGGGCTGCATAAAGGCTCCCCTGGGGAGTTCTCTTGTACCCAAAGCCTTCCTTTGGGGGCACTTTTGGGTGGGCTAAAAGGGCTCGCAACAAATTTCCTGGGGCCTGATTTTTCAGTCGTCTTCGATGCCGGCTAGGGCTACGTTTAGGTTTACTCAGGAACAGCGAACCCGAAGGGTCCAGTTGCATGTGGGGCTGCGTAAAGGCTCCCCTGGGGAGTTCAATTGTACCCAAAGCCTTCTTTTGGGGGCACTTTTGGATGGTCCAAAGGGGCTCGCAACGCATTTCGTGGGGCCTGATTTTTCACTCGTCTCCGATGACGGCTAGGGCTACGTTTAGGTTTGCTCAGGAACAGCGAACCCGGAGGGTCCAGTCGCATGTGGGGCTGCATAAAGGCTCCCCTGGGGAGTTCTCTTGTACCCAAAGCCTTCCTTTGGGGGCACTTTTGGGTGGTTGAAAAGGGCTTGGAACGCATTTCCTTGGGCCTGATTTTTCACTCGTCTCCAATGACGGCTAGGGCTACGTTTAGGTTTGCTCAGGAACAGCGAACCCGGAGGGTCCAGTTGCATGTGGGGCTGCGTAAAGGCTCCCCTGGGGAGTTCTCTTGTACCCAAAGCCTTCCTTTGGGGGCACTTTTGGATGGGAGAAAGGGGTACGCAACGCATTTCCTTGGGCCTGATTTTTCACTCGTCTCCGATGCCGGGTAGGGCTATGTTTAGGGACACTAAGAAACAGCGAATACGGAGGGTCCAGTTACATGTGGGGCTGCGTAAAGGCTCCCCTGGGGAGTTAACTTGTACCCAAAGCCTTCCTTTGGGGGCACTTTTGGATGGTCCAAAGGGACTTGGAACGCATTTCCTGGGGCCTGATTTTTCACTCGTCTCCGATGACGGCTAGGGCTACTTTTAGGTTTGCTCAGGAACAGCGAACCCTGAGGGTCCAGTTGCATGTGGGGCTCCATAAAGGCTTCCCTGGGGAGTTCTCTTGTACCCAAAGCCTTCCTTTTGGGGCACTTTTGGATGGGCAAAAAGGGCTCGCAACGCATTTCCTGGGGCTTGATTATTCAGTCGTCTTCGATGCCGGCTAGGGCTATGTATAAGGATGCTAGAAAAAAGTGAACCCGGATGGTCCAGTTGCATGTGGGGCTGCGTAAAGGCTCCCCTGGGGAGTTCACTTGTACCCAAAGCCTTCCTTTGGGGGCACTTTTGCATGGTCCAAAGGGGCTCGCAACGCATTTCCTTGAGCCTGATTTTTCACTCGTCTCCGATGATGGCTAGGGCTATGTTTAGGTTTGCTCAGGAACAGCGAACCCGGAGGGTCCAGTCGCATGTGGGGCTGCATAAAGGCTCCCCTGGGGAGTTCTCTTGTACCCAAAGCCTTCCTTTGGGGGCACTTTTGGATGGGCAAAAAGGCCTTGGAACGCAATTCCTGGGGCCTGATTTTTCAGTCGTCTTCGATGCCTGCTAGGGCTTTGTTTAGGGATGTTCGTAAACAGCGAAACTGCAGGGTCCAGTAGCATGTGGGGCTGCGTAAAGGCTCCCCTGGGGGTTCACTTGTACCCAAAGCCTTCTTTTGGGGGCACTTTTGGATTGTCCAAAGGGGCTCGCAACGCATTTCCTGGGGCCTGATTTTTCACTCGTCTCCGATGACTGCTAGGGCTACGTTTAGGGATACTCGGAAACAGCGAACCCGGAGGGTCCAGTTGCATGTGGGGCTGCGTAAAGGCTCCCCTGGGGAGTTCTGTTGTACCCAAAGACTTCTTTTGGGGGCACTTTTGGATGGTCCAAAGGGGCTCGCAACGCATTTCGTGGGGCCTGATTTTTCAGTCGTCTTCGATGCCAGCTAGGGCTACGTTTAGGTTTGCTCAGGAACAGCGAACCCGAACGGTCCAGTTGCATGTGGGGCTGCGTAAAGGCTCCCCTGGGGAGTTCAATTGTACCCAAAGCCTTCTTTTGGGTGCACTTTTGGGTGGTCCAAAGGGGCTCGCAACGCATTTCCTGGGGCCTGATTTTTCACTCGTCTCCGATGATGGCTAGGGTTATGTTTAGGTTTGCTCAGGAACAGCGAACCCGGAGGGTCCAGTCGCATGTGGGGCTGCATAAAGGCTCCCCTGGGGAGTTCTCTTGTACCCAAAGCCTTCCTTTGGGGGCACTTTTGGGTGGGCGAAAAGGGCTTGGAACGCATTTCCTGGGGCCTGATTTTTCACTCGTATCCTATGACGGCTAGGGCTATGTTTAGGTTTGCTCAGGAACAGCGAACCCGGAGGGTCCAGTTGCATGTGGGGCTGCGTAAAGGCTCCCCTGGGGAGTTCACTTGTACCCAAAGCCTTCCTTTGGGGGCACTTTTGGATGGGCGAAAAGGGCTCGCAACGCATTTCCTGGGGCCTGATTTTTCACTCGTCTCCAATGACGGCTAGGGCTACTTTTAGGTTTGCTCAGGAACAGCGAACCCGGAGCGTCCAGTTGCATGTGGGGCTGCATAAAGGCTCCCCTGGGGAGTTCTCTTGTACCCAATGCCTTCTTTGGGGGCACTTTTGGATGGGCGAAAAGGGCTCGCAACGCATTTCCTGGGGCCTGATTTTTCACTCGTCTCCGATGACGGCTAGGGCTACTTTTAGGTTTGCTCAGGAACAGCCAACCCGGAGCGTCAAGTTGCATGTGGGGCTGCATAAAGGCTCCCCTGGGGAGTTCTCTTGTACCCAATGCCTTCTTTGGGGGCACTTTTGGATGGTCCAAAGGGGCTTGCAACGCGTTTTCCTGGGCCCGGTTTTTCAGTCTTCTCCCATGCCGGCTAGGTATATATTTAGTGTTGCTCGGAAAAATCGAACCCGGAGGGTCCAGTTGCATGTGGGGCTGCGTAAAGGCTCCCCTGGGGAGTTCACTTGTACCCAAAGCCTTCCTTTGGGGGCACTTTTGGATGGGCAAAAAGGGCTCGCAACGCATTTCCTGGGGCTTGATTTTTCAGTCGTCTTCGATGCCGGCTAGGGCTATGTATAAGGATGCTAGAAAAAAGTGAACCCGGAGGGTCCAGTTGCATGTGGGGCTGTATAAAGTCTTCCTTGGGGGGTTCTCTTGTACCCAAAGCCTTCCTTTGGGGGCACTTTTGGATGGGCGAAAAGGGCTCGCAACGCATTTCATGGGGCCTGATTTTTCACTCGTCTCCGATGACGGCTAGGGCTACTTTTAGGTTTGCTCAGGAACAGCGAACCCGGAGCATCCAGTTGCATGTGGGGCTGCGTAAAGGCTCCCCTGGGGAGTTCACTTGTACCCAAAGCCTTCCTTTGGGGGCACTTTTGCATGGTCCAAAGGGGCTTGCAACGCATTTCCTGGGGCCTGATTTTTCACTCGTCTCCGATGATGGCTAGAGCTATGTTTAGGTTTGCTCAGGAACAGCGAACCCGGAGGGTCCAGTCGCATGTGGGGCTGCATAAAGGCTCCCCTGGGGAGTTCTCTTGTACCCAAAGCCTTCCTTTGGGGGCACTTTTGGGTGGGCTAAAAGGGCTTGGAACGCATTTCCTGGGGCCTGATTTTTCAGTCGACTTCGATGCCGGCTAGGGCTATGTATAAGGATGCTCGGTAAAAGCGAACCCGGAGGGTCCAGTCGCATGTGGGGCTGCATAAAGGCTCCCCTGGGGAGTTCAATTGTACCCAATGCCTTCTTTGGGGGCACTTTTGGATGGGCGAAAAGGGCTCGCAACTCATTTCCTGGGGCCTGATTTTTCACTCGTCTCCGATGACGGCTAGGGCTACTTTTAGGTTTGCTCAGGAACAGCCAACCCGGAGCGTCAAGTTGCATGTGGGGCTGCATAAAGGCTCCCCTGGGGAGTTCTCTTGTACCCAATGCCTTCTTTGGGGGCACTTTTGGATGGTCCAAAGGGGCTTGCAACGCGTTTTCCTGGGCCCGGTTTTTCAGTCTTCTCCCATGCCGGCTAGGTATATATTTAGTGTTGCTCGGAAAAATCGAACCCGGAGGGTCCAGTTGCATGTGGGGCTGCGTAAAGGCTCCCCTGGGGAGTTCACTTGTACCCAAAGCCTTCCTTTGGGGGCACTTTTGGATGGGCAAAAAGGGCTCGCAACGCATTTCCTGGGGCTTGATTTTTCAGTCGTCTTCGATGCCGGCTAGGGCTATGTATAAGGATGCTAGAAAAAAGTGAACCCGGAGGGTCCAGTTGCATGTGGGGCTGTATAAAGTCTTCCTTGGGGGGTTCTCTTGTACCCAAAGCCTTCCTTTGGGGGCACTTTTGGATGGGCGAAAAGGGCTCGCAACGCATTTCCTGGGGCCTGATTTTTCACTCGTCTCCGATGACGGCTAGGGCTACTTTTAGGTTTGCTCAGGAACAGCGAACCCGGAGCATCCAGTTGCATGTGGGGCTGCGTAAAGGCTCCCCTGGGGAGTTCACTTGTACCCAAAGCCTTCCTTTGGGGGCACTTTTGCATGGTCCAAAGGGGCTTGCAACGCATTTCCTGGGGCCTGATTTTTCACTCGTCTCCGATGATGGCTAGGGCTATGTTTAGGTTTGCTCAGGAACAGCGAACCCGGAGGGTCCAGTCGCATGTGGGGCTGCATAAAGGCTCCCCTGGGGAGTTCTCTTGTACCCAAAGCCTTCCTTTGGGGGCACTTTTGGGTGGGCTAAAAGGGCTTGGAACGCATTTCCTGGGGCCTGATTTTTCAGTCGACTTCGATGCCGGCTAGGGCTATGTATAAGGATGCTCGGAAAAAGCGAACCCGGAGGGTCCAGTCGCATGTGGGGCTGCATAAAGGCTCCCCTGGGGAGTTCTCTTGTACCCAATGCCTTCTTTGGGGGCACTTTTGGGTGGTCCAAAGGGGCTTGCAACGCGTTTTCCTGGGCCCGGTTTTTCAGTCTTCTCCCATGCCGGCTAGGTATATATTTAGTGTTGCTCGGAAAAATCGAACCCGGAGGGTCCAGTTGCATGTGGGGCTGCGTAAAGGCTCCCCTGGGGAGTTCACTTGTACCCAAAGCCTTCCTTTGAGGGCACTTTTGGATGGGCGAAAAGGGCTCGCAACGCATTTCCTGGGGCCTGATTTTTCACTCGTCTCCGATGACGGCTAGGGCTACTTTTAGGTTTGCTCAGGAACAGCCAACCCGGAGCGTCCAGTTGCATGTGGGGCTGCATAAAGGCTCCCCTGGGGAGTTCTCTTGTACCCAATGCCTTCTTTGGGGGCACTTTTGGATGGTCCAAAGGGGCTTGCAAGGCCTTTTCCTGGGCCCGGTTTTTCAGTCTTCTCCCATGCCGGCTAGGTATATATTTAGTGTTGCTCGGAAAAATCGAACCCGGAGGGTCCAGTTGCATGTGGGGCTGCGTAAAGGCTCCCCTGGGGAGTTCACTTGTACCCAAAGCCTTCCTTTGGGGGCACTTTTGGATGGGCGAAAAGGGCTCGCAACGCATTTCCTGGGGCCTGATTTTTCACTCGTCTCCGATGACGGCTAGGGATACGTTTAGGTTTGCTCAGGAACAGCGAACCCGGAGCGTCCAGTTGCATGTGGGGCTGCGTAAAGGCTCCCCTGGGGAGTTCTCTTGTACCCACAGCCTTCCTTTCGGGGCACTTTTGGGTGGGCGAAAAGGGCTTGGAACGCATTTCCTGGGGCCTGATTTTTCAGTCGTCTTCGATGCCGGCTAGGGATATGTATAAGGATGCTCGGAAAAAGCGAACCCGGAGGGTCCAGTTGCATGTGGGGCTGTATAAAGGCTTCCCTGGGGGGTTCTCTTGTACCCAAAGCCTTCCTTTGGGGGCACTTTTGGATGGGCAAAAAGGCCTTGGAACGCAATTCCTGGGGCCTGATTTTTCAGTCGTCTTCGATGCCTGCTAGGGTTTGTTTAGGGATGTTCGTAAACAGCGAACCTGGAGGGTCCAGTAGCATGTTGTGCTGCGTAAAGGCTCCCCTGGGGAGTTCACTTGTACCCAAAGCCTTCCTTTGGGGGCACTTTTGGATGGTCCAAAGGGGCTCGCAACGCATTTCCTGGGGCCTGATTTTTCAGTCGTCTTCGATGCCGGCTAGGGCTACGTTTAGGTTTACTCAGGAACAGCGAACCCGAAGGGTCCAGTTGCATGTGGGGCTGCGTAAAGGCTCCCCTGGGGAGTTCAATTGTACCCAAAGCCTTCTTTTGGGGGCACTTTTGAATGGGAGAAAGGGGTACGCAACGCATTTCCTGGGGCCTGATTTTTCACTCGTCTCCGATGACGGCTAGGGATACGTTTAGGTTTGCTCAGGAACAGCGAACCCGGAGGGTCCAGTTGCATGTGGGGCTGCATAAAGGCTCCCCTGGGGAGTTCTGTTGTACCCAAAGCCTTCCTTTGGGGGCACTTTTGGATGGGCGAAAAGGGCTCGCAACGCATTTCCTGGGGCCTGATTTTTCACTCGTCTCCGATGAAGGCTAGGGCTATGTTTAGGTTTGCTCAGGAACAGCGAACCCGGAGGGTCCAGTCGCATGTGGGGCTGCATAAAGGCTCCCCTGGGGAGTTCTCTTGTACCCAATGCCTTCTTTGGGGGCACTTTTGGATGGTCCAAAGGGGCTTGCAAGGCCTTTTCCTGGGCCCGGTTTTTCAGTCTTCTCCCATGCCGGCTAGGTATATATTTAGTGTTGCTCGGAAAAATCGAACCCGGAGGGTCCAGTTGCATGTGGGGCTGCGTAAAGGCTCCCCTGGGGAGTTCACTTGTACCCAAAGCCTTCCTTTGGGGGCACTTTTGGATGGGCAAAAAGGGCTCGCAACGCATTTCCTGGGGCCTGATTTTTCACTCGTCTCCGATGACGGCTAGGGCTACTTTTAGTTTTGCTCAGGAACAGCGAACCCGGAGCGTCCAGTTGCATGTGGGGCTGCGTAAAGGCTCCCCTGGGGAGTTCTCTTGTACCCACAGCCTTCCTTTCGGGGCACTTTTGGGTGGGCGAAAAGGGCTTGGAACACATTTCCTGGGGCCTGATTTTTCAGTCGTCTTCGATGCCGGCTAGGGATATGTATAAGGACGCTCGGAAAAAGCGAACCCGGAGGGTCCAGTTGCATGTGGGGCTGTATAAAGGCTTCCCTGGGGGGTTCTCTTGTACCCAAAGCCTTCCTTTGGGGGCACTTTTGGATGGTCAAAAAGGCCTTGGAACGCAATTCCTGGGGCCTGATTTTTCAGTCGTCTTCGATGCCTGCTAGGGTTTGTTTAGGGATGTTCGTAAACAGCGAACCTGGAGGGTCCAGTAGCATGTTGTGCTGCGTAAAGGCTCCCCTGGGGAGTTCACTTGTACCCAAAGCCTTCCTTTGGGGGCACTTTTGGATGGTCCAAAGGGGCTCG